>NW_026575146.1:17822500-19025000 GCF_905146905.1 Nyctereutes procyonoides
ACAAAATGCAAGGGGGATGGCTAGATTAATTCCAAATAGGTGTCTTGAAAAAGTCTGGTGAAGAATAGCCCTAAAGAGGGCTTACAATTTCTCCAGATAAACATTAAATGCATTCCAGGCAGAAAGAACAGCACAGCAAAGGCACAAAAGCAGAGAGGCTATGGTACCTATTCAGAAAACAGTCAACAGTGTCATTGGCCAAGAACATGGACAAGGAATGGAACTGAGGAGTAGAGTGAGGGACAACTGTAAGGATACAATAGGCCAGAGGCCACACTGGAATCCAGTGAATACCAAACCGAGACATTTGATTTCATGCCAAATTCAATGAGGAGGAATTGACAGAAAGTGACTTCATTCATCTAATCACCCACCACTTATATATTGTTACCTAGAGGTACCAAATACAGGAAATACACTGGTAAAGAGGACACAGCCCTGACCTCAAGGAGACCTCTGTGTCATGGAGAAAAATGGGTAAATGTACCAGAAACTTCCATCCTCATGATAAATGCTGTGATGGGGTAAGACAGAGTGCCAGGCACCCAGAGAAGAGACAGTTGTTCCAGGCTAGGGGAATCAAGGAGGGAGTTCCAAATTCAACTTGCCCACCATGAACAAAAGGCATCATTGCATGAGCAGCACATCAGCTATTTTTTACAAGCTTCATTAAATGCCGAATGTATTGAAAAAACTTCATCACTCAGATAGAATACAGTTTTCCTTATTTGAAGTTTTCACTGGTTCTGCCAATGAGCTCCCTTAATTCTTCCAAATGCAAATTTAATATGAGACAGATGCATTGTTATGAGTAATACAGAAACCCAAATTTCTTGGCCACGTTGGCTGGAGCCCCTGTGAGCTGGCCTGGTGTTTCTGGGCAATGCCGTTCCTCATTCAACACACACCGACGGGTCTATACTCATTTCCTTTCTATCCGCTAGAGCGCTGCTGACTCTGCTAGCCTGGCTTTCCTTCATAACTATCTTGCTTGTTCCGTTTGCCCTGCACAACAACAACAACAACAACAAAAATGTAGATGAGAATCAACTCTTTACTTCAACAGCAGTGAAAGAATTATTTCGTTAATTGGTATATTGATATACCAAGAACTGCTTACCGTGCCAAGTTATTAAGAATAAGTAGACAAGGGGCAAATTAAACTTTGAATCACCTGTTCCTTTGGGCAAAATACATAAACTAAATTGACTGCAACCAAATGTCATATTATTTACATGGCGTGCACAATTTATTTCCCAAAAATGTGCTCAACAAAAGATTTGAATTTGCTCTTAAGCGTATAATGGATCCCACTTAATAGTGACGCTCTCTGTGTGCCCTTCTCTCTATAATTAAATCATATGGAAAAATGTCACAAAACAAAATAAAATGTATTTATTTCAGCCATATCTTCCCACAGCATGACATGAAGTCTGAAAAAAGAATCACTAAGCATTTTTATACCATCTGTGCTAGTAGGGGATACGTTTACCAAGCACGTCACTGTAAAATATTCCATTTTGAATTAAGCATAGTCTACTTATTACTATATAGTATCGTCTGAATGAGTACCAAATTGGACAAAATTCCATCTCTGCTATAACATTCTCATTTGCTTATATGCTGTTTTTTAGCAAAACTAGTCCACGATAATGTCTTTTACTGGATTTCAAGAGATCCAAAAAAGAGGAGTCATCAATATATTATTGTATTTGTGTTACAATCTCCACACTTCTTCATTTGAATAAAGTTCTCAAAGTATTTTGTGACCTTTGAAATTGTAGCTTCTCATAAGCAGAATAGGGATCACTGTGACAACTTAGATAATGACATTATTTGGAGCTGATAATCCCCTATTGCTGAAGGAGAGCTAAAAAGTCTGTATGATCAAAAAAGCTGTTGTTTCAATTACCTTGTGAAGCATAAAGTTATATCCATTAAAACTTCTGCCTTTCCAACAGAATAATCCTACGGCTTTACTCTGCCATTATTATGACTAAATTTTATGAATACTTGTAGAAAATTTTATCTCCTATACCAAATGAGGCCTTCTCACAGTTTGTTTATGAGATGTGAAAAATTTAAATTTATTTTTAAATTTATCACAGAGCTGCTTGATCAACTCAGAGAAGCACGAGTTCCAGCTTAAACACGAACTCTTGGCTCTGTCGGTGTTACCCTTCTGAGTTTGTTTCCCGATGCCAAACATGCCAGCATTGTTTGGAAAGACATATGAATAATAAAATGTAACCTTCTTTACAAATGAAAAGTATTTTATAACTGTGTTGATCTCCTTTTAGTTATAAATCTTCCCAAGTCAATAATATTTATGCTAAAACTTCAAACATAGCTAAATTAAGACAGGATTTACTTGAAAATAATTTTAAATAAAACTGTCCATTTTAATTGTTAGAAAAACTACAATAGTTCTAAAATTATCAGTTATGTGGTTTGTCATAAAATCAATGGCTAAATTTACTTATCTTGATTCTGTCTAACACTCTGAAAAGATTTAAAGTTCCACAGGGGGGTGAGGGCTTGGGGGGACACCTGAGTGGCTCAGCCAGTTAAGTGTCTGCCTTCGGCTCAGGTCACAGTGTCAGGATCCTGGAATCAGCAGGGAGTCTGCTTCTCCGTTTTCTGTGTGCTCCCTCCAATGATCTCTCTCTCTCTCTCTCTCAAATAAATAAAATATATTTTTTTAAAGTTCCATGAGGTTTTGGAAATCCCGTTTCCTTTAAAACCACCCCCACCATCTCCTCTTAAGTCACTTTTGACGGTGATAGCATGTGCAAAGGAGATTTGTGAATTATTAAATGAGACAAAAAACTTAGTTGTCACCTCCAGTAATATTATTATCATTAAAATTGTGGCAGTTATTCTTTCCAGTGTTCGTCTCACAGGTTCCCACATGAACACAGTACTTTTTTTGTGACATTAATTTTATCAATTGATTGTCTTTATTTTAAGCAGTCTTTTGTACCCTGCCTTTAGTGTTGACCTTCAGGGTTTTCTGTCTGTGGCTTATTCCTTCCTCTATGTTACCGCAAGGCAGGGTCCAAATCTCAGATGTCAACATATCCTGTAGGAATCAGAATAGCCAGTCCAGAAAACATTTATCAAAGCACTGAATGGATTCTGCTTGTGTCCCAATTCTGATTTAAATATACAAGCCAACAGATGAAAGGCATACCCGAAAAAGACTCTTGAGTCTCTTTTTTTTATGAAAATATGCCTTTCCTTTGGGCCAGCTGTAATTCCTTACATATTTACCCTTAGACTAACTTTTCCTCAGGTCCAGGGAGGACTACCTTTACCAAAAGAGCAAATGAATCATTTCAAGCTCTCACTTTTATTTCTGTGAACTATAGTCTCTGGTCACTTACATGAATATTTTCAAATGAGACTTTTTCAAGTGCTAAATATTTACAATTATGCTTTCTCTTCCTAACTTTTGTAGAGTACTAGAGGTTGTGACCATAATATTCTAGCACAAAATATGAGTTAACTTCCAGTCTGAAAGTTCACGGACTGATTTTGCCAACTTCAAAGGATGCTAATATTTGAATAAAAGCTGCCAGAACTGAAGCCAATATCATTCAGTGGTACACATGGTTATTTCTACTTTCTTTTGAAATCCAGAAGGGAAGTCTACTTATGCCTAATGCTATTAGTTATTAATTTTTTTCTAGATGCTCTGCTGAACTTCTTTTGGATCAAATATCATGGAAAACCAAAAATGTGAAGCAAACTAATTTGAATGAAAAGTTAATTCTGGTTGTACTTTTTAAATTAATAAAAACAGTGATGATCAGGATACATTGCACTGAGCAAACCTGGTAAAATTAACTACAGTGCATGTCTTCCCACTGGATGTTCAGGAATCTGGTTTAGAGAAGAAAAGAAAGCACACCATTCTTCAGCCTCAAGAAGATGAGGTGATGGTGGCTGCAGATGGCCCCATTTGTAAATGAGAAACATGTTCCATCACATCTCCATTAAAATGTCTTTATGTTAAGGGTCAAGTGCCTGCAGTTTTCTCCAAGTGCCTCTAGAGGGTAATCTTCCATTTTTGGTAACATCCCAGAATCTTCTCTAGGTGGTACTGGGACCAACCTCACAACACCTTTCAAGGAGAAGCCATACTCTATTGTAACATAATCCACCACCATAAGGTTAACTATCTTTTATTCTCTTTATGCTTCTTGCACCTGATAGCTTAGAAGAGTCTTGCATCACATAAACATACCTCTTAAAAGGCATAGTGTCCTCCATGTAGCCATGTGCCTTCGATCCCCAACTTGCACTGGATGGCCAATCTCTATGCTGTCTGTCAGAGACATCCCACCCAGTGGCATCACTTCCACCTTTCAAAACCAGAGCTTAGCCTCTTCTCTGCTCTTCTGTAGGGGTATCCCAGTTCTTACCCCTTCTACAATTTAGATCTTTTTGTTCTTTCTCTTATTCTCCTTTTCATTTTCATCTGTAGCCTATATACTTCCCTGGAAATCTCCGTATTATCTTATAGCTCCTAAATGTCAGTTTATCAAATGAACTACAGAAGTGAAAGGACCTCACCTGTAATTGTAGCAAAATTCCCCATATTGTTAGGCTGGCTTTTTTTGTGAAACATGACCATAAGACTTTTGCGTCAACCATTAGTAATATAGCTAATTTAATTTGGTCATGATATTTCAAAAGACAAAAAATTCACGCCCAACCGTAATTTTAAAAGCAAAACAGAACATGTTGGTGGCTGCATTAAGAGTCATTCAGTGACAAGTAGTATTTTGAAAAAATGGACACTATCATGTGATATTGACTAGGAAGAAGGAACTCCCAAGAGGGGAAAGTGCCCAATGCTGATAGCTAGTAATAACATTGGCAGGGTCTTACTGAATTCTAGGCTATGCAGTAAGCAATTTATCTGCTTTATCTCATTTTATCTTCACCACCCAATGAGGCAAGTATTGCTGTTCCTCATTTATAGTGGAGGGAACTGAGGCCCAGAAAAGTTATACCATTTGCCCATCATTACATTGTATTGGAAGTGGGACTCTCCCAGCCTATCTGCTCTAAGTCACAGGATCGGAACGCCTAGGTGGCTCAGTGGTTGAGCCTTCCGTTCAGGTCGTGATCCTGGAGTCCTGGAATCGAGTCCACATCGGGCTTCCTGTGGGGAGCCTGCTTCTCCCCCAGCCTGTGTCTCTGCTTCTGTGTATCTCTCATGAGTAAATAAATAAAATCTTCAAAATAAAATAAAACAGAGAATCTTATCCATTTCCAATGATGTATCAATAGCAGCACGACAATTACAGTTCTTCTCAATTGCAGAAGGATTCACTACTAATTCAGAAATAAAATAGCCTTTCCCCCCAGTTTCTCACAATTTCTAAGTCTCTACTGGTCAGCTGGGACAACTAGGCAGTGGTGAGGCAATGGAAGTATATGAAGGGGTAAAAAGAGGAGACAGGGAAACATACAGGTTGAAAAAAAAATTTTCTTCCTTGTTATATCATGAGCCTGAGGGTTTTCAGCTCCTTCTGGAAAGTTGACCTCAGTTGGCCCAGATTGGTGGCAGTGCCCTGAAGACACTGATGCTGAGAATTTGAAAGAACCAGCTCTGCCCTGTCAGACCATGTGGGTGGGGAGGGGGCATTTGTCACCACAGGCTCTACCATGGAATTATTTTTATACCAAAATCATAAGAAGACCTTGAACTTGACATACAAAGTTAATGGCCCTGCGCCAAGTTAGGACACTGCTTGTCCTTGGTCTTCTCCTCAGCAAGAGCCCCAATAAATATGCAAATTACAAAAGTGTCTTCCAAACATAGAAATACCTTTCATTATAATCCCAGGAAGCTCTCAGCTTCCACATTTTATTAAAGCCACCGTTATTATTTTAGAACAAGATCTTGTGCCTTCTTGGTATATACTTAAAACTTGCAAATCGCTTTTTAATGTCTTAAATTTGCAGCCAGCATTGGAAATTTGCAGTTACCCTACCTTGGTCAACTCAGAAGGTTTTACTCTCTCAACCTAAATATGCCAGCCTTAAGTTCACATGCAATTCTCTAAATGGAAGTTACCAAAAATACAACACAGATAACTGAATTTTTTTCTACTTCAGTTATTTTAATTGCCTGAAACTACATTTGCTTAGGCATCAAGGTAAATAGCAATTTGCCCCAGAGAAAGCCTTTTCGACCCAACTCATTGAATAATTTTTATTAGTGCACACACACACACACACACACAATCTGAGAATACGTAAACACTCCAGCAGGACTTTTTCCTGAGAAAAAGAATGCAACATGCATTGATATTCACAATTTCTTGCTTCCTTCTTTTTTACTGGATCCTGAGGCCCGGGTGAGAGAGCTCTGCTGGAGAGTCAGGAAACCTGGGTTCAGGGCATGCTTCTGGGTACTAAAGAACTATGTGATCTCCAGAACATTCTAGACTTGCCTACGCTTCCTATTATTTAACACACATTGGTATGCCAATTAGATTTTAAAATAATCACAAACATGACCTAATCATTTTAATACTAAGGATTAAACCTAAGGAGATAATTAAAGGCAGGCAGAAACATAAATACCTATATATTTTAAATGTGTTTTAATAATTATGGAGAAATAGAAATAAGTTAAATGTCAACCAATATAGAAATGGTCAAATAAAAAAGATGGTCAAATAAATTATATTTTATTCCTATGATGGAATATACTGCTGCCATTTAAATGAATGAGAGCATTTTAAGGACATGAAATTATCAAAATATAAAATTAAGTTAAAAATCAAGGTATAAAATATATGTAATAAAATCTTCAATGTGTGTCAATGTTTGTGGTCCAAGTACACATACATGCACACAAGTTAAGAAAGAAATGCAATTAATGGCAGTGAAGGCTGTTTCTTGGTAGGGAGAACATACATGACTTCTCTTCATCCTTCTCTTTGTTTCCCACCTCTTCCACAATGAACAGTATAATCAGGAAAAAAAATAGTTACCTTAAAAATTAAAATACTGGGTGGAGCTATGTTCTACATTTCTTTTCTTTTTTTTTCTTTGTTCTACATTTCTTTACAATTCTAAGTATCTATTCCATAACCAAAAAAAAAAAATTCAAAAGTAACACATAGGATTTGAAATTCCCAGAAACAGTCATTCTCAGGACAGAAAGATTTTGCACTATGGTCCTATCTCATCCAGGGCAAAAATGTAGAAGATCTGTGTGCTGGGGCTATAAAGATCCCTTAACCCCTTTTTGGAACCACAACACGACTGTTCTCCATACTGACATAGGTTTCCTCCTCTGGACTCTATATTTAGGCTTTTGAATCCTACAATAAGGTGGGAGCATCCTAACTTATGTAAGAATCATCACTTTGCTCTTCTATCTCCCTACACATTTCAAATGATTTTTGCCTCCAGACCTCCAGAACATGGGATAGTGATTCAAGTCGCTGCTTCCCTTTTTATACAAAATGCTTTTAAGGTCACTCTTTCTACACTAAAAAGCAGAAAAGTACCTTAGTGGGTGTCTGGAAGTTCCCAAAGCAGCAGTTCCCACCCACACTTGACCAGCACTTCGTGAGTTCCTAGTTTAAAATTGTAAGTGGTGGTGTCTAGTTCCTCCCAGATCTTAAGGCATTACTCTGGGCTCCCAATGTTAAGGATTCTTAAATGCATAAATGATGGCATGTGTTCCCTTGAGCAGCTGCTAACTGAACATTTATGACAAGGCAAAAAAAATCCAAAGTAACCAAGTAGTTCTTTCACTACACTTTGTAAAGGAATGCATGACTCAGGAATGCACAGCCATCCACAGTGCTTCTCCCAAATAATGCTGTTGACCTGGATTTGATTTCTTACGTGAAATTTCCTTCCCTGCTTGCTTAGAGGGCATGTTGCCATCTAGTCTGAACAGGGAATGGAGAAGCGAGAATTTGACTCGTACAATTCCCACCTCCCAGTGCCTCATCATGGGATCATAGACACTATTCTGTTGCATACCAATCCATCTATCTCATTGCCTTCCTGTAAAGCCATATCAAAGCCACAGCTACCTCATGGAAAGGGTTCTATTTTAGGGACCATTCCAGAGACTCTCAGACTCCAAGTTTGTCAATTGTCACTATCAGGAAATTATTTCATGTAGTCAACTTATACCTCTCATAAAAGTTTGTCAGTTTCTTATTCAATTCTTATCCAAGGTGGAAGATAGCTGGGTACTATCTCCATGACAGTATTATTATTGCCATGATGTTATTGCCATGACAGTCACTGTGGCTAATGCCACTGCTGCCACTTGGGACACCTACCTTTACCTCAGTCACCTCTTTTAATCCTCACAACAAACATAAGTTGGAGGCAGATGAAACCTCAGAGAGATGAAAACATTTGTCCAAAGTACAGCTAGTTAGTAGCAGAGCTATAACATCAACCCACGTCTGCCGGGCTTTTTTCCAGGACTCCATGTTGCCACATCACCTACTTGTATCATTGAAAGCTGATGTTTTCTGCCTTTCTTAATCTTCATTAGGTGGATTATCCTAGTCTCTCATCCTATATCCTAGCCCAGGACTCTATTCCTCTAAATTCATTGCTCATGACTGTTTGAGGAGAAGGGGCACTAGATTAATATTTCCCTTATATATACCCTTTTGAGACCTACCCTTTGGGTTTGGTCTGTGAGTTTGGGGGAAGGAGAATTAATTTTAAAGCCAGGGTAATAATGTCAGCTCCCAAACTCTCAGGGGAGGCGATCTGATCGAAAGAGGCTAAGGAGATTCTCTTAAAACTGTTTTTGCAGAGCAAGCACAGAATTCTTACTTTAATAATTAATTAATTAATTAATTAATTAATTAATTCTTACTTAAATTACACATTTACATGAGTTGGTTTGTTGAGGGGAGACCTAAGAAGGCTATGGAAAGTTATTCATGAGTACCCTCACCCAGCCATTTTTGATGCTACCATTCCTGAGGAATTATGGTTAACAATTATTTTTGGTTCACTACTTCAGTGGATTTCTCTGGAAGCTCAAGGGGTGCATGAAAGCCCCAGAAGTTGTGAATACAGCTCCTGGGGCACACAACGGGACATGGGAAAGACCAGGTGTCATACAGCCCATGAGCACAACATAACCAAGTGCTAAGCCAGATGGGATCTGAGTGACATCCATCAGAAGAGGAGAAATAGCTCTGCTTCCTCAGGCAGCATTTCCATTGAAGGATCTCAGCACTTTTCAATTATAAGCCAACATTTTGCTTCCAGGTCAGAATGGATGAAAAGATAAATTGGCTTTTTCAATTTTGGATTTCCAGTCTCAGAAACTAGAATCCTTCCTGATTTCATGTTTCAGTTCTCCTATGCAAAGCCTAGGTTAAAAGTCTTTTCTGTTATTGCTGGGTCCTTACCTAATTTAGGGATTTTGCCTTCTAAGTCAAAATAACCTTACTCAGAGAAATATCAAAATAAAAGCAGATGAATTGAGTGATTACAAAATGTTAGTTGCTCTGTCTTGTTTTCCCCTTCCTGTGGGGGCTTCTTCACTCTGTCTGCATACAGGCACTCACCATCTTCACTCCTTACACTAAGCTCCTTCATTTACTGTGAACTGTAACTGGCCACAGAGGGTGGGCAGGAAAAGCACACACGTTTCCCCAATCCTCTTGCAATTACAGTTGCATCAAAAAAAGTTGTGCACTATCCAGACTAAGTTATAGGAGGTAAAACTTTCCTATTTCTTAATAGACACTTTTCTCCATGAATGGAGAACAGAAGAAGACTCTCTATGTTTACCTGTCACCTGCACAGGAGCACACCAGCCTGGCCATATGCCCCTGATCCCCTTTCTTTTGATTATAATTTGTTTATTCATTTAGTAAATGCTTCTTGAACACCTGTCCAGTAAAACCTCTATTAAGTACTGGAAATGGAAAGAAAAAGAAAGGAAAGAAAGAAAGAAGGAAGGCATAAATGAACAAATGAATGAATGAACAAAGGAAGGAAAGGAAGAAAAGAGAAAGATAGGAAGAGGAGAAGAAACTCAGGACAAATCCCTATCTTTAAGGAGATTGCAGTCAAGTTCAGGAGATAAGCTGTACAGGGGCCATAGACAGATGCCAATGAAATGCCATTGGAGCCTGATTTTAGAGATGAGGCAAGTTTCCATAAAACATTTCACCTAGACTTCCAAAGTCAGGCAGATGGGCAAAGCACAGTCTAGGCTGAGGAATAACATGAGTCAAGGCTTTGAAGAGAAACATTAGGTTCTCAGCAGTGGTGGCCCGGGAGAGACTGGAGAGAGGAGGAAACTGAGAAGTGGAGGGTGTTTGAGGATATGCCCGGGAGTCCACTTGACGCCACAGGCAGTAATTGCTGTTGAATATTTGCAAATACATGAGTGAAATAATCACTACCATGCTTGGGGCCAGAGAGTGACAGCTACCCTGGGGAGCCGGGCCAGTGTCAATTGAGCAGGCCTGGAGGCACCTGCACTGCTGGGACAGAAAGCAAGGGGCTCACCTGAGGCGGCCCATGGAAAGTGCAGGAGACTGTGCACAGGGGCCACCGCATGGCTGGGCCCACTGAGCATACCACATAACTGAGGAGCAGTTCATTACCCAGATGGTCAGAGGGCAGGGAGCAAGAGAGAGAGATTTGGGAGCATCCTTGTGAAGCCAACAACTGAAAATGTGAAGCTGAAGAAATCACCCACCTAAATCTTGTGGTTAAGAAGCAAAGGAAGCTAAGAAGAGTTCTGTTCAAGGGCACCTTATGGGCTGGGAGCAGAAGATGAGCCGGAGGGTGGCCTACAAGGCCAGGACTTGGAGAAGGAAACCAGGAGAGTCCCATGTCAGAGAAGCCTGCAGCAGAGAGTTTCTCATGCCAGGGTGTGGACACTCTGTGGAAGCCACAGGGAGAGAAGGATATGAAGACCACACCTAAGGAAGGGCTCTAGGCTGCGGCGTCTTGGAGAATGTGTGGACTCCATGAGAGGAGTCACAGCAGAGCTGTGGGGGCAGAGGCCGGTGCACAGATGGCTGAGGGATGGACCATGAGTCTCAAATGGCAAACCCCTCTTCTGAGAAATGGGGATAATGGACAGTGGGAGTAAAAGAGCATTGAGAAAGAATGAGAGAAGGGACTTCTGTTCATGAAACCATGTTTTCCTAGTTAGAAGAGTCTTGTTCATACACCCTGGGCTAACTCTGTTCCTCTCAGGCACTCGCATAGCCTCATGGACTTCTCTGCAAACTCTTACCTGCTCATCACGGTTTGGTCCAGCGCTTGTCTTTCCTGTTCAGCTGAGGCTTGAATCTGCTCCACCTTGTTCTCCACCTGGCACTTTGAGGATGGCCAACTGGAGATTCAAGACAGAGCATGGAGCATTCATGTGAGAAGGTTCCAGAATAAGGGAAAAATAGGATTGAGAGCAGAGGGCACTGGCTAGGAGAAATAAGAGTGAAAAGGAAGACAGAAAGAGAGAATGTGAGGAGCATCCTGGGCAACGTCAAGCCGGTCTCCCATGTTTAAGTATGCACTGAGACAGGGACTGCCAGATACTAGAAACATTCATTCTCCCTTTATTCCTCAATAACCAATCAGCTATTTTGTTCAGTCCACTGCCCTCAGCAGCAAGACAAGATTCATAACTACTCCTAAAGTTGGACATGTTGACTAAGTTGGGGTCAGTAACAGAGGGGGAGTGTTGTATGGCCTTCAGCTGAGGAAGGCAGATCTCTTGTCCTTCCTGAGCCTGGAACTCAGATAAGAAAGTGGAGGCTCCAGCAGCCATTTTTGTCTATGAAGCAATCTTAAGACAGAAGACACACATGCAAGACATTTATTTTTTTTTTTAAGATTGTATGTATTTATTCAGAGAGACACACAGAGAGAGTCAGAGATACAGGTAGAGGGAGAAGAAGGCTCCCTATAGGAGAAGCAGGCTCCCTGTAGGGCTCAACCACTGAGCCACCCAGGTGCCACCATGCAAGACATTTAAATACAAAAATAGAAGTTCAGTTCTTCTATGACTTTGTGGAGCTCTTAGACTTCTTAATAGCCAGATTTCTTCCTACCAGACTTTTATTGACATGATAAAAAAAATAAATGTCTGTCTTGCTTGAGCCAATATTATGTAGGGTTCTCTGTCACATGCAAGCAAATCTAATCTTTACTGCTAGACATATTAATAAATGTGCGTTGATAGGATGGGCTGCATCTCCAGGCTCCTGGGGTCGGTGCCATAATGACCAAATGCCCAGCTTCTCAATCTTCCCCATATCCAGCCTACAGACACACAGAGAAAAGGAATAATCAGGCACAATATTTTCATCCTTCTATATCATTGATAATTTTGTGGAACTCATTGGTTCTGATGTGCTTCAAATTGCCACTCAAAGATAAAACACTCATGTATTATAAGCAAATTTTGATAAAATTACATGTCACAATTCCTATTTGGGTTGATAGAGCTTTTCCTTTAAAAGGGCCAAATTTGTTCTGTTCAGAATTAAAATTTTTACTTTTCATTTGTTATGAGTTGAATTCTCAGCATGATGAAATAAGTCACAGATACTTTCCACTTGGGACTCAGTAAAATCCTCGAGTTTTAAACTGTAGGTTTCTCTTTTAGAAGTGGGAAGATGTTTTATGGTACTCAGATTGTACTGATATCTTGTTATTCTTTGCTTATGTGCTTCATCTTGAAGGTGAGGAAGATCGATAGGACCCCTGCTGGGGAACTGAGCCATAAAGAAAGAAGCAGGCACAGTGGCAACTCCATCTCTATCTACCCCCTTCAACATTGACCCCTTGCTGAGCCACTCTGAAGGACATAAGGCATATAGCCCCACAAGTGACCTGGGTGCAACTTGGCCACTGAGTGTTCCTTTAAAAAAAATGTTTTTTATTTATTTGACAAAGAAAGAGCACAAGCAAGGAAGGTGGGAGAGGGAAAAGCAGGCTTCCCACTGAGGTCATCTGTCATGACCTCGAGCCAAAGACAGATACTCAACTGACTGAGCCACCCAGGTGCCCCATTGAGTGTTCCTTTAAAGAGAATCTTACATGGTTAGATTCTTTCTTATCTTTGCATGCCCTGTGCTTGTGGCCAGCTCCCATCTAGACTGGAGCTCCCTGAGGGCAAGTACCATATCTGAAAGTTCTTTATAACCATCTTAGCAATATCCAATGTGTAAGCCACAAAATGCGATCTAGTTCTAGTCCCATCCATTTACAAATGAAATTCTGAAGCCTGGGCAAGTAAGCTACTTGCCCGAGGCTACACAGACAGGGGCTGTGACCTGGCACGGATCACAGCCCTCGTGAAATGCTCATGAACATTGAACACATGCTCAGCGAGCTGAATTACTGGCTCAAGTCATCCAGCGCTGTACTTGCCTTAGGAGGTCTGTCTGCAGATGACATTGACTGTGATATCACTCATATTACATGGCTCTCGGCTCCGACCATTGCACTCCTTCCCAGCCATACATAAGTTTTATTTTCATTCTGCTCCCCCTTATTCGTCACCTTTTCTTCCTTCTGGCCTGCAATTTGGATGAAGGGATTATGCTTTTTGCTCAAGATTAAGTTTTGCTGCCCATTTCCTGAACATATTCCCTCCCTGAAAGAAAGCCATAAGTAAGTCACCTGCCTGATTGGTACTTTCTGAAAAATGAGAAGCTCACAAAGATAAATGTATCTTTTTATTTGGAGAGTGTGATGCTTGGGTTTATCAACCAGAATATTCATGAAGATATTGTGAATCCTTTACAAGATTTTCTACTAACTAGTCCTACCCACAATAACATTATTTACTTTTATACTCCCATATGGAGTAATGAATTCACACCAGTTATTATGTGGATGTGATACATAGATCATGGGAATCCTGCTAAACAGTTGCTCTGAGTTTATGGGAGGATTTCTGCATGGTCACCACAAGTAATTTAATCCCACATACTCTTCTACACAACTAATTTGGTTGTTCAAGCATATTGAGAGGCCAAAAAGCTCTATTTCTTAAGTTGATATCAAGCAGAGAATCAGATTTTCCTTTTCTTTTCTCAAAGATTATCCACATACTATTAACAACTACTGCCTCTCATGGACTGACCGCTTCATGATCACATGCCAAAGGCTTCATGTGCCTTGCCTGACAGTATCTGAATTCTCATTTTATATATTTTTTTTCATTTTTTTCTTCTTATTGAAGTTTGTATTTTATTTCCACTTAGGTAACATACAGTCTTCTATGAGTTTCAGGTGCACAGTGGAGTGATTTGGCAATTCCATCCATCACGCAGTGCTCTCCTTAATCCCCACTTAATTCCCATTTTATGTATTTGAAAGTTAGAGACCAGGCAGGTACAGCATTTACCCAAGGGCACTCAGATTGCAAATGACAGAGCCAGGGTGTGGCCCATATATGTCAGCTCAAAATCTGTGTCTCTGCTCAGCTTTGCAACCTTCCCCAAAAGCCAAAGCAGCACCAAACCATTGAGTCATCTGGGCTAGCACCTGGCCAGGATCCCACCCACATTGCTAGTAGATGCCTGCACAGGGATTTGAAATCTAGTCAGACTGATCCTGATACCTGTACACCTGACCATGTCACCACCACACCCCGGGCTATTTGATAAACTAAGGTTAGGTACAGAGTATGTGATATAGCTTTGTTAGACAGTAAGCATTAGCAAGCTTATACCTACCCTCATAGTATCTCCATGGCCCCCTCAGTGATTCAGATGGCCACTTGGGGACAGCAGAGATTCAGGGCAATGGAAAGCTGAGCAGAGGACAGAAATGAAAGAACCAATTCTCAATTATTCTGTGGGTGCCTAGAGACAAACACTGTGGACTTGTTTCCGGCCTCCGTGTCTCGTGCCAGCTGTCCTCCCCCCCTTTACCCTTCCTCAGCCACCACCCAGGGACCTGTCCCTGCCAGTGTATCCACATGTGTGGGGACAGAAAACTGCAGATTATCTGCCTGAAGTGGCAAAAAGAAAAAAAATAGTGTACACACGTCTGCAGCCCACCCTCACCGTTCCAGACATAGCGCCCCTGCTTTGCAAGCTAGACAGCAGTGCTTCATGTTTCATTCATTTCTTTTCTCACCATGAACTTCTCGGTGCCTATAAACGTGATTTAAACTCATGAAGCAAAGGACTGTGTACACCACAATCACCTGAGTTCCACCTGGTCAGCCCTGACCAGGAGGCCTGGTGAGGCCCAGGGAAGTGCGGCTGGGTATCACATTGCTGATTCGAGAGATAGCACCGAATAGGACCCAGCCCGTCCCGGTGCTGCTCAGAGCAGCCTTGTTGTTGGCTCTCCCTTCTGGATGGGGTCTTAAACAAAGCCCCTAATCACTTCCGATCCTTATAGCTTTCCTGCTCTTAGGTAAGGTTTAAGGATTCTTGGTCACATTTCAACTCAAATAGGTTACCTAGGAACCTTCTAAGGGCTTAGCCTACTTAATTCCCCCAGTAGTTTCAACCGAGAGTGATAGACTTTTCTAGGCCCTTGTACTCCACGGCTAGTGGGTGAAGTAGCTTTAGAGCCTACTCAGGCTTCTTTAGAGAACCCACCACTTCCCAGCAACAAGCAAAATTGTTGCTTTCTGAAAATTCACATTGAGAAAAATCGTCTGATGGATGAAAGTCACTAAAGAAATCCCAATACTTTATGCTTGGTGAAAATTAATATCTGGTTTTACTTTACTCTGGTTCTCAGTTGAAACACAATGCAAGAATGGTCTTTGGAATGTTCTCATCTACAAAACCAATCCAAATAAGATTGCTGATGAGGCTTATTGTCTTCGACCATGATAACAATCCCAACTAATTTCTGTGCTGCTGAAACAATCTCTAGAGTCATGTTATATTCAAAAAGAGACTTGCTGTTTAATGTGGTGCCTAATCTCAATATGGGTCCATTTTACATCCAGCAGCTTTGTTGGAAAAAAGAATCTCCAAGTATCTAATTAGCAAAATTAAGAAAACACATACTTAAACACTGATATGAATGTGAAATGATAATTCCTTACATAAAGGTGAACTCCCACCTGTATTATCCCACAGCATTTTCCCAAGAAAAATAATGATATAAGCATTCTCCTATTTTGTTGACAAGGAAACTGAAACTTGTAGATGCTCATTGACCTGTTGGAGGCCACAGAGGTAGTCCTCTGCAGAGCGCAGTACCATTGGATGCTTTGACTCAAGTCCAAACAGGGACTCTGCTTTGCTAAGCATGGGGAGAGTGGTCAATAAGCTGGGTGCTGTGAGTCTAGAGGAGGGAGAGATTCTGGTAGCCTTTATCAACTAAGGAAGCTTATAGAAGAAACACAGCATGAGGAATGAATAGAATTTGAATAGTCTAGAAAGTGCAGAACTGAAACTGTGTGGCTGGTACTGCATCCCAATACACACTAACTGAATGAGTGAAGAATGAGTGAATGAGGAGGGCGGGCATCTGAGATCAGGAAAATGATCTAAGAGAGTAAGAAGACAAAAATTCCCTGGGTGTACTCAGGGAACACTGAGAGGACAGTGGCTCTGGGAGGGGTTCCACCTTGAGGAGCAGAGGAAGACAGGACCAGGGAGGTACTCTGCGGTCATGCAGGGAACTGGTGTGAGGCTAATAAGTGCAGAACTACACTGCTTTTGAATGAAGAACTTTATCCTGAAAACAGTGGGAAGCCAATGGCCATTTGTAGGGAAGTGATATGACAAAGCCCAGTGTTTTGGGAAGATGAGCAGAGAATGAAGCAGAAAACATACAGGAACATCTGATGCTCCTGATTTTAAGAGCCTTGCCCTGTGCCCCTCTAAAGCCTCCTGTCAGCTCTTCCATTAATAGGAAGCCATGGACTTAAACCTGGCTGATGGGGGTAGGAGGGGTAGAGTTTAAAGAAAACAACAACAAAAAAGAAATACTTTTAGGTCAATTGGAGAAGGACAAACAGTGTATGTTCTCACTTATTTGGGGAATATGAATAATAGTGAAGGGGAATATAAGGGAAGGGAGAATAAATGTGTGGGAGATATCAGAAAGGGACACAGAACATAAAGACTTCTAACTCTGGGAAATGAACTAGGGGTGGTGGAAGGGGAGGAGGGCGGGGGGTGGGGGTGAATGGGTGACGGGCACGGAGGGGGACACTTGACGGGATGAGCACTGGGTGTTATTCTGTATGTTGGTAAATTGAACACCAATAAAAATTAATTTATAAAAAAAAAAAAAAAAAGAAATACTTTTAGACTTCCCATTCTTGACTTGTATCCAAAGAGATCTGTTATATGGTCAGTCTTTTCATTAGGATTTTTAAGCTAATCAGTGGGCTTTATAAAGAATTACAAAGCTTTCACTGCAAAAATAATTAAATGGAGTAATTTCCTATGTCTAAAGTGATCAAATATGCTTCTGAAATTAGGGAAAATGCAGGCTTATCATAAAAATATAGCTGTAATGAAACTGTATGGTTTTATTGATTTTATTATAAAATATTTCCTTTTTGCCTTCTTAATTTGCAATGAAATGCTGATTTGCCTTGAAATAAAATATGGAAAAATCCTTGTACTGTAGGAAGCTTGTCACTCTAATGGGTGTCTTGCTCACTAGAACAGTATTTTGGCTGTGTTGGAGCACATTGAAAGGAATTAGATTAAGCTTTGCCAAAATTTCACTGTGAAAGAGTTTGCTATAACAGTGTTTTATTATATTCTTATTGAACTTCAGCCAGTTGAAAATAGAATCTCCTCACCATCCTTTTAAATTAGCCTTAAACTGCAGACAAAAGACAAAAATCAATGTGCAAATTTAGCTCCTTGCACACAGTTCCTTAAGAAATTTACCCCGGTGCTAATATGCAGCACTCATAGATAATAGAACATAGAGTAATTGGAAATTTTAAAGTAACATTTCTTATTCAATTTAGGTCCATTTAAGTGTCTCGTAAGTCCTGTACATAAATTGTTTCATTAATGCTACAGGTTATTCTGAGTCTCTACATATGCCTCAGTGCTAACTCAATAAAACCATCCCCGATATGTTTCCTGTGCCCTGACAAATTATGGTGAAACTCAGAGTAGCAAACTATGATGAAAACTGTTAGAGGAAAGTAGTGCCTGAATAATGGTACAATGTTTAATATTATATTTCATTAATAACTGCAAAGAGCTTCGAGTAGCTCAACAGGATAAAGAAGGGTGTGTGGGCATGCGTGTGCGTGCACAAAAATCATTCCCATCGGCCACAGCAGGTCTGATGTCTCTAATTGCTGTAAGTGGTCCAGATGCTGTGAGTTCTAAAACAACTCTTAGGAAGAAAACAAAACAAAAAACTTTGAATTCCTTAAAATAAACATCAGACCCAGACTAGTTAATTCAGAGACTCAGCTATCTTGGTCTCCTCCAGCACTGGACAGGAGAGATCAGTAATATAAAGATACACAACCTGGCCTGACTCAGGGGTTACTATACAGAAACGTATGTGAAGGCACTCCGCAGTGCGAGGAGGGAGCGAAAGCTGACCCTTCTTGGAAAAGACAATGCCACAGGCTTCGCAAACAAGTGCACCAGTGTATGGGAAAGATAAGAAGGGAGCGATTTGGCTCCGTCGGAGACCTGGTGGGCACATGGATACAGGACAAACAGTGCAAATTAGGCCAGATAACTAAAGATTTGTTTTCTGGCCTGATACCTGAAAGGTTGGGAGAGCTGAAGCCAGAAAGGCAATGCAATGAGCAGGAACCAAAAAAAAAAAAAAAAAAAAAAAGAGTTCACGTAGCATGCATGGCCGGAAGGCAGCCCAAATACTGCTACCTACAGCCAGTGACAGTGGGAGAGGCCCTCACTCCCCATCCGGCAGCCCCGCATGGCAGTGCCAAGAGAAGAAGATAAAGAAGGGATGGGGTTTACTTGGGGTTGTCACACTTGATTGTTACTGAAAACAGTAAGTGGGGACAACTGGCCAGAATAAGCCTGGATTGAAATAGAAAATGAAACTAAAAAAGATAGATCAGAGGATGTTGTTATAAAACAACCTAGCAACTCCTATAACATAGAGACATCGTAACAGGCTAAGCCGAAGCACAGGTCTCAAGTTCAGCCTGAGTAAAGCCCCAAGATAATTCCCAGTCGTCCTAGAAAATCTAGATTTTTCAAATGAACAGGGCTTAATGATGTTAAATGCTGTTGCTTTAGTAATCACATTTCACTGCAAAGATATTAGCCAATTTTTAGGAAAATACTAGATGATTAAAAAAATTTTTTGTAAGAGAAAGAACAAATTGAATGCCCACAGTGTAAACTGGTGGCCTAGTTACAGACTCCCCATCTTTCCATCACTACCCAATAAGATCCTGGAAGAAATAACTAGATTGTCAGCTTAATCCCACTTGTAAATATCCCATAAAATTCAAAGCAACCACTTTAGCTTAGTTGGGGCCATAATGGAAATGAGGGTCACAGTCACAAAGTAGGAATACAAATGGAAATGTTCTTTATTTTTATGTATCTCAATCAGTTTCCAGATTCTGAGTCCATACGCTGCCCAACCAGGTCCAGTCAGGACACTTCCAGTCAATTCCGGGAGACACTTTTGCCACATTTAGGTTTTAAGCTACTGCCCTGGTTTGTTTTATCTTCCTCCTCAGCTCATCCACATCTATTTGAAGGCCCAGGATATGACACTGCCTCCCCAGGGAGGGGGAGAGGGCCCACTCTCCACTTTCTCTGCTTCAGCCCAGTGTAGACAGTAGCAAGTCTTCTTCCAATGGTGACCCAGCCATTCCCCTGACACCCACTCCACCTGGGCTGGTAGCCCCTGGCCCCTGTGAGCACCCATGACCTACCACTCTCTAGAACACTAATAATGGACTGGCTAGCCCACAGCTTTTGTTGTGTATCCGCTCTTCCAGCAAGCTTTTGGATCTTCTCTCTTCTGCTCAGAATGGAGCCCCCAGGGTTGGTTCCAGCACCCTGGGCCAACATAGCCCATTTGCCATCGGTGTCCCCACAGCCCCCCATAGCCCAGTGACAAAGGCTACCCATGGCTCTAGGCTGCAATTAGAAAACAATATTCCATCATCTCTCCTCTCAGATTTCCCTCAAATGTCTAAAGGAATTCCCTCACGGAACTAGTATAGTTTTAGAGACTTGTTTTCCCTACTTGTGCCCCAATCACATCTTTTCTGCCTTATATTCTTGCTAAGAATTTGAGTTCTTGACTCCACTGGTCCAATTCTAGCACCCCTCACTTGGAACATGTATGCCTCTTGGCCCAGTGGAAGCAGGTACACATTTCAGACTCTCCAGCCCTGTTTCATGGACTCAAACAGGACATTCCCTTGGTCCAATTTAGTTTGATAGAATTCACCTCTGTTCAGCAAATATTTACTAACCATCACTCTGTACCTCACCCCACCCCTGGAGGCGCCTTTCTGTCCAAGTGCTGATTGGCACGGACAGCAAGCATTTAATCAGCCCCAGTCCTCTGCCCACCCGCAGCACACACAGAATGATGACTTGGACGGTTACTAGTGGGCATGAAATCTCTACATTCTCCCCTTTGATCCTTCTCTCTTCACTCGCATTCTCTGTTCTGTTCCTTCCACCCACTCTGGAGTGGCTGAGGTTCCACACTCTCCTAGGCAATTTCATTTGCTTCACTTCCAGGTCAGCGGTTCCTGGGTCTTTTTTTTTTTCCTCTCTCTTTTTTAAAGCAGGCTGTCTCCTGAAAACCAATTGATGTTTTCGACTGCATTTTAGACACCCTAAACTCAGTAGGACCAGGATTAAATTCGCTGTCTATTTCCTCCTATGTGTTGCATGCCAATATTTATTAATAAATCGGTCATTAGACACCCCTCCTGGAACCCCAGCACCATCTTGGGGGCCATGCTCTTGTCACCACCCACATCCAGTCAATTTATCTGGTCTTGGGCATCAGCTGTGAAAGGCTTCATCATGCTCTCCTTTTATTGCCTCTGCCTGAGTTCAGACTCTCCCCACCTTACTTCTGGACTGGCACACAAGTCTTCTGAGATTCCACATTCCTGTGTTTGTTAGTGTACTTGCCACAGGAACTGCCTTTCTCAACACAAAGTCTCATCCTGGTGTTCCTTTGGTGAAAACAAAACTCCCAGTTGTCATTTTGCAGCTAGTTTGGGGTTGTGTGCATTTATATTAAATCTTTTTTCTAAATGGAGTTATGTGATCTGTGCAGAGTCCCCAAGCACAGTCCTGGCTTGCTTCATAACACAACGGGATAAAGCCCAAATCAACCATTCTTTGTATGGGAAAAGTTCTCCCAAATAATTATCTTCTTTGACTTGTACACAGTACGCATTTACCAAATGTTTAGTCAATGTTGAATTGACTTGCTCCTGCATCAGTTGTTTTGATGACAGCTGATACTAAACCTGTGCCCAATCCAAATGACTGGTTAATAACTCTGAATCCAGGAATATATATTTCAGCCCTGAAAGCTGCTTTAGAAATCCTATGTACTCTCTTACATGTGACCTTGATAAAATTCTAACTTGATGATGGGGCATCAAAGAGGCTTAGTTTTTTAAGCCTCTGACTCTTGATTTTGGCTCAGGTCATGATCCGGGGGTCATGGGACTGAGCCCCTTATTGGGCCCTGCACTCAGCCAGGAGTCTGCTTGAGGATCCTCCCTTTCCTGCCCCTCTTCCCCTGCTGCTAAGTGTGCTCTCTCTGGCTCTTTCTAAAATAAATAAATAAATCTTTAAAAAGATGATACTATTTTTGAGTCTAACCCCTCCTTTATAAGTCAGGGCATGAATACTCCGTTCTGAAAGACTTTTCCTCAGAAACAGGACCCACACCAAGGGATCGGCCCAGGAACCCAGAGGCCCTCTTTCTAGGTTGGAAATGTGAAGAGTCTTTGATTCTGTGGTTCTAAAGGGCAGCTTCCCCATTTTCTACAGGTGGGCCTTCTCCTGCCTTGTCTAGTTTCATTTTTATGATACAATCTGCACCAAAATTTCCTAAGTAGTTGCAAGCATTTACATGTTGCTCCTGTGTCAGGTCTGAGAACCCCAAACACAGTTGTCATTGTCCATCTAGATAGTTAGGAGACAAATAATCTTTTTATATACAATAAACACTGGGCTTTGGATCTTTCCAAATGCTATTCACTTGTAGGTATTTACTAAGAACAATTAAGGAATGTTGCTAGAACTTGAAAAACATCTTCTACATTTTTATTCTTGTAAGCAATCAACATGCTTTCCTCTGAAATAATAGAGACCATTCTTTTTTAGCCTAACAAAATATGAGGGGGTTAATTTCTTTAAATGTTAAAGACGGTGAAGTGCAATGATACTGCAGAAAACATTTTGCCAAAAGAAACTAAAGTGAAGATTTATAACTTATGTATAAAACCCCCTTTGTATGATCAAAGAAAGCAGCATCTGTACCACTAAGTTCTATGTCTAATATAATTTTTTTGAGGAGGAATCAGGCACGAAATGAACTGGTTAGGGGTTTGCTCACAAATACATAACAGCTATGATGACGCCTTCTGGTTTTAGGCAATGCAACTCTACAGGAGAACACTTAGCCAATTTGTTAACACAGTGTTTTAAGAACGCCTTTATAGATCAATGGAAAAAGAAAAGTTATCTATTGCTGCCTGGGAATTTATTACATAATATATTGGAGAAAGGAACTAGATGATTGTGCCCTGCACATTTATTATCTGATACTTTTAAAGGCTGAATGACCTTGCCAACCATCTATTGTAGCAAGTGCTTCAATCGACACTTAGCTTATAGACTGCAGGTCTCTCCCATGTTCCCTTTTATATGAAACAACAATTCCATTTCATTTTCTGTCAGAAAGTTTGGCACGGTTGTCCCGCTGCAAGCTAACTCCATGTTGATTTCTAGGGAAAGAGACACAGATGAGTTTTGTGAAAATGTATTTAAATGTAGCCACCAACCAAACCATCAGCATCAACAGAAAGTCAGCTGCTCCCAGTACCACTCGCCCAATGACAGTGACTGACAAGGGCTTGTATTCATGGCCCCCAGTTTACATAAATGCTGACACACTGGTCACACAGGACATGCTGGGTTAATGCTCGCAGGGCCAGACTCCCAGGTGGCCAGTCCCTTGTTTTTGCGAATTATATCTGGTAACAGCACAAAAGCAGTAGAATTCATCGATAAAAGTATATGTAACAGATTCCAGAAAGAGGAACGATCGCTACAAGTGGGGAAGCTCAATCATCAATGGAAGAAAGTAGGTTTCCAATGCAGGTCTTCATAATGTGACTGTCCAGATTTACATTCAGTGGATTTTCCCTACTCAATAATAGGCAAATGAAGAAAAACAACTCCTTGCTCTCCTCACAGAAAGTTATTAATGTGAGCCTTACCAGCAATGACTCATTAGTAGCTTATTATGACCCAGAAAACTTGCCTAAATATAATATAAATAGAATTTCAAAAGAAGGTGTAAGTATTCTTCAACTAAACTCCAAGTCTACAAACATACATCCACATGTATGTTTGTTCCTCAAAAGCACAATCATGAAGATGAGGCCCATCAGCAACGATCTGCCTTGAGCCGAATGTTTGAACCTAAGTTTTCTTTTCTTTTTTTTTTTTTTTTGAAGGGTTTTATTTATTTGAGAGACAGAGAGGGAGAGTGAGTGAGAGAGAATGAATGCAAGCAGGGTGAGGGTCAGAGGGAGAAGCAGACTCCCCGCTGAGCAGGAAGCATGACTCAGGGCTCGATCCATGGACCCCGAGATCATGACCTGAGCCGAAGGCAGACACTTCACCAACTGAGCCATCTAGACACCCTTGAATTTAAGTTTTCAAAAAATAAAATACAGATTAAGAAACAGTCTGGTTGATGCAGAGTTGCATTAGACTCGAGTGCTCTGACAGGCCCTGTAGGAAGGGACTTAGGCTCTTAAGCAAAGAGCCCAATGCACTGAAGTAATTCCGAAGCTTAAATATGTCTGAAAATTGTCTGAAGGCCCTGCACGGGTGCACAGGGGACTTGGAAAGAATGTGCTTTCTTATGAAATCTGAATTTCTTCCCTTAGAACAGGTAAAAATTATTTATTTTCTACTTTTCTTCTGATCGGACATCAAAGGTCAAAAACATTAGTAAGAACAAAAGTTAATGAGAACAAAGTAACCCCTTGGTGCTGAACCTTGGTGAAATCCATGACAAGGCTGAACCTGGAATGGGGCAAACATTTGAGGTTCTTTGTCTTATATTAAATCCACTCATCTGTTCTGTTAGCCTGCCCAAAAGACAAAGTCAACATCAATGTACTCTTCTTCCCCTGATGATCTGTCATTTTGTCTTCTGCTCACGATGCCCGCATAGGCGACTGCAAGTGTGTTTAGCCAATGCTCTGATGCAATCTTTTTTGTGCTCCTGAAACAGCCCAAATCAGAAATCCTTTATTTAACACATATCAGAATATCGAAATCAAAATATTATTTATACTATTATATTTCAGTGGCCTGGAGAAAAATGTTACTTGAATTCGAGATAGAGGAGGCATTATTAATTAGCCTTCAGTTCAGGAGAACAACATGAACTATGAGCATCTTTTCCTCAACCCTTCTATCTGGATGGACACTCACCTCAAATGCAATAGTAAACAAACTAATCATTATCCCTGGGAACCCTCTGATCCAAATTCCCTCCATGCTCAGAACCAGATTTCTGTAGAAGACCCTACCTGGCTCCACCTAGGTGTCAAATCTCCTTGTCACCTAACTTTCCTCCTTTTCCTGATGTCTGCATCTCCCTTCTGCCTCGTTGCCCTCTGTGAGGTGCCCCTCCTCCTCCTTATCCTGGGGCTCAGATCCCTGTCATCCTCCCTGCCATCATCCCTGCAAAGTCACTGCCCATCTCTGGCCTGAGCCATCTCCACTCTTGAGTGAAGGCACCCACATAGGTCCTGGAGAAGGTTTCCCCTAGCTGTGGGATTGTGTGAGTCTACCCTTAGCTGTGAGACCCTGTGATACCTTCACTCTGCTCTTAGACGGGCACTTTGGGGTCCATTCATCTCAATGACTTGTTTGTGGACCATACTTCCACAAGTCTGGAAGGAGGCACACTTTGTCTTCACTCTGTCCATCAGCGGAATAGCACCTTCTCCCCCTTCCCACCTTCCAACACTAAAAGCCTTTGTGCTTCAAGATTGTTCTCAGGTAACTTCTTATCTGACGACACTTTCATCCATCTCTTTTTCTCTAAACTAATGCAACACTGAATCATTGTCTCTTGTAAAATATGCATTTTGCCCTGCCTGTGTTACATTTGTCTCAGAGCCCAAAGTAGACTGTAAGCTTCTTGAAGACTATGGCTCACTCCTCTCTCAGTATCCCCCCCGCCCCAAATCCAGCAGTGCCTTCCACGCACTAAGCACTGAGGGAGTATTTGTTGAATTGATTTCAATTAATTCAGTTTTTAACTGAATCAAGCAAAGGATGTCACAAGCTTGCTTTTATAACTAAAGAAAGCACAGTTGTGCAGCTGTCGACAGAGTCTCTGGGGGCTGGAGGGAATAGCACAGGGAAAATCCTCAGAAGCCAGCTGACTGCTGGTCAAACCAGGTGCAAGTTGGGAAAAATTCTATAGTGAATGAAAGAAAATAAGATGCACAGTGGAAAAAGAATACCAACATTCTTGCAAATGAACCTTTAAGTATTATTTTTACAAAGAATACAAGGATTATTTCAGTTCCCTTGTTGACTCGTTTGTATGTTCTTCCTACAGATACTTTTGGAAAAAGACCTATTGTTTGTTTTTCTCTGTGCTGACACAGTAGCCATTGTTTATAACTGTAATCATAGCACACATAGTTGAAAATGTGGGATCGGGGACAAGCTGTATTTCCCCCTCTGGTTCTTTAGACAGTGAATACTGTGTTCTTTATGTCTTATCACAGCTCTTTTGTCAAACATTTAATGATTTTTCCCCAGACAAATTTGTAGTTTGTTATCAACCATAAAAATGCCTTTATTGCCTTGTTTTTAAACATTTAAACTTTGGTATGTATGTCTCAAGATAAGCATGAATTAAGGTGTTTATTTCATTTTAAATACATTTTTTATTACGGTGTATAAAGCTAGATTTCTCCAACAAGGATGCCTTATATAGAACTATATTTAGACTTGATGAAAATACATTTTATTTTAGTATGTGTTTGTACCTTTCTTGGAGGGTGGTTATGCCTGTTGGCTCCCAGGTCAGGTGTGTTGAGAGCATTTGTCAAATGTGAGACAAGCACAGACATCTGTAACTTTATGTAGCATGTGGCTGTCACTAGATTTCCTAGCTGCAGAAAGGATCTGACACACTTATCCACTCCTGAGATTTCCATTTTTCCAAATGCCCAAGATTCCTTACTCTTCTGTAACTCATAAACCTGAGACCAAATAAATTTAAAAAAAAAAAACCTTTTAAAAACATCATAAATAGTAACCATTTGTTTTGTCCTGGTTTAAAAAATTACAATATGTTCCTTGATATGACATTTGAAGGCTTTAATTCAAATGAATATTTATGATAAATAAAATAAATTTCAAACACATTTAGCATATAACTTCAGGGCAATTTTAAAGTATCCATTTTTTAAGTTGGCGGTGAAGTCTACAAAAAAGTCTTAATGTGCCACTTTATATTTTTATGAATAGCAAATTATAGAACACATTTTGCTGCTCTAACCATTTCCATGAGACTTCACTTAGATTGAAGGGATAAAAAATGATTGTCAGTCTTTCAAATGCCTAGAGGAAAACTCTCCAGTTTTGTTTTCAATTTGTTTTCAAGGGCTGATTTAAACTTTTTAAGAGACAATGTGTGAAGAGTCAAGGTCAAAGTCGGTAATTTTACCATTATTCAACTGGGATTACTCTAACTTGTCTTACAAATATAAAACACTACTAACAAGGCAGTTCTCCCCAGGGATTATGAGACAGACAATTTTTAAGAATCTAGATATCGTGCACAAAATGTGGGCAGTATCTAGTCTTCCTTGAGAACAAGAAGGGAAACTCTAAAGACATGGATGCATCAGCAGCTTTCAGCTAAGGAGTTTCATTTTCTAAAGCTTTGTATTATTTAATTGGATAACTTTTCCTCAAAGATATTTTTTTAAAGTTTTTCCTTTTCAAAGTTAAAAATTATACTAGCACATAATATTTTGTAAGTTATTCCTACAAGTATTTCAAATAAAATCTATTTTCAATGTTATATATATTTTAAACACGTTGAAAAACATACAGAATCAGAGACCTCTTCAAATTCATGTTGGATTATAAGTTAATCTCTTAATACTGACCATATGGGACAGTAAAGAGAGCATCTGTGCTGGAGGCTGCACCCAACTTCACTTTCCAGAGATCCCATAACCAATGTCCCTAGTGGCAGTGTTTCCTTAGGATGCCCCAAAACTCAGTGTTAAATATTTCCTTTAATCTGTGTCCATCTTTTATTCTCCAAACCTGCCCCTTCAGATCTTCCTGCCTGTCTTTATTTTGGTATTTCTCACAGTGGGGCCCCTGAGAACTCCCCAGCTGGTGGATGCCCAAGGCCACATGTTTACTGAGGCCATTCTGCCCCTGGTCCTTTGCTCTGGATGGAGCACCACTGGAGTAATGCTGCATTTGGACTCCTACTGGCACACTGATACTAAAGAGACCACCCTTTTTTTTAGGCCATGGTCACTTCACTCATCCATATAGCCAAGGATTTTGGAGTTAGTAAAATTAGTCATGAAAATTAGGATGTGCAGATCTTCTTGGCCACTGGGAATTAAGCTAACTGCCCAGAATCAAGCATACTCTGCTTCTTTCCTCTCTTTGTACCTCATTCTCTCTGTCCTTCCCCTATATTTTTCCTTTTCTTGTCATGCATGCATGTTGTAAGCATTGGACATTCAGGCATATGCCAAGTGTTTCTCCTCTAAATGAATGTCTTGCCTTCTCTCCTGAGACTGGTCCTCTTCACCTTTCATTTTGATGTGCATTTGTCCTCCAGAGAGAAGCCACTTCCACTGACCCTCAGCTCTCACTGTGTTCAAAATGAGGCACTTTTTCAAAGGTAACAATTGAAGGAGTCTCTTTGTCCATGCACAAGAAAGAACATATTTAGGGATGTGTTGGTCCTCTCAACCACATACAAATGAATGATATTTGATTGTTTTCATATTTCATTTTAATGTTCTATAAATTACATTGGCTAGTTGTCAATTTCCTTTATAATTCCTTAAATTTCAGTCTTATCTGAAGCCATTAAATCCAAAGAGAGTAATGCTAAGGAAACTGTTAACTATGCATGCCACCTTAACCACATTTCTGAGACTGTCTCTTGAGTTCAAGTCTACCTACATAATAAATTTGACCATGAACTCTAATAAGACATGTAGGCAATGAAGAAGAGCATTGAGCCACCCTCCTCTTTCCTTTCCACGTGTCCTGATAACACAGTGTTTCCAATTCCATGCCACTTCCTTTTACTCCAGTCCACCCACCTTACCCCCATTTCCTGGAAATACACTTTAGAGACTTTTTACAGTCAGGGAAAACAGGAAGAAAGGGATCCCACTTGTACCAGTGCTACTAGGAGCTTCAACAGCTAAGGGCAATTAAACACCTTGCCCTGCCTCCATTCCTTTCTCCCCTAACCCCCATTTTAACCTTATGGTACTTCTTTCTTTCATCACCTTGCCTAGAAAAGGAACTTCTAAGAACTTCTATGCCTAAAGATGCCATTTCCCCTCTGCACAATCACATTGTTCTCCTTCTGAATTAAGTTTCAGTCCCACCACCATTCTACAGTTGCTCTCTTGGAGAGCCATGACTCTGATATTCTCAGATCTGAACTTTCTCACCTCATAGCCTCTCCTTTGACTGGCTGACAATGCAGACCACCTTCTATTTGGCTTGGCTTCTGAGATTTAACCTCACAGCTCAGCATGCATTCCCCTCATCCTTCTTCCTTCATTCTCCTGCTCCCCAACTGGCATCGGCCCCTCTTCCAGTCACTAATCTGTGAGATGGCCTCTGTGGCCTCTGAACCAATCACTCCTGTATTTGGTTCTTGCTCACACTGTGCCTCTTCAGTGACCTGTCCAACATTTTCCCTGGCTTATCTCATGGCCACATCCAGAGCACCATGTCCAAAATCAAACCCATCATGTTCCTCATAGAGTTACTATGAGAGACTAAATGATGAGAATGTGCAGAGAGAGAATTAAATGATGATGTTCATGGGCTAGTTACAGGTAAACATGTCTGCCACCATGACCACATCTGCCACCTCTGATGTGAAAGCTATTACTATTACCATTTCCCAACAGCCCTCAACAGCTTGTATGTCTCCAGCAATGACACTGCCCTTTGCTCACTAGCGTCTCCATCTTACGGTGATCCTTGACTCCTTCCTCCCCTGCCCCACATCCTTTCTACTTGACTCCTTCCTCCCCTCCACAACCTCTCCCAGGGTTCCTGGGAACTTTACTATGTGACATTGAACGGGCTGCTGAACTACTCTATACACTGGCAGAAACAAAATAGAAGTAATGAAATCTACCTTGGCAGAACTTGGGGCGCCATTAGGAAAAACAGCTTCCATGAACAGAGCAATCAAGCTTGGCACTTGGTAATGGATAAATGTTACCTATTATTGTTGTTAGAACTGTTGACATATTAACCATATGAAACTCCAATGGTAGTTTCTGCAGTTTAAGAAGGAAGAGAAGCCAAGAAATAAGATATAAATGAATATATCTCTATATAACAAGATCTGGTAGATGTTCAGAAGATAAAGGCAGTCAGACTGACAGATAAACAAGTAGGTAGAGGATAGACACAGGTGGAGAGATACACTAGAAAGATGGAATGATACATAGCATAAGCGGGAAAGATGGTGGAGGAAGGAGAAAATTTAGGTAGAAAAAATATATTGAATTTATGGTTGTATTATTGGGGATATTTTAATTTTTTATTTAAAGACTTGAGCCTAGGGCAGCCCCCGTGGCACAGCAGTTTAGCACCGCCTGCAGCCCAGGATGTGATCCTGGAGACCCTGGATTGAGTCCCATGTCGGGCTCTCTGCATGGAGCCTGCTTCTCCCTCTGCCTGTGTCTCTGCCTCTCTCTCTGTGTGTGTCTCTGTGAATAAATAAATAAAATCTTTAAAAAAATAAAATAAAATAAAATAAAAACTTGAACCTAAAATTTATGAGTTAGTCTCCTTTTCCCCAGGAAAGAAGTACATATCTTATTAGTGGCGATTTAATTTTTTTCACAGTAAAAATTTTCCTTTCAAATACAGTTGTTAGTGCTAATCGGTTCTCACCTCTATGGACATTTGGGGTGTTTTCAGCTGTTTCCAGGGCACGAATCTTTTCTGAAATCACCTCTAACTATAAAGGAAAAAAAATGCCATCTGTAAATGCTTTTGTCTAGAGGTATATCATGAAAATAAAGTCCCACTCACCTACTGTCCTTATGAAACTGGTGCCTATTTTCTCTTCTTATTTTAGATTTTCTCTCATTACCTTCCATTTTAAGGAAATTGACAAGGGAACAATTCAGAGCAAAGGCTATCATATCTTTCAGAGAAACAAAGAATTAGCCACATCCAAATGGATATTAAAAAGAATAGCTCTCCAGTCCATGTCAAATGCACAAAGCAAAAATTGTGAAGTTGTGATGTCATTTAATGCATTTTGAAACATATAAGGCACTGTGCAAGGGTACCAGTATTTTTAATATTACAGAGGAAGAGATTTCTGTATATGCATTTATCTGTGTGACTCTCCCAATTCCTAATAATGGGCGCCAATGTCTTCAGGGAAATTGGAATTAATATAAAAACTTTTATCCAGTAATACTCCTTCTTTATTGAAATAGCCATTTTAGTCTGGTCCTTCCGTGTAGCACGTCTTCCCCAAATAGGCAGAGTTATTTATTCATTAAAAGGATTTTTAGATTTTTAGTTTTAGGAGACTGAGGCTTGGAGCACTTAAGGATTCAGGTCATGGTCACACAGGCAGAAATGGCACATGCAAAATTCAAAACCACACAGTGTATCCCAAAGACCTCACCCTTACCCAATAAGCATGGTGCCTCTTGAGCACCCAGTACCTTCCTGGAGAAGAGGAATGAACAGTGGAAGGGGTAAACAATGTGGCCGGACTGAAATGTCGTTGAGGGAGAGTGCGTGAGGGTATGATGTCTTCCTCAAATTCCTCGAGCCCTTCCAGACCTTGTTTCCGCCCCCTCCCCAGAGGTAACAACTATGCTATGTGGTTCTAAAGCTGGGGGTGGGGGGGTGTATGTGTGTGTGTATGTGTGTGTATGTATGTATGTGTGTCCATGCCTGTGTGTACACACAACATAGTTATATATATATATACACATTCATAACACAGACATGTACATATCCCACATATACGTATAGTTAGAGATAAACTGCATTATAGATAATATGTGTTACTACATAGGTAATTCTTCAGACATCTTAAACATTGTTAAGATTTAACATCTTAAACATTGTTAATATTAACTGTTAAGTGTACTGTAAACAGTACATATATTTTTCTTTTTTTTCAGTACATATATTTTTTCTGTGTAACTTGCTTAAGGATACAAAACATTTGCCCATTAAAGAATAGAAAATGACAATGTGTATTTTTTAAATTTTAAAATGATGTCAGAAATGTTATCCTTGGAAGGGCAGAAATGGAATAACTTTGCTTTGGTAAAGACTGAGAACCAGAAGAATCTTCTACTGAGTCTACCACAAGTTTTTATTTTAAAACATAGAGAAAAGTAATGTGACTCACTTTCGTCTAGGCCTCCTGCTTCCCAGAGCCTGTGGCAGCCCCTGAAGAGAGAGTTTTTCTTTTGGAGCAGTCAGAAACTGGGACAGAGACATCAGGATGAGAGCCTCCTCCCTCCTCCAGGCATGCATGCGCGTGCACACAGACACACACACACACCTATCCTAACGTCCATGTTTGATTCCATGATCCGTAACATTTTCATGACCTCACTCTAAGGCAAATAGTATTAACCTTGGACTTTAAGCACCAAGGGTACAAACGTGGGCACGTGTCACATACTTCTAAGTTCATGCATACTTTCCGAATAGCACATAGCCATGAGTAGGAGAGGAAAACGGATTGAATTGCATGAGCGGCATTCCAGATGTATTGATAGAACTGCGGGGAGAGTCCTTTTTCTAAGGTCAAACGTTAACCTTTTATTGCTCAAAGTGGGAACACTTGATGATAATAATTGGTAAGCTAATGAAAACTAAAAATCCTCAATAGCTTCAACATTCTTTCATGATCCTTGTTTTGGATAGCACCTTGATGGGGTAGCCAGCCATCCTTGTTTGTTCCAGACTGAGATGCTTGTCAGGACACATGGCTTCCAGTGCTATATCTGGGATGGGAAGTGAACCTGTTATATGTCCTTGCATGGGGGCAATGAAGAATACACTGCTTCACCTACATCCCTGAGCAGCCTGATACCTGGGCATTGGGCCATTCTCAGCAACCAGAAGATGGGGTCTGGGCTGGATCAGCAGAGCATGGGCACCCAGCCTGTCAGCAGTTTCATGTCCTTTGAGTTCTGTCTTAATGTTTCTAATCCTCCCATGACAAAGTTTTCATGCATTCTGTAGAATATGAGATTTCCATTAAGGACATTAACTATTTCTTACCTTATAATTCATAAAACAATGATAAGGAAAATTAAAATGACAGAAACATGGGAAAACACTTTTAAAACAGCATTATGAAAAATGCTTACTGTAACAGAATTACTGAAAACTTTTAATCATCATAAACCTATTTTTACACTTCATTGTAGTGCATATGTTTTATTAATTCTTCTTAGCATATATAATTTTTAAAGGACCAAGAAGTCTTATCTATCAATAGTTTCATAACAGGGTCTTTCTTAGTCTTGCTATCTACTGGCATACATTCCTGTCTCGGTTTCCTTAGAAATGGGCCATCGAGGGATACAGGTGCTTCCTCCCTCACAAAAAGAACAGCCCCTTGTGGGAGCCTCATAGGAGGTCTAGGTGTTGTAAAGACAGTGAAGGCATGGGGTGGGATTAAATCTTAAATCACCCAGCTCACCAACCCCATTCTTATCTACCTCCTGTCCAATTCAGTTCAACAAAGATTTACTGACAGCCACAGGTGCTTGGGGAAGACAGAGAGGAACCAGCCAAGACCCCCACGCTCGAGGGACGAACACCATGCCCTAGAAGTGCCTGAGCTTATAGGGCAGACTCATGTAGTCTCCTTTCTACCACATCAGCTGTGTCAGTCAGGACTATCTACTTTAACTGTTCTGTTTTCATGTGTGGAAAATGGCATTTGAACCTACCTTGAGGGGTCTCTGTAAGGGTCAAATGTATAGCGAAGGCCTTGGGTATGCAAAGCTCATTACAAATGTGAGTTGCTATTTCTACTCCTTGATAATTACGGAGCATTGTTTAGCGGGGGAGACAGAGGTGCCCACGTAGAGATCTTAGAGGCTGACCTGTGAGGTTAGAGCAGGGGGAGTCAAGAGGTAGGGCAGTTGTGGTGGAGGCTTCCCCAAGGTGGGGTCGGAGCTGGACTACGAAGGTCAAGAAATAGAGAGGCCAGCAAAAGGAGAGATGTATCCAGCAGGGGGAACAAACTGTGAAAGCACACACAGAGATTTCAGCAGGCTGTGGGGAGGCAGCGGGAAGGCTGGGTCTGTAGCTCAGAAGACAGGTGTATGCGAGGGAGCAAGTGAGGGGAGCCATCCCCAGGGCAGCAGAGGAAAGAGAGAGGCAGGCCAGGGCAGGCGTACTCACCAGTTGATAATTAGAAACTACCCAGTAACTAAGGAATAAAAACAAAGTTGCCCTGAGTGCTAAGTCCCATCCAGCAAACAATCTCTCTTTCGTCCCAACACTGCGATGTCTGTCTTTTGCTGCTTCTAAAACATAATATAAATATGGGTGTCTGTGCATGTGTGTGTGTGTGTGTATTATAGATTCAGATTCTCATTCTTATGTTTTCCTACATTCTGCCAACAGTAATAGAACAAGTTACATAAATTGCCACCAACTGTCAAATTTTCAGGATTCTCCATTCTCAGAGTTCAAAGAGAAGTAGTTGTAATGATGGTTTTCACATTGGAATAAGAAATAGTGAGCCAAGCTAACCTAGAGAGGCTTCTAGCAAATAGATCCTGGATTGGTTCCTTGCCTGCGATTTCAGTAATTTATAACCTCAAAAATGAAATAAAAAATAGGCAACTTTGCCTAAACCTTGTGAGTAATTGAGAAAAAAAGGCAGATTATCTGGGCCTCAGCAAGTACATCTACATAGTTATAAATAAAGAATGCCGAAGGAGTACGTAGGAGGCCAGGCTCCCATGGCAGCTTGAGAGTTCAATGTGAGGGCACCTCTTCATCTCTGGTCTGTGTGATGGGTATGGCGTGACTCTCCACATGTGAGAGTCTGGGGAGCCACAGAGTGTTCAGGTGCCTGCTTGATACAGCTGATGGCCACCAAGCAGGGTAGATCATTGTCCCTCCCCCTTGACACTTGTCCCTCCACCACAATTGTCACTCGCTCAAACTGATTTTCTTAAACCATTTGAAATGAAGGAAGCACCCTCGCTGTGAATCAATCAAATGAATCATTTCTGAAGATCTCTTTTGATAAGAAACTTTGTTTGCCTAGAGTTGTGGTCGATGCTCTTCCTCCCTCAGTTCATTAGCTCACGTAACAACAATGTACATCTCACTACGAGTGCCTTGGAGGAAAAGATGACTCTGCTCCTTCTGAATCCACAGGACAATAGCGGCAAACTCCAGGCTTGTTAATGTACAAGGTATCGCCAGCTCATCAGAAAAGGCTGTGAGCAGTCTGCCAGCACTGTTGTGGTCTTGTAGCTTCATGAGTCTAATTACTTTGAAAATAAAATGAAGAGAAGTTACCTGTCAATTAGGTCCTACTCGTCCAAGCTTTTCCTAGTTAATGCAGGTCACTGCAACGATGCGGGGCACATCTTATATGAAGTCTCACAGATCACATTGGGGTGCAGTTGTTTGCAGCTTTCATACCTGAGTGGGGTGTGATCGTGTATTAATTAGTTCCCTATAAAGAGAAAACAGACTGCATGCACATAGAACCAAGTGTACCTTTTCCTAATAAACAGTGGTTTTTAAGAAAATCATTATTAAGTTTAAAGGAACTAAAATTATGGAGGGATGCCCCATTCTCTGGCAGGTGTGGGAGTCTCTCACCCCTTCATCATTAGAATCACAGGTGCTGGAGCACTGACAAGGACTGTGTTTGTGTGTGTTTGGAAAAGGGTGAGAGAGAGGACTGTTGGCATTAGGTCAGCTTCAAATGATTTCTCCTCTAGAAATATTTGTACATTGTTATAGGTGAGTGAGAGACCACTGAGTTTCCAGATTCTTTCATTATCAATTCTACTCAACCTTTATCTTATCTATGGTATTCAGGTTTCTCTAAGATGATAGGTCATGCAAAAGTTCCCATCTCTGCCCCATGGATTAATATTTTCCTGCATGTTGTTATATGTACAGCACAGCCAAAAACATTGATGGGAACAAAACACCCTCTTTGTTTCCCACTTCCCCTTTCACCTCCCTTACGCCCACCAATCCCATGTGGGTTGTAATGCCAAAAGATCCAGAAGCTGGGAGGTACGGAATCAGGTAATAGGAAAGAGCCTACAGACCAAAGCCACAGCAGGTTATCAGGACCTAAGAAGTCCTGCCAAGTTGGGGGAGGAAGGGGGAGGGATGGGAGAGTGTTCAAGAAAACAATGCTTTTTGACTCCTGGAGAGGCCCCATCATCAGTGGCAATAAATTAAGGGAAAAGTGATGTTTCTGCTGGCCTCTTAGGCTTCCCAAAAGGAAGCTACGTCACAAGTAACCTCAAATTCAGACCTGGAGGAATTCCTGTAGGAAGGAAGAAATGAATAAATTCTTAACTTAGGAAATTACATTAAGAGAAGGTACCAATAGCTGTTTTTGTCATTTTCAATATGTGAGATGCCATACTCCTTTTTTTAAAAAAAAGTTATTATGCATTTGAGTTTACTATCATGTCAGTTTGGTTTGTGTTGAATATTTCTCTAGGATTTTACATTTTTTCTTTCAGAAATTGTAAATCTTTGTCAATATTCTTTCTGGTTTTTAAAAAGCTTCATAGAAAGTGAGAAATTTCTTTAAATGAAAAAAAATCAGTTAACAGAAAAACATATACTCCTCTGCAGTCTATTGTCCAAGTAGTATTTGTCTCCTACTAAGAGATCTGGCCCTCCTTCTAAGAAAGTCTTCTATACTTTGATCCTGTTCTTTATCACTCAGGCTGTGGTAGTCTCTCTGCTGACATAAACCTAGTGACCATTGACCAGAAAGTCTTTGCCTAATGGAACAGGTGATGCCAGGGTTTCAAGAGTCTGAAAACAACACATGTTCAGTGAACAAAGAAATGAATGTGTAAGGCCCAAAATTTTAAACATAACTAAACCTCAAGAAATACAAAAACTAGTGGTCATTCTCAGAAAAATCCTTTGTTCATGTTTTCGCTCCATTTTATACCTGCCACTTCCACTAAATTCACCGCCCTCCATTTATGTGACTGGCACCTTGAAACAGTAACATGGAAGCCCACTTATACATGTGCTTCTTATTTTCTGGCTCCTCACTACATAATGCATGGATGGTAAGCTGATTCGTTCTGGGATAAGATGAAAATGCATTTTCTTTCAATTAAAATTTTCTATTTCTTTCTATTAAAAACAAAAGTTAAGGCTATCAGGATCCATAACTGTCCCTTTGAAGAAAGTAGGAGAACCTAGTATTCATAATCATTTTTGCAATAAAATTATGAATCACTGTTCACCAGTATTGAGTGCACTAGAATACCAAGTGAGACCTGACTGTCTTAGGAAAGGCAAGCTCTCAATCTGTGGCTACCATATGGATGTCGCCAAGGAGAGCTGGGATGGGACGGCAAAGCTGTCAGGCAATGGAGAGCATATGGAAGTGGCCTCTTTGGGGCCACGGACCATCAGCGTGGCTGCTTTTTCTCTTCACAGTAGTCTAACATATTGCCACTGTCTACACAAGCATAACTTAATAGCCAGTTTGAATTTCATTGCAGTTATGTTGGTGTTGCACTATTAGTAAGCTAGCTGGTATTGCACACTTTGGTCCAAAGTTTATTACTGCTTTATTTGCTAAATAAAGACTCTGTAAAGACTTGAAATAACTTCTATTCATAGATTCTTTCTGTGCTGTTTCTTTTTTTTCCTATTTTTTTTCTATTCCTAAGACATAATATGCTCCATTCCATCAAGGAAAAAGGTAATGGTGAGAGTGGTGTTTTTGTTTGTTTGTTTGTTTAAAGATTTTATTTATTTATTCATGAGAGACAGAGAGAGAAAGGCAGAGACATAGGCAGAGGGACAAGCAGGCTCCCTGCAAGGAGCCCGATGCAGGACTTGATCCTGGACCCTGGGATCACAACCTGAGCCAAAGGCAGAAACTCCACCTCTGAGCCACCAAGGTGCCCATGAGAGTGGTGGCTTTTAACAGTATACAAATTAGAAAAATGAAAAGAACAGAGATCAAAATTGAAGCTAAGTGTTGCTTTAAAAAATGTTAAGATTGTTATGTTTAAAATACAATCTTCTCTATATTTATCAATTGTGTCAAGAAAAGTACAGAAATAAAATAAAAAATAAATATGCATTTTTATTTAACTGTTTTTGGCATGCTTTCAGCTTTGAGCTGTTTTGCCTGATCATACCTTAGGATTTCATCTTTTTTACATAGCCTCCTAGGATTTTAGTGCACTGGCTCCCCAAAAGAATGCTAAAATATTACTTACAATCATTATATATATGTGTGTGTGTGTGTGTGTGTGTGTGTCTTCTTTGTGTGGAATAAAATATGAACTAATTTGGAGAAAGGAACAGCTCTGGACATGTATTTCATTAATATAAATATCCACCTCACACTGTGTGAATTAACATCTCTTAGAATTTATATTACAATACTAGTAAGAGAAAAGAAATGAAAGCACTTTTCTACCAAAAATATTTGTCTAATGTCTAATGTGAGATTATTAAGCAGAAAAATGCATTAGCGGATATGAGAGGATATTTTTCTCCTAATTTATTTCAATTTTCCCCTTTGGTGCCAGATTTTTCTCTAAAAGATCTAATAGGGGTGAAGAGACAAGCTGTATCTGTGAGTAGCCACAAATAGAAGCACAAGTCAAACTAATCTATAGCCCAGCACTCAAATGCATTTACTAAATAAGGTTGGGAGCAATATTAGGTACATTTTTCTGACACCTTTCCCTGTTGACAGGGAGTAGGGTGAATTACTAAAGGAAGTGCACAGTGAACTATTGTTAGCATTTATCAGCAAATGTGATGAGTGGCCCTGAAACAGAGTGTCTTATCATTCAAAATTCTCAGTAGCTTTAATAAAGAGTAGCTGAGTAGATCCAAACAGTATTAAGGTGACAACCCACCTCACTGTGAAGGTGGAACTTTGACAGGGAACCAGGAGATAGATTTTGGTGGGTAAGGTTAAAAGTAGTTGTAAGTTGGTCTAGTATTTTATATTTCATTAATCAATTCCTAAATCTATTAAAAAAACACAAAAACTACAGTGAATAGTTGGGTATACAGTAGAAATTGAATGGTACAAATGGCAAGTACTTGTTAATATTGACAAGTTATGGTACAGGGATTACCTAATTTCACAGATGAGGATAGCACAAAATGAGACAACTACTACATAATGTTTCTTCTAGAGGAATCTTATGACTTTACTGAGATTTTTAATTTCCTTCATATTGATTTTTTTTTCAAAATGTGTGAAATAAACATACATCAGCCTAGTTAATACTTAAACAAGGCCCCAACGCATTCAAACCATGATTTGATATGAAGCATGTGACACAAATGAAATACTATGTTGTAAATTGCCAATTGAAAATTGAGGTCATACCATATGACCAATACACCAATGAATACCTTCACATTTTTTATTTTTCTTGAAAAAGCCATTTTGACTCAACAGTAAAAAAGCATTGTGACTCAGACAGTCTATCAAATCAACACTCTACTCCACAGTCAATGTATGCAGTCCTTGAGCCACACCACCTAAAAGTCTGTAAGAACATAAGACTATGCCTGTTGAGATACCTCACTTCTCCACCAAATGCTTTATTAAGTTAAATGTTGGTAAACATCTCCACATCTCCTTATCTGTGATCCATATATATTCTTTCTCAAGTATCTCAAGTATCCATAGAAAAACCATCAAAGAAGTTTAGATATTTTCATACCACGTTTCCACCCATTCCATAAGGCACAATATCCTTCTTGAATGTAATAGAGTGCCAAGTACTTGGTGACCTATAATTAGTATTCAATGGGAAAAGGAAAAAAATATCCACTGGAGAGTCCCCATTAAAAAAGATCCCCATCAAGGTGCCTGGGTGATGAGTCGATTGAGCTTCTGACTCTTGGTTTTGGCTCAAGCCATCATCTCATGGGTCATGGGATTGAGCCCTGCAAAAGGCTCTGTACTCAGTGTGGAGCTGCTTGAGTTTCTGTCTCTCTCTCCTTCTCCTCCTACCCTGCTTGCTCTCTCTCTCTCTGTATCTCTCTCTCTCTTCCCCTCTGTCTTTCTTGCTTTCTGAAACAAATAAATCTTTTTTTTTAAAAAAATCCCCATTGGGGGCCTGGGTGGCTCAGTAGGTTAAGTATTTGACTTCTGATTTTGGTTCAGGTCATGATCTCAGGGTCCTAGTATCAAACCCTGCATCAGGCTCTCCACCCAGTGGGGAGTCTGCTTGTCTCCCTCTCCCTCTACTCACTTTCTCTGTCTCCCTCTCAAATAAAATAAATAAATATAAATAAAAATAAAATCTTTAAAAAAATTCCCATCAGGAATAAAGTAGAGACCACCAGAGTGACTAAGCTAGACATGGCCTTAGAAGGTCTGGGCCCCATCAGATGCATCCAGTTAACAATAAACTTTTATTTCTCTCTTCTTCAATGCATGGATGAACATCTACACAGAGGTATATTGAGGAGATTGACTTAATGGCTGCATACTAGCTTAATGGCTGCATACTAAAGCAGCCATTAAATGTCTGGATTCAAGCTAGTAGTAGACTCTCAATTAAATTTATGTACCTGTTCTCCTTACTTATGCTGAAATGAAATAATATCAGTTCATAGTGCACCCAGTTTGTACTAAGTGGCACAACACTGAATTTTTAAAGAATTTCCCCCTTAGAATAATGCCAAATATGGGATGTATTAAATAAGAAACTGCAAGCTTGGGATCCCTGGGTGGCACAGTGGTTTAGCGCCGGTCTTTGGCCCAGGGCGCGATCCTGGAGACCCGGGATCAAATCCCACGTCGGGCTCCCAGTGCATGGAGCCTGCTTCTCCCTCTGCCTGTGTCTCTGCCTCTCTCTCTCTCTGTATGACTGTCATAAATAAATAAATAAATAAAAAGAAACTGCAAGCTTATAAGTCATTAAATAGCCAAGTTAAGGAGGAACAGAAGGCATTTTGTTTCAGGAATCCAAGTACTGACCTGGTCAACTCTCCTCATCCTGGGCAGTCCAATGCCCATTATAATCAGAATGTCAATAGACCTGAAGTTTCTTAAAATGTAGAAATGCCTCTCTTCAAGTAATGTCAACTTAATAAAAGTCTTTATTACTTCATTGGAGCCTTATTGGATGATACTGTTTTCTCTTAGGTTTATATGAAAGGTTTTAATCACAAAAACTTTCTCTCCTTTAAAAAAAAAAATCCCTTTGGCTCTTCACACTGTCGTTATGACAGCAACACTTAAAGCTGACCTTTTTTTGTGACAGAGTTAGAAATTCTTCCCCAGGCAATGTGGTGATTCTTTAATGCTTATATGCAAATTATGCAAAACCTCACACACACAGGGACATTTCATAATCCTGTGCACTACCCCTTTCTCAACTTTATGAAAATATTAGTGCTGGGTTCCAGTACTATTTTCCAAGTAATAGAGTTGCTGTTTTATAGATTAAAGTAGCAGACACTGAGGTCAATCTAAATAATTGTTTCAAAATGTATCATGGTGAACAAAATGTTCCTTCTTATCCTATCTACCAATAATAGAGAAATGTAAAGCTGCATTCACAGGTATACTTTTTCGTAAGAATTTAGAACTTTACCATGTTTGAGTATTTTTATAGCTTAAGTCTAGGCACAGGTCTATATAATGGAACTTTTATAAAATAACTCTTTGGGCCAGAACAAATACTGTGATTCTCAGTATTTACATCAATTGCACATAATAACTCATGAAAGCAATTTGCTTTATATAGATATCTATACAATAAAAGGAGATTTCTTGGTTTCTTTCCCTCAGAATGAGTTGCTATGTGTAAGCTGTTGAAATGTTTGAGCCTCCTGGTTTTGCAGTCCTCTCAAGCTTGGTTGGAAACTTGAGACATAAGCAAACAGGGCATGCAGACTGGGTAGTTCTTCCTCTTCCAACAATCTGTTCAAACCACAAGGTGGTGCCCAGCACAATCAGTGTTCACCCACAGTGGGGAAACCATGGGTCCAGAGAGGGGTGTCAGAGCCTGAATAGTGAAGAGGACATCCACATGGTGAGAAGCAGCCCAGTGACCCCACAAAAGAAATTGGAACAAGTCACAAGAAGGACATCTGCACTAAGGTGGGAGAGCGGTGTTGGGGCAGTGGTGGCAGGGGGACATTGGTCACATGCAGAGGTAGATCAAATAACTAAATAAAAAGGATAATGGAAGCCAAGGGAGCTACAAACCTGGAAAGAAAATTAGAACATACCCTGTGGTGTAAAATTAGAACTAGAGATATTGGTATGAACATGTGATTTTCAATGTATATAAAGAGAGATGTAGAAATAAATATGCTTGTCCCTATCCATGTGTAGGTATAGTTCTGTCCACTGAGAGGCAGGGAATAGTGGCACACCAAAAGCAATGAGCACAACTAGTACCTAGATTTTGGTTTCTAAATACCATTCTCTCCAAAAATGAAGCAATCCTCCTTGAAGAAATGGTGGATTCCAGGACTAAGGCAGAGAACGTACAAAATGAGCATAAAGTAGTTGGAAAGGAGGAAGAAAAATAAGGAAAGGCTTAAAGAAAAATGGGACATGTTCAAGGGACAGAGACAACATTTTTAACGCGTCCCCAATTGCCAACCCAGGAACAATTTGAGCATCAAAATAAACAATGGTAGTAAAATGGAGTATAACCCATCAAATAGAATTGGTTGAATCCACACTAATAAAAATAAATGAATGAAAGTTTGACAGGTAACTACACATTAACTTAGTTTCACAGCATCTCCTTAAAAGATACTTACTAATTACAAGGAAAGAAGGGCAGCCTTATCATGGATATGCTTGGCAGGCATAACCTAAATCAAAGCATCAAAGTTTACATGATCAATAAAGGGGCAAATCAAAATCATATGCCACCTGATACAATGCAATGTGATATCCCTGCCAAAATATATCACCTGAATCTACTCATTAGGAAATATCAAACAAACTCAACCCGAGAAACATTCTACAAAGTAACTGGCCTATAATCTTTAAAAATATCAATGGCATGAAAGTCAAGGGGAAAAAGATCTGTTCCAGACAGAAAGAGAATGGAGAGATGTTACAACTCTAGTAGGACATGTGACTCTGGATTGGAGCCTTGTTGCTGTAAAGAATGACAGTGGGACAACTGGCAAAATATGAATGGAGTAGTCTCCTGATTGCAGTGTTTGTATTGTGGCTATGTAGGAGAATGTCCTTGTTTGTAAGGAATGTGCACTAAAATATTTAGGGGTGTTTCTTTTCCAGTGACTGAGGTAGAGTATCCTTTCATATAATTACTGGACATGTGTATTAATTTTCCTACAGATCCCCTATTTACATTATTCTTTTTATTGTTTTAGTTGTCTTTTTCTTATTGATTTGCAGGAGCTTTTTCTAAATTAAAGAAATTAGCCCTTTGTCAATTATATGCATTGCAAATGTCTCCACTTCACGTTTATAAATAAATGCACTAATCTTTTGTCCAGGAACATGAAGGAGTTTTGTTTGTTCCATTTGTACATTTTAAATCTCTGTTCTATCTGGAATTTATATTGGTGTATATAAAGAGATAAAGATCCAGCTGTATATTTCTTCAAATGGTTAGTCAATTGTCCCAACATCATATAAAAAATAGCCTCTCTTTTCACCTTTAAAAAGCAGCCTTTATCACAATCTATAAATTCCCACATTATTTGTATTGAATTTTGTACTCAATTCTGTTTCTTAACTGTTACTCTCCAGTACCAAGCTGTTTTCATTATTGAGATTAAATAGTGTTTTAATAGAGCAGTGTCCAATAGAACCTTCTGCAATGAAAGAAATATTCTCTGTTTCGCTATACAGTATAGTAACACACTAGTCACACAGAGTCCTTGAAATGCTGTTAGTTTGACTGAGAAACAGAATTTTTCATTTTATTTATTTTTCATTAGTTTATACTTCAAAAAAACCACATGTGGCTTGTGGCTACCAAAGTGAACAGCAGAGTTTTAATATTTTGTAGGACTGGTCCCTATTCACCTACCTTCTTTCCAGAATCTGCTAAGCTATTCTCGCATGTTTATGTTTCTATTTTTTCTTCTCATAAGAAAATAAGATCTTCTGATTGTCCAGAAAAATCGACATTGAATTTTTAGGACACTTCAAGTGGTCTTGTTACACTTAGAATATTTTATTTCCAAGCCTTCTTTTAAGTCCTTCAATAGAGTTGTAAGGTTTTCTTTATGTAACATTATACATCTCCTTTTGAGTTCATTCATAGGTATTTTATTTTCTGATATATTTTCTTTGTCTATAGTAAATGACTTGCTTCCTTCCATTTTTTGTTACTGCATTCTCCCATAGGTTATTATTTATACATAGTGCAACCGTGGTATGCATACTTATAACCTCATTGAATTCTCTTATTTATGATAGTTTTTGGGGTGATTCACTTTATGTTTTCTAATTATTAGCCATAAAATCTACAAAAGGTAGCATAACTCTTCCTTCCTTTGTTTTTGTACTTTTTATTTATTTCTCTTGTTTAACATTGCCTACAATTTCAATAACAGTTTTAAATAGTTGTAGCCATGACCAACATTCTTGTCTTGTTCAGATTTACTAGCAATATTTTTAGTATTTTACCATTAAGCCAAATGCTGACTTAAGAAAAGTATCTATTAATTCAAAATGCCTCCTCTATGACTTATATAATTTGCCTCTTTTAATTTTTACCACCATATATTGATTTGACCTCTTTATAAATTTTTATAAGCCCACCTATATATTCAGGAAATAAATGCATCTTAGTTGTAGTGTATTTTTCTTTTAATGTACTGCCAAATCTCTTTAACAATTACTAAAATTGTGTAATAGTCAGAATAATTATCTAATTTAAAGCTGTTCTGTCCATAAAGACTCCTAACTCTGGGAAACGAACTAGGGGTGGTGGAAGGGGAGGAGGGCGGGGGGTGGGGGTGAATGGGTGACGGGCACTGAGGGGGCACTTGACGGGATGAGCACTGGGTGTTATTCTGTATGTTGGTAAATTGAACACCAATAAAAAATAAATTTATTATAAAAAAAGCTGTTCTGTCAAGTTTTGGTGTCAGTAATATGCTCTGATCATTTAAAAGAAAGGACTTTGGAGGCTTATTCCTTTTAACAAAGTTTAAGGGAAGTAACAATTCCATGGAAAGTTGAATTAATTCATTTCTAAAGCCATCTAGGCATGGTGTATTTTTAAAGGTAATTTATTAATAGCTTTGATAACATCATCCACTGCTATTAGTTGGTTTTCTGACTCTTCTGGAGTCAGTTTTAGTAGATCTACTTTCCTTAAATAGGCAGATACTGATGCCATAACCAAGTGCTAAATTCAAAAACAGAATGTTTGAGGAAATATGATGATCTTCATTTTAGATATGTTGAGTTTTTATGATGCTTATGGTACCTCAAGATGGGCACAGTCAACAAGTAAAATAGAATACATGTCTGAGATATTTATGAGAGACCCCACTGGAAAGACAGCCACCTACATGGCTGTGTTAGTAATTAGATCACAGAGAAATTAAGAAAAATGATCACTGATGGAAATCCTGGAGACCCCAATGTTTAACTGTCTCCTAGAAAAAGTAGAGCCAGTGTCCTGACAATTTGCATTAGAGAAAGAGGACGCTGAAGACAATGTGGAAACTCAACACTGGGAGCAGCAAAGATATATCTCTTCTCTAAGGGGGGAGAAGAAGGGTGACAGTTGGAAACTGAAAGACTTTCATATTATCAAGGAATCTGAAGCAGAAGAACTGGGACCAAAGCCTGATGGAGGACGGGGCAAAAGAGAATCACACCACTGGATTCGCAGCACTGCCATCAAGAAAAAAAGGGAAAGAAAAAGAACAAAATTCAAGACAGGATTTTTAAGGAAAGTATTTATAAATTCTTGGAAATGGTATCATTAATGTAGAGTTGGGCTACATGAGAAAAAAAAGAAATCCAAAATGCAAATTCAAGCTGGATGGTTTAAGAAAATCAAAATTGAGTCTTACTGCTTCAAAAATCCCTCCACAAACACCACCCACCCACCCACTCACCCTCCACATCCCCAGTATATATAGACACATGTATACACACACACACACACACACACACACACACACACACACACACACCTGCTTACAAGCATACCCTGTGCAGCAGTATGACTTCATAATAATGTGAAACTCACAACTGGTGATGTTGCTGTATTTCCCTCCATTTTCAATCCAACTTATCTTAATTATTTTTACTCAGGGCACCATCTTCCAAGAACAAAACAACCTATTCTTTAAGGCTCTGCTCTGATTAACCAGCACTGAAACTTCACAATATTTGATGTGCTTGCTTTTGACTCTCCTCATCTGATTAAATCCTTCAATAATCCATATAAAAAAATGATCATTTATATTTGCTGTATCTACAGAATTTTGTACCCCATGAGGAGCTTTAAAATACTGATTAGTATTCCACTAACATGCCTTTGCAAATCTGAATCTTCCCAATTTTCACTCAAAACTTCCCTTCCATCCTAATAGGACTGGAGTAAGTGCACCAGTGCAACAGGGCAGACTCAGGGCTCAGTAGTGGAGGGCAAGCTAAGTGAGGTCTAAACGTCCCTGCTGAAGCCACAGATGGCAGCCCTGTGGTTCTAGGTATAATGCCCGAAAGGGTAAAGAAGCACCTGGCCTGAGCTGGTAGCTCACACTCAGGAAATCCACCCACCTGCAAAAGGAGTCCAGCCCTAAAAGAGAGGAGACAGGAGTGGCAGGATTTAGGCAGGTCTAGATGGATATCAGAGTCCAGACAAAAAGGCCTGGGAGCAGGAAGAAGCCCGACCATAGAACAAACCTGTGATCGAAAGCCTCTAGCCATACAGCTCAAACAGGCAACATGCTGTCTGCATATTCCTAAGGAATTCATATTTGCTTTCTCTTTGGCCACTGTTTTTTTCCTCATTCTTTGTTAATAAATTAGCTTCCTATTTGCCTAAGAAAACAGAAGCATCACATGAGTACTAACACACCTTCCCAGCAAAATGTATACCAACTTAACTACAGCTGCGCCCATATATCCAGCTTTCCCTTCTCTTACTACAGACACAGTATCCTCTGTGCAATTATCTAAAGTAAGCCCCTTAAGTCCCAAAGCCTATCCTCTCCCATCTACCCAAGGACTTCATTTCTGTAATGCTTCCACTTTCCAGTACATTTGTCACATTTAAAAAATTCCTTCTTACCCCCATACTCTGAAATGTTCATTATACCATTTCTCTATTTTTCTCTTCAACAAACCTCTTCCAAATGGTTCCCCAACTAGGTCACGTGGGTGGCTTAGTTGGTTAAACATCTGCCTTTGGCTCAGGTTCTGATCCCAGGGTCTTGGGATGGAGCCCCGAGTCGGGCTCTCTGCTCAGTAGGAAGGCTGCTTTTCCCTCTCCCTCTGTGTGCGTGCTCGCTCTCTCTTTCTCCCCCTCAACTCCCACTTGCTCTCTCAAAAATAAATAAATCTTAAAAAAAAAAAAAGATTGTCCATCCTTTCTGTGTCCTCTCTCCATACCCACCCCACTTTCTTATCACTCAGTTAATAGCTCTTTTATCCCCTTCACCACTTTAAGATACATCTTAAGTCCCCAAGAGCCTCCATTTTGCCAAACCCAGTGGTCAGTGCTTTGTCTTCATCTTACTCCAAATCTCAATGACAGGTTACAGCTGCCAAGATGCAGGTTCCCAGTGCACCTTCCAGCTCATTGCACACCCCTCGCCCCACCCCACCAACCTGCACTGGCTCCTCTGCTCCACAGGCCATGTGGCTAGAGGCTCAGGCCATCTCTCTTCTCCAGCTGCACTCTTGCAACAACTCTCCCTGCAGGGGTCACTTGGCAATGTCTGGAGACATTTTTGTCACAGCTTGAGGGAATGGTATGGGCACCTAGGGTGTTAAGATCAGGGATGCTGCTATCAACATCCCACAATGCACAGGACAGCCCTTCACAACAGAGACATACCCAGTACAAAATAGTACCTGTTCTGTTGTGCAACCCTGTTCTATCTCACAGTTCTGAACCATTTTACATACCGATGACAGAGTTCACAATGTATATTCTCAACCTTAACCATCCTTCTAGTTGTAGAAACACCTGCCTGCTCATTACATTTAGGTATCTAAATAGGTGATTCAAACATGACCTCTGACATACAACTCTTTATTTCTCCCCCAAATCCACTTTTGTTTGGTCATTTTGGTTATTTCCATCTCAGTCAATGACACAATTAGGCCATAACCCTAAACATCATCCTTCACTCTTCTCTTATCCTTCAGTGGCACCCTGACCATCAGCAAGCCTCATTGGCTCTATCCTCAGAGTATATCCTGGAGCTGGTCACTTCCCACTCCACTCAGAATGTACCTTCCTAAGCCTCCACAGTCCCCATTAGGCTTCTGCAGTAGCCTTCAAGGGTCTCTCCTTGCTTCCACTCTTAATGCCTGAAAGTTTATTCTTTGTAACATCCAGGGTTACCTTTTTAACACAGAAGTCCCATCACATCATTCTCTCACTTGAGTGGTTCCCAATGGCTTCTCTTTGCTCTTAGATAAAACCTGCACTCCTGACAAGTGCCTCCAGCCCTGCTTGCCTGCTCCCTACCTCACTCCCTACAACCCACACACACCAGCCTTTTCCCCTGTTCCTCAGAAACACCCAGGTCATATCCTACTCAAGCTCATGCTGATTCACACTTTCTGCCTGGACCCTCTTTCCCCCCAGCCCTTCACAAGGTGCACACCATTGTTCAGACCTCTGTCCAAATGGTCATCCCCGAAAGGCATTCACAACACTTCTATAGAAAAGCAGCCCTTCTTTCTTGCCAGTGACTCTATCCCCTTCCCTCACTTTATTCTCCTTCACAAGATGCATCACTCTCTCAAATCAGCTCATTGTCAACTACTAACTTATTAGCTCTCTTCCACTCTGGAAGGTAGCCCCATTCTGGTCAAGGCTCCTATCCTTTCACTGCATTGAAATCTAGATGAGAGATGGGAACAGAAGGAACTCAAAATATACATGGTGCAAATTTCATATCTTCTGCCACAGATGGAGCCAGTACCAGGGACTGGGCTGGGAAGCACAGGAAAGAGAGGAACAGCTCCATCTTTATAATAATAATGGCCATTCCCACAGATCACTTTCTCGGGGCTTTCTCAGACATTACCTCCTTTACCTAGGAGTTGTGGTCCTCTGTGCTCACTGGGACAACTGGTAGGAGAACAGGCTGCTAAATTGGCAGGTGGGGCCAAGGTGAAGATCCATGTTATGCCCTCTTCATGTTACCTCCCCCAGAGTAGACTCCAGAACAGGAGAGAATTGTAAGCTTGAGAACCCAGCAGCTTTAAGGCGGCAGAAGCAATGCAGGAAAAATAGTGGTTGTGAAAACTCACAGAGCACCATGAATTTTCTGTAATATATCATATACTGAATTAAATCTGGAAACTGCAATCCGGTACTTAAAACCACAGGCCAGTTTTTGAAAGTTCCAAACATATGTGTGATTTAGAGATACACATTTGCATAACTTTTCTTTCACTATATTTCTTTTTTTTTTAAAGATTTTTGTTTTATTCATGAGAGACACAGAGAGAGGGGCAGAGACCCAGGCAGAGGGAGAAGCAGGCTCCATGCAGGGAGCCCGACGTGGGACTCGATCCCTGGTCTACAAAATCACCTGGGCCGAAGGCGACGCTAAACCACTGAGCTACCCAGGCTGCCCACTATATTTCTTAAAAGAATATCCAGAGAAGTTAAAAGTTGATGATCGCATATAAATGTTACAAATAGCATCTAGAATGGCATCATTATTATTACTAATAACAGTGAAAATATACTGAGTGTTTACCAAGTGCCAACTAGCATCATAAGGGCTTACCTAGATTATTTTAGTCCATCTTCACAATACCCCCTAGAGTAAGATTCTTTATTATCCCCATTTTTTAAAGAGAGGAATTTAGGCTTGGAGGCTTATGACTTAGGGAAGATCATACAAGTGACTGGAAGAGCTTGGCTGACACCAGCATGGAGTCTTAAGCCACTTGCTCTGTTGTTCTGATAACTTTATGTTAGAGGCAAGACAAAATTAGAGGAAGCCATATAGTCCAAGAATAAAATAAGCCTTACTCTCTGCAGATTGTGACTGAAAAAGTCCTAATGAGGGTCACCTGGGTGGCTCAGTTGGCGAAGCATCTGCCTTCGGCTCAGGTCATGATCTCAGAGTCCTGGGATCAAGCCCCATGTCATGCTCCTGCTCAGCTCAAGTCTGCTTCTCCCTTTCCTTCTGCCCCTCCCCTCTGCTTGTGTTCTCTCTCTCTTGCTCTCTCTCTCTCTCTCTCTCTCTCTCTGTCAAATAAATAAATAAATAAAATCTTGGGAAAAAAAAGAGAAAGTCTTAATGACAAGGCAGCATTTTGAAGGCCAAATCCATAAGAAAATTATGAATCTGGTCTGCCTTAGCTGTCTAGAAAGCATTTCATTATTTTGTAAGTAAATATTATATAATAAAATAAATATTCTTCTTCCCCACATATTATTCAGAGTTGCATTTCCCTTCATTTACTCATTCTGTGTTCCCAAATGAAATGGAACCCAAAGAGAGGGATCCTCAGAAAACTGTTCCACCTTCAGAGTCTAAATCTGGGAGTTGAAAGAGTGATGCCACATCCTTCCTGGAAAGGATAGCTGAGGAGAATGAGCCCTGCCCTGAGCCCGGCTCTGGGAGCTCTGTCCACATGCAGCTTCCAGTAGGCCTCACAGCAACTCTTTCAAGTAGATATCATCCTTTTATTAATATCGCCATGTGTAGCTTAGGATTCATGGATGCACAGTGTGTCTGATGTAGAATCCAGAGTCCCATGCTTCAGTCTGATAACAAGGAAGGAAAGGTTATTTGTATTCAAGGGAGCTATTTAAAAATAATAACAGCTCTAAATAAACAAGAAAAAGTAAATAAAGAAATAAAATTACAAAGAAAGGCAAAGCTGTATGGTACCCTTGCCAATGTATGCCGTGTAGGCAGAAGCACTTCATTTCTGTGGGTCTGGGGAAGACCCAATGTTCAGTGTCATTTGGACACTGAGGGAAGGGAAGATGGTACCTGTTAATGGTCCCACATCCAGGCTCAGAGCATTGAAGAGAAGAGCCAAGGACACCAGGCCATGGGAACTTGTACAACTAGGCTGGTAAGGGGTGGACAAATATTTTCCCGTGACGGCTCTGGAATCTTCGGATCTACTCGAGGGTGTGACTGTACACACTGGCTGCATTCTGGAGACCCAGGGATGTTCGAATTTGGTGCAGAGGATGTCAAATCCAGAAGCTAAATGGAACATTTCCCCCCAATTTCCATTAATTGAAATAATCAAACTATAACAATAAACTGATAAATAATTTTTAGAATTTTTACGGTTGAAAAATCAAGAAAGCTGACGCACTACAAAGGATATTTCAGTACTTAATGTGTTTGTAAAAGAAACAGGTCAGAATTCTTAGGACTGGCCTTCTGGAAAATGAAAGTTACCCAAGGATTCATGCCCACCAGCTGCCTTACTGAGTGTGCCGTGAGGATGCAGGAGACAGGAGTTTGTGTCAATAAGAAGAATGCATGAACAAGAGTGGAGCACAGAAAACCACTTTCATAAGCACCATTTCATACAAGCTCATAAATAATGAGGAAGGAGTAAAATTGGTAGCAATCCTAAAAGAGCTGAGACATTTGTCCAGTCTGTGCTAGAAAGAAAAATTAAGAAATTTGAACCACTAAGAAATAATGTAGGCTCTGCAGACATCAGATAAATACAGAAACATTTGTAAATGTTAACATCTATAAAATTACTAGGTCTAGACTGCATGCTTTGCAAGTAATTAAGAGAATTGACTATAATACTTAAAATGTTACTTTTGAAAAATCATTTAGAGTTGAAGTAATATCAGAATGCCTTCGAGAAAGTTAACAATTATTGAGCTCAGAAAGGGAAATAAATGAGACTAGAATATCATTGGGATTATTTGACCTAACGTATAGACATTTCACCTGAAATAATTACCAATTAACTTTTATTTAAAAATTTAGAAGTATGGTATGTGTATACCACACATAAGAAAAAAGAAGTAAAATTAAATAATATTAAAAATAAATTAAAATATCAAGAAGAAAAATGTGTCTTCTACCGAGAAAGCTTTGCCTGGGTGCCAGCTGGGCTCCAGGCCTGAGCAGGGCCAGGGTAAGTTCAAATAAGAATGAAACAGAGTCCCTGGCCTCAGGGGGCCTTCAGTTGGCTGGAACAGGGCTGGTGGGGGTGTGGGGGGAGTTATAGATGACTCCATGTCTATGCTGTAAGCAGGGAAGTTGGAGCCAAGGGCTGGAGGAGCATGTGATCTTGAACGAGAGTAAGGGAAGGAAGGTCATCAGAAGAGGCATGGGAAGAGATGTGTTTTTTGCTGGCATTGGCTTGTGGCAGTTCCCATGGAGAGAAATATATCTAGGGAGAAAGGATGTCTAAAAACAGGCAGGAAGGCCTCAACTGTAAGGGAGGTGCCTTTCTAATTGCGTTGTTCGTCTAAACAATGGATGGAAACTAAAATAGAGGTGCAATATACTGTCCCAGTCAGGTTTCCTGGAAATAGGACTCTGAGATGGAGATTTTCATGCAGAAACAGTACATGTAAGAGAGTGAAAGGGGACTGGTCAGAGGGGAGCTTGGACTGCCCCGCGAGTGGAACCAGGGGCCCAGGTGATCTCCCACTGACTTAGGGGGTTGGGTCTTTGTGTTCAAATGGCAGCCAGGAGGGTACACTGCCCAGGAGATGAGGTAACTCTGAATAGAGATCTCCCATCCCAAGAGGAAGGCAAAGGCCAGGGAAGGACCCTCTGTTCAAGCATTGAGAAAAGGACTTCAGTTTGAAGGGTCCCCGGGCAGCATGGGGAGCAGCCCCCACCACATGTAGTACAACAAGTGATGGACTATGGGAGAAGTGTTCCTCCCTTACCTGGAATCCTACTTAGCTAGCCAATTGAATGAAAAATCATGAAAAAACATGCACAATTTCATACTAATTTGCATTTGACATACAAAAAAAAAAACAATTTAATGCTGCTCTAGTAAGTCAGAAATTGAAGGTGCACCAAATACATAGAAAGTTCTCTCTCTAATGAGAGAACTACGAGCCACTACTGATGGTGTGCCATCCCTCCTGAATGAGCAGGTGCTGTCAACCTGCCTCATTGCAAGATGTGCCCTGGGCTGTGTTGGCAGTCACAGAAATAGCTTTATGCTGACTGAAACCACAATGCTTTAACACCTAGTTTTCCCAAAACATTCACTTTACACCCATACTCTCATATGCATTGGCAAGAAGACTGGCCTAGGTGGGGCAGCAGCTAGAGCCACAATGATAAACTTCCCCACCCTGCAGGAAGGCCCAGCCTCAAACTTGGCATCGTTGGCACATTTCTCCTATCCTACCAGATTGACATGACCAGCCAGAGATTACAACAATAAGAAATAAGGCAGATGCAGCTGAGCTAAGAAGATAGATCTAAGTTGGGAAAACTAATTTTAGCTTAGAAAAATAGTGGGATCCCTGAGTGGCTCAGCAGTTTAGCGCCTGCCTTTGACCCAGGGTGTGATCCTACAGTCCCGGGATTGAGTCCCACATCAGGCTCCCTTTATGGAGCCTGCTTCTCCCTCTGCCTGTGTCTCTGCCTCTCTCTCTCTCTCTCTCTCTTTCTGTGTGTCTCTCATAAATAGATAAATGGGATCTGAAAGAAAGAAAGAAAGAAAGAAAGAAAGAAAGAAAGAAAGAAAGAAAAATAACACAGTAATGAAGATTGTTAAAATTAATGAATTAATGTATGGATTAAGGATTGAACAGAGAAGCCGTGATTGTGTGGGGGGTCATGAAAAAACACATCAAAATGAGCTTGAGTTCAGTGTGGAAACCTGACCAAATTTTTTTTTTGTGAAATATATGTATGGACAAATGGAATTGTTCACTATTGCTAATGTAGATATAGGTAAAAAGGAAGTAGAGGCTTTTTATCAATCTTCTACCAATGATTTTCACACACACACACACACACACACACACACACACACACACACATGCCCACCCAGGAAACTGATTAGTTCTCCCAACAAGGAATTCTTCAAGTGAGAGCTAGTGGAAAGACTTGCAGAATCAGGAAATGTAAGCCAAGTCCCTGAGCCCAGAGGGTATTTTTAATCTATGTCTGAGAAGTGTTGAACTAGATCAACCTTGTGGTGGCAGATAAGCTTTGGAAGCATTTTCTAAGCAGACCAGTCTTTTTTTTTTTTTATTTTTATTTCTGATAGTCACAGAGAGAGAGAGAGAGAGAGGCAGAGACATAGGCAGAGGGAGAAGCAGGCTCCATGCACCAGGAGCCCGACGTGGGATTCAATCCTGGGTCTCCAGGATCGCGCCCTGGGCCAAAGGCAGGCGCCAAACTGCTGTGCCACCCAGGGGTCCCCAGACCAGTCTTTAAAGTTAAATGAGAGAGGGAGCAAGGACAGAGAAAGGAAGGGGAGAGAAGGGAAGGGAGGGGAGGGGAGGGGAGGGGAGGGGAGGTGAGGGGAGGGGAGAGAAAGGAGGGGAGGTTCAGAAATAGACCTTATAGAATACCTGGTACATAGTGTAAGCTCAACTTTGTTGAATTAATTGATTTGAAATTATGTTGGAGGCCATTTTATTGCAAAAGGATTAATAAAGTGATTCTATTTTCTCATGATGTGATATGATTAGTAAGATTCTTTTATACCAGGGATTTACTTTCATGGAAAAAGGACAATCATATTTTCTAAAATAATTTTGGTAATGCTGGGGAAACAAAGGAATCATGATGAAAGGACATGGTCATGTCCTTTCCCCAAAGTAAAAATATCAAGTGAAAATAAAAGAAATATTTATAAACTAAACTAAATGCAAGATAGCATAATTTTCTAGGAAAGTGGCCTACATTTGGACATGTTAAATAAGTCTTATAGGTCATGGAATGAGTGCAGTTCATTTTTTTTCCATTCTAGACAACTTGAAATTTAATATCTATTCAAATGTCTAAAAACCATGAAACACCATCTAAAGTAAGTTTTCTGAAATGCCAGTTCATTTTCTTTCTGAAATACAAAAAAGGGGGAAAGGACATCTAATTCTGAGACCACTGACCCTTCATTTGTGTTTTATCAAAATATTAAATCTAACTACACTAAAAAGTGCTAAATTTCATATGTCAATTTAGTAGTGTTTGCAAAATCATTTTCAAACACCAATTCTTTTGCTTCTCAGAGCAATTAGATTGTAGCTCTCAGTTTGCTTGCCAGAATCATCTTATGGTTTAGCAAAGAATCATCTGTGGGCTCCGCCCTAATAAGAGTTCCAGGAATGTTCAGTTTAAGCTTGAATTACCATAGCCTCGGCACCAGCACTCCACTGATAGTCAAATACCATCATTTTCCCCTTTAATCAATTGCAGGACTTTTTAAAAATAGTAATCCTATAGCTGTCAAATACTACTGGGAAAGACTCTTAAATTGTTGTAGGAGAAAACTTCTCTTAAGAAAGAAGAGAAGATGGAGGAGAAAAGTCGGACTTTCTCTTGTAAGACCAACAGACTCAAAAAAAATAAAAATAAAAAAATAAAAAATACCAACAGACTCCATAATTCCTTCAGATTCTATGTCAGAAAGACTCCAAACCTTCTCCAGGGGACGGTAGAAGTGTTTTCAACTTCAGGTCCAAAGATTCCCACCAAGCTCTTGTCATTTAGAACCTAATTCAATTCTGACGATGAAACAGTTTGCTTCTGGGCTTTAAAATGACACATTTAATATCGCTAATGTTGACATCCTCTAGTGCCTTCAGAGAGGCCTCCTTATATCCTTACTTCCAAGTGGCCATCTTCCACAGTGGCCCATGCTCCTTCCTGAAAGCTCTTTGCAAAGAATGATTTATATCCATATAATTAACTTTTACATCGTGTGTTGCATCTTTTAAAGATTTTCCAAATGTGGACTGTCTATACCGCACAGCATTCCTTTAAGATCAAGCATTTCAGAACCAACTTTTAATCTCTCCCTAGCAGCACTTTATATCAGGGATTTATACCCCTTGGAATACAAGTTATCCAAGCTACCAGCCCCCGGTACTCATGGAGTATTTGCTATGTGTCTACATATATACTTGCTGCTGTTGGGAATACCAAAGTAGCTATTCCCCGTAAAAGTCCCCAAACATAGTTGAAGATATAAGTAAAGAGCACAGGATGGTCTGTGATGGAATGCTAAGTTATCGTAAGTCCAAAGGAGTTGGGGGGGGGGACCCAAAATTTGTCAGAGCTTTAAGTGTCAGAAAAAGCTTTCCAGAAGATGTAGACTATGAACTGGACTCTAAACAGCAATATATGGAGAGAGGAGGTAGACAGAGCATCCCTTTGTCTGGAAAGGCAGCACCATGGGAAGCATCTAGAACACAGTAAGGATACAGAAGGTAAGATGGAGAAAGGGTGAGTAGAGGTAAATATACTGTAATATTTGAGATATTTGAGAGTCCCTCCCAGCCAACCCAGAATACGGAGACCCCAGACAGGAGCTGCCAGCTCTGTGGCTGCTGGAGAATGGGGTGGCATAGACCTGAGGAAGCCAATGACTCTGGCCAACCAGCCACAGGCCAGAATGCTGGGCAGAGTCTCTTCCTGCCTGCAGCTCAGCCCATACTCCAGAATTGCTTCTTGCTGCTTTCATCTCCTTCTTTATCCACTAATTTTTCTGTCATCCCATTAACCTCTCACCCCCATGCCACCGAATGTGCTCATAGAACAAGGACAACAATTGTCTGTGCCATTTTTTTCATATCCAACCAGATCCCAATCAGTTTCCTGACCACACCCTTCCGAAGCAGTGGACAGTCTGCACCCGTTACAGAGCACAGTAGCGTCATGTCACTTTGATGGCTGTGCCTTGACATGTGTCACTGTGCACATGGACACAATCCTATACAGATTTATTAACTACTTTGCAGATCATGACAACTTTGAGACCAGTTCACATAATGTGTTCAACCCAGTAAGAAGTAGCTTCACAAAGTATATCTTGAAGAGCCTAGTAGTTCTCAACTCACCTCATCCCTTCCACAGGACCAAAGCCCAACTACATGACTCAGTTGCCCTGCTTTCCACTCCATCTTTTAGTTTAACTTCTGCACCCTCTTCTCTGCCTGAAACTAGCCATGTCTACTGCTTCTGTGCTCCCTACATGCACCCAGGAGTGTGCTGAGGAGAGAAGGGCCAAGAGGAGAGCCAGTTTCTGCATAGCTATGCTTGCTCGAGCCCTCAAGGGGACCTGCGAGACATTTGTCCCTGTGGTTGGATAGAGGAAAGCAAGCCCTCTGCCCTTGCCATGGTTGGTCTCAGAGGTGCCTGGACCAAAGAGGAGGATGTGATGCCCCCCATCTCTCATCTCCTCGAGCACCTGCCTCATCCTTCCTCTACCCTTGACAGACACAGCTCACCAGCTGTGGCCCCTTACCATGAGCTGAAGGAGTAATTTCAGAATCAGTTGACAATTGTCAAAGTTGGCCATAAGATGAAACCCATATGCCTTTTCTGAGCTGGGACCTGATACATGCAAGAACCTCCCTAGACCCCAAGCTGCAAGACCAGTCACAGCCCAGCCCAGTAATGCTAAGTACTCCATGAGAGCATGAAAGCAAGTTCTTGCTTCATTCAGCTGCACTTGGCATTAAGTTGCTATTGTATAATACTGCATTTGCAGACATTCCACTGCAATATGTGTTGAAATGGACAGATAATAATTTACAACCAATAAAATAAACTCTCCTGTGCAGCCTACTTACTTGCACAGAGTCTTTCATGCCTGCTCTGCCCTGAACCAACCCCTAGTGATTGAGACAGCATCCTACAAACCACAGAGACTGTGGAGAAAGGGTGTGAAACTTAGTGACTGAGTACAGGCCAATGTGGTTATGTTCATTTGAAAAGTACTTATGACCAAGAGAAAGCATAAGGAGAGAAGATGAGAGCCCCATTTTTATAATCAAAGAATGCTCCCTACCTCAGGTGTGATGCCTAAAGGGCCTAGCCACTCTAGGACTCCTCCACTACTCTGACAAGGTGCCCCGAATCTGCATCTGAACATCCTCCAGATGTGACAGCGCTTAGTTCCACTGTGGAGGTTCTGAGGAAAACTACCTCACCTAGGTATCTAGTAGGGAAGAAGTGTAAAGGAGAGGAGAAAGCACCAAAGAAGAGGGAAAGAAGGAACATATGAGGATAGGGCAAAGTTGGGAAAGGTGAGCAAATGAGCAGCAGAGAGACAAGAAGGGCAAAAGGAAAGTGTTCGTGTGTCCTTGTGTTGTTTCTGGGAGTACACACTTAAACTTGTGAAAGTCGTGTGTTTCCCAAAGGTACAGTAGGGAAAATGAACTGTCACCTGTGGACCAGAGGGACAAGGAACCCTGGCCCAGAGTAGCTGGCAGTAGGAAGACACTGACAATTCCCTGGAGTGCCAGAATAGGAAAACCTGGGAACACACCAAGTTAACAAAGGTTCCCCCTGGGGACATACACTCCCAGCTGGAGACCCTGAACCTTGCACTACCAACCCCTGCACCTTCCCTTCAGAAGCCTCCACCCCTAAAGCAACCCTCAGCTTTCCCTGATCTCTCCTTTCAGCTGACACCCTGCCCCTAGCAGCAGGGACACATCCCTCAGGGTTGCAGCTGAGTGTCCCTGCTCAGACAGGCCAGCCAGTGTAGCAAAGGACATCTCCTGGGAAGAGATGGTCTCAGCAACAAAGCTGGCACTTCAGACACATTTTCCCACCAAAATTTTATGCTGCATAGTGATATTATATAGTACTATCAGCAGGGATTTTGGCTCCCATGAAAGTCTTCTTTGGTACAATTTGCTTCATCAACCTTTTTTCGCAACAGTGTCATCAAATGTCCTCTCAAATTTTCATCTTAACTGAATCATGACAGGAATAGCCTGTTTGCTGTCTTTGGTGTCTTTATCACCAACTCAAATTTTATACATGCTTATTAGGAGACTTACATTATTTAAGGACAAAGCTGGAGATGGATGGATGGATGGATGGATGGATGGATGGATGGATGGATGGATCTATTGATGAATAGAGTATCCCTACCAATCAAAACAGGGAATTACAGAACATCCAGGAGGGGAAGGCCTGGAAGAGTTTTCCTAGACATTAATTTAGAGAGAAATGTGCTATTTTCTAAATCACTTTTGGTATGCTAAATAACTTCTGTATGCTAGCCCCACAAAAATAACTACCCTATGTTTCATTGTGGGAGAAAATATCAATGATAAACTATGAGTTTAACTATGAGGTTTTTTTAATGAAAAATGTTTGGTGTAGAGATGATGAAGGATAAGGATAGTCAGAGAGACCACTGGGGCCAGGGGGCAGGGGGGATGGCTGAACATAACACTCCAAGTAAGAAATGGCAGTGGTTTCAATGTGTTAATGGCAGAGGAAATGGAGAGAAACAGAAATCTTGGAGAAATCTTTAAGAAATATATATAAATGAAAATTCTTAATAATAGAGACATGGATATGATCAAGAACAATAAGTATAAGATAAAAACAAAATTCTAAAATAGAAAATATGCAGTGACAAATAAGTTTGTAGGAAGGAAAGAAATAGTAAGTTGCACTTTCATTAAGAAAGTCTCGGGCAGCCCTGGTGGCTCAGCAGTTTAGCGTCGCCTTTGGCCCAGGGCGTAATCCTGGAGACCAGGGATCAAGTCCCATGTCAGGCTCCCGGCATGGAGTCTGCTCTCCCTCTGCCTGTGTCTCTGCCTCTCTCTCTCAATCTCTGTCTCATGAATAAATAAATAAAATCTTTAAAAAAAAAAGTCTCCCTGAGACATTTATATGGAAATGTTCTGTAAATCATTGGAAGTTTGGTTCTGCAACTCTATTCAAAAAAAAAAAAATGCCCAGTAAGAAATAAGGAGGGCGGGGGGTGGGGGTGAATGGGTGATGGGCACGGAGGGGGACACTTGACGGGATGAGCACTGGGTGTTATTCTGTATGTTGGTAAATTGAACACCAATAAAAATTAATTTATAAAAAAAAAAAGAAATAATAGATTTAAGAGTTATCTGGTTTTAGAGGGTAAGTGGAGTCATTAATGGAAGAGGTATGTGGAATGTGGTGCAGAGTGAGAGAGAAGTGAAGTCTAGGGGGAAGTCCTGAGAAACACGTACATTTAAGGGACAGCCATTTCCCAAAGGAGACCAGGAAGATGCAGCCAAAGATGTAGGAGAGAAACCAAGAGAGTCCACTTCATGGAAGCCAAAAGAAGAATGTGTTTAATGGGGCAGAGTCAAAGATTTATTCTAAAGGCAAAATAAGACAAAGACCGAAAAATGTCCATGGAACCAAGCAAGAATTCTTGCTCTTGGGGAAAGCAGTTTTCATAGAGAAAGAGAACAGAAGCCGGATTACGAAGAGCAAAACAATAAATGAGATGTGATGAAGGGAGCAGGTGTAGATAACTCCTTCAAAAAAGTCAGTTATGAAGGAAATAAAGGCCAAATTTTGGTAGCATTTTGAGTACAGGAAGAAATATATTGTTTGTTTTAAAATGAAAAATGAAAAAGCAAGCTCCATGAAACCTAAGACACGAAAGAGAAAGGAAACAATCTATTGGATGAAGCCCCTGAAGAGGTAGGAACCGACATGGCTGGAAGTACATAACTGGAAGAATTTGCCTGAGATTACAAGGAGCTCACCTCTTCCATTTTAGTGGGAGAGAAGAGGGCAGAATGGTCTGAGCACTTTAGAAGTACCACATTTCCTGCTGCTCTATAATATACCCACAATCTGTAATATTTTCCCTTCCACAAATTATATTCTACTGATGATCCTGAAGTACATGACGAGATTCCACTTCCATTAATTAAACATGGTATAACTTTCTGGAGACAGAGGCTTAATTAAAATAATTTCCCAATTTCTCCTTTGTACATAGCTAGCCTCCATGAAGATAGTTTGTGGTTATAAAATATCATCTGAGCAAACAGAGGTGATTTTTGTGACTAGAAAATTTATGTCTTAAGAATATGGTTCTCATTTCCAGAGCATGAAATATCTGCTTCCATATGTCCTCCTTTGAGAAGGGGTTTTCCTAGTTGCCATCCCACACTGTTCATCTCCTATGTTCATATACATAAGCCTGCAAAGAAATAGCATTCTTAAAATACAGTAGCTTACTGGAGCCAAGAGAAATTATTAGAAATATCACTTTCTCTTATATATTTCTCTCTGGAAAATGTTCTCAGTTCCCTGAGCTTTTAATGTAAATATTATAAAGACTTGTTTTTAATTTTTCAAAATTTCCGTACTATTCTCCAAAGGGATCCTTAAAGCATACAATTTCCTTTTTAAGATTCTGCCCTTGACAAGCCAATTTACAGTTTGGTTTGCTGTTTTAGTATTATAAAATATTGCTTAAAAGGGAGAGGCTTTAGGAAAATCTACAAAGGTTAGTTGTTATAGACCTGATCTCCATGTACTTATGTATCTACAGACATCTTTCTATAATTCTGCTTGTATGAAGGTAATAATGACTCCAAGATACTTTGGAACTATGACGGGATATAACACACAGGGTACTACACAAATGTTAGGGCTTAATAATGTAAACGTGGAACCATTGTTACCCTCCATCTGCCAAAGCACATCCATTTTCCTTAAAACCAAATGAAGTTTTACCTCCAAGTGGGTTTCCGAAACAACACTGCTCTTCTCCATTCCTTTTTTTTTTCTCCATCTTTCTAATGCCATCTTGAACTCACCTTCTTCTTCTGTGTACTCTTTCAGTTATCTGCAATTATGATTTATTTATGTATATTTATGCTTTTCTAGCTTTCTTTCCCATTTAGGAATTCAACTTCGTGACAGAAAAAAAACTGAGTAGAATCTCTTCAAAATATTCCTGAGTGTAGGTATACTTTGAGCACTCCGTCAAGTGCTCCATATTCTTCTCCTGACTAGTTGAAGATTTAGTCTTACATAGATGCAAATGAAATCCATCTCATTTTCTAACTCAGATTGGTGGTAGTATGGCTGTGTTACACAAGGTTTTGAGCCTTTGTCCATACTCAAGAGAATAAATGGCCATGATCAATTAAAATTGTCTACTGTAGAGACTTTGGGAGCAGTTAGAAGAGGTGGGGAATACACAAAACCCATGCCAACTATTTGCTATCTCTCTTACAGAGGGTATTAGAATGGTTGGCAGATTATAGATAAATGAGTCTTAAGATTCAATAATGTAGACACTTCCTTTAAAAAACCATGATGAAAAAAATAAACCATGATGAATTTAATCAGTCTGAAATATGTGATAAGTGTTTGGTTAATTTTTTGGTGGACTGGGAGGCAGGGAGCGTGGCAATTATCTTCCATCTCTTTAGTCTGACTGTAATTTTTGGTCACATAACTGTTTCATAAAATCACATTGGGATTATATACATCCTGGTTTACAGTAGTTTTATTTTGTTGATAGATATCATCTTACATAAGTGGATTTGTAATTTGATGAATATTTTCTATGTAATCATTTTCTACCAATGTAGATAATTTGATTAGATGTTATTAAATAGGAAGAAATCTAGCTTTATTTTCTTTTTTCTTTTGCTTGAGCTAAACAGAAATGTTCAACTTTTTTTGAGAATGAATATAAGCCCAGCAATAGCATTATTTTTAAAATAATAATTTTTTAAGACAAGGTAAGTTGGAGTGGTTTCTTTGTCATGGCAGTTACTGTCTCTAAAGCCTCATTTCTGTTCTCATAAGATAGTTCCTATGAAAAGAAATTGAAGCACCATAAATTACATTAGTGTAAGGTCACAAATTAATCACTTTATAGCCTATTTTCTCTTGAAAACTCTTTCTTTGTAGAAATTCTGCCACAAAATGCCTCATACCATTCAATTTCATAGGTGATTACTGCATGTTTTGCTCTGTATTCTAAACCAAGTCATTAGGAAAAGGTTGTAGTTGCCAGCTACCATTGTCCTGTTTGACATCAATAGGATGATGCTTTATTTATATTTTCTAGTGTTATTTATTCCTTCCACAAGATATATGCATTTATTCCTTCCACAAGATAGATGCATTTTATGTGCTGTTAAAATCCCTGGGGCCTTTCACTGATCACTTTAATGAAGGATATGCCTTGGAAGACAGTTTTATCAAACCTTTTCTGTAAGACTGCAGTTATATTTCCATTTGGGCTAATTGAAAAAGAAAATTTTTGATGATGGCCTGGACTAACATCAGACTTAATTTTATTCTACAATTGAATCTATGACCAAAATGTTCATATTCCTATTGTTTAAGAATGTATTAGATTTTAATGAAACAAAGACTGTGCATTGCTCACTCTTTTATTCCATTATACTACACACAAAAATATGTATTGATTTAGGAAAATGCTTGTTGAAAGTGAGTTTTATAAAACAGTAAACAATTAAATCCAATCAATTCTAGAGCTCAAAACTCACCTCTATGTACAACTAACTATTCGTGCTGGTTGGCGTCACTTACAACAGCATCACATTTGGGGAAAGGATTTAAACACCAGGACAGCATAGAATTTGGATCTAGTTTGCATGAGAGGAAGTCTCTGTGAAGTGATGATATCATGAAAGAAGAAGTAATGTGACATAGATTCTTTCTACTTTTGGTCCAACGTGAAGGAATCTTTCTTCCTGGTATGCCACACAGGGCATTTGAGCCAAGTGACTGCTGGTGGTCTCGGACAAAGAAGAGACACTTTCAACACCCATCATGAAGGACTTCCACAGCCTCAATTCTTCCACTTTGAATAACTCTTCTTTGAGTTCTATCAACTTTAATCTGAAATTTTCTCAGCATTAGAGAATGGAATACTTAGACTTTCTAGAAAATTCCTCTCATGTGAAAAAAAGCTCTCTCCAGATGTTGTGTCTTCTGTATTTCTATCGATCACTCTTCTTTGTCCTTCACACTTCAATTAACCCATCTCATGATACTTCAACATCACTTTTGATTTGTAATCACTGATATTATTTTTTTGCTCTCTGCCAATGGAAGTGAGTTTCATGAACAAAAGATAGTGTTTGTCTGTATCTCCAACAACTGGCGTAGTGGTCAGTACACAATGTGTGGTAAATATGTTTATTAAAGCAATTGAAGGGCAGCCCGGGTGGCTCAGCAGTTTAGCGCTGCCTTTGGTCCAGGGAATGATCCTGGAGACCCGGGATCGAGTCCTGCATCGGGTTTCCTGCATGGAGCCTGCTTCTCCCTTTGCCTGTATCTCTGCCTGTGTGTGTGTGTGTGTGTGTGTGTGTGTGTGTCTTATGAATAAATAAATAAAATCTTTTAAAAAAATAAAGCAATTGAAAGAAAACTTTCAAATTTCAGATCCAAATCTTATCACCTAGGTGATGACTTGAACAATCATTCCTTTGAGTATTTTCCTCATTTATAAAATGAGGCTAATGAGATCTTCTCTCTCAGTTGTGATGACCAAATAAAATAATGGTTGAGGGCAGTCCCGGTGGCCCAGTGGTTTAGCGCTGCCTTCAGCCCAGGGTGTGATCCTGGAGACCCAGGATGGAGTCCCGCGTCAGGCTCCCTGCATGGAGCCTCCTTCTCCCCCTGCCTGCGTCTCTGCCTCTCTCTCTCTCTGTGTCTGTCATGAACAAATAAATAAAATATTTTTAAAAAACTTTAAAAAAATAATGGTTGAGATACAAAACATTATTTTTCTAGCTTCATGTAGAAGAAATTCTGTCAAGACATTCTAAGTGTCCGACTGATATGCTCTTGTGCAATGTTGGCACTCAGCAGATACTTACTGTCTGCCTGCTAGAATAAGTTTTCTCTTATTATAATCTTAAGGCACTTGCCTAATCTCTTGGTTTCAAGGACTACCTTTATAAAAGGAAGACCCTTCAAGATCTATACTTTATAGTATTTTATCACTACCCTCTCCCAAGATTCATGTCTGTGAGAATTAACTAAGTTGGAATTATAACCAGAAATCCCTAGTTGGACACCTTACTGCTTCTAAGCACTAAAATTAAATATCTGTCCCATCAACTCTTTATCCTTTGTGCTATTACAACATGAAGCACACCCAGCCCACCAGTCACCACCCTCTTCCCTTTTACAACCACACACACTCCCTCACTCTCCAACACTAGAAATGTGCTTGTGAATCATAGGTTATTCCAATTAGGCTAAATCAAGGGCTTCTGCTAGGCTTTGTTTGGCAAGTGGGACTGGACAGAGCTATCTGTGGGGAAGAAGTGTTTGGGGAAGATTGAGATACAAGTGGGAGTGTGTTATGGAAGAAACCTATGGGAAAAGGAAGCTATGATGGGGAGAGGAAATTTACGGTAGGGGTAGAAATTTTTTTTCAATTTTTTTAAAAGATTTTATTTATTTATTCATGAGAGGCACAGAAAGAAAGAAATTTTTTTTAAGTTTAGGAAAAGTTTGGCTGTCCAAGGCATAAGCACTCTACTGCCCACCTTGTGAAGCCTTCCATAAATGACATTAAATATTTAATGCTTGCTTTGGGTGTTGAATTCACAATCTATAGTGAAGAAGGGTGAGGTCAGGGGTGATAGACAAGGCCAGGTCAAACACGTTCTGCTGCCTATCTACACCTGTTGCTTTTCTGATGCAAGATACTTCTTTGAATCATCTGATTCCTCTCCCTCTTTTGACTCCGGTTATAGCCACCAGGGGCAGACTCTTTGCCCCTGTAATATTGCTTATAACTTGTCTTCTTCAGACTATATTCTCAATTCAATTCAGATTATTAATCTTTAACACCTCTTTTTCTAATTTTTGCTCCTGCCTTGCTTTTAGGTGCTCCCATGATCAGTTTTCTTTACATATAAAAACCATACAACCTAGAACTGTTTGTTCATTTATCCAACAGTTTAAGTACACTCCTGGTGGGTGTTGCCCTATGGAAGGTACACAGTGCAGAAGAAAGGGCCAACCGACACTCCTACAACCAAATCCCACCTCAGTTCCTAGTAGTTGGATAACCTGAGCAAGTTACCTCCCCTTAATAAACTGCTAGCACAGGTTTTCTTCACAGTCTATAAGTTTGGGTGTTCTTCTCTTATTCCTTGTCCAGTCCATGTAAGTATTCACGTTCCAAAAAGATCTTTCATGACACCTATTTGAGGTTTTACAAAAGGAAGTGTTGAATTACTTTTTTTAATGTTTTGTAATTCCCTAGGAAAAGCAACTTAAGAATGTCTTTGATATATTAATATGCCAATCTTTCTTCAATTCTTATTGGAAATTACATAGCAAATTGATGTTTGATATTTTTAAGCATGTTTTCTAGTCAAAAGGTTTTACATACCATGTAAATTTTATTAACTCAATCAGGAAGAAAAAGGTGACAACTAGCATTGAACCAACACATTGCAAAAGTTTCATTTAAATGTGTATGTTCTCTTTTGGGGAAAATCGATAAAATATCTAACAGGACAGTTACATTTTTGACACAATCTCACTTTATCTTCTGAAACCTTTATTGGATTTTCACATGAAGAAAACCAAAAAGGATTATAGGTTAGAATATAAAAATAACGTCTTTAATTTTATGATTACTCTTTAACAGAAAAAGGTGTGCATTTGTGTGTGTGTGTGTGTACGTGTGTACAATGTACCATCCATCCATAATTTGGCTGTTTCCTTATGGGGATGCTGTAGCCAAGGCTCCAGGCAACTTCCTCAGGTGGCTCTCAGCCTGACATGACATGGGAGGGGACTATCCAAGCCAGCAGCTAGAGAGCCAGGGCAGTCAGGGAACCACCGCCCAGAATCGGCCAGATCTGGGGAAACAGCTAACAGCCACCAAAGAGTTGAGTCCAGATGGTTATGTGGTGAGTAATCTGAGGTAAAGTGCATGTTTACATTCTTTGAACGAGAGAAGAGTAAGGTGAGGGGTTGCATTCCACAACCAGTCAGGAACCAGAAAGCAGGCTAGAAGGGTGAGTACAAGCTTAGACACTGCACTTAAACCCAGAGATGGGAGCAACGTGGACAGCATTGCAGAAGATCTTGATTCTAAGGCAGAGCTCAGCCTCCGTCAAGATTGTGACATTCATGTCCACCTGTGAATGAATCCAGTGGGAAAAGGAGTAAAGGGCAGAGGTGAGCGTGGATTCAGACTCAGAAACAACAATATTATTGCTAAATTGGTTTATCCAAGGTTAAAAGATTTTTTTAAACAATTATGTTACCTAAAGCTCTAAAAAAGATTCTAACTTATCTTTGAGCTATAATTTGTAACTGTTTTCATCCATGCAAAAAAGATATGGGATCAGAAGTCGGAAAATTAGTTTCATTCACAACCAAAGATCTTTCCTCCTGCCCTATGGGATTTGCTGATTCAAAATTTCATCCTTTTTCTCCTTGTAGCATTTTTAGGTAAATGATAATCATCTGATGAATTACACTAAAAGCTAATCACTAACAGATATATCAGCACCGCCACTTTCTATTAATTAATGCCACTGTGTGTTGTGCATGTAACAAATGCAAATTACCTAATGGGGCAACATAGATTTTTCCACCCCCCCCCCATGCATTTCTCAGGGTAATTTAGATCCCATTTGGAAAGCGTCACGTGGTGATGGGCAGATCGTAATCATTGTAGCATTCTACTCTTGATTTATAAGGCTCAATTACTTTTTCACAGTTATATGAAATGTCTTCTCTAATAGAAGACCAAAGAGAAGGTATTTTTAGCATGAGACACAGAAGGGTGATATAACATGAAATTTCCCTATGACCCAGAAAACATTTACCAATACAAATAAGGAAAATGAAGATTGCTCATCCAATGTGTTTTGGCCTCAATGGATTCAGTTAGTAAGGCGACTAGAAAAATTAAATATGAATAAGCCACAGCACCTTTAGAATGCTTAATGGATTACCGAGGCGTGTCATTTATAGCAACCAATGTTTTCAGGCTGAAAGCAAAAAAAAATAATAACAATTTTCATTTTACTTGAGAAGATGATGTCTCCAAATATTACAGGGAATTACTTCTTTTGTGTTCAAGTGAATTCAAACTTAAACCAACATTTAAATGGGCTTCAATCATGAATTGCAAATTGCAGTTGAAATGAGCGTTGTTTTGCTGATAGTTTAGTCTGAAAACAATTGTCTTTTTCCCACCAATATAGTGCATACTTGATTAAATGTTCTTTTTTTTTTTTTACTTTGGGGGTTATTTGCTTTGTAACAGGCCAAAACTTGAATAAATGAATTAACTCAGGGAAACAGTCGTGACCCAAGTCTGACTTTTCTCTGTGCAGCGGTGTCATCCAGGAGTCTTCATTCCTTTGATGGTAGAGTTTGGAAGCCATGGCCCTGTTGTTAAACAAATGTCCCTAACATCAGAGTCTCACTCAGGCTCTGCAGCTGGCTGTAGCTGACACTGCCACACACAGTCACCGGGAAGACCTAAGTTCCACAGGGAAAGGAACTGCACGTGCTTGGCACAAAGAACATCTTCGGTAAAATTCTTTCAAGGAGACTCTGCATTTGTCTCACACAGACACACCCAAGGGTGTGCTTGTACCCACAGTGAACTGCTTGGGTATATTTTTAAATTATACTTTTAGGCTCTCAAGTCTCTTTCTGTGTTGGTCAGGGAGAAATAGGTATTGCCATCTGTAAGATGGTGTAAATAGTTGCAATCTATGGGCACACACACACATATACACACACACACACAGGCATGAGAATATGCCTTGGGTCCCCAAGCACCATCCAACCCACCCCTGTGGTCTCCTAATGAGTTCTGGATGTGGTCCTGTCTGCCTTGAGTCCCCAAGCACCATTCAATCCATCCCCATGGTCTCCTGTGAGTTCTGGACGTGGTCCTGTCTGCTCATCCTCTGAAATGGCTAAAGATGCTTAGAGACCAAGAAAACTTGAGTCAAACCCTGAAATGCTGACATGATTGAAATCTTGTTTTATCTCATTTAGAAGATAAATAATTGCCTTAACTGTTGATGATTTAAAAAGAGGGAGAGAGAAAGAGAAATTTATTCTGGGAGTCTGAGGTCCAGCTGTGGAGACTTAGTAAAGGAAGCCATGGAATCCATCTCATCCTGGTTAAATAAACAGAGCCTGTGATTAATGTGAAAAACTAAATGTGGTCAAACAGAGTAAGCAGAAACTAAGCAAACATTTACTTATATAAAAGTATCTAACAAAGCATTCTTACATTTGTAGTCTCTGACTATAGGTTTTTTTGCTGCAGCCACTTTTGTGTGTTCATTCAGTGATTTACAAAGATGAATGCTTTTAGTACCATGTATGATTGTGTTTCAAACAAGGCTGAAGTGTCCTAATCCATAATCTATTCTGTATTTCATTTTAAAGACCGAGATAGGGCAGTTCCCTTAATACCATTCATTCAAATTGTTTCAGTAGGTCTTTGGTTTGGGGTTTTTGTCTTTTGTTTTTGTGTGTGTGTGTGTGTGTGTGTGTTTCCCTGAAAGGAAGACTCTTTTCTTAGAGATCTTCCTTAATTTTTTTAGTTATATTTCATTTTGGTAGGGCTGATTTATGGCACTTTTCTATATGAGCTTAACCAAGGATCTATCCTTGAATCATCCAGCATTTTCTGTAATATTCTGTAATATTGGACCAAGGGGACTTAAAATGTTCACTTTATGTGCATGTTTTGGGCACTGATAACACAATGTAATGCCTTGCTCTTGTACAAATAATTTAAGAGCCCTTCTGTCATAAAAATGACCTGCCTTCCTTTGTCATGTGCTTCCATTTACAAAAGGAATTCCTTGTTGTTTGTGCTATGTATTTTAGAAAGAATGCTTGGTACTATCTATACTTCATCCCACAAGGCCCCATCTGATCGGTTCAAGAGCTGTGAGGCTGCATCCAGCCCCAGAAATTTGAAGTCCAACTGACTATTGTGACTTTAAGTATCTAATTTAAGACTATGTGAAATATGGCTTCGTTTCTCAAAACATCTATCCTCTAAAGGTACCAACTCATTCAGTTGCCAAACTAATTCTTCATTTTGATGTAATCTTTTGGGAGAGTAAAAGTGAACAGTGCAAACATGAAAGTCTTTCAAACACTAAGGGAGCCAGAACTTGGGATTTTAGCGTTGGCAAACATCATAGCCACTAAGAAATCGCAGAGTGTAAAAAATTGCGGAGGTTTTAATGGAGGAAAATACATTCTGCTATGTTTCTGTTTTTAGTAACCCAGCGACAAAGAAGCTAACTGCCCTCTGCGCATGTGGGAGGTGGGCAAGATGCCCTCCCTTTCTTTCCGCCACTAGTTACCATCACCATTTTGGAAAGTCTGGTCCTGCAGTCAGTTCCTATTTCCCAGGCTAAACTCTCCAACAAATAATATTAATTTCAAGCATTTCATGCATTTAAAATTAATTCAGAACGAAGTAAAACAGGAAATTCCAATAGTTTGTTTTTACCTGAAAATGCCCCGCATGCATTCCATTGGTGATTATCATGGCCTTAGCTTTTAAAGTCTACTTTGGGAACACTTTTTCACTTAATTCTATACTGTAAACTATCACTCTTTTAGAAACATACAATTCTATCAGGATTATAAGGATAACCTAAAGGTAAATTTAATTTAGCAAATTATCATACTGGGTGGCTTTTTTTTTCTCTTTTAAAAAAATTTTTTTTATTGGAGTTCAATTTGCCAACATATAGCATAACACCTGGTGCTTATCCCATCAAGTGCCCCCCTCAGTGCCCATCACCCAGTCACCCCCACCCCCCTGCCGACCTCCCTTTCCACCACCCCTTGTTCGTTTCAGACTGGGTGGCTTTAATATTCATCAAGGAGGACGGTAGTTAAGAATGACTCTGTTCATGGACAGTACTCAGACCAAGCTTTTCTGCATAGGTGTGGGTATCCGCGTATTAGCGCAGGTGTGAGGGCCATTAAAAAGGAGAACCGTGAATTAGAGAGTTAATAAGGCTCTTCCCTCTGTTCACTTCTATTCTTTCTTTACATCCATTCCCTGGTGACCTCATTCAGTCTCCCACCTTTCAAAACCACCTGTGCACTGATGCCCCACACCTGACCCTGCTCCATGCTTCTGATGCCTTAGCCCAGCTTCCTAATGAATGGCTGCTCCTGGGTGACAAGTAGGCACCTGACTGAACGTATTCGAGGCAACTCTTGACTTGCCCCTGGACATTTTCATTGCCCCCATCCACCTGCTTACCATAATTGTAGAGCTACTTTGAAGCCTCCACTGCCTTTGCCTCCTACCTCCAATTTGACAGTAGCAACTCTGAGTTCTGCCCTATGGCTGAATCTGGATACTCCTGAGTTCTTCCACTGAAGCCTCTCACCTGGATTGCTGCAATAGCTTCTGAAAAGTCCCTCGTTTCCACTACCACCCACTCTCACTTCAGTAGCCAGGGTGGTCTTTTTCAAAATTAGATGCAATTTTGTTACTCCTTTGCTTAAATCCTCCAATGACATCCACTACATTTAGAATAAATTCCAAAGTTCTCACTGCTGTGTATAAGATAATACATAACATCGTCTGGCCCTTACCTAATTCTTTGGCTTCATCTCCTCTCTTTCTTATTGAGTATTCTCTATTCAACATTCTCCCATCTCACCAGACATCTCATTATTCTTCAAACACTCCAAGCTCTCCCCTGCCTCTGCCTGGAACACTCTCACCTTGCTTCTGCACTTGGCTCCTTTCTCCTCTCTTTTTAGATCGTTGTTCAAATGCCACCTTCTCATAGAGGCATTCTTTAATCACTCTCTCTCTTTTTTTTTTTTTAAGATTTCTGTATTTGTGTATTTATTTATTTATTTATTTATTTATTTATTTATTTTATTATTTGAAACACAGAGAGAGAGAGGAAGAGACATAGGCAGAGGGAGAAGCAGGCTCCTCACAGGGGGCCCGATGCAGGACTTGATCCCAGATCCTAGGATCATGCCCTAAGCAGAAGGCAGATGCTCAACTGCTGAGCCACCCAGGCATCCCTCTTTTTTATTTTTTAAGATGTATTTATTTACTTATTTTAGAGAGGTGGGTAGGGGCAGAGGCAGAGGAGAGAGAATCTTAAGTGGACTCCACACTGAGCATGGAGTCTGATGCAGAACTCAATCTCACAACCCTGAGATGACAACCAGAGGTGAAACCAAGAGTCCAAAGCTCAACTGACTGTATCACCAAGGTGCCCCTGACCACTCTGTCTTAAGTAGGGATCCAGAACTATAGGCCCAGACACACTTCATCGAGGAGGACTATACTTAAGTACAACTTAACTTAGTTTAATTAAGTACAAGGTATCGCCATACCCTTATTTTCTTCATAATATTCACAACCATCTGAAATTTATAATATTTATAAGATTTAAATCTAGAATATTTATACAGCTATTTACTAGTAGTTGTAAGATTCAGCCAACTAGAATGGCAGCACCAAGAGACCAGGAGTCCATCTTGTTCAGAGTTGAAACCCTCATTCCCAGAAGGTGCTCAAAAAATATTTTTGAATGACTAAGTGAAGTTAGAAGCCCTCATTTACATAAAAATTATTCTCTCAATATATACACATATTTATTTCTCCACTTCTTTTCACAAAGGTTTTGAAAGAGCTTTAAGCAAAAACATACAAGAAAGGTTAAAAAAAAAAAAAAGCTAGAACCAAAGAAAAAAACCTAGGCAAAAAAAAAAGTAAGACACTCAGTTAAAACATTATCATGAGAAAGTCACAAAGTAGAAACTGTACTGTGCTTTAAGAGAATAAAACTTTTCCTAAGATTAACTTCTAACTGAAAGTTCTCTAGGGAACTCTCACATAGTAAAGGACACTGTCCACAACAATATTTGTAAAGCAAATGCAATGGTCCTTTTCAAATGGCTGTTTCTTTGATGATGGCCAAGGGCCCGAATTAAAATGCAATACAATGAAGGGGAATCATTAAGAGGCTGAGCTAATATGCTCCAAGAATATAGTATTCTGGTGTCCTTACCCGAACCAAGAAATGACTTTCATCTAGAACACTCACCTAATAACACAGCATTGTTTATCGCTAGGAATTAAGGTGATTTCAGTAATTCGATGAAAACCTTGCATTAAAGAAAGGCCAGTGTAAACATACCTTTATTTATACTGCTCGAGCTAGAGAGACCTCCATCTGCTGGGTGGGGTGTTATCCTACATTTGCCACATCCCTGGAAGAATGCTTATTACTTTCTCTTATAATTATTCTTCCATATATTTTCTATTCCCTATTAAAGCTTACTTCTGGGATACTTTGTTTTGTTAACTCCTTTTATCTCATTTCTGCTCTTGGTTTATTTTGAGTCTTTGTTTACTTATCTATAAATATTTTTTAAATAACTATTATTACTAAAAAATGTTAAGAAATATCAAGAGTTGCAATGTACTTTATCTTCTAAAAACCAAAATGTGAATTATTATCACTACGGATAATCTGTCACCTCTTGTGAAATTCAGGAGTTGACTTAGAGCAGAACCAGAATTTAATTTGAGCAACAGTGAGTGTTCCTTTGACAATATGTTAATCTGGTCTAATTTTAAAGGCATTTTTTAAAAATACTTGTGGAAAGTCATCAGTGAGCCTCAGGTTAAAGCTACGGTCATTTCTACTAGGATCCCCTCCATAACGGATGGTCTGTAAGAAACGGTGACAGTGGCTCTAGAGCGCACAACACTGCACCTCCCTGGTGACTTGCCATTACCCCAGCTCCTCAGTAAACAAGCAAGATTTTGTCACCTTTCTCACTGAGGCCTCTGCCCTATCAAATTCAAGAAAAAGTCTTTCTCACTTTTTCCCTCATGAAATGTTTTTTTGTTTGTTTGTTTTATGCATTAAAGCCAGAAACCTTTGAAAAACAGGCTTCTGTAATACTGGCACAGGTGGAAATACATTTCAGTGTTTACAGAGCATATCATCTCTCCTTCCAGCAACAGTTTCCTTGGTAAAACTAAGACCATTTCACTTTTTCCTTGAAAATCATCTCTAACATATGCGATGTGTATACCCCCAAACAGAATGGTGGCCAGGGTCTTCAACTCCTCAAGACTTTGCAAAGGGCAGCGAGACAATGACAAGAAGGACATACTTGGTGCCAGGCAGAGAGGTTTTGGAATGTTGCAGAGATAGGGTGAGGAGGCTGTCACAGTCATGTGCCCCCAAGAAAAATATCCCCTTTTATTTTTCATTCAGCTGTCCCTGAGAATCAAAGAATGCATTGGTAATTGCTATTGTTTGTAGAATTTTTTGTGGTTCACAGCCAGATGACCACCCTTTACTGAAAAGCTTATTGTATTGGGTTTACTCAGACTGGTTACTTCCAGGATATCTAGTGTTTTGTTTTATTATTGCAGACAATTTGTGTCAAAAAAAAATACACAAACAAAAAAACCCTTTTTTTTACTACTACTGAATTGCTTGATTATTCCAAAATATGCCATCAATAAAAATATTTACTCCTAATGTAAACACACTATTCCAAGAAGCAAAGTACCTTCCTTAATGTAAGTTGTCTAATGGCTTATCTGAATGATGTGCTGCTGCAATAGTCACCATTCCCCTGTCCTATTAAGCCACAGAATTCCCAATTTCCAACCGAAGTCCAAATCTAATCCAAAAATCTATTTGACATCTTACAACTATTAGATTTTCTAATACTCTTGAATAAGTAATGACCACACTCACTTCCAGAGAAAGCACATACCCATTTGCCAGTTTAAAACAAAACCAAGTACCTGGCTTGTTCTGAAAGAGACCAGAACCTAGGAAGTCACTCGAATTTCCCACTTAACAGTGTTTTCTTAGCCATAATAGAAAGAGAAGCAGGTATACAAAAGAAAACAATTTTCCCCGGAAACTTCCTTTCTGAGAATTGATACTGGCTAGTGGCCTGTGCCCTGCTTTAAGGCTTCACCCAAAGTCTCTGGGTCATTGTAACTCTGCCTGTAGAATGGAAGTTGCCCTCAAACTCAAAAAAGCCAAACAAACAAACGGCGTGTCCATTTTCCAATAAATAGTGTTATATTCATTTGTTATACTCATTCAGTTTGTTTGGGGCCAAAGAAGTAGCTGATTAGCTCATTTTACCCATGGTAATCTTAAATTGTGGTTGTGACTGGAAAGGTCACAGAGTAATTTTGGTTAACAAGCATAAGCATTTTAGAAGCAGGTCCCTGAGCAGCCAGAAAGGAAACTAGCCTTCCCAACACCTGAAGCATGCAGTGGCTTATTCACATTCCAGGTTTTGAGCACATTATTCCATTCTGGGGGACAGGGTGGTCTCCATGTGCTGCAGGATGTGTGCTCCGAATCCCAGGCCTGGCAAATTCAGCAACCCAGCAGAAGTTCCTGTGGTTTCCTGGAAGCAGCATGCTATGGAGAGCGAGCTTACACAGGTTAATGGGTCACTGGCTCCAGGAGGCTCGTCTCTGGGTTGGCACCTTGGTGTAAACTGAAGTTCAGGGCAGAAAAAACTGTTGTTTAAACTGAAGAGAATCCTTTTGTGCCAAACCACCATCCATCCTCTTTTGTCCCTCGCAAAAGGGAAGTGACGCCAGCTGGCTGGTCTGAGGCAAGGCATCCAGTACAAGGCTGGTCAGATGACATCTTCCTTCCCCATGTGCAGTTTCGACCACAAGGAATGGTAATGGCAAACCCCCCACAACGCATCATCTGGGACCACCACTTCTCTGAATAACAGGTGGCATTCTTCCAAGTGGCCACAAGGTGATAAACACATTTTTAAATCATTCTGTTATCAGCCGCAGGAAACTACAGTTACCCTGTTTTTATCCACTTATGATAAATCCATCCATCACATATGATTAACCGACAGCTAAGGAAGCAACACCAAATTCTGACAAATAAGAACAGAGAGACAAGACAGACTGCCCACTCAGCAGCTTCACCAAAATGTGCCATAAGACTGGATTTGCATTGTAACCATTGAAAAACAAGAAGTAAAAAATAGGAGACTTTTTTTGTCCAGTGAATGCCTGGCAAAGAGAATGCTTACGATGGTGGTTGGCTGTAAGTTATTTCACAGTGGAAATGCTTAGGGGCCTCGCACACAGCCTCATCAGCTCCTCTACATTCTGCTTCTGCTGCCTCTCCATTTAGTTGTGAGGAAAGCACTGCATTTTACTACTTTAAGAAAATCACACATATTAGAAAATAACTCATATGATAAATCTTTCATTGGAACTTTTGAAACTTTAGCTCTTCACTTTTCCGGTTCTTCCATGTTTTATATTCTAATGAGAAACCATCCATGACCGGGTGAATTGCTATGATTTGGTATTTTAGTGGATCCGAAACTGGTTTACCAATATTCAATCAAAAATTTTAGTAGCTTAGGTAGAAGAAATATTTGTTTCCCATGGGTCTTCAGATGTTTTCAACAAATATCTTGGATACATGCTAAGATTATATTAATTTCCCTCTTTAGCCTCCTGCTCCCTTAGCTAAATAGTCCATGAAGTCATCACTAGAAGGGCATAAGTGTGAATAATCCCCATTAGTGGTCTATATTGCCATCCTTGGACCTCCACAGAAAAAGTACAGATACCAAATACAAGTGACAATTCTTTCTTGGCATGTGATATATAAAAGCAGAAATATAAATACCATAGTACAAAGTACTCAGACTTCTGGGGCATCTGAAATGTAATCGTTAATAAGTAGGTTTATAATCATAGTTATTACTATGGGAGATGGTGAGACCTGAGTTGGAGTTTCTGTAATTTATCACCTGAGTGACTTTGTGTTAACACTTAATTTCTGGGTTCTTCTTAAAATGGAAGGATGACAATCCCAGCTATTACTACTGTTATTATTGTTAAATTGATGAAAATTTAATGAGATGGGGCATATTACCCAGTATAGTATAATGGTGTCTTTCACAGCAGTAGCTCATAACTCTTGCAGTAATTGGTGTTCTCCTCCAAATCACCAAGGGCTCCCACATGTGTTTTCTCACCTGCCTCATATGACCCTGTGAGGCAGGTAATGTCCCATCTGACAGGTGAAAAGTCAAAGCTCAGAGAGACAAGTGACTTGCAGGCATGATGAAGGCTTTGCTTGGGTGAGATTAGCCATACCCTGCTGATATTAGCAAACATTGTATCCATCCTTGAAGATTCCACAAGTGTATACTGATTACAGAACATGTGCTGGGCATCTATCCCCAAACAAGGCAGAGGCCCTGCCCTTCCAGAGTCTAGTCTAGCAGTAGGAAGGAGACAATGCGCAGGAGACCAACCAATGAGCAATGAAATGTCAGAGAGTGGTAACCCTTACTCTGAGAATGAAATGGAGAGAGGAGATGAAGTAACTAGGAAGGGGACACTCTGACCACAGATGTGATATTTGAGGTGAGTGCTGGTGACAAGAACCCAGCCGTGAGGAGTCTGAGTAAGAGGGTTCTGGGAGCAATATCTCCACAGGGAAGCCCAGGCAGAAATTGCTGGCTGGCAAGTGGAGGCCACCAGGTGAAGGGAAGAGCCCTTTGGAGAGGATGGGGTTCTCTTTCCTGAGATTGATTGGCACCTTGAGTCGGCATCTGAATGTTTAAGCCTGCTATCTTTCTGCTCCTAAATTTTGGCTTAGAGATTGTTAACTAACGGCTTTATCTTCCAATCGTCAACGAGTCTGTCTCCCAAGGGGTAGCTCACCAGCGCTTTCCTCAAATGTTCATGGACAAGTTTTAACCTATTGACAAGAAACAGGGCCTGGCTCTAAAACAAAAGGCACAGAGTTACCATAGTAAATCCTGAGCAGTCACTTAAAAAACCAGCCATGGGAACAAACAATTCCACTTCTGGGTATTTACCCGAACGAAGTAAAAACACCAATTCATGACTACATTCCTTCAGCACTGTTTATTACAGCCAAGACATGGGGGCAACTCATGCCCATGAATAGATAAGTGGATATGGAAGCTGTGGTGTAAATGTGTAAATATTTATGTGTGTATACACATATACAATGGAATATTACTCAGCCATAAAAAAGAATGAAATCTTGCCATTTGTGACCACATGGATGTATATAGAGGGCATTATGCTAAGTGAAATGAGTCAGACAGAGAAAGACACATATTGTATGATCCTACTTTTATGTGGAATCAAAAGAAAGAAAGAAAGAAAGAAAGAAAGAAAGAAAGAAAGAAAGAAAGAAAGAAAGAAAGAAAGAAAAGAAAAGAAATAAACAAAACAAACCAGAAACAGACTAACAGATATAGGAAACACAATGTGAATTATCAGAGGGAGGAGGGTTGGTTGGGGTGGGTAAAACAGGTGAAGAGGATTAAGAGATGCAAATATCCAGTCATAAAATAGCAAGTTATGGGTTGTAACATACAGCCTAGGGAATATAGTCAATACTATAATTACTTTCTGTAGTTACAGATGGTAACTGGACTTAGCATGGGGATCATTCTATAATGTATAGAAATATCAAATCACTCTGATGTACACCTGAAACTAATAGGATAATGCATGTCAATTATACTTCAATTAAAAAAATATTTTTTAAGCCTGGGTCACAAAGGAAGTAGTAGAGAAGCTTTGAAACTATGAACAATTACCTTGTGATAGAATTATGTCCAGTGATGTGGGGAGGCAGGGCAGGTAGGTGCATGTGCTACTTCTTTATTAAGTGTTTGACCTATTCAGCTTTAAACAGCTACAAGGAAATAAAGTTCTAGAGAAATCAGAAAATGTGAAAACTTGATGAGCTTTTGTGATATTTCTAAGTAGAATTATATTAAGAAAATCAACTTGTTTGGATGCCAAAAGCATTTTACAGTTCCAGAACAAATGTCTGAATCTCTACTTAGAAATTAGAGGATTTCAGGAATAGTGGGGAAATCCAATATTGTCTATCCATACCCACTTCCTTTATAGGAGAAGAAACTGAGGCCCAAATAGTTGACACAGTTTGTGTTCATGCATACACAGAGGTAGTGGTGAAATCAGACCCAGAACTCATTTTCTCTATCTCCTGGCCCATTACTCTGAACTATGTTCTCTATTTATAAATATAATGGTGTTATCAGGGCCAGAGTAATATTAGAAGAGATTAAGTAGCATAAAACTATCTTCCCTCACCAGGTGCCTTCCTAAGCCTGAAATTCCACTATTAGATAAGCATTCTCTGGGAAAACATATTTCCCAGTTGGTCTGCTGCTTGGATGGCAGTGGATTTGAAAATGCTGTGGTGGCCCAGCAATCACCCAGTGCCACCCGGGGGGAGGACCTGAGAGCTTCCTGGAGCCAAGCCCCCACATCAGTACCCCCAGGATGGGGCAGAAGGGTCAGTCAAGGAGGGACGGTAGAAAGGGGAGAGGGTGGATGACCCCAGAGGTTTCTCCTGCCTCTCGATTGGCTCATTTCTGCCCCTGCACGACACCAGCACTAATAGGCAGCAATTTCAATGTCACCCTTAGGAAACTGAAAAATGCAAATTAAAAAAAAGTCTCATTCATCAAGTAATATTTCTAATCTGAAAACTGACATCTGATTTTTTGGGATGCTGCTTTGAGAAGAATTTTATGTTGGTCCTAATAGACCCCCAACTCTCATGGGTGACCAGAAGTAGGTGCCTGAAAGAGAGAAAGCCCAGAAAGGGGGCAAGAAGACCCCGAAAGATTTGCTTGCCTTGGGAAAAGGCATAGCAGTAAAAACAAGTAGCCCCATTGAAGTAAAACTTCACATTCCACCCTAAAAAAAAGCCCAACAAACTGCCCCATTGTTATTTGTTGTTTTGCTACAATTAATAGACAAAGGAATTGTTAGGCAAGACTGGAGCTGCCCTGTCGGCACATAGTCCAGGTTCTTTGGCTTAGGAGTGGGCTCAGAGGGGCTTAAGAAGTGTGGGTGGCTCACTCCAAGGTCATTCTCCAGGATCAGATAAATAAGGGTTCCCAGTAAACCTCAGGTTAATTAAGAGGCACCTGTGATTGAATTGATCCAAGGAGGAAAATGAGAGCAAGGCTGTTCTAGAATCCTCCATGGACAGGTACAGCACAACTCCCACCTCTCCCAAGTGACACCTCCCCCCTCCCTGCCCTCTTGTCCCCATCCCGAAGTCCAGCAGTGTGTGTGGGAAGGAAGATAGTTACCACTACCTCACTGAGCTAGGTGGGCCGCTGTCTGCTGAGGTCTTAAAGCATGACACAGAAGAGCAGAGATCCTCAGCCTCATTCTGTTCCTGAGGACTATTGTTATCTTAAAGCCTTCTTTTTCTAATCAACTCTTTAATTATGCAAACCACAGGCTTTCTAAGCCAGGTTCTCCATTACAAGTCAGAACAGGGCTTATGCAACACAAAAGAGAAAACCGATCACACTGAGAAGTTAATGGTTAACCTGGACTTAAACCCATCATCAACCAGGGAATGTGAAGGACCCCACGTCCATGGCAACATCCAACTAAAATAGCATCTCTCCGGGAGACTGGATTTTGTCTGACTGCTCTTTCAAATGCTGCACAAGTGGAATCCTTACCACAGCTTAGGGACAGCTCAGGAAAAGACAGCCTTTAGGAGGCAGAGGGGGCTGGGACCTAGGTCCAAGAAGGACAGGCCAGGCCTATGGGAACCCAGCCTGTCCTTGGGTTTGATGTCAGAGGTTACTGCGAGGGTCTCCCAGCAGTCAGGCAAGTGACCTGAAACCAGGTACCTTCCATGATCAGGATGACTGGTGCCCACTCAGAATTTGCCTCAAGGCAGCTGATGTGGTTCTTAGGCCTAGAGGAGGTGTGGGTCCTGGGCAGGAATACACATCTTCTATCCCAGGAACAAACACAAAGGCAGAGGGCAGGCCAGAGTCCATCCAGAGATTTGGGAGCAACCTGATCACCTGGGATTCATCTCCAGTCCCAACAGGTCCTGACTTTCATTGGAACTGAGAAGGCACTGATGGTACAAAAGTTTTAATTTTTGAATAGTTGCATCTATCACTATGAGCTTTGTAGCTTCCTCAATTGCTTCAATTCTTTAAAAATGATTATCCTTCCAGAGACTCATGTACTATTCCACTTTCTGCTAATTTTTCTATGAATTTTTAAACATATTTGACTTTAATTTTCTTTTAGTACACAGGATAAGATGTATATCTAAATTAATTTTTCTCTAATGTGCTATATCTCAAAATCATATATCAATTAATCCTCCCCACTGTTTTGTAATGCCTGCTTTACTGTACATGAAATTCCTACTCAGAACTTGGTGTATTTGCATTTGTTCCAAAAACACACACTGAGGCCTTACCACATGGCAACCACTGTTCTGGGTGCTGGAGATACAATAGTGAGCAACCACGCTGAGAGATCTGAGCAATTTTGGTTGGAGGAGACATCAAACAAATCAACAAACCATGCAATCTATCAGATAGTCATACATTCGATGAAGAAAAATAAAACGAAGAAGGGGAATGAAGACTTCCAGCCAACCTAGACTAGGTGCCATTTAAAATCAGGTCAGAGAAGACTTTGCCAAGATGGAGACATGTGACAAAGACCAAGGGGTAATGGGCCCTTGAGGGAACCATGTTCCAAAGCTGGCAGAAAGTATGTGCAAAGTCCTTGAGGGTGTGGTGCATTCAGATTACTCACAGAGGCTATGGTGGCTGGAGCAGATGAAGAGAAGAGGTAGGAGATGACATCAGAGGTGAGGTGGTCACCAGTATGAACAATGACAGTTACCTGAGTGAGATGGTGGATTTGATTTGTTTCCTAGGGAAGCCGTATCAAATTACCACAATGTGGTGGCTTGAAGCAACAGAAATTTGTCCTCTCACAGTGGTGGAAGCCAAAGTGAGAGGAAAAGTGAGAGTGGTGGAGGCCAAGTGGAGGAAATCAAAGCATCGGCCACGTTGGTTCCTTCTGGAGGCTCTGAGGGAGAATCTGTCCCATGTGTCCCTCTCAGCTCCTGGTGGTTAAAGGCAATCCTTGGCATTCCTTGGCTTGTAGATTCATCACCTCAATCACTGCCTCTGTTTTCATGAGGCCTCCTCCCCTGTGTGTCTCACAGTGTCTTTTCCTTGTCTGTGTCTTCTAAGGACATGGTCATTGGATTTAAATCCACTCCACATTTAAATCCGGGATGGTATTTAGCCAGATCCTCAGTTTGATCACATCTGAAAAGATCTTATTTCCACATGCATACATACCAGGGTTAGGACTTAGACATACCTTTTAGGAAGACACAATTCAACACAGGACAGATGGGCAGCCATTGGAGGGCTTTGAACTCAAGAGTGTAAAGATCTGATATGAGTGAGAAGGATCCCTCTGCCTGCCATGTGGGTTTGAGTAAGAGTCAGGGCAGAAGCAGAGACCAGTTAGGAGACGACACTGGTTATCCAGGTGACAGATGATTAGAAGTAGTGAACATAATAGTCACATAAGAGATAGAAGACCTCGTTCTAGAAGGGGTTGATTCTGATCCCTTAGGCAGTCCCACTGATTTAAAGTGCTATTTTTTTTTTTACTGCTACCAAACCACTTTGATTGCTCTTTCTCTATGTTTTTTTTAAATGTTTTTAAATCTCTCGTAGAGCTAATCCTCCCTTCTTCCTTTTCCTAGTAAGAACCTATTAATTTGCGTGAGAATATTTTGTCTTCTCATTCAGGATTATAGATAGATGATAGAGATAGATAGATGATAGATAGATAGATAGATAGATAGATAGATAGATAGATAGATAGATAGATGATAGAGTAGATAGATAGTCCATGTATTCATCTTTTAATATAATTTTTAAGATTTTTAAAAAAATGTTCCTTACGGCAACTACATACACCTCCATATAGGTTCATCGCTAAGGGTTTCTTAGCAGAGAAGGAGTTCATATTGTAATCAGGATCTATCTTCATTACATTTGCTCATGGCTGCTGATAATTAGCAAAGCTATTAATTTTGGTATGTTTATTTCAGATCAAGCATTTTATTGACTCATTTTATTAAACCTGATTATTTTTGCCGACTCTTCTGCATATTCTGGTTTTCCATTATATTAAGTGCAAATAATGATCTTTTCTCTCTTCCCATTATTATACCTCTTTATTTTTTCATGTCTCATTGCATTAACCAGAATTTTCAGAACACTATTAAGGAGCCATCCTTGTTCCAATTTTTAAACAGAATTTAATTTGTCTATCCATTAAGCACAATATGAGCTCCTATTTTCCACAACTTTATCATGGTAAGGAAGTAGTCTCTATTCCTAGTATTTTAATATTGTGAGGAACATTATTAAATGTTAACAATTGTCTTTTAGACATTGATTCAGTTAGATTCAACTGATTGGTGTTGTTTATTGTACTAGTAAATGTTCTCATGTTGAATCCTTGCTTGTATCACATATCTTCCAGAAGACTCCGTTAGGTTGGCTTAGGGTAAAGATTTCAGGGTGTTCATTTTTGCATGTCTTTGTTTCCTTTTAAAATGAGGCATCTGCTTTATTTTGGTGACATAGTCCTTAAAATCAATATTTTCACATCATATTGCAATATTTATGATGATTGTGGCACCTGAGAAAGGGTCCTGGAGAATTGCCTACCAATAATATTAACACTTCTGGAAAAAGTGCTAGCTTTCTGTACTAACATTATTATAAAAAATATATCTGTGAAATGCCTCTAATAATTACTGATGCTCTGGTATAATAATGGAATAGTCCTTGTGTCCTCGGAACTAATGACAGCAACTTGCAGATTGCATAGCACCTTAGAGCTGGTGAGCCTTCTCCACATAGATTATCAGAGGGCAGCATTATTGTGCCCATGTTACGAATGAGGAGCCTGACCAAGACATTAGGAACTTGCATAAGATCATTTAATCAAGCGAGACAGGTGAAGGCACAGCTTGAGCTGAGAGGTCCTGATGCACACCCAGGACTGTTTCAGTGCACCACACTGAGTCATCACTGGCAACTAATGGAACAGCTACACAGTAAATGAAAGCACGGGAGGACATCATAATCTATAGGATGATGGAACAATCACTTCTCTGGGGAGAGACTGGAAAGGGTTTTTCTGGAAGTTCCACGTTCCCCAGTATCACTGCCACCATCTGCACTTCCCTGCCCATGTACAAACCCACTGCTCCTTTGACCTTCAGGCCTGAGCCCTCTTGATCTCCATCGTCTACAGACCTTCACCCCTGTGCCATGCCGATCTCAGCAAATGGCTCACAAGCTTCCTCTCTATCCCAGGTCCTCATCATCCAGTTGGTCCCCACATCCTTACCCGAGGCCCATCTAAGACAGTTCCTTTTACCTCCTGGATCCATTCCAGAGCTTTATTGATGGTTTGACATCACTTCAGCTACCTGGGCCCCTGGCCTCACTTTGAACCTTGTGAGGACCTCTTCTGTGCACTACTTCCTCTCTCACCTGTTGTCCCTCATCGAGACTTTCCCTTGTTGTCCTGTCTGCCCTGGCCCTACCCAGACCAGGCCATGTGGTTGGTCATTCAAACCATATGAGACCTTTCATTGGGCTCCCATTCATTTTATCAGCATTTCTTAGGGGTTTAAGGGTTGGGATAGAGGACAGTGAAATTGGGGGAGGAAGGAGAACCAGAAGTCTCTGAGGAGCTATTTCATGCTGAGGTCCCATGCCCAGAGGATATAGCAGAGTTTCAGGTGGGAAGAAGGGGCTGCCTGTGTTTCTGATGAAAGTACCCTCTCCATCCATGGGAGAACATCCAACAGCTCCAATCCCCAGCCCTGGGTTTGTCCTGTGTGCCTCAAGCCTCTGGCGCTGCCCTCCACGTAGATTTTCTCCTTCATTCCACACCACCCCCCCTTCATGTCCTACGGCACCTTCCAGGCCCTGGGGCACTGTCATGGCACTCGGGTATTGCTGCCACCGGCCATCATCCAGAACCTCAGCGGACCCCTTGGCCAGCCCTTGCCTGGGTCTGGACTCTGTCCTGCTCCTAGCCTGGTCCTTTGCCATCCGGCTGTGCCTCATTTCCTGCCACAGGGAGCCCTCTTCAAGCTCCCGCATTGGTCCAAATTGGTCTGGTCCCTACTAGGCTTCGGAGCCAGTTTACGAAGAACAAAGGCCAGTTAGTCTCTAACTCTGCAATCATTCAAAGTTTAGTCTTTAAAACGCAGAGATTTTTCTGCTTCATCTACCCACAGCTCAGCAACTGTATTTCTACAGCTATTGTTATTCTATTTCTGTTCCTAATTGCTATTATAGAAAACCGTGCCTAGCTGAAGCTTTGGGAGTTGCCAATCTGTGGGCTCCCTTCAAATGTAAATGTGCTATGCAAATGTCTTCTCGGGCTGGGAGTGGGATACTGTGGTCTTCCCTGGATTGAGACAGGAAAAGAATACTTTCTGGGATGGCTGAGAAATAGAAGACAATTCTCTCCGCTCCTGATTTAAATACACACTGTTCTGAGATTGTTCTGTCTCCAACTTCCTCTCCCACTCTAGCAGCTGAATTTAAAATACTTGCTACAAAATGCTGCTGCTTAACTGTTTCATGGTCAATGCCTCTGGGGACACAGGCCTGTTGGCCAACTGAACTGAGGAACTCAGGGTACCGGGGTGGGGCGGGGGGTGGTGGTGGTAAGGTAGATGCTCTTAGAATGTGGAAACCTCATTTTTTAAAAAAATATGGAAACTCGCCTCTCTACTGCATTGAAATGGGTCGTCACTGTATTGTTAGCAAATCCTTAAAACGACGGTACTAATGGAGACAGCACCATTCCAAGCAATTACAAGTCACTGAAAAGCAGCTACTAAGAGTCACTGAAGGTGTCCCCTTCCCAGTAGGCCTCTGACCCTCAGTTGGAGCATGGGGTCTGTCAGCAGAACTCCCTCTGTCCAGGCTCTCCCCCCCCTCCATTGTGCTGGGTCCATCTCCCCAGTTGCCATCTTCCCTGCTGCCCACCATCACCAGTAGCAACATGGTCCAAGAGAAAGTTCTCAGCTTCTGAGTTAACAAGTCCCCAAACCCACCAGAACATTGACTTAGGACCCACTGTGCTGCACCAGACACTCTTGTAATGCACTTGACAGTATTTCTTTACCTGCTTTGAATTCATCAGTAGCTTCTATGTTCAATATTGTACATTGCTGACATTTCCAAAGTGGGAGGTGGGGGGAGAAGTTACCACAAATGCATCGAAATGTATCCTGTCCTTTTTAAGGTAAACTAAGTGCTGAGCTATATGAAAGTAGAGGGAGAACTCAGAAAATGCTGGGAAATGGCTCCAGCCCATGATGGTTAGCTACTCATTTTGCACACGGTCCTATAATTGAATATTGCCTGCAGCTCCACTGTATCATTCTGAACCCCAGAGGAAGAAAGGGGAACTCATCTTCCCTGGAATATCATTTATGTTCTAAAGTGCTAAAAATACTTTAACGTGCAATTAGCTTATTTAAGAGGCAGAGATTATATAGTTCTCTGCCTGCCTTGTAGGGTCATTAGGAGGATAACCTAGGTAGGCAATACATATTTCTGCTCTGAGCATACTAGGAAGAAAATCTTCATATAAATTTGAGGTGGCTTTGTAATTATCCAGCAAGATCAGAATCTGATCAAAGAGAATCACTCGGATCTATCCAATTACAACATGCTCTGTCTTTTTTAAAGATTTAATAATATTACAAATTAACACGTTTGTAAACGTGATTTATGGTCCAATTAGGTCCCTCAGACGATGCCCTATGAACATCAGTTATGTTCCACCCTTTACCTATTCTCATGACAGATTCGCCTAAGAGTTCCTGTTACTATAGCAGCCTTTATCATGGGGTTTTTTGTTTGTTTTTTTGGAGGGGAAGAAAGGGATCACTGACTTGCATAAAGTATAAACTTACCCGAAATTATGAAAAGCAAATAAATTTACATGCCAGACTCAAGGTCCTGCGTTTTAACTTTGCTACTGGAAACAGGTCCTTTGCACCCGCTCTGTGCTCTCTCACTTCTTGCAGAGACATGACTTGTGTTGCCACGAAGTTGTGCCAAGACCCCGAGGAGCCCAGGAAGAATTTCTGCAAAAGTCTGTGAGCCAACCAGACTCTAATAGGATGGCTGACCTCGCTCCCCAAGGGAGAAACATTAGCTTACAAGAGCTACCCTTATAGACTTGCTACTATTGTGAAGACATCAGGTCCCTGCTGCAGCCTACTGTGTACCAGACCCTCCACCCCAGAGAAAGCTCCATTATACTCCGAGATATGTTCTGATTGCAAACCCTTCTCATTTTGATCACAAAAGCTCTTTGCTAGTTTCTCCTACACAGTCAAAAAATGGTGGGAAACTTTCTCACATTAGGCACACAATTTTTTCTGGCAATATCTGGAACTAAAGACCCAAAGTAAGGTTAAAAACGACGTTCTCACTGAAACAATTTATGAAAAGCCTATTACCTAGCAATTTCATATTTGAATGTAATTACGTTAATGTTATTAGGACATTATGAATGGTACTAATATGATTATTGTTTTGTGTGGTATTACAGGAAATTAATTTAAGTGGATTTACATATTTTCAAATAAGGGGCACAGCTAACACGGATAAATAAGAAAGCTGACGTTACTTTGAAACAAAAATAGACATCAAGAGAAAGCTGGGTTGTGACTTCATTTGTAATACTAACTCAGCCATTATTGTGGTTTTTTTCTTAGTGGAAACATTTTGCAATCTCAAAAGTGTTTTTCTTGTTTAAAGAGGCCATCTGAATTAACCTCTGAGCCCCTGTGGGATGTTCTTCAGCCCATCCATTCTACCGTTGAGGGACTTGACCATCAAAGGATGAAACGGGCTGCCCTAAATTACACCCAGAGTCTCAGAAGGTGCAATATTCAAACTCAAATTGCATGGAGCTCCACTCCTACACCTAGATCACAGGGGAATGCAGCTTTTTACGTTCAGCCATGCAGAGTTCTAATTACATGAGGTAGGGCCTCTGACATTTCTCCTTCCTGGCATACTAGTGAAAAGACATGCCTATCAGAGAATCCGCGCGCAGAGAACCTGCTTTCAGGGAGGCTTGACTCCCTCACATGGCCTGCTTTCTATATGCTTCCTCCTCCAGAGGACAGTGTACTGGACTCACTGAGTCCCCTGCTCTGTGCTGGCCCTGTGCTGTCGGAGCTCTGCTGCTGGGATCTAGTACACACAAGAAACCAGTGTGCATACAGACAACTGTGCACTTTACCCCTGCAAACAGTCGGTGCTGGCTGAAGCCCTTCAAGAGTGTGAGAGAGGTCTCTGGGGGTGGTCAGGAAAAGCTGCCCAGGGGCAGGACTGGGCCCATGAGCTCAACGGGCCAGAAGGAGACGTGGGGCATTTGAGGTCAGGGGAGCTATGGATGCAACAGGCAAAAGCAGGAATTTGCAAGGCTTATTGAGGGCCAACCACAGAAAATAGAGGGTAAGAGTAGGTTGGTGACAAACTGCAGATGACCTGAAAGCAAATGGTGGCGGTGGGGGGGTGGGTGTTGCTGCATGCTTTTAAAAGCATGGATTTGACTGGGGAGAAGCTGCATGCTGTGAGGAAGGAGTTGGAGAAGGATAAAGCAGAGTTAGGAAACAGGACTCTTTTGCAAGTATCTAGGCCTGGGGTGATAAGGGCTGGCATGTCTGGGAGCTATGGCTACTGTCCTGCCTAAGGCCAGTATCTCATCTGATGCAGTAAAGCTTCCCGTCCCTAATTTTATGGTGACATATGCTAATGATTGGTGATTTACTTTTAAATGGAAAGTTCTTTGAGGGCCAGCATTTGTGTCTCTGTATCTTTAGCACAAAGTAGATAGCAGGCTCCTCTTAAGTAATTGCCGAATGAATGAAAGCCTGCAAGCGGATCGTCTTTCCTCCTTTGTCGAATATTAGTTGACCATAAAGTTCAGGGTCCATTTCTGGGTTCTCTATTCTGTTCCATTGGTCTATGTGTCTGTTTTTGTGCCAGTACCACACTGTCTTGATGACCACAGCTTTGTAGTACAACCTGAAATCTGGCATTGTGATGCCCCCAGCTATGGTTTTCTTTTTTAAAATTCCCCTGGCTATTCGGGGTCTTTTCTGATTCCACACAAATCTTCAATAAATGGTGCTGGGAAAATTGGTCATCCACATGCAGAAGAATGAAACTAGACCACTCTCTTGCACCATACACAAAGATAAACTCAAAATGGATGAAAGATTTAAATGTGAGACAAGACTCCATCAAAATCCTAGAGGAGAACACAGGCAACACCCTTTTTGAACTTGGCCACAGTAACTTCTTGCAAGATACATCCACGAAAGCAAAAGAAACAAAAGCAAAAATGAACTATTGGGACTTCATCAAGATAAGAAGCTTTTGCACAGCAAAGGATACAGTCAACAAAACTCAAAGACAACCTACAGAATGGGAGAAGATATTTGCAAATAACATATCAGATAAAGGGCTAGTTTCCAAAATCTATAAAGAACTTCTTAAACTCAACACCAAAGAAACAAACAATCCAATCATGAAATGGGCAAAAGACATGAAGAGAAATCTCACAGAGGAAGACATAGACATGGCCAACAAGCACATGAGGAAATGCTCCGCATCACTCGCCATCAGGGAAATACAAATCAAAACCACGATGAGATACCACCTCACACCAGTGAGAATGGGGAAAATTAATAAGGCAGGAAACAACAAATGTTGGAGAGGATGTGGAGAAAAGGGAACCCTCTTACACTGTTGGTGGGAATGTGAACTGGTGCAGCCACTCTGGAAAACTGTGTGGAGGTTCCTCAAAGAATTAAAAATAGACCTGCCCTACGACCCAGCAATTGCACTGTTAGGGATTTACCCCGAAGATTCAGATGCAATGAAACGCCGGGGCACCTGCACCCCGATGTTTCTAACAGCCATGTCCACAATAGCCAAACTGTGGAAGGAGCCTCGGTGCCCATCGAAAGATGAATGGATAAAGAAGATGTGGTTTATGTATACAATGGAATATTACTCAGCCATTAGAAACAACAAATACCCACCATTTGCTTCAACGTGGATGGAACTGGAGGGTATTATGCTGAGTGAAGTAAGTCAATCGGAGAAGGACAAACAGTGTATGTTCTCACTCATTTGGGGAATATGAATAATAGTGAAGGGGAATATAAGGGAAGGGAGAAGAAATGTGTGGGAGATATCAGAAAGGGACACAGAACATAAAGACTTCTAACTCTGGGAAATGAACTAGGGGTGGTGGAAGGGGAGGAGGGCGGGGGGTGGGGGTGAATGGGTGACGGGCACGGAGGGGGACACTTGACGGGATGAGCACTTGGTGTTATTCTGTATGTTGGTAAATTGAACACCAATAAAAATTAATTTATAAAAAAAAAAAGAAAGCCTGCAAGCATGAATGAATAAATGGGCTATAACAAGGGTCAGTTGGAGATCATTTCCTAAGGACAGGGACTCAAGGCATCCCATTAAGTCTGTGAGGAAGCTGCTAGGGGTTTTGTCTTGGCTCTCAGGCAGGCAACATCACTAATGAACAGGACCCAGCTGGTCCGCATCCTTTTCCCTGGATGAGGCTGAAAGTTCCAGGTGTTTCCTGTAGTCCCTTCAGGGATGATGTGCAGGCTTCCTCTTGCACTGCAGGACTGTAGTGGTTTCTCTCTCCAGTGCACTTGAGGGGGACATTCTTTTGGCCCATGGGTATTTTTTTATTAGTCTTAAGAAATGTGAATAAGTACAGTTTCCGAGTAGAGAATAAAATGAAAATGATATTAATTCCTACACTATATGATGTTTGTGAGGATTGAATGAGTTAATAAATATAAATAGTTTAGAGAAGTCATAGAGGTATAGGTAGCACAGTGTTAGCTGTCATGTTATGGCCATTATTACTAACCGAAAGGGTTGCTCCGCATATGAAATACAAAATATTTTCATTCTAGGTGTAGGCTAAATAAAAATAATTCCCTAATTTTATTTTCAGCAGTGTAGACTTTCCTACTTTCCTTTGAAACAAAGCTGGTTTTCTAAGTACACAGTTGATATGTTGGTGATTGAGGTGAACTATTCCACCAGTGTTTTATTTTAGTGATTAAAAAAAGAGGAAAAAATAAACCTAAACTTTTATATTAGCATTTGCCATAATAAAATGTTTCTCAATTCGGAATCAAACAGTAATATCATAATATTTTGACTATTGTACAGTTCACTTCTGTAAATAATAATTTGATCCATAAGTTTAAATGAATATTGGTGTATCTCTCATTATTTAGCATTAAAATCATTCTGTCATTACTTTCTAATTATCTTTTCATGAAAAAAAAAGGAATAGATCCATTCCTATAAAGTTATTTGTGTTTAATTGAATTAGTAGTTGTCTTTGATTAAGGTACTCTAAAGCCATTATAAAATGAACCTCTTACATACTACGTATTGGTGATTTTTTTTTACCCATGTCATCAAGATGGGTAGAAATACCCATTATAAAATGTATGAATAAGAAGTAGAAATGGATCTGTTCTTCTCTTTCAGAAAAGTGGGTGAAAATACTATAAACTTACAAACCATCTAGATTTAAAGATCATAAGTAAATATGCTACTGGTAAATATGATGTTTTGTAAAGAGAAAATGCACCATAGTTTAGGAATTTAATGCAACATAAAGGGAGTCATTTGGGGTCAACTTAGTATTTTGCCATCTTGCTACTCTGCAGGATGGTAGAGCATAGTTACTTATTTTGTGTGAATCTGAAATTCCTGGTAAGTGCCACAGGATGGAACAGGGCTCTAGGGAAGTGAGTTGGACAGTTGCCTGGGAGAAGCCAGAGGGGAAAGGGAGAGGTCAAACAGGGGCTGGTGCTCGATGAGGGTCTGGGAGCTAAGAGCATCCTATGGCCTCTCCACTCTCATACTCACCTTACCTTCCTTGTCCCTAACATTTATTGATCATTTTACTCCATGCAAGCAATCTACTGAGGGCTTTGTGTGTAGTACTGCTTACTTCTCAAAATGGTCCCATGAGCTAAATCCTCTTGCTGCCCTCATCTTGCAGAGGCTCTAAGACTTGCCCCATCCACCCACTAGGCTGAAGCTAGCACCACACATCAAGTTCCATCAAGGGCTCATGCTCTGGACTGCTGCCTCTCTTGAGAGCCACAAGTTGAAAACATTTTCCTCTCCCCAAACTACTCTATTTTACAAGCACACAGCTCCTCCCTGCCCTAATTTACAGTTAGCACCTCACTATATGGCTTAGCTTTAAAACAAAACAAAAATGTTTAGCTAAGGCTATGTGCCCGGGATCTGACTAGAGACCCGGAAGTCAAGTGTCATGAAGGTCAGAAAGGTGGACGGTACATCTTGTGACCAATTCGGCATCTGAAAGAGGCAGGAGGGTGCTCTGGATAAGTCCCTGCAAGGCATATTGCTCCACAACCAAGGCTCTTCCTGAGATTTTTACCCACAGAAGCTAGGCCCATCTCTTGGCAGTACTCTGTTGGCAGAAGCTGTCAGCTGAGAGCACACGATGCTTCATCCCTATGCTCACAAAGACTACCACATCCTTCCAAGGCTGTAGCTTTCCTGTCAGGACTGTTAAGTTCTGAATCAGAAAGGGGCATTTCTGCCCTCTGCCCCAGAACGTCACACAAACCCATCAGTGGACAAGTCTCAGTCTGTTTGTAAATAAATGATTTATCTTGGCTCATTTATTTACCAAACAACCATTGAATGCCTACTATGTGCTGACTATTCAGCAGTTCTTTGGTCAAGAAATGAGTCAACATATAGAAGGTGTCCTACTTCAAAGTCCTAATTTGTTAAGGTATTTTTACACCTTACATATCTCACAGGATCATAATATTTCACACCAACTCTATAAAAATCTATTTGCAATTAATGGAAAGCTTAGATCATCACACATTTCAAAGGTATAGTTTGTTCTTTTGAAGTATCTACCAAAACTCATTTAATTAGTAAGATAATACAGAGGACCTGCTTTAAAGATTAGATTAAAAAGCAATTTTGGGGGGCACCTGGGTGATGCAGTTGATTAAAGATCTGACTGTTGGTTTTGGCTCAGGTTGGGATCTCAGGATAGTGAGATGGAGCCACATGTTAGGCTCCATGCTCAGTGCAGAATCTGCTTAAGACTCTCTTGCCCTTGCCCTCTCCCCATTGCACACACACACTCGTGCTCACTCTCTCTCTCTCTCAAATAAATCACTAAATCTTTTTTTAAAAAGCAATAGTTTTGTATATCAATGCTACTTATACATGCAGACCTTCTAAACTATTATTAAGTATATAAAAATAGTTTATTCGTAGGAGGGCCCTGGGTGGCTCAGTCAGTTAAGCATTGGACTCTTGGTTTCAGCTCAGATTATGATCCTGGAGTCCTGGGATTGAACCCGGAGTCAGGCTCTGCGCTCAGCAGGGAATCTGCTTCTCCCTTTCCCTCTGCCCTCCCTCTGCTCATGCTCACTCACTCTCTCACTCTCTCTCAAATAAATATTTTTAAAAATAGTTTATTCTTAGAAGATATTATATAAATCCTGTCATGTTTAAATTGTTTATTCTGCGAGTAAAGGCTTGAGAAGCAAGCAAATCTCAACATAGCTCCTAATAAATTATTGCTAATTCCAAATTAATGTATTCTGTCTTTTTTTTCTTTTCTGATTGTTAGCTTTCTGGCATTTCACCATACTTTGTCAGGATTGGCAGGTCTGGGAAAGAAAGCTAAGTAATATTCAGATCAGTTATTTCTACTCTTAAGTTTTTATAACTAAGAGATGAAATGTTGGTATTTTCAAAATGCTACTTAGGAAAATACTAAAGTGATTTAAAAGGAAAAGAAATTTAGTTGAATCATAATGAAATTCAACATATTAATTTTAAATGAATAACATTTAATGGAGAAGAAAAAGTAAACTGCATGATACTTTGAAAATATGGAAATATTATAGGTGATAATCTTCCATTCAAACAATCTGCATTTAAAATCTCAACTGTCAAAATCTTTTACTTACCTGATAGAATTTATGACTTGATATTCCTGATATAGTAGGAATATTTGGTTTGGTTTTTTTTCATAAGAAAGTACTAATTTAATTTGTTGCTCATATTTTTTTTCTGACAACTAAAGCCTTATTTTTGTTTAAATTGTTTTATGATTCTATCAGCCATAACATCAGATTTGCCAACTTTCATTCCAAAAATAAGCAGGTTTTACCTGCTTTTATGTAATATTCATTTGTGTTTTATTTTTATCCATGCTTCCTTAAAAAGCAGGAAATTGGATTTGGATCACTGTCCTATTTCTCTCTATACTCTTTTAACCCCGGGCTACCTATTCCTCTTGCCTCACACTTGTTGCATCTCTCCGGTATGTGGAACCTCATGTGTGTTTCCAGCTTTAGTGGATAGACCAAACTCATGTGCTTCTCAATTTTTCCTAGCTGCTATTTAAATTTTTCAGACTACATTCAGTTTTCTATAATAGCCTTCTCATCTGTCAAATAAATTAAAATATTTACTGGACTTTCCTAGATCCTAGCAACAGCCAGTTGGAAATGACAGTTTTCAAAAGACCTCATTCACAATTATAAGGAGCTAGAACCAAAACTGTAACTCCTTGAAGTAAGTGAAATAAGAAATCTGTGGGACTTCTATGAAAGAAACCATTTGGGAATTTTGAAGACTGGAATAAATGGAGAGACATACCTTCCAGGTTGGAGCTGCTCATGTAGTAATGGCCCTTGGTTTTGACCCCTAGCATCTGGTAACAGACCTTCAGTTTTCTTTGGGGACTCTGGCTTGGCTGTTACAAGCATTCTAGGTAGAATGGGACTCTAGAGGCTCTGCTCACCTCCCTGGCCCAGGGTTGAGGATGTGAATCAAGTTGGATCAAACAGGATAGATGAAATACATGGAGATGCTATCCCCAATGGTGGATCCTGAAGGAGCCCACCTTGGTTCATACCGCCCATGTTCCCAGACAGTCCCCAGTTCCTGCCTTCTTTCTGAGACCTGGCTCTTCACTTTTTTCTTTGATTCTTTAAGCTACCTCATACCTTTCCAGCAAGTATTTTTGATGCTTAAGTTATTTAAAGTTGTTGCCTTGAGCTGAGAACTCAACTATTGTAATTTAATACTATAAAGATGCTCCACCTCAATTTAATGAGCCAGTGGGACACCTTTATGGATCTTTTTTTTAATAAATTTATTTTTTTATTGGTGTTCAATTTACCAACATACAGAATAACACCCAGTGCTCATCCCGTCAAGTGCCCCCCTCAGTGCCCGTCACCCATTCACCCCCACCCCCCGCCCTCCTCCCCTTCCACCACCCCTAGTTCGTTTCCCAGAGTTAGGAGTCTTTATGTTCTGTGTCCCTTTCTGATATCTCCCACACATTTCTTCTCCCTTCCCTTATATTCCCCTTCACTATTATTCATATTCCCCAAATGAGTGAGAACATACACTGTTTGTCCTTCTCCGATTGACTTACTTCACTCAGCATAATACCCTCCAGTTCCATCCACGTTGAAGCAAATGGTGGGTATTTGTCATTTCTAATGGCTGAGTAATATTCCATTGTATACATAAACCACATCTTCTTTATCCATTCATCTTTCGATGGACACCGAGGCTCCTTCCACAGTTTAGCTATTGTGGACATTGCTGCTATAAACACTGGGGTACAGGTGTCCTGGGGTTTCATTGCATCTGTATCTGGGGTAAATCCCCAGCAGTGCAATTGCTGGGTTGTAGGGCAGGTCTATTTTTAACTCTTTGAGGAACCTCCACACAGTTTTCCAGAGTGGCTGCACCAGTTCACATTCCCACCAACAGTGTAAGACGGTTCCCTTTTCTCCGCATCCTCTCCAACATTTGTGGTTTCGTGCCTTGTTAATTTTCCCCATTCTCACTGGTGTGAGGTGGTATCTCATTGTGGTTTTGATTTGTATTTCCCTGATGGCAAGTGATGCAGAGCATTTTCTCATGTGCATGTTGGCCTTAAAAAAAGTGATTCAAATATTCATATGGGAGAATAAATGGGTTAGAAAACCAAGTAAGTACTGAGGGGAAAAAAAGAAAAGAATGGGATACGTGCTCTACAAATTTTAAAACAATAGTAATTAAAATTTGTGGCCCTAACAATAGTATAGGTAGATCAATGTAATAGAAATAAATCTAAAAGTATATAAAAGTTATTTGATATTTTATAAAGATGGCATTCCAAATCAGTGGGAAAATAAAAGCTCATCTAAGAAGAGGTTCTGGGTTAGCAGACTAACTCCCTGGGGGGAAAATAAATTGTAATGATTAGGCCTATCTTATATCATTACTAAAGTTTAAAAATATAGATGACTTTTAAAAATTAAATGTAAAGCATAAGGTAAAAAAAAAGCCAAAATATTTGGTTTAAAAGCCAAAATATAATAAAGGTAAATAAAATATTAAAGAAAGAAACAATAAAGGAAAAGGTAGACTTTATTACATAAAAATGAACAAAATTATCTGTGTCAGAATTCTGTCTGTATATATATTTGTGTATTTTAATATCTAGTGTTTCTTATCTAATCCACATGCCAGAAGGTGGTCTTTTAAAGTGTTTCTAGCAATTGTTGCATGTGTATTTTTACATATGAAATTTGGGATCAATGTGTCCAGTTAAATTGAAAAACCTATTGGCATTTTTGTGGCAATCTCTTTAAATTTAAAAATTAACTGAAGTAGAATTGATATCGTTATGATATCAGTTTCCAAATCCTATATATGGTATGTCTTTCCATTTATTCATGTCTTATGGTATCTCCCATAGTATTTTAAAGTTCTATTCATTAGTTTGTATAAAAGCTATTGAAGGGGCACCTGGGTGGCTCAATCAGTTAAGCATCTGACTCTTGGTTTTGATTCAGGGCATGACCTCAGGGTCTTGAGATGGAACCCCATATGATGGGATCCCCACTAATTGCAGAGTAAGCTTGAGATCCCTTCACCTGCTGCTTTCCCCACTTCCACACATGCATGCTCTCTCTCTCTCTCTCAAATAAATAAAACCTTTTTTAAAAAAAATGCAATTGAAGCCTGTATATTAATTTTCAATCCTACTACTGCATTGAATTCCTTTGCCTATTCAGTTGATTGTTAGATTTTCCAGATACAAAATATGTGTCCTCCAAAAAGTGGTTATTTTGTTTTCTCCTTTCCAGTTGTTTATGTCTAGTTTCTTTCTCTTACAGAGTAGCACATTATCTATATTATAATGATACTATACTATTATCTATAATATAATGATAAATAATAGTGATAATATTGGGGAATACTTGTGGTATGTCTCCATTAAGCATGATACTGGCTTTCAGATATATATATATATATATATATATATATATATATATATATATATACTTTTTTTTAACTTATAAAGGAAATTATCATCACCCTCTTTGTTTTTATCAATAAGGGTTGTTGAATATTATCCAGTTGTCTAATTAGCATCTGTAGAAATGAGCATAAATATTTTTACTTAATCCTTACTATAAGTTTCATTAGTAGAATTCTTAATAATGAATCATCTTTACATTTCTAAATATGTTTTTTTAAGATTTTATTTATTTATTCAGGAGAGACAGAGAGAGAGAGAGAAAGAGGGAGAGGCAGAGACACAGGCAGAGGAGATTTTCTATCTCCTCTGGGGTCAGTTTTGACAAATTGCAAATTTCTTAGAAAATTTTTCTATTTCTCCAAAGTTTAAATTTGTTTACATAGAATTGAACAAACTGATGTCTGATGTTTCTTTTAATTCCCTCCATTTTCTGTTATTCACCACCTACCCCCCACCCCATCCTACTTATTATTTCTCCTTTGCACATTCTCTATTCTTTTAATTAGTTTAGCTATTTGGGTTATATCTTTTTTTTTTAAGTTTTTATTTATTCATCTGAGATAGAGACAGAGAGAGAATGAGAGAGAGAGCATAAGCAGGGGAAGTGGCAGAGGGAGAGGGAGAAGCAGCTTGATTGACATGGAGCTCAATCCCAGAACCCTGGGATCATGACCTGAGCTGAAGGCAGACACTTAACCAACTGAGCCACCCAGGCACCCCGGGTTCTATCTTTTGTTATTTTCTTTTTCCTTCCAAATACATCTTTTAGATTTGTTTTGTTATGCCATTTTTGTCTTCTAATTTAACTTTTCCTTTGAAAAATTTCTTCCGATTTTATTCAGTTTGTTTTGGTGCTCCATTTCTAACTTTTTTCTTGAGATTTTAATTATTCATGACAGACAGAAAGAGAGAGAGAGGCAGAGACACAGGCAGAGGGAGAGGGAGAGAAGCAGGCTCCATGCAGGGAGCCTGATATGGGACTTGATCCTTGGTCTCCAGGATCACACCCCTGGCCGAAGGCAGCACCAAACCGCTCGGCCATCCGGGCTGCCCCTTTTCTAACTTTTTGAGTTAACTTAATTATTTTTTATCTTTTAATTTTTATTTAATATAAAGATTTAAGGGATGCCTGGGTGGCTCAGCAGTAGAGCGTCTGCCCTTGGCTCACAGGATCCAGGATCGAGTCTTGCATTGGGCTCCCTGCAGGAAGCCTGCTTCTCCCTCTGCTTGTGTCTCTGCCTCTCTCTCTGTGTCTCTCATGAATAAATAAATAAATAAATCTTTAAAAAATAATATAAATATTTAAGATGATGCATTTTTTACTGAGCATTTTAGTGGCCTTTTGTAAATTCTGATATGCAATATTTTTATTACTTTGTTTTCTATTTATTCTGTACTTTGGGATTATATTTTCTCTTTGAACTAAAATTGCTTAAATAAAACCAAGTCACTTGGTATTTACCTTTGCTTATCTTAGATATACTTATTTGTCTGTCACTTGAGACATGAGCTTCAAATGATGCTCTTTAACCCCCAACTATTGCAAATGAGGCAATCAGCAAATAAGCTCCACTTCTTATCTTCTTTCCCTCATCTTTTTCTCTGTTAGTTGTGTCATTTCTACATTGTCAAAGCATTTTTAATATTTATATTTGTATTCCATTTTGCAGCCCTAATTCCCACATCATTTTAGTCTCCATTCCTCAGTTAAATCTACTCAATACCCAGCACTGATCATGTTTGTTATCTCTGGGCAAACTGAGGATTGACTTCTAGTAGTTTCTCAAAAAGGAGAGAAATAGCATTCTTTAATGTCACATTTTGAAAACTGTTTGTCTTTAGCCTTTGCACTTGAAGACTAGTTTGACTGAATCCAAAACCACTGATGTATTTTGTTTTCTTGAGTTTGGATAGGTATGTCTCTACTATCCACCAACCTTGTGGGTGGCTGTGGAGAATTCTGAGACCAACATGAGTTTTCCTGCTTATTAGTGACTCAGTCCTTTTGCCTGACTACCAAAGTATTTTTCTCTATTTTTAAAAGGCAGTAACATAGGATATGTCTTGGTGAGATAATTCACAGGATCAGATCTTCAAGTCAGGCTCACAAGAATCAGAGATCTTGCCTCTTTATTAATAATTCAAATGGTACAAGTAACTTCAAGATACAGGGAAAGCATGAAGTCAGACAGTCTGTGTAGCCCCAAAGGTCTTTCCTGGACACATTAGGATGCACTCTCTGCCAGACAACATTTGAGGTTCCTCAAGGAATGTGCGGAGAGTATTGCTCTCAGTCATGAAACATTTACATTCTATAGTCCAGTAATTGGCATTTTTTCCACTATGTTTTCCCTAATAAACATTGTGAGGAGGTTCAGAGTATGTTTACATGAATATGTGGTCATTTCTTTCTTTTTTTTTTTTTTTCTCTCCACCTCCATCCCCACTTTCATCCCCAGGACAGAGAGGATGAGTGGGTTTGTAACCCTGCATTCTGGATCAGCTTTCCATGACACATGGTGAATTCTTCCAAAATATGGGCTCAAGTCTTCCTTTATTTTAATAATGATTTCTTGAATTAAGTTTTTAAATATTTGTTTTGTCCCAATTACATCTCTTCTTATGAGCTCCAATTATGCATATTTTATTACTTTTTTTGAATATTTTATTTCTTTATTCATGAGAGTGGCAGAGTCACAGGCAGAGGGAGAAGCAGGCTCCCTACAAGAAATCTGATGCAGGACTTGATCCCAGGACCCGGGGATAACGATCTGAGCCGAAGGCAGGTGCTCAACCACTGAGCCACCCAGGAGTCCCCAATTATGCATATTTTTAAAATCTCTATGCCTATTGTTTCTCTCTCACTTCATCTCTCCTCATTTTAAATTCCCCATTTCACTTTGATTTTGATCAAGCTCTCTCATTTCTATGATCTGTCTTTATCATGTTTTCTGTAGGACAGTTCTTCCTATGCTGCTTTCAATTTGATCTTCATTTCTATGATTTTTTTTCCTCCTACTTCTTTCCTGATTTCCGCCACCTCATCGTTTCCTCTGGTGGTCTTTCTGTCTGTTCCCCGAGATTCTGTGGACTCTCTTCATAGTTGTGATTGCTTCCTTGTTTATCTGTTGTCATTAATTAGGTTTTAATTTTCAAAGTTTCATCATTCCTGGCACAGAGACTTCTGTGCCTGCCCATATGCGAGTTTCCCCCAGCAAGTTTCACAACCCCTTCCCATACGTTTTCTAGGAGTATCAGTGCTATACCAGCTTTGGTTTCAAATTCCTCTATGATATGAGTTGGACTTTCCAGTCACTTTCTCTCACTTCCTGTGAGAGAAGAGGGTCCATTCCACAAAGATGGAGTGTTCCTGCCTTACTGTATCATCTGGGAAGAATTATTTTCCCTGCTTCCCCAAACCAAATCGATCTAGAAGGCTATCTGCCGGCGACCTGCCCTGCTCACCCTGTGTTAGAGTCCACCGCTACATCAAGCCATAGGTCCAACACGGTCATCACAGGTGTCTGGATGGGATGGGGAAAGGGTGTGTGTGTGGGGGTTCACATGTTTGAAGCTGTATTTAGAAAGCGTAAAGTTGCAACATATGCAAAATAGATGGAAAGTCAGGGGAAATTAAAAAGAAAGAAAAAAACTCTAGTACAAAGGCTATAGCAATAGTTAAAAATCAAGTTAAATCTTTTTCCCCCTCCATATGAAATCTATATAGTATACATTTAATTTCATTTAATTTCAGAAATAGAAATCTATAGCATGCTCTCTAGAAAATGAATCTTTAAATTCATCATCTTGAAGCTAAAATTTAAACAGCTTAGGTTCAATAATTGCCAATTCTAAGCCAAATATAGAATTCATGGAATAATGATATGTAATTGACATCTACTGTGTATGAGTCAGGCTACATTGAGCTAACCTTTTGATCTAGTAATTTAACAGCACAGGAAAAGAAATGAGGCCTACTCGATTTTAGCATGCATTCCAAATTCAATTAACTCTAACCAGTATATTGACAGCATTCTCTTTTCTTATTAAAATAAAATATCTTCACCATTCAAGATAAAAATTGGATGAGAATCATGTCCAAAAAATCAGATCAAATTTTTCAAGAACATTTTAAAATGATTATAGATTAAATCATTAGTAATAAAAGCATTACTTTAAATATTCTGGCAGGTGATCTTTCCTTTAAAAATTTTTTTGTTTGAATCACTTGAAGAAAAACTGCAATTCTCTTCTCTTTACTGAATAAAGCATTCAGATAATGTTAAGACATTTAGACTTAGAAAGGCACATAGAATAAAAATTCTACCTTACCATCATGGATTTTAAATCAAAGCCTATGAGGTGATACACATACTAATGTTAATCTACACCCAGGCTTACACCATGTAAGCAAAAGAAACATTACCACTCCCTCTAAGTAATCATCAGCTCAAAGTTGTTCTCTTAGAACCTAGAAGTTAGAATCTAAGCAAAGTTCTTGGTCATCAAGTCTCAACTCAAATGCTGCCTCCTGATTAGGATGTGACAAGCACAATGTTATAGATACATAGACATGTGCTGTATTTTTCTGGTAAAAACAAATTTAAATATAGTTTAACAAACAGATTCACTTTACATTTTTTAAAATGTTTGCTATCCAATAGAATTACAGAATTGTAAAACTCTAAGTGACTTTAGGGATTCTCCTGGCCCTCTCTCCCTCCTATACACAAGCAAACCATCCTTCAAGGAGATTGCAGCTGGCCCATGGCCACATGGGAGCTACCTTCTTGACCGAACTTGCACTCACATCATTAGTCTGTCATCACTGCCCTGTGTCCCCACAAAGTTCATAGGCAGGCATTCATATGGTGGATGGTGGTCTGGCAGAGGGAGCCCTGAACTAGGAAATGAGAGATGTGAGTGGTTTTTGGAAAGAGCACATGAAGATTCTATGTATATTTAACAGATAAATCTCATTTTAGATACTTTAAAACATGGAACAAAATAGTATTGTAACCTAGATGACATCATATAATTGCTCTTCCTATCTCCTGATATCATTTCAGTTCCAGATATGTAGGGCCACCTGTCTCCCTGAGGATGCCGTAATGTGTCCACAGTCAGATCCAGAGAGTCAGCTCTTTCCTCTACCTTGAAACTTCATCCTCTCTCGGTGTTCCCTATTGAAGCTAATGCTGTTGCTGCCTGCCCATCTGTATAAGAGACACAGACATCCCACCCTGTATCAAATTTAACACCAAGTTCTATCTCTTTTTTGGTAGATCATCCAAAGTATGTCATCATTTCTCTATCATCATTAAAGAAACTACTATGATCACACTGCACCCGGACAGTACAATAGCCATTTAGTTTATCCTCCCTTGAGCATCATCCAAACAGTAGCCAAAATGTAAAATTAACTGTCACTTACCCTTAGAATAAAGGCAAATGACTACCCTTAATGTGGCCCATGTCACCTGACATCACCGGACTCCAGCATCCACCTGACTCCGGCATAATCTGACTCCTGCTTACTTCTCCAGCTTCACCTTCAATACCCCCTCCCTTCCTCCAGGTCCACTAGACTCATCTCAGTTTCTGAACGGGTCAACACTTTTCCACCTCAGGGCCTTTGCTCAAACTGTTCTCTTTATTTATAATTCTTTACACCCCCTTTCCCTCCTTATTCCTCCATTGGGCTTACCCTGAAGCATCCAACTCAGGGAGCTCCCCTGACACTCCATGCCTGATCAGGCTTCCAGGTCCTCTGCTCCTATAGCATGACAAGAGTACATGCTTATTTAATGTCCCTCTTCCCTGCTAGACTGAAGCTCCATGAGGTCAGGGATTAGGTCTTCGGTCAACCACCATATCTTCAGTTCCTCACACAACCCCGACATCAAACTGAAAATAGAGTCTATCTTTGATTTAACCTTGCTGCCTGTTGTGGCAGGAAGAGCCAAAGTCACCATGGAGATAGCCGCCCTTGCTGCCATTAGGAGGATGCTCAGTCCAGAGAGCTAAAGCAGAAGTGAAGTCCAAGGGAAGGAATGCAGCAACTATGATGGGGAAGGAGGAATGACACCCACTTCTGCGCAGGCGGAGAGGAGACCATGCCTGTCAGAAGAAGTTGAGCTGTCACAGCAGGTGCTGTGATCAATTTTCAAAATGCATTGGCCAAGGCATAATTATGAAGCATATATTATGCCGTTATAAATTTGTCATGTGTAGATGACAGCACCCAGCAGACAGCATTGCCCACAGTAGGAACTCCATAAGCATTGTTGGTTTGAATTCAATACCAATGACAAAATGAGCCCAGCTATTTACCCAGGCTTCTGGAAGGAGCAAATGGCTCAGCACTCCCTCACACCATGACACACATGGCTTGTTGTATTGATTTCACTCCTGAAGTGGAGGAAAGTGCTGTATTACATGGTTCTGTCGTGTAAATCACTTTTAAAAATTATTCTTCCATCTATAAAATTATGCATATTTTGGAACATGATCTATCTCTATGGAAGTGGAGAGATGAATGGAATATTTCATCAGAATAACTATTTACTGACAATTCATACTATTTTATAGTCCATGTCTTTTGGAATGGGTGGGAGTTCATTATTCACTGGTTTATAAAATCTTCCAGACTGAATGATGAACCCACATCTGTTACAATTGGTATGGATGATAAAACTGGTATGAATTGTCCATAAATATTTATTGTTAGGAAATATCAACACATATTGCTGTTTTTAGTAAAATAATGCATATTTTATTATTGATACATAAAGCAGGACACTCATGTTTACTACACATAATAACATAGCAATAAAATAATATTTTGTAGAATACCAGAGAAGTAGAAACAAAGACAAAATTTTGATTCTAAAGTTAGTTTTAAAAAAACATTTTAAAGAGAACATGCTACTAGCATGAGCTCCTTTGAAAGTTTTAAAAACTATAACTTAGTCAAGAATTGGCCATTAGTTTCAGAATCAGAGTATTATAAACAATTATATTAAACAATTGTATATTTATATATAAATAATATATATTGTTTATATACAGTTTATATATTTATATATAAATTTTATATAATAATTTATAAAATATGTATAATTTATATATTATATATAATAAACATTATACAAGTAAACAGTATTAAAAATTATATTAAACCATTATAATTTCTGCTGTAGAACATAGATGATCATCAAAAACCATCCTGTGAATAATTGGTATATTCCTGATAAATTCAACAACCCTAGGTCCCTACTATGAGCCTTGGTCATGAGCCATAAAACATGTTCCTTGCTGAATTCCATTTTGTCTCCCCCCGCCCCCAAGAAAAGCTCTTTTGGAGAAAAAATTTTCCACAACGAGTAACTTTAAAAATATGTAAACTATGTTTATGTGTTTGTGTGTCCGCATATGTGTATATGTGTGGTGTACATGTATATGCATTGCCTTAAAGACCATCTGATCCTAGATTTTTTCTCAAGAGCAGATAAAACATAAGAGTTCAAATCTGACTTTTAAAAGTCTATGTTTATTGGTTGGTGGCACTGTCAGATGAAAGCAATTTTTCTGGGCAATAGAAAACTACAAAATCAAGAGCCCTAAGGAAAGAAACCAATGGCAAACATGGAGTTCACATTCATTTCTGGTGTTCCTTATAGGTTAAAAAAGACAGCATGCTCTCGCTTTTCATTTCACAAAGTCTAGTCAACATTTTTAAAACCTGACTGATACTTCTCCCCCTTACAAAAGGGAAAAGGACCCCTCCCCCCAGCAAACAGAGCCAAAGGCCAGTTTCCCACTGCAGCAGCCAGGAGAACTTCAGTCCCCACTCCCTGCCCCCCTGCCTCCCCTGCCCCCTCCCCTCTCCCCACTCCAGCAGCAGAGCAGTGCCAGGAATTCCACCCCTCCTTGCTCCACCCTGGCCCCAAGGGCTCTGTGCAAGGGCTTCTTCAGTCCCTGCAGGCAGTGCCAGGGCTAGCCCCAAAACTCTCACAAAGCCCTCCAGGATTTGTAGTTACAACTGAACCAGCAATGACAACTCCTTCAAAGTTGTACATTTCTTACATTTTCCTTTTAAACTCCGACTTTCTCTTACATAATCACCCAAAAGGAACACCCCTGAGCCTTAACAATTTACACAGATGCTCTTTAGACACTCACAGCTGATGGGCTGGGGCAAAGAACTGCCACCTTTTTTTTTTTTTTTTTTTTTTTACTGGCTACATGAAATTATTTTTCATGAGTTTACGCAGACTAACCCAAGTACCACTTTGCTCTTCATGCTGTATCCGGTGTGGAAGCCTCGCAGGGTGGCCTTGGCTTGGAAGCTGTTAGAGATTCTCAAAACACACTGCAGTACAACTTTATTTCTTTTGCTTCCTTTTTTTTTTTTCTAGAAATTAAGGAAATGAGGGCACCTGGATGGCTCAGTGGTTGAGCATCTGCCTTCGGCTAAGGTCATGATATAGGGGTCCTAGAATTGAGTCCCACATCAGGTTCCTTGTGGCACACCTGCTTCTCCCTCTGCCTGTATCTCTGCCTCTCTCTGTGTCTCTCATGAATAAATAAATCAAATCTTTAAGAAAAAAAAGAAATTAAGGAAAAGATTTTTGAGAGGCTAGGCCTCCAGATGCTTTCTTTCTTTTCCTTCACTCCACAGAATTTAGACACTCTCCAAAATAGCATTTATTCTGTATCATCTTTTTAGGGTTTGTTTTTTAGCAGAAGATATTTGGCCTTCGGCTTGTGATCATGGCTATTTGTCAAACCTCACTGAGATTCTTGGGTTCTTTCTTAGTTGCAATTTCATCTTAATGGACTTGAAATTCCAGGTGCTAATAGTGTTGGGAGGAGCTTGTCAGCCGATTTACCCGTGAAAATGATGCTGAACCTTCAGCCACAAGAGTTAGACCCTTGGCCATGGTAAAGAAACACTTTTTTGCCCTCATGCACTGTGTGCGTGGTGTTGGAGAGTGAGCAGGAGCACTTAGGGCAGAGCATTGGAGCCGCAGGAGCCCGAGGACCTGCACTCAGATGCAGACTTAAGCTTGGTGTGGCTCTGAGCCCAGACCACTCTGGATGCTGGACTAATCTCCTCCACTCTTCCAGCCTGTTTCTCTGTCAGGTGACAGTAAGATCCGTTGTGTGGGACTGTTGAGAGAATTAGACTCAATGTCTATAAAGTGCACACCACGGAGGAAACACTGCATAACTAATGGGTATTATTAACATTATCCAACTTCTGAAATTTAAAATGAGTATAAAAGAATATGGCCATTATCATCATACAGAGTAGGAACTAAAAAAAAAAAACCTAAAAATTCCTTGTTGCCAGATTTATAATGTTGAATCATTTTATGCAGCACTTTACCTGGAATTTGAGCATAAAACTTGTTCTTGATTATCTCAGAGACAAAATGCATAGAGAACTTTTTAATCACAAAATAACTGCCCATCTATACCACCAAAGCCTAGTGAATGACTTTTCTCAATTATCTCCTCAAAATACAGAGAACATGAAGTAGTTGTATATAATATCTAAAAATATCTAAAATGGTGACAGCATGGTGGTATGTATATAGTAAAAATCTTCAGGTGCGTTCTAAAGAGAAATACCAGCAAATTTAGGATTGTATTTTCTTTTGGGCGACTTACTCAGTGGCTCCTCTTCATTAGTGCAATTAACTGTGACTTGCCATAATGAAGATCAGAAGACGGTGACCAGTGAAGTTGGGACCAAGTGATAAAAGCAGTCCTCCACCAGAGAGGACAAGGTCAGCCCTGTGCCGTTGCAGGGGAAGACTGAGATGTACAGATCCAGGTTGGGAATGGTTGCTGGAAACCATGCTCATCCTGGAATTCCCTGCGCTGATACATGGCCCGCGAGGGCCGATGCTGGGTTCTGCCATTGGCCAACCTCTGTGTCGAGGGCTTGCTGTTGTCCAGAGTACTTGCCTGTCCTTCAGTTTTGTTTGTTTTGATTTACTGACTTTCCTAATTAGGCATTAGCTGCATTAGGACCAGGTCAGTTAAAGGATGTCTTTCTTTATGGGATTCCTTTTCTTAGGTATTTCCAAAGCACCCCACTCAATGATGTCACAGATTGTTAAGAGTCATTATATTTCTTGTATTAGTCTTGTGTCAATGTTTCTTTTGTAAATAACTCTTAGTTTTTTTTCACTGACTTGCTCATTAGTTCTTTTTATGTTTTTAATATTTTAAGTACATAAGATTATATTTGAAATAGAATTCAGTGAAAGCTAAGAAAGCCTTATAACTAATCTAGTTCTGCCATGTAGTCCCATTAAAGAACTCCAAGAGGACTCCGGTCCAAGTGCCAACAACCACCACGAGACTGTATCAGCGAGTAAACACTCTCATGTGCCATCCCACATGTGTCGCTGATGCTCTCCTACCCAACCCCGTGTTAGTCCCAGGAGGGAGTTATCATGATCCCATTCTGCCTGGAGGAAACGAAGACTGGCAGAGTTTAGTGACTTGCCCGTCTAGTTCCCGCAGCTGGTGGGTGGGGTGGACGCTGGGATGGTGCAGGCAGCCAAGGCTCTCAGCCTTTGCCATGCTGCCTCTCAGCTTTCTTTGGGATACCCATTTCCCACAAACCATTGCTAACCCTCACTCTGTGCCAGAGCTGAATTCACTTAATTCACACGCACCACAGAACAATCGCCGAGGGACCGGCTTAGTGGGGTCAGGTTATATCCATAAACTATTTTACAGGAGAGAATTTTCCAAGGACCAAAAACGTAACGTATAGCAGCGCCCAAATCTCAAAGCTACCACGGCCCCTTTCTTTGGCTCCCAGAAATGCGCAGGCAGGCCCAGACTGAGCCAGTAGGGAGAAACAGGCCAGGAGCTCCTGGGCAGAGGGGTGGAGCCCTGGCTGCATCCGGCTGCCTCCCTTACAGCCCCATGCCAGGTCCAGACCTCGCCCCGTGTGTCTAACACTCACTTGCCCAAACCCTAAATAACAGCTCCTGCCTCACAGTCTGTTGCAAAGATGAGATGAGTTCATACATTTCAGCACAGGACAGCACCTGGCAATGAAAACACTCAACAAATGTCAGCATTGTTATTACTAGTATGTCATGGCTTAAGGAGGAGAACTTGACAGGGGCCCATTCACACCCTGGGTATTTATGAAGGATGCTGCATTAAATGAAGTCAGATGTGCATGAGCTTAAAGTGAAGTCCAAGATCAGGGTGAGGATGGGATATTTCTGGCTATGGCCGCATTTCTAGGGCCTCCTCTGATCTGTCTCTTCAAGGATTCTTCTGAAGGAAACCATTTCTCCTACAAATCCTAACACTGACTTCCTTTCTCAGAGGACCTGACTAACCATTTAACTCAAATCCTTTATGTTCCTGGCCTCAGTTCTGGCAGCTTCACCCTGGGCCTGGAGTCACAGATTTTTGCCCCATGTCCAGATGACCCTGCTACTTGCCAGCTTTGACCCTGTGTTGTACCTGGCATCCCAATGATCTGGCAATAAAGGTGTAGTGAGGGGGTATGAGGCAGACTCCTTCCATCCTGTAGCAATATTACTATTTCATATTCATTTTTGACAAAAGTTTCTTCAACATCTACCATATTAAGAGAGACACCATAGAAGATTCAAAGATAGCTCTTGCCTTCAAGGAACTTAATTCTTATAATTGAGATATTTTCTCATTATCTATAAAATGGGGTTCTTGGTGATAAGTATTGTAAGAAAAGCATATACTCTGTATAAATGATTAAAAGAAGGAAAAATGTTTTCTGATTATTGTGATCAGGAAAATCTTTATTATACAATGAACTTTAGAGATTTTAATAAGCAGAGGTGGGGAAGGAATTCAGAATGAAGGAATGACAAAAGGAAAAATAAGAAGGTGAAGACCCCTTACTCTTGGTTACTGATAACAATTGTCATTTGATAACAATTTGTCATGTCATTTCAGCTAATGTTCCTGTGGGAGAGGTTTGGAAAGTCAGTGTTGGCCTCAAGCCCATTAGAAAGGGCCTAATGCCAGGCCAAGGAAGCTGAAATTTATTCCACAGATAATGATAAATTTCCAAAAGTTTTCATCAGTGGAAACAAACTGAATTAATGAAGGTTTAACTAGATGGTTGAAAAGGATGAATTTGAGGGGATAGAAAGACAGAGGCAGGTGAGAATGGTGGAGATGTTATTGCAGTAGTCAGACAAATTTGGATTCAGATCATAAGGGACTAAGTGAGGTGGCCAGCCCTGACAACCGCAGGGATGTGGCGTGTAGGATGGGCCTGAGTCACTCTCCTTACACTTTCACAAGTGACAAGTCCAAATTCTTTTGGTAACATAATCCAACGTCTAACATTTTTCATGGAACAAAATTTTCACTAAAATAAAGCATAATATATTCAGAATGAAGAAGGAAATGTTATAGGAAACTGTCATTCAGCCAATGTTTGTTTTAAATAATGCAAATTCAAAGATGCTTCTACTCCCTAACTGGATGTATTAATATTCCTCAATAATATTGAGTAATCCAAACCAGATTAATTCAAAATTCTGTTTCTTCCAGCTCTCTAAAAAGATCTTTCTCCATGCCTTTTGACTGCACTATTATAGAAGATGGATATTACCTTCCGACCAGGGCCCATTGAAATAAATATGCAATCTCACACCCTTGCGAGGATTTTTTCAAAGATAGAAACAGATGCAGATTGATCCTGAATGTAAAAATCAAACAGAGTACTAATATTTATTAGACATCTTCCCAGTGGATCAATGAATTATTCAACTTACTAGAAAAGATTTTCCATTACTGCCCTTTATTGTTAATATGAAAGGTTTAACAGCAAGTAAAGTTTCTAGAAAATCCTATGAACCGTGTTGTTCTTTGGAGATTTTAATGACACTTGGGTCATGAACAACAATCAATAATGAACTATGGATTTCAGCTCTAACGATCAAATGGAAGTGCCTTGATTCCTTGTGTGCAGCATCACATGCACACATGTAAGCACGCAGCAGGGCAAGTGAATTTATGGGCACCAAAGATACCTCTGAGGTTTGGAATATCTACAGCCCAAAGCCAGCCCTTGTCTCCATGCTGGTAACCAGACAGGCTTTACAAAGGGCAGTAGTCAAAGTACAATGATGGAATGAAGGCTTTTGTGCTGATTTTTGGCGTGATCCAAGGCAATGGCCTGACCAAGACAATGCAGCCTTCTCCACTAGAGAGCTTTGTAGTTGATAGTTGAGAGTTACATCAGCAATTATGAGAATATAATTTTTTGGAAATTTAAGTTATTACCAGTTGTACATGGTCCATGAGATCAGAAATATTTGTAACTAAAATGTTTATTTTCCACATACAGAATTGGGGAATTAAGAATATGAAAAAACAATAAGACAGAATTACATAATGAAGTCCCCATGATTATTAGAGAAAGTTAGCACAAATACTCAAAGGATTGTGGGTACATGGATTAATGTACATACATTAGGTCCAGACATATAAAGAATCCAGGCTTACTGTGTTGTGAGATTTTTTTAATGAAAGTTTTAATTATTTGAAAATTAAATAAGGATCTATAAAATCATGTTTTTCAGCATCAATGAGGAATCTAAAAGAGATAATGGAAAAGAAAATAACAGTACTAATCACACTTTGATACATTCTCACAGTCTACTGATATCTTCTAATACTTTGTATTAATTCCAGCCTGCCAAGATACCACCCAGCTTGATACCTCCGATAGCAATTACAGAATATGATCCAATTATTTCCTTAAGAAAAAAAAAGAGAACTTTTTTGGGGGAGGGGTTAGGAAACTAGATATTTTAATGAAAATGATCTAAAACAAAAAATGCAATTGTAGTAAAATAGATGAGGAGATTGTACTTCCTTGTATTAAAATATTTTTCATAAAACATTTAAAATATATTAATGAGAATTTAATCTCATATAAACAAGTTAATCTGCTATAATATTGCTTTATGTATGTTTATATGAAATTGCATGGGACTAAAACAAATTGTGTCATCATAATATTGTTTTGTATCCCCTACGGAAATGCTTGTATAAAACAGTTTAAAAAGCATATTATAGGGAGAAAAAAAAAATCTTAGACTTAGTGAGGTAAGCAAGTTATTTCCTTGGAGAAGCAAGGAAAATCGCTAAAAACAAAAGTTACATTTAAAATTAGTCAGTAAAAGTCAATAGTCAATATTGGTCTCAGTTTTCCTCAAATGTTAAATTGCAGCTCAAGGAAAAGAATCATTGGACAAAATTTGGAAGGGATCAGATGTATTTTAAAGGATCAGATATAAATTTATTGTTAATTTTTACAGTAAATTTTCTGACAACAGGTATCTGTACCTGCAGCTAATATTTACTAATTATGATGACTCAAAATTATAATTTGTACATTATTAATTTCATAGAGTAATTCCAAAGCAATTGTAAGGACTTAAAGGAATTTAGAATTTTGTGTAGTTTTATTTACCCTCCAGCTTTTTAGATCCATAATATTTGGGGTCCTAGTTATGTAGTTTCTTTTATAGGATTAATCGGTGGTTTCCTGACAGACTCAGTACCAGAGTGATAGCTGGAGCAGTGGGCTAAGATGCACAGCCCTGCAATGTATTTCATGCATTTTATTTTACCTGGTCTTTCAGATGGGCCAATAATTAGACCTGTCAGTAGCTTTTCATTATGAGGAAAACAACCTTAAGCTTCATACTGATTTCTGTAAGCATCTTACTTTTTCTTAATTTATAACATTATATCTTACAACAGGCTGTAACTACATAAGAGGAGGTAAAAAAAAAAAGTCATATGTCTTGAAATATCTATCCAAATAATTATATTTACCTACCTCATTGGATGGCATGTCACTTATCAATCTGACCTTGTTCAGTGCCAATCAGAAATTCAAAATCCTTTATAATGTTTGTTCTTACCTCGGTATCTGCTCTCAATGTAATATGCAACTTTCTTTCTGCTACAAAGCTTTGTTTCATTAGTTAAGTTGAAATAAAAATATGTTATTGTTCCTTTTATTCACTAAAGAGGGTGGGCAGTAGGTTCATCAAGGATCTCAAAACATAATTGACACAACTGTGCTTATTTATGCCTAAAAGAGATATTAGTATACTCACTGAAATGCATCTCCAGCCAGAGGTCAGGGTTAAGGTTATTGGCATGGTTTTATAAGGACACTCATGTTGCACCTGTCTGCACCATCCCTTGCCTGAAGATAAATAGCAGGCTTCAGTTTCCAAAATAACAGTGTTGTTCTGTATGGCCTCATTTGTAAATAATCCAGTTTGAAGTTAACCCCAAAATCTTGATTTTAGATACATTGTAAATGAGGGCCAGACAAAACTGCTCCAGGTCATCCCTGTGACTAGCCTCATTAGTAACTAAGCTTGGTCCTTCGGAGGATGACCTCAGAAGCAAACTGACGGGTGGGTGGCTGGATGGGCAGATGGAAAACTATAAGGAAAGGTTTTAGAGAAAGCATTTTAGAAACTGAATCACTATAAATGCTCCTCCTTCTAGAGGTGATGGTCAGTTACTCTAACTTATTAATTATGTGATTTTCTCCAAAATCCACATGTCCTCCACAATCTTTCAGATTCTTCCAATTCCCATGGTATTACTGCCTACAGGCACCTCTAAAAGTAACAGAGATTTATTCAGCCTGTCCTACTGCCCTCTGAGACAGTGCCTATTGAATCAGTCGAAAAGAAATGAATGCCAGCATGTCTTGTACCCTAGAAAATCTAACTTGAGAGATCTTGCCACTCTTTAGTTTCCCAAGATATTATGAGACTTTGTTTCCCTTATAAAAACTACCCAGTAGATAAACAGGCAAAAGAACAAATCATTCTCATAAGAAAAAAAAAATGAAACCCACATAGCAACAAAAAGAAAAAAAAAAGTTTGCCCTCCTAAGTAGATAGAACACTAACTTAAGTAACCTTTAGTAATATTTCATGTAGACTGAATTAGCAAGCAGGATTTTCATGATTGCACACACTGCTGTGATAAACAGGTGAACTCAGATGTTGCCCATAACATTATAAATTGGCATAACCTTTCTGAAAATCAGTTATATATGCCAACAACTGCAAAATGTTCAGTCTTTGAAGCAGTAACCTCACTTCTGAGAACTGGTTCTAGGAAACAACAGAACTAAAGAAAGAGATGATGAACACTAAGACATGTATTTATTGCATCAGTCTCGGAAACTGTGAAAATCGAGAAGTAGAACAATGTCCCTAACTAGAGAAAGATACACTCCCTCAACTCTGGGGCTGCTAAATAGTCACTAAAAATTGCAGTTATGTGTAGTGTATATCAAGGTTGAAAAGAACAAACACGATAACTTGGTGGGAGCATACACTCTAGTGACAATTTCTTCCAAGCTCAAGGCCTTCCTTTGCGTAGGCCTGTAGGCACAGAGTGTCATTCCCAGGTTGCTTGTTGCAAGCCAGTTTCTTCTCAGCATTCAGGTCTCAGCTTAAATGTAATTTTCTCAGGAAACCTTTCTGGTCACCTCCCCAGGACAGTCCCATCACCTCACTGCCCCATCATCTACTTTCATTCCTTGCTTAGACTTCTCATTCTCCAAGTGTTCTTGGTCTGTCATTGGTTTACCAGCACGCCTTCCACCTCTTCCACCGAAATGTGAGCTCAGGGGTTGACCTATCTTGTTCTCCACCAATCCTCAGAGACTAGAACACTATACAGGGCATCTTCTTGAAATCACAGAAGTTGGAAGACTGCCTCGGAGTTTAAATTAGAACTTGACTCCTGATGTCCTCTGTGGAATTGTTTCCTCATTCCTTTTATCCTCAAACTGGGAAGCCAGTTTGTGAACAGTGCTCTGAGCACGTGGATATTAGTGTGTGAGCAGCAGGCGGGCTGCACAGGGGAACAGAGCCTCTGCTCCTTCTCAGTGACAAGCAGCTGCTCTCTCCCACCACAGGTACTGTAGCTGCTCCTGCAGACATCCCTCCCACAGCCCGAGTCCATAGACCTGTGAGGGGTGGTCAGCCTTCCAGTGCCCCAGCCCCTGAAGTGGATGCCAGCCTCTGAGGGGGGGCAGGCTATGAATTTGTGTATGAATTTGCCTGGCCTCTGCTAGACCTCCTTGGCTTCTGAAATCCCCACCACTAACACTGCTTCTTTGAGCCAAATGTTTCTATAAAAATAAAAAGCCTAGTTACAAGGACCCACCATCACATAGCAGATCTTTAAGACCAAGAACGTAGGTTTTGTCCAGAAAAGCATTAGAGGGGTGGTGTTACTTAGCAGACAGTATTTTCAAGAGACTGAAACTAAATGGAATGATTTACTTAGAGGCCTTGGGTGGTAAAGGATAATAGATCCTTGGTAGGAGGACCCTGGGGTAAAGGAGGGCAAGAAATCAGTGGAGCCCTGGCTCTAGGTCTCTCCCTCCACCTCCTGGAGGTTTTTCCTTGTGCAGACCTAACGTGGCAGAAGCTATCTGGAATAGAAGTTACACATATGTGCTTGTTTGCCAGGACATTTGCCCCAGTTTGCTCAGAAGCTCTGAGTCTACTTTGCTAAAGGTCAAATTTGGGAGTCTGGCCAGGGACTGGAGCCAGGAGGTCCACCACCATCCCAAGGGACCCAGGGCCATGCTTCGAAGAGTCTAGAAGAGGAGAGAGGGCTTTCTGGGCCAAAATAGCAATCCATGCAATGAAGGTGGTAGATAATTTCTCTAATAAGAAACATGAGAGCAAGTGTCCCAAGGCCCCACGTCAGTTGGTACTTTGCTTTGGGAATGAACTATGAGACTGAACACTGCTCCATTTCTTCCTTTGGTTTCACTGTCTCTTCTCCAGCATAGCTTTCTCCTTATGGTTGGCAATAGGCAAGGACTCTCTCTCTCTCTCTCTCTCTCTCTCTCTCTCTCTCCAGCTATGCGCTTAATATAAAATGGGAATTTTAACACATTGTTGTTAGTATGTATTAAGTGCCAATTAGTGCCTGAAAACACAAATAAGGAAATCCAAATATACATTATTTTGCAAATATTAAAGTCCCATGGTAATGCTATGCAATTACGACCTAATTGTGGCTTGAGGCACAAGTATCAGGTTTGCATTTCAAAAGCAAAACCCACTTTTTCCTGGTGGGTTACTAGGACTGCATCTCACACATAGTCAGCCAGTCATCTAGGGAACTAGCTAATCATGAACTGTGCTCCTGAAATTTAAAAAAATCAGCACTTTGTTGAAGCCAAAGGAATAAACAGGGCCGCAGGGGCCCCAAGAGTCAAGCCTGAGTGCCATTTGCAATAACCCATCTTTCCCCCATGCTCTCAGGCACCAGCATATTGAACCTGGAGAACAGAGCTTAGGAAACTATGGAGGAGAAGTTTAAGCTATAAATGGTTCGTTTAAAAAGTCCCACAACCAGGTATCTTGATCAAGACACAAGCAGGGTTCAGGAAACCAGTCTAGACTAGGACAAAGGACACCTGAGTAAGAGCATGAGAACCTGAGGCTCCGTGTTCGTGGCAAGTCCAGGTGACAGTGAACTTGTGCATCTGCATGACCTGAACATAAAGTGACTCGGGTCTGCTCCTTTCCTGAGGTCGTAGTGTGAACCCATTTTATAAATGAGAAAGCAAAAAGCTTACTCCATGCCGTTCTGGAAACTGTACCTCCTCCTGTCCTGCCCCAGAGGAGAGTTAAACTTGGGACCATGGTTATCTGGGAGCAGGGACACTGACATCCTAGTGGCTACAATAGTAACAATGGTAGAAATTTATCAACAGCTTGATAAATTCATAACATGTCCTCTCCTGTTATCCGTGCACCTATCCTCACAGGTAGGCTTTACAGCTGTTTCAGAGATTCAGTAACAGGCTGAAGGTCCCGTGGAGCTGGGACGCAAAGCCGTTTGTGTTCAACAAGCCTGGATGCATCTTCCTTGCACCCAAGGAAGCCTTGTCTTCCTTCCCCACCCCTTGGGGATACTGTTGTTTTTATCTCCCGCTACCTTTGTCTAGACTCACCTTCTCTTTAAATCCTGATTCAGAGGAAAGCAATTGTGGGCACTAACCTGAGGAATCTTACATGATAAAAATGTAACTCAGGCAAATACACATTCTTCATTCGAAAGTAGCAGAAGTCAGCATATTTCACCCACCAGCATTTCCAGCAAGCTTTAGTTTCACTTCTCATGCAAACCCAATTTTGCTGCTTTGCCAGACTAAATGGCCATATTTTCATGCCCCACCCCCCACAATTTAGATACCTTTAAAAAAAAAATGTGTCCAAAGCTTTGATTGGACTTTAGCAAAGCCTTGAACATTTGTCAAAATTTTGTTAGGCAAGTCCAAGTGTTTTCAGATTGCGTTCTGCGTCAACACGCAAAGTGGATGTCTCTTGCCACATTTAGCTCACCAGTGTAGAGGCTGATAAAAGCTGATAGTCAGAGCTTTGGAAGATATTGCAAGGTTATTTTAAACTGAGACAGCCGTAAAAGGCTTGAAGGTTTTAACTCTGCCACTTATATTGTAGTTAAGGCAGCTCAGCCCAGCAGATTGCTCTGATTTGTTCATTTAATACATTATTTTTGCATTAGTCAAGCTAATTTGATGAGAAAGTTTCCCACTGTAAAATTTCCAGCTAATGGCTTGGAAATCTATTTGAATTTTGCACCCAATAATTCATTTCAGAATTTCCAAAGCTGTAGGTAGTTCAGGCAAGCTGGGATAAATCCCAGATAAGCAAGGAAACATCTAATCAACTTGTATTTTCACTGTAGGCACCATTAGTGAGTTTATCTACTTAATTATTTTCTGCAATAGGACAACGCGTACACCAAGGCTATCGAGGCCTTTTACTTTGTGGCTCTGTGCCCACTGTGTGGGTTATTCATTGAAAATGATCTAACCAAACTTTGTTATGATGGCAATCACCGGTGTGGACCTACACAGGCTTGAGTTTGCAATTTATTACATAGATGAAAGTTACAACAAAGATAATTTGGGAAATACATCTCCCCATTGTTTACTGCATTTGCTGATAACATTTGGTAGAGATTTGAATTTTTTTTTGTTTTTGTGCCTCAATTACAAAAAAAAAAATTAGAGCTGAAAATGAGTTGTATCATTAATGTTTCCTTCTAATGGAAAACTGTAATAACAGCTGTCATTTTGGCTCTTTTTTAAAAATTTTCCAGTATCAGTCTAAAAGAAGTAAAATTATTTCCAATAGGTTTCCCTCACTCCAGAAAGCAGCAATCAATATTTCTTTTCCAATTAAAATCATGTATTTGGTTATCTCTGGAGCTGGTTGGAAATTACCATGTGGACATGTAAGAAATTATATTAAACAAAATTTAGGTATTAAGTGAAAACACTGTAAAAAATTAGCATTTTCCTCATTTTGGAACAACGGCTGCTAATAAAGTGAATGGAATAATCTGATTTTTCATTTTGGAAAAAAGTTTTCTCAAGTTTCAGGCTGATCCAGGTAGATCCCACTTTAAATCTAGGAAGACTTTGGAAAAGAGATGAGGCTGTCTAACTATAAAGACCTTCCATGTGCTTAAACACATTAGATCAAACTTGTCCAAGTTCACATAAATGCTGTTGCCATGAGTAGGAACTCACAAGCATGTAGGTAGTGAGTAAAGAATAAGCATTAGGCAAATTGTTGGCACTACATTTAACATGTAGTTTATTTAGAACTAAATTTACTTATATTGTATCTGACTTGGGTAAACTCACAAAGTAGTCATTCATTCATTCATTCCTTTTACAAATGTTCAATTTGTATTTGATGCCATTGAACAAGATTTTTACCCTCTAAGTCCTATGACTCTGTCCTTCAGGAGATGGTATCATGTAGGAAAGCTAGGTAAACACAAAACACTTCCTAAAGGTTCCAGAGTGACATGTAAATAAGGAAGGTGGATGGATGGCTGGCTATGGCCCTAGGAATTCATAAGAAGAAAAGATGACTGTGGAGTCCACAGACGAAGTAAGTCAGAACTCGCCTTGAAAAAGGGTAAGGTCAGACTTAGCAGGAGGGAACGGGGAGCATATTGCTATGGGGAATTTCAAAGACAGAAATGAAAATTGCACGCATTGGGGTTAGGAAGAAATCCGGTCTGTGTGAAGCAGGTCTTGGTGGGAAGGAGCAAAGTACAAAATTGGCCTCATGAGGAAGAGCAGAGTACAGAGGGCCCAGATGATCAGGAACTTGAATGTGACACAATGTGGACACAGATGTTGGTCGTGGTCAGGAGAGAACGCAATCAGCAAGGTTAATCTGCAGGGGAAGTAAGCAAAGAGGAGGACAGGAGGACCGGAAGCCAAAATGGACTACTAGCCACCACCCAGGGCGGTCTGGAGCAGACCCACCACGCACTACACATAGCAAACTGAACACAGCAAAGGGAGGAGTTGGAGATGGCCCTGAACTTCTGAGCCCAGACTCAGGCTTGTGGGATGAATGGAGTCAACACTCACCTCGTGGAGCCATCTGAGAGCCTCCACACAGCATTATCCCATCAAAGACTATGCAAGGATCATATGAAAAAAAGTGTCCTGAAGCGAAACTTCAGGGATGATGGGAACCTTGGACTTTGCTCCATCACCTCCCCAACTTCTGTGGCTTTGAGTTGGCTTTCTTTGTTTTTAAGGATATAGAGAGATAGTTATAAGATTCCTGCTGTTGGGACGCCTGGGTGGCTCAGCGGTTTCGCACCTGCTTTTGGCCCAGGGCGTGGTTCCAGGGTCCCAGGGTCGAGTCCCACGTTGGGCTCCCTGCATGGAGCCTGCTTCTCCCTCTGCCTTCTCTGCCTCTCTCTCTCTCTGTGTGTGTGTCTCTCATAAATAAATAAATAAAACCTTTTATTTTTATTTTTTTAAAGATTTATTTATTTATGATAGAGAGAGAGGGAGAGAGAGAGAGAGAGGCAGAGACACAGGCAGAGGGAGAAGCAGGCTCCATGCCGGGAGCCCGACATGGGACTCGATCCCGGGACTCCAGGATCACACTCTGGACCAAAGGCAGGTGCTAAACCACTGAGCCACCCAGGGATCCCCTAAATATAACCTTTAAAAAAAAAGATTCCTACTGTTTATCTCTTCACTCTCTTCTTACTGTCCTTACTATCCTCTGGTCTGACAAGACCAGGTGTTCCTCTGCCAGTAGTGATGATACTCTGGATAGTGGCTCTCAGGCTCCTTTTCTGTCTTGTGCACATTAAAGCACTATCATTGCCTCCTCACCTGTAAGACTCTGTGACGAATGCCCACCAGACCCAGAAATCCAGGTGTGTCCTGCTTTTCCAAAGTTTGCATTAGGCCACTTTGCTTTTACAAGGCATACTTCAGCACCTGTCCTAGCTAACCAAAATAAATCTGAAGAGGATTTTTGCTTTTATGAAAAAAAGGACACAAGGGGAAATAGCAGTCAGCAACCATTAAGCTGCTCGCTACACAAGCAGGACACACCCAGGGCACCCAGAGTGGTGCCATCAAGCTCTTTCCCCAGGAATTGCACTCAGTGTCAAGACACGCTCCAGAGCTCTGAACCATGTCCATGAGCATCTGTGCTTTATCTTGATGTATTTCGAGAATCCATAGGCAAGATGTATCCTAAGGTATCAGAAAAGGTGAAGAGAGGTTATTTCAGGGGCCTGGGAACCCTCAGTAATTCCTCCATATAAACTAAAGGTAATTGCTTCTTCACCTTATGCCACTTCGGCTTACAAAAGGTTGCATAGAAATGAGTTACATTCAGAGAGTGGAGGAAATGGATAAATCATAAATGCTCATAAAGATGGGAGTGCGGAATGTGAAATTAATCCTAGAATTCCCCCCACTATTCCTCGTGTATTGTATGGCAACTGAAAAAAAAAAAAAAGTCCTTGAAGTCAGCCAGCCCTGATTTTTGTCTTTCTGCACATCTCTGTAAAGGATGTCATTATTTTAAGCACTTATGAAGAAGTAAAGTTGGCACAATAGTCCATATCATAAAAAGGAAGCTGGCTGCCCTGTGAAACATGAATTGATCGGTTGTACAAGTCAAGTATGTCCTCCCGGCATTTATTCCCCTAGACCCTCTCTCCCGATGGCATTCTTCCTCTACAGGTTTGAAATCCTTCTACAGTTAGAAAGGCAGTTTCTGCTACCTTGCACCCTTGCTGTGTTGACATAGGTGCTGACACCTCTCTTTCTGGGTCTTCCTACCATCCTTGTTGCACTTCAGCAGACGCCTGCCACAGTTTCTCTGTTTCTGTATGCAGGATCACCCACTGTTTGTATTGCTCTGTGGACTTATTTCACCTCCCTAAGCTGAGTTTGCTTGTCTATGGAGGGGAGCCAATATTAGCAGCTAGCTCACAGGGCTATTCTTTGTATTAAGTGACATTTGTTAGTGTTACTGTTGTTGTTATTATTATTACTCCACCGTGAGATAGGCCAGTGAGAAATAGATTTAGGACAGAGCTGGACTTAGAACTCTCTGCTCCTTTTTAGAAGCAATCTGCTCATTGAATCACATTGGCCAACAAGAAAAGAGACATGCTTTCACTTCAAAAGCTTGAATCCAGTTTAATTCAATGGCCATTCAATAATATTATTATAATTATCTTGTAGAGGGATCAATTGGTCAACCCACCTATTTTTTTCACTATAAATTCCAGGTTAAAATTGTCATTAATCAGAGATGAACCTGACTTGCCTTTTTGTAGTCTTGACCAAATCACTATCAATTGAATATATTAAAAAAATCAACCCATACATTTGATCTTTTTTTCTAAAAAGTTAAAATCTATATAGACTTACTGAAATAGCAGAATAGGATAACGTTTCACAGTGTGTCAATAGTTTGAGTTTTGGCAGTGCTTTCTTTCCTAACTAGAATTATAAAACCATTGGCCCTTTCAGGTTTTCTTGGGATTGATTTGAAAGCTGAATTTGGTGTTTTGAGATTTGTGACTTACTTAGAAGAATTACACATTTGCTTTATGACCATCTTTTCCGTTGAAATACAATGCATCTTGTATTTGAAGAACCATCATTTCCAAAAGCATGTTCCAAAGTTATATTGTGATTTTACTAAATGTAACATTAGAATAGTAGGAACCAGAGATCACCCTTCTTTGTACAGGGGAGGTAACTGAGATTCAGAGAAATTAAGCAAGTAGTTCGTAGTTCAACATCTAGTAAGTTATTGAACATTGAAGCTACTGAGTTGTTGAAAAATTCTATTACAAGTCATTTGCCTTGTTAGCTAATGTTATTTTTACTATGCCAGGACATTCTAATACCATTGTTGTTAACCTTTTTAGAGAAATAACTCTAATTTGCAGTTGGAGAATAGCAGTTGTCATTGCCTCTCTGAAGGAAAATTTTAATATTTAATTGACAATTGGGCCAAGATCCATGATATCTTCAATTTCACAAATGATCAGTGGCCCCATTCAGAAGATGAAAACCCTTCCTTGAGCTTTTGAAACTGTGATGGCTTAGTAGCCTCTTGCTTTAGTCACCCAGCCCCTGTGTCAAAAAGAGAGGAAGAGAGAGAGACATCCAGCTGGGAATCGAGGTCTTGCTTCAAAGCTTTTATCTTCAGAGGAAAGAAATCTTGTGAATTTCATTAATGTCAACAAGATCTGAGAAGATTTGAAGTATTTAAGCCCTTGGGCATCTCCAGAATGCCAAATGCTGTGGTTATTATAAGTTATTGGTTGCAAAAGCATTGCAACTTTGATTCACACCCCCCATGAACGAAGACTTTGGAAATATCCATTGTACAGTCGTACTTCAGGGCATGTTGAAAACCATCACTTTCTAAGAAGATATGAAGTCAACAAGGAAGCGGTGACTAAGCTTAAACCAAACATGGAAACACCTGGAATTCTGAATGAAGTGACATATGTTACGGTTAAGAAAAAAAAGATCAGTCCCCTCAATGTACGACAACAAAGCTAACAAAGAAAACAAAAGAAGCATTGATTTAGGATTCTAAAAGCAGATAACCCTCAAAACTTCTCCCCAAAAGTGTCCTTCTCAAAAAATGAATTGAGTTATAGGATTTGCTTTCCCTCTTCACTTTCTCCACATCTCCAAGAAGGATCAGACTGGAATTCACAATTGTTTCCACTGTACCTTTCCAAACTTTACAGGAAAAAGCCCATTTATTCCAAAACAGGTAACTTTCTATAGAATATGTTGGGTCCAGGCTAACCCCAAATAAAGAGATATTTCTGGCAAAACAAATATGGACAACTTAAACTAGATCTTGAAATTGAAAGTTTCTTTAGAAGTGAAATATATCTTTCATTTCTCTTTTCCTCCTTTCTTAAATTAAAAAGAAAAAAATTCAAAAGCAACCACTTCTAAACCACTTCATAAATATCATGAGGTATCATTTCAGTGACATCTTTTTTTTTAATGATAAGTTATCTTTTTGATAAATCTCTTTTGGAAGATGTTAGTTTTATTCTACTGCAGCTGACATCTGCTTAAATACCAGTTAAGTGTGCCCAGGGAATTACTGTTTGGGTCATCTCAATCTTGTAACTGCTAAATCCATTACACCCAAAGGAAAAATTTGTTCAGAATCATCCAACAGAAAATCTGTGGTAGTTTAATGTCATTAAGAGGCATCTTATAATAATAATATTTGCGGTAGGTTCCACCTGCACATACCTGCCGAGACCTGAACCCGGGCCCCAAGGGCTCACTTTCTTTCTCCACAGCCATGACCTCACTGAAAGCCAGCCTGAAGGAATGCAGCTTTAGCTGTGATGGAGGCCATCAAAGATTACAGGCCCTAACAGGTAAAACTCCTTACAGCAGGTCTTTAGAGCTCTTGAAACATTTTAGTGCGGCATTTGAGAAACTACAACAGTGCCTTTTCTGATCGCAGAAAGAAAAGATTTGGTTTCTTCTGTTAGCAAATTTTTTTTTTTTTTAGTTTCACTCCGTGTTGCTGCAGGGACATGGTCCAGCTCGGAGGGGCACACGAGCCGAGGCCCAGAGTTCTTGCTGCCCGCCGGGCTCCCCAGCCACCTCACCTGGGGAAACGCGCCTCACCTGCGCTCCCCGCAAGGCGCCTTCTGTCAACGGACGCCCTCCCGCTGGGAGCAGCTTGGGCTGGCCCCGGCCTGGATTCGCGGTCGGAGGCCGCGTCTGCAAAGTGGCCTCGCCTGACCACGCTCAGGCCCGCTCACGAGTGCCGGGAAACCGCGCGGGCCCCGGGCCGGAGGAGGGTGGGGCCAAAGCAGGACGCGTTGGCAGCACTTTCTTTCCCGGCCCCGGGTGCGATGCGCGGAGGTGCCTGCGGCTGCGCCCTGGCGTGGCGTCGGGGCCGTCCGTCCGTCCTTCTGTCTGAGCCACGCGCTGAGCGCAGGGGCAGGTCCTCCTGTGCCCCCGGAGGTGCCACGAGCCTGGACGTCCACGTCCTAGGCCAGCTTCCGAGGGGCAGCGTCGGTGCAGGGACGGCGGCCTGGGCGCAGCTGGGTCCCCTCATCGTGGCCCACCCACTCACGTGGTTTTCGACCGCGGTCCCCAGCCAGTGCTTTCTGGAACTGTGTTTGGTTCCTCGGCTTCTAAATGCACCCACGTCGTGAGCCGTTCGGGGATGGCCTGCGGGCCTGCTGCTCCTCCCTCGGGGGTCCCGCTCCTCCCTGGGGGGTCCCTGCTCCACCCTCAGGGGTCCTGCTCCTCCCTGGGGAGTCCCTGCTCTTCCCTGGGGGGGTCCCTGCTCCACCCTCGGGGGTCCTGCTCCACCCTCGGGGGTCCCCGCTCCTCCCTGGGGGTCCCTGCTCCACCCTCGGGGGTCCTGCTCCTCCCTGGGGGGTCTCTGCTCTTCCCTGGGGGGGTCCCTGCTCCACCCTCAGGGATCCTGCTCCTCCCTCGGGGGTCCCTGCCCCTCCCTGCGGGGTCCCTGCTCCTCCTTCGGGGGTCCCCGCTCCTCCCTGGGAGGTCCCTGCTCCACCCTCGGGGGTCCTCCTCCTCCCTGGGGGGGTGCCTGCTCCACCCTCGGGGGTCCTCCTCCTCCCTGGGGGGTCCCTGCTCTTCCCTAGGGGGTCCCGCTCCCCCCTTGGAGAGTCCCCACTCCTCCGTCTGGCGGACCCCCTCTTCCCTCTGGGGGTCCCGCTCCTCCCTCTGGGGGTCCCCAGTCCTCCTCCGGGGGGGATTCCCACTCTCCCCTCGGGGGGCAAGTCACTGCTCCAGCAGCACATTCCCCAAACTAACAGACCCGTTTCTCTTCGGGCAATGCTGCCGGTGGCTCTTGTCACAGCCAGGAAGGACGGGCTGGTGTTGTAACTTATTTCCTCCATTGGCATCACCTAGATTCTCCAGGCGTGTGGAATGAGCGCAGAGGTAAGGTTTCTGTGCTTTCTCTTTCCGCGCCTGCCAGAGTGCTTTCACTCCCCAGAGACTGCTCTGCGGCATGGGCACAGGACAGCATCTACACATTAAAAAAAAAAAAAAAAACATTACCCAAAAAAACATTAGAGGCAGAAAAGTCCAAATTTGAATGTAACTCTGCCTCAGTCTCCCCAGGGCAGCACCTGTGTCCCTGACCGCCTTCCTCCTCCAAGGTCTGGAGGGGCTGAGTGAGAGCACACAGGTCAGGGTCCCTCAGGACGCGGCCCAGTGACAACCCAAGCAGCAGGGGAACCTCTTAGCACCGAGGGTCTGTGAGGTCGGGGTGCACAGCCTGAACTGCCTGCCGCGGTGGGTGTATATGACCAAGGCCTTCTAGAAGAGGGCCACCAGTAAGATGTCCCCAGCGAGGGGATATGCTCTCCTGAAGACATGAGCCACTTTTCCCTGGATGGCATTACCCGGCAGTGCCTAGTAGGCTCGGCGTGCAGACAGCATCCCATCCTGATGACTGCTGGGGGTGCCGGGACCAAGGGCGCCCATCAGTGTGGCCACGCAAGGCTGCCAACACCTGCCTCGGCGCTGACTTGGGGACGGCCTTCCGCTGGCCACCAAAAGTGTCTCTCTCTCTCTATTTGTTTTTTTAGTTTTGCTTTTCTTGCCTTCCTTGTCCCCCTTCCTGTAATCATCTTAATTAAAGGAGACGAATGCAGCTTCTACAGTTTGGAAATCACAGAAGTGCTAAAAGACTATTTTGTCAAAATCTTACATGATGTGTGTCTGTTGCTGATTCACGTCCACTACCCGGCAGCCATCGGTGGCTCATGCAGCGCCACTTCAAGGTGGCCCTTGGTGATGAGGCGTCATGGCAGCCACTTCGCAGACAAGCTGAGTTCATCACCGGGAGCGTGATGGTGCCAGATGTGAGGCTGGGAAATATATGTCCCAGTTCTGAGAAACGTGGCCCATGGAAAGAGAAAGCATCTAGATCAGGGCAGTTTAAAGAGGGGCATATAGAAAAAAAAAAAAAAGAAGAAGATGTATGCATGTGATTAAACATAGTGCCTACATCATCAACGATTTCAGCATTCAGAATAATAAGCACATTTACGATAGTACCTAACCAGACACAGCTTTCAAGCAGTATCTGCATGCCTCCTGCATGAGAGAATCTCCGAGAAGAAAAACTGCACCCCTGGTTCTACTCTGCTTGCGTATTTTCCCTTTGGAAAAGAAATCTGGCTTAAACCTTTGTTGCAGCCCTATTTGTTTTGTTATAAATAAAACATATCTTTTCCATCATTGATGTATCTTTCCAGCTGCTGGACATAGAACAGATTCCTAGCTTCCTAAATTGAAATGTCTTCTTCTTAATCAGAATCGATGAATGTAAATAACCATCTGGGTTTTTTTTTTTAAGTGCCCTATTCTCACAAGTGTACTTTCCAACAGCATCACATGTGTTTAAAGTGGTGAGCTCCAGTTCAAATTCTCAAAGAAACTGGCAATCGAGCTGTTTTGAAATGGAGACTGCATTGCTCACCTGCCTCTCAGCATGGTTTGACACTAAACTGTGCCCTATCATCATTAAAGTGTGCAAAATAAGGCATGTGTTCCTCTTTGGTCTTTTTTTCTGCCCCAGTGATATACATTCTGTAACCACAAAATATGCCAACTCCAACTCACTTTTTGAACAAGCAAGTTCTATTCTGTTCTGTTCTTTTTATCATTTGGGTTTATACACTGTTGGGAAACAAAAAAGCTACATACTTTACTTACTCCTACAGTTAAATATTTTTTGAAAAGTAAGAATAGGTTATTATTGAAATAAAGTATTGCTTGTCATTGTAGCCTTCTGGAAGTCAGTGGGAAAAACAGGGTGTGTTAAGCTTTCCATTGTGTGCAGACTTTCCAAACCCCCTCTGCCTCCATCAGGAAAATATGTCTGTCCCGTGATCTATTCAGTTCTTGACCTTTTGACTAATATGCCAACAAAAGACGCTATTTATTAGTGATTAATTTACGTATCTTTGCCATAAAGAATGAGATCAAGGCTGTCACCGCTCAGCACCATCATCATTTATATTTGCCCGTGTGCCCTCCAGGGGTTTGTGCTATGAGCGTGGCTGTCCTAGGCAGGCATAGGTCATGCCACCTTCTCCGGAGCTAAGTCCACCTCCTTCATGATCAGGAGGAGTCTATCAGGAATGTCATCTTGGAAAAAGAGGCACACAGAGACCAAAGAGCCTTGCTAGACAGTCTTCCCCATTCCAATTGGAATCCTGGGAAGCAGACGTTGTTCCTAACAGATGTGTTCTCTGATATGGATCTTCTTTGTCACATATCATCTGTCTCTGTCCCCGCAGCCCCTTTTTCTGACTCTCTTGTCCTGCCTTCTTTTGGACTTTCTTCCTTAAGATCTTTTCTTTACACCTGTAACAAATATCAGTGACCCCCTCCAACACACACACATCACACAGGTGCATGCATTTCCTTTTTCCCTCTAATTCAACCCAAAGATCTTCTCTTCTTGGAAAGTTCCATCAAGTTTATTAATACCATGTTGTCCTCCATAGTGGGCATTCTGACTACAGGGACTGTCTCCTCCCATCACCATGTAAATCTAAAGTGTGGGTGGGGAGCCTATTTACTTTAAGTGTGCATTTGTCTACAGTTTTGGAATTCTTAAACTTTTTTAAAACGTTTATCTTTTGCTCAAAAACAGTAGGGTAAAAATCTTTTTTCAGACATCTTATCTCTTATTTATTCTACAATAATTGTTGTATTTGTTTCTTTTGGATGATCAGCTACCCTGTACACAAACTTTAACTTAAATCAAGCTTTCCGTGCGATCATAGAAATGCTTCCATCATAAGCAAGAAAACCCCACCTAACTGAGGGCCATGGGTGGCTCAGTCCATTAAGCCTCCTACTCTTGGTTTCAGCTCAGGTCATGATCTCAGGGTTGTGAGATCGAGCCCTGCATCAGGCTCCAATACTGGGCATGAAGCCTGTTTTAGATTCTCTTTTTCCCTCTCCCTCTATACCTCACCCCTCCTCCCCACCTCATGCACATTCTCTCTCTGTCTCTCTCTCAAAAAAGAAAGAAAACCCCACCTAATTACAATGGCTTTGCATTATAAGGTATTTGTTATGAAAAAATTGATATACACCATAGCTGTATGTCTCCTAATCTCTTTCTGAAAATTGGTAATATTTCTGCCTGCCTTCACTCCTACCAAAAAAAAAAAATTAACCAGGAGAGCAATTCATTTTCCTTATGCTATAGAAGACATTGATATTTCTCTAATAACTTTCTGGAAAAATCAAGCAAAAGAACTGCTTATCTCTGCTATGTGGGGCTGTAATTGTTACTTTTAATGCTGGTCTGAACCATTACTCAGTCTTTTCTCAAGTGTCTAAAATAACTGAGGGGAAAAGTTTGCAATGCCATTTTTCCCTCTATTATTTTCACATTTGAGCAAAATCAACATTTTGGAGCCATACTTGAGATATGGATAGAATAAGGACTTTTATCTGGTGAAGTGCACATTTTCAGGCTGCAGCTCCCTGCCCTGTGCAGCCTGGCCTGAGCTCACAGACCATCCTCTGCACCTCACTTCAGCAGAGATAAGAGGGGGTGATGTCAGCAACTCAGCAAAGGCATAATAACACCTCACTGACTGGGAGCACAAACATGGTTGAAGCCCTTGGAAATCTGTTAGTGAAGTGCAACATGCATGTGTGTCAAGACAGCTATTGGGGAAAAGCTCATAGAGTCTCTGTCTTCTGGTTGGAAGTGAGAGGGTCTCCATTTTAGTCAGACTCCCACACGCATGGGTGATTCCTGCAGACATCTTGCAGGTTAGGTGCATTCAGATACTTCTCATCCAAATGGTTTGAGATGGAGCATTTGCATTCCTAGGTTCCTGAGGCTGCTCAAGGCCAATCCCAGAATTCTTCTCTCATAGAATCTGAGAGGCAGCTGCAGTGGTCACTTCAAGGCTCTACGAGATCCAGCCTTGGCTGGGTCCTCCAGGCTCCAGGTCCTCTGCCTGGCTGGACTTAAGACTCTGAAACCAGCAGAGAGGCACATTTCCTGTGAAACCGTAACTAAGAGCTATTGTCCAAATGCTCAGTGATGGATGAGCAGGAGCAGCCACCGCAGGAAAGGCAGGTTCCTTCTAACCCACCCATGCCTGGGGTGATGGACATAATTTCAGATAACTGCACACTTGGATTAGGGACACTTGGAGGAGAGAGAGAAGACCAGGTGCAACGGCACCATAGACACAGTGATGGGCTAAGCCTCTCCTTCCTCAGGTATAACCATTTAAACCACAGAGGGCTGACACTCTAACCTGGTGATAGACTGTTCATCTTTTGGGACTTTGAAGAACTCAGGGCCCAGGGAACACTCTTTATAACCATCAGACCCGAGCTTTGTGATCTGTCCTGTACCTGTGAGCACCCCACTTTGGTTTATTCAGCTATTTCTTTGGTTCAGAGGCATTTTCACTAGCTCTGAATCTGGGGCTTTGTGTTTTCATAGAGTTGTCAGCACTCCTAAAACTGTAAGATCCCCTAGAAAACGTTACATGCTTGTGTCTCCCAACCAGCATTCGGAGAAAATGCCTAGACAGATGTGTAGGGCTTTTGGGGGGAAACCCGCACAATAACGGGCCTCTTTGTGTGTTTGCCTGAACCAGTGAACTCCGGAGACGGCATCGACTATAGCCAGCAGAAGAGAGAGAACATTGGCGACCTGATCCAGGAGACGCTGGAAGCCTTCGAGCGCTACGGCGGGGAGGACGCGTTCATCAACATTAAGTACATGGTCCCCACCTACGAGTCGTGCGTGCTCAACTAGTGGCGGGACATGGGACGGGCGCGGGTGTCCCCGCATCCCCGTCATCTGTCTCTGCTGCTTTCGGCATCTCATTACTTGTGACTTCTACAGCTTTCTTTTCTACAGCTGCTAAAATAGTGGCTTATGGGCCATTGGACCGTTAGTCCTATTGAGAGCAAGGCTTTCCAATACATAAATAGTGCCTGTTTCTTAGATTACAATAGCGTACTGTGCTTATTTGTTCTAAGAGAAGAATTGCCTCTTTATACAGCTCGGACAGAAGCAGGAGTCCGAGTTAAACCTTCAGTTGTATAGACAATAAAACTATAATTTTCATGCGCAATTCAGCAATTGCTGTTCTGTGTCTGCCTGCCCTGAGGGTGATGTCAGAGGTTGCAAGGGAAGAGTTTATGCTGACTGCTTAATAGGTGTTTGTCATGGAGAAGAAACACCGGTTGCACAGCACCTCTCCAGCAGCTGTGCAGAACAATGTGCTTTGACATTCAATAAAACTGTTGAATCTCTATTCCATTTGCAGAAGGACAGTTTTGCAGCCTACCATGAACCTCAGCTAGGAACGTGATTAATGCTTTCAGCCCACTTGTCATTGGGGCTTGGGGGGGGGCTTATCAGCTCAGGTTTGGGGAGAGTGGGGGTTGGAGAAGAGTAGGGGGCGTGTGCAAAATGTAACATGGCAAACATGATAAAGGATGCTAGCGTGAATCCTTGTCCCTCCGTATTGTGACATGCCTTATCCGAGGACCTGGTGTGTTATTGACAAGATGTCATCCAGCACTTTGCTCAGGGCTTTTGATCATTTTTGAAAATGATTTTCATGCATCTTAATGATTCCTTGGCAATTCTCCCTTCCTTTGCGTCCCCTTGCGAGGTGGATGGGTTCTCCTCTCTGTAGGTCTGAAGGCAGTATTTTGGAATTTTATTGAACCCCCCACTCAAAACAAAAGACAAAGAACATGTACTTTTTCATCCAAGTGAGAAAGAAAAAAAGGCGCCCAAAGAGAAACCCAACCGTAAGGCAATCAGCCCCAACAATGGCTTTTTAGGCATGCCGGGTGCTGAGCTCGGGGCATTTGAAACTCAGCCCAGAAAACTTAATAAAGACGGAACACTGACTTTGCACACCTGAGAAATGCTCTAACTGCCCAGAAAGGCATAGCCTAAAGTATCTCATTCTGTAGCAAAGTACAATTTCTGCACAAAAGTGAAGACATGGAATGTGTTCCGCCATGCACCCAGCGTTGGCCTCGAGATCGTCACTAATTATTTAAGACTCAAGTTTCCAAAGGCAAACACTGAATTTGAGAACTGGTTCATTATTCATCTTCCTTGATGACTGGCTCAGCATACGAAATCTAGCATCTGAGTAGCTACTACCACCTTGCTTCTGTAAGCATTTTTTTTTTTTTTAGGATAAACAGAGATGCATGACTATGTAAAACAAGTTGGCTTTCCTGTATATTTGGAAGAGGCATAGTTAGAAGTAAACACTAACAGGTTAAGGCAGCTTTTTCTCCAAACTATAATGTTCATTTACACCTATTACCTCGTGTCCTGGCATCACTGATATATTTGAAGGGATGCCAAAATCCATGATTCTTTCAGAAACATAGTGCCTTCTTGGTACCTTCCAAAGTTCCTACTACAATTTCCTGCATTATTTTGGTAGAAGACAGAAGCAAGGCTGGCCTCTCATAGAAACAGGCCTGGCTTCTGGCTCTGAGGCATGTTCTTGAAAACTACCTGTTATAGGGAGCAAGACGATTCCTCCACTGACCCAAAAGCCCCAACTTTGGCTTGGAACTAATACATCAGGTTCATTTTCCAGCTCTCACCTACCAGTTCTGCTGCCTTGGGCAAGTTATTTAACCTGAGTGTCAGGTTTCCTCAGCTGTGAAGTCAAGATCATTCCTACCTGTAGGAATGCGGTAAGGACTAAATGGTGATCCATGTGAAGGGCCTACTATACTTTCGCATACCATTGGCCTTTTATTTCAAAGAGAAACATTATGAATAATGACCAGTTTTTTCCCCCAGCAAAGCAATATATATTTGGAGAATCTTCAGACAATATGGTACTTCCTCCAAGGCAATAATGAGTTCTTTGTCATAAGGACATAATTTTGCAGAAAACCAAAATAACTCCATACATAGCACCATGTTCTCTGAAGAATTCTTCTTTAATACGTGTTTTACCAATGCAGAAATAGAAATGGCCTGCTTTTCAAATTCTACCTAGGTTTGTCTTCTACTTCTCCCAAATAAATTCTGATTAATGCAAAAGAAAAGAAGGAAATGTCAATAGGTTTCAGACCTTTGCATGGCACAGTGGCTTCTTTTTTACACAGCTACATTTTTACACTGAGACGTCCTTTTAAAGGTGTCAATGGGAATGCAGTTATGAAAAGTCAGAGAAATGTCAAGCATTGGTGTCATAAGCAATGTTTTTTGTTTGCCTGTGTGTTTGTTTGTGACTGTGGTATTTTTACTGGAAGATGCCATCCAAGTGTCACAGTCAACGGAAGCCGTCGGTAAGGCCCTGAACGTGAGAGTGAAGATCTAGGGGAGAACTCTGAGCTTGGTACTCAGGAGCTTCAGAGCCCAAAGCAAGTCACTTAAACTTGATTTCATCACCTCTAGTAGTCTCTGCTTCCCAGGGTCGCTGCAAGGACTGAATGGTCGATGCGGGAGCACAGTGGCTAGAGCACAGGAGTAGCAACCTAGCTGATGTGGGTGTGAAATCTCTTCCCACCGCGTAACTGCCTTGTGACTTTGGGCAAATTCTCGAAACGCTCGAAAACTCAAATCCCTCATCCTGGAAGAGGCTCTGCAGTATCTTCTTTGTAGATTTGGGTTTTTTTGTTTGTTTGTTTGTTTGTTTGTTTTAAAAGGTATTTATTTTTATTTTTTTTTAATATTTTAAATTTATTTATGACTGTCACAGAGAGAGAGAGAGAGAGAGGCAGAGACACAGGCAGAGGGAGAAGCAGGCTCCATGCACCGGGAGCCCGACGTGGGATTCGATCCCGGGTCTCCAGGATCACGCCCTGGGCCAAAGACAGGCGCCAAACCACTGCGCCACCCAGGGATCCCTTCTTTGTAGATTTGTTAACAGCATAGCATGAAATGCATGTGGTAAGCTCATCAGGGTGCCGAGTGGGATGATGGGCGGATCATCATGGGATGGATTTTGCTGGGAAAGCAGCTTGCCCAGGGCCTTCTACAGACAGGTAGGTACTCCATCCATGTGTGGTGCATGGGATGGTGCAGTTCTCATTATGTATAATGAGGTTCCCATTGGCCAGGGGCTGGTCTCTGGTCCCCTCATAGTCATAGGTCTAGTGTACAACACAGGACCTGGTGAGAGCTTCCACAAGCCCACCCGGCTGCCCAGAAGTCATTACAGAAGGCATGCCCTCACCTGCAAGCCTGGCTTGCCTTTCCCCCCACATTGGAACAACAGCACATAATTTATGGCCCCGCTAGATCTGCAGAATGTCAGGCAGAAATACAAAGTGCAAAAGTTCTGCGAAATGGTTGCATATTGGAGAATAGGATTTTGAAACTGAAGATCTCCTAAACAAAGAAAGCTTTAAGTCCTTCTGGGTTTGCTTACATGAGCTTTCTAGAGAAGTTTCGGTGTAGGCTTTGGGACATCTCAGAGCATTGTAATTTAGAGAAGCAATAAATGAAGTCATTTTAAGTCTATTTCAATGCCCACTGCATCTCTTACTTTTTTTGGCTATGTTGAGATGTTTATCACTAGCCCTTCACAAGCAGAGACTGGGAAGCCCAAGACTGATTTTGTTTTAAAGAAATAACATACCTTGGGAAATATTCCCTGAACATTTTTTCTAAATATAAATTTCTACTCTCTGATAGGATTTTAAATGGAGTCAGAAAATCTCAAATGTTTTTTAAACATTCGATTCCATGAAAGCAACCCTTTTCTAGGAAAGCACCATTAACCAAAGTTTATCCAAAATGGGACACTTCCAGATCCAAATTGAAAATGACCATGTTCCCATTCACACGCCAAGACAATTCACATTCACTATTTAAATATCTGGGGCCCGGGAGGACCTCTGTGCTCACACAGCCAGCAGTACTCCAAGCCTGACTGGAGCCACTTGGGCAGTAAATGTGTATCACGGTCCACCTCCCCCTACCAGGTGTCCCACTGGGGGCCCTCACAGAACACCATACTCTTCTGAAGACCCAGAAGGAATGGCTATCCCAAGCTCAACCAACCTACTTTCTTCTAAAATAAGGTATTTGGAGTGCATTAAATTTCTGATTTCTCCTTGTACACTAGATTCAGCATTGCTCTGCTCTGCTCTGCTAATGAGGGCTCACCTGTGCTCTAAGACAGAAAGGCCTTTTCAGAAGGGGACTGTGACCTCATGCCACTACAGCTATTTGTAATCATGCTGGGTTGTTGTTGTTTTTTTTAAAAAAGATTTTATTTATTTATTCATGAGAGACACAGAGAGAGAGACACAGACATAGGAAGAAGGAGAAGCAGGCTCCCCGTGGGGATCCTAATGCAGAACTCGATCCCAAGACCCTGGGATCACCGCTTGAGCCAAAGATAGATGCTCAACCACTGAATAACCCAGGTGCCCTTGTAATCATGTTGTTTTAATACAAAAGAAACCACAAGCATCTTCTCTGCCCTGCCACGGAAAAAAACAATAATAATACAAATGTGCTTGGTTTAATCAAGAACACTTTCCACAGGAAGATTCATATAGGTGTTGAATCTGATTCTAAAAATATCTCGCACCGTCTTTGTCTCTCTAATGGTCTTAAATGTGTGAGTGTGAGATCTAAACCCCACATCAGGCTTTGTTTCTGAGAAATCCTAACAGTCGTTTGCCCCTTCAGCCCCAGCGTTGACAATGGTATTAAGCGGAATGCAGTAGCTACATAGTCAAGTGCAGGAGGTGGCTGGGCTCCATTTCCTCAGTGAAGAATGGTTCTATTGCCTGTGCTCCCACAATGTTACCTGGTCTTCCATCTCACTACTGATGTGGTTTGTGTCTTCCCTCAGGTTGCTTGCCAATTAGCTGATTCTCCTGGCCACTAGTTAGTGATGATATTTGGTGGAAAGTGCTCTTTACACCTTGGCTCATTTACATTTCTTTGTTTCAGGAGCTGGATGTTTGCTTTCCCCAGTGGGAGTATTTTTTTTAAGGTACTTGGATCCTTTATTCGTTTTTACTTTGCCAAATCTCTGCAAGTTTCCATCTGGGTGAAAGGGTCTGTTCTTTTCCTGCATTCCAAAAGGGCTAAACACATATCACTGCCGCTTCGCATGTATTTAGAAAACCGAGAACCATTCCCTAGTTTTGCCTTCAGAATCTGTTGAAACTCTGCACTGTCGACTCAGATAAGTGCACGTGGCACACCGTACTTTGGCGACAATTTCAGGGCATTTCCAGATGTGTCTGTCCCCATCTATGCACCATGGGATGCCACATTAAGAGTGCTTTTTGTTAGGAGGGGAAGCTTGTTGCACTGAGAAATGGCAGAGAATGTGCTATGTACCCACTTAGTGATGCGCCCATGGGGAGATGAGGACAAATCCCATTGAAGGATGAGCCTGCTGCTTGGGGAGATGCACTGATGCTCAGACTTGCCACTGCATCCTGTCTCCTGTGCAGGCTCCTTCTTCTCTTCCTGACCTCTACTAGGTCAGGGCCTCATGGCTCAGGCCTCAGTCCCCCTCCCCTTCTCTACCGGTGTCCTAGGTCACCTCACCCAGGCCCAGGGCTTCCAATGCCATCTAGACACCCCTGATTCTTTTTTTTTTTTTAATTTTTTATTTATTTATGATAGGCACACAGTGAGAGAGAGAGAGAGGCAGAGACACAGGCAGAGGGAGAAGCAGGCTCCATGCACCGGGAGCCCGACGTGGGACTCGATCCGGGGTCTCCAGGATCAGGCCCTGGGCCAAAGGCAGGCGCCAAACCGCTGCGCCACCCAGGGATCCCTAGACACCCCTGATTCTCACATCTAATGTCCACTGCCCAAATTCCCACTGAACGTTTCACTTGGATGTCTAAAGGATGATGAAACCAGACATATGAAACCACACCCTCCTCCCACACCCAGCAAGGTCCAGCTCAGGCAACAGGAATCTACTTCACCACTTACTCAGGTCAAAATCCTGCACTCCTGCCTGGCTCATTCTCTCTCTCTCTCTCTCTGTCTCTCTTTCTCCAATCCCACATCCCATCCATTGCAAGTGCTGTCTATAGAATCATCAGGGTGGCCCCGTATCTGCCTGTGTCCCAATCCCTTCCTCCCATTCCAGTTCAGCCACCACCTTGCCTCACTTCTGTTCCACGGGGACACTGTGCACAGCAGTCGGTGACCCTACAGACCCAGAGCCCCTCAGATGAGCAAGCTGCTCCAACCCTCCAACGGCCTTCCCCCTCCCATCCCTGAAAGTGACTCCAATTGTCACTGTGGCCGACTGCCCCCTGCGCTCGGTGGCCCCTGGCTACCCCTGACCTCATCTCCCCCCACCTCCCATGGCCTCCTGGTGTCCCGCCTCTCTGCATGCCGCCTCTGCTGGCCTCGTCCCGGCCCCACAAACATGCAGATCATTCTGGTCTCAAAGCTCTGCTCCTGTAATCCCCTCAGCCCAGCACACCTTCCCCCTCATGTTCACTCAGCTCCCTCGCTCCTGGTCTCTGCTAAATGTCACTTCCTCAGAAAGACCTTTCTCAGCCCCCTTTCCCTCCTACTCTCTATCCTTTATTTTACTTTACTTGCCTGGGAACACCGACAAGGATCTGACACGCTAGTGCATGTTCACATGCTTGTTTATGGGAGGCGGGCAGCGTGAGCACAGGAGGTTCATTCTGTGCATGATGGTGTCCCCTTGGCATGAGGCGCGGCTGGTGCAGACTCAGCATCCAGTAAACACCTAAGGCAGTGCATGAGTGGCCCTTATAAAATGGCATAGATGGCCCACTGTCAGGCCAGTGTGTCACAGACAGCCTGGCACACTGACAGATGGGAGACACGGGACTACTTGGGGTGTCCTAGGAGAACAACGATCAATCCAACAGAAGAGTCAGAGGATGCTCAGACTTGGGAAAATTTGAAAAGGTTCTGCTGTTATTGGGACAGGCATTCATTATTCTGTTTAAACCAAGTCAGAGGAAAGTGTCCTACATATCCTCCCAATCTCCCACAAACACAGGCCCGTCTGGCATCCAAAGACAGACGCACAGCCTCCGTGTGACCTGTCACATCAGCATGGCTTTGGCATGTGGTGCCGATTGCGGGCCCACCATCTCCTCTTCCCACACCTCGTGCCAGGTTCCTCCAGGAAAACCATACCAGGCTGCCCTCCATCAAGGTCACTTCCAAACACCCACAATCGTATGAATATTTCCTTGGGGGACTCAGCACAAATGTCCATTTAAAATCTATGTTCTCAGGATGCTAAGCAGAAGCAGCCATAGACACCTGGAGTTACCACTCAGCATGTCTGAGCACGGTGGTTCTCAAATTGGGGTCCCTGGCCCAGCGACAGCATCAGCTGGGATCTTGGGAGGGGTTCATGCTCCTGGACCCCCACTCAGATCTGCTGAAGCAGAACTCCACAGTGCAGCCCAGCACCTGCATCTACGCAAGTCCTCCAGGGGATCTGATGCCCCGTGAAGTTGGGGAACGACAGTTCTAAACTAAGGTCTTGGTCCCAGACATTGATTCCAGCCCTTCTGAAGGCCTGTCTACACTAAAAGTCGATTATATTTGAGGCACAGGTCTCCATGGGCCCTGCTTTCAAGCCTGGAGACTCTTGCAATTTAACATTAGGCATAGGACCCTTTGGGGAAATTAATTCAACATAGCCTTTAAGAGTGATAGGGAAGCTTCAACTTCCCTCATCAGGAAGATAACTAAATTATCCTCAGTCTAGAGAACAAAGAGGTATACCTTAGAAAAATATGGTTTAAATCAACTGATAAAAAGCCAATGGTAAAAAAAAAAAAAAAAAAAAAAAAAGTCGTTTTTGTTTCAAGTGTTACCAGGAAAAAAAAAAAGGCTTAAAGTCTTGCCGTCCAATATCACATTTCCAAATATCCAATGCAGTTGTCATCTTTATACTTGAAGTTTAAAAAATTGAATTATTTATTTTAAAACAGAACTTCCTAGTGAACTGCTCAGAATTCAAAGAATTCGATCAGCTGTTCTGAAACAGCTCACACATCTCGTCAGCAGCCGTGCTCCCTTCCTGGCGCCTGTGTTTGCATCTCCCCACGGCCTCAGTTTGTCTCTGAGGCTAGAGAGAGCCCCTGCAGCTGTGACTGTCCACAGACGGCAAGGCCCACGGGGGTGCCTTCGCTCCACTCAGTGCAAACTAGGAGCCTTCTAGAACCAGAGCTTTAAATGGCCTTTTGTCTCCTCCCTTGTGCAACCGGGGCGGTGAATGCTACATTGAAATGCAGCAAGAAAAATGTCCTATAAAGAACGTTATTGACAAAAAGGTAAATTTTTAATCACTCATCAGTAGGCTCCATTCAGGAGGGGGGAAGATGTCATATGAGTAGGCTTTCCCATTTCCCCTAGGAACCCTCCGTGTCAAAAGAATGTTTTCAGTGTAGAGGGAACCCAACTGCAAAACATTCCTGAAGTGTGACAGTCTCGGCCCCAAATCTAATATATTTGGCGCATCTTTGTTTGCTGAGGGGAGCAAACTATACTCTGCTGAGGTGCCTTTTTCCCCCTCCATTCAGAGCATGACAGAAATGACCCAAACAAGGAAGTTGATTAACATGCTCTATTGGGAGGGAACAGACTGAGCTTTTCTGGACTTGCTTGAATATTTACTGACGTCACTCACAGTAAAGGCCACATATCTAACAAATACCACAGCGCCTCCCCAGAGGTCAGAGTCCTGGCTGAATAAAGCCTTTCTCTGGAAAAGACCCTTCAGAATCCACCACGCTGTTAAATGCATGAAGGGCTTCTGCTTCTCCAGCAGTGAAAGGGGTGACCGGAAGGGCCTCTCCAGCCCTGGGGGGTCAGCGGGCTTTGGTGGGATAACACGGGTAAAAATTTACAGTTCTGTACCAGCGTGGGGATTATAAGCACCATGGTCAGGGGAAATCAAATATTCCAGTGTGTTTCTAAAAGGGAGTACAATCTGAATCCCAACCTGTGTTCACAGTAGGTCTAAGATACGTAGACCAAGATCTCAGGGGCTTTGTGACGCCTTGGTGGTCTTCTGGTTTAAAAAAGGTGGGAGGCATGTGTGGATGGAGGGATATTCTGGACTGGCTGGAAAGGGAAGCAACCTAATCCCAACATAAAAAATAAAATTAAGTCCAGTGAGGGGCTGTGGGGCAGAAGGGGGCAAGAAATGATGGCTTGTGGGGCACCTGGGTGGCTCAACGGTTGAGCATCTGCCTTTGGCTCAGGGTTTGGCCCCAGGATCATGGAATCAAGTCCCTCACCCGGCTCCCCACGGGGAGCTTACTTCTCCCTCTGCCTATGTCTCTCATGGATAAAGAAATGCAATCTTAAAAAAAGAGAGAAATGGTGGCTTGGGATTCGGTTGTGATTCAGGTCAAGTTCTACATTGTAGCTCCACCACCAACTTGCTGGATAATGTTGATCTTTCCATATAATCCTCTGAAGTCTCAGTTTCACCACTTGGAAGATGGAAGAAAGAACATTTTGGAAGGTTTTGGAAGGATTAAATGAGGTATCTTGTGAAAACCACTTAAAACTCTGCCTGAGACCTCATCTCTCAATAGAAGAGCTACCGTGTAACACAATAAGAGAACAAATGATTCTAATGTACACCTAGACACCGCACTCTGGGAGCCCAGACCCGATCATCTCATACCTCAGGCCCTTCAGGTCACAGTGAAACAGCACAGGATCGAGGACGGGTCGTGCGTGGGCGCCACGGAGCACGGTCTCTGGTGTCATGTGGACATTACAGCCCTGATCAGAGGGCACCGCGGGCACAGTTTGAGCAGCCCAAGTGCTTACGGCTAAAGAGACCAGGGCACAAGGCTAATTTTTTCTTCTGTGTTTCCCACCGTGAAGGGATTTGGGTGTTACTACAGAATACCAGAAAGCATTTATGTGTAGCCCCAGTGAGCACTGACTCCATTGCATTAAAATGTGTCCTCAGCATTTTATTCGTGAAAACGTCAGCTCGGCTCAGCTCACCCTACGGAGACGCGCGGCCTGCTTTTATTCTCGAACACCTCCAAGTCCTCAGGACCTGCGGGCGCGCTGGCTTCCTTCTCAGCCTCCCCGTCCCCACAGCACCCCCTCCTCTCATTCCCCTCTCTGTCCCTCCCGGGCCTTAAAACCGGATCAATAGTCAGTAGCCGGACATTTTAGTTTTAATTTCCCAGGAACCATAGACATAAAGCAGAGTGAGAGGGAGCCAGGATTTAATCACGGGTGAGATTGAATTTGTGTGTTTTGAGCTCCCTAGGAAAGTTGTGATTTCCCGATTCACCCTCCCTCCTTCCATCCCCAGCTTGGCCGGGAGGACCACGCTGCCTGGTGCGACCGCCTCCTCCTGCCACACTTGGGGTGAGAGGCTCACTGCAGCCCAGCCCCACATCTCTCCAGACAGGGGCAGAGCCAGGTGTGGCAGGTGTGGACACGGCGCCCTCAGGTGGGGAGGAAGCCAGGGGACGTGTGGGGTCCGCGCTGGCCTTCGCGTGGGCTGTGACCGTCCCTCCTTCCCGCCAGGCTCCTCTGTGGCTAGGGCCCAGGCCGTGCTGGGTGTGCACCCCTGCCGCTCACTGCGCCTGTGCCCCTGTGCATGGGGAGAAGGGTCAGGCATGACATCAGGACCACGAACGAACCAGGACAGGTGGCGGGCACACGGGCCACTGGAGGACAACGTGCGGTGCAGAGTCACTGGGCGCCACCCACTCCGTAGAGATCGTTGCTAACACAGCATCCCCCACTTCCATTTCATAAGATGAGTAAACGGGCTTTGGGAGAAGCTAGCGAGCTGGTCCAAGGCCACACTCCTGGGACCCAGTGATGCCCAGAGCCGGCCCCAGGGTCATGGGGCTCCTGACACCCCAATCCTCCCACACCATGCAACCTCCAGCTTATCTGTGGGAGGCCATGTGGAAGCAACATCAGCTCCCCTCCACCACCATCCCCGCGTTGAAGGTCCGGTGGACACCCAGGGTCCATGTAGTATTCAAGCCTGACTCGAAGCTGCCCCACCTCCCAAGGACCTAGAGACTTCCCTTCTCTTCCGGAATATCAAGTAGGGCCAGGGACCCTCTGAGACCATCCCAAAGGGTTCCTGCAGTGGGCAGGAAGCCAGCCCCCAGAAACTTCGAAGTCTCCTACAACAGTCTGCAAATCCCTATGACAAAATCAGCCCTTTCAAGAGGTGAGGAAATGATGCACAGCGGGTCATCCAAAGGCCAAAGCACAAAGTGGGGAAGGATGTCTTCCACAAACACCTGCTCCTCGCTCATGGAGGCATTCTGCGTTCCTCCCTGGAGCCTTTACCCTCCACCCCCAGATGCTGATCTACTTCCCTGTGGGGTTCAGAGCAGGACAGTGCCCCTCACTGCTCCAGGGACTTTGCTCAGTCTCCCGTCCCTATGCCCTGTCCCCTTCCCAGTGGCACAAAGGGCCTGCCCTGAGTTGGACTTCAGGAGGCCTCTGAGCAGCACAGAGCTCTTGGCCACTAAACACGTAAATCCTCTGGGCCTGTTTCCCCTTCTGTAAACTGAGGTGACAGGCCTGGGTCTCGATCGCACACGTTGGACTCAGAGTTCTACCCCAGGATCCCAGAAGCTAGTGCGCAGCGCACTACGTCCCCGCCCAGCTCCTCACGGCCCCTCCGCCGGCCTTTGGAAGGCAGACTCCAATCTGGGCCACCCTGCAGGGGAGGGAGCTGGCCCCCCAAAGACGCTGCAGCCCCTGCCCCCCTCGTGGGGCTAAAGCTTTTCTTCGGGAGGAAATGGGACTTGGCCAAGGTTGTCGGCGGGGCCTGGGAACGCGCCATTCCGGGCGTCCTGTGCCAGCCTGCAGCCCTCCCAGGCTCGGGCCCCGGCGCCAGTGGCCGCTTTCCCTGAGGCTCCGAGGGGCCGGCCGGCCTCTAACACTTTCTCACAGTCTCCCTGCTGGAAGGACAGCTTGCATGGCGGTCACGCAAAGAAGCTGCTTTGTGTTTGCCTGAGCTGCGCTTTCTGATCCACCAGCCTTTCCCCATCCTCCCTGGCCTGGCGTGGGCAGACCCGGCCGGCCGTCCTGTGGGGCCTCCCGGGCACATACCCTGCGTGGCCTTCGCCCTCCTCCCTGGTGTCCCTGAACCCTCCAGCTTCTTTTCCCTCATAAATGTTGAAATGCTGGGACTGCTGCTTTGGGGGAGCAGGTTCAGGTAAGGCGGCGTGACGGCACCTTATGCTAAAGGAAAAAGTAAGGAGGACAGTTGGGTGGATCACAAACACGAACACTCGGGAAGGGGAGCATAGCTTTATAACATGGATCCACCACGCAAGACGAAGATAGAGACCTCTGGATTATAAATTCATCTTTTCATGATCCAATCATTTGTTGATGACTGTTTTCACCAGACTTGTTTTAAACCTGTGCTCGGAGGCACCATGGGATCTCTAGTGGACAGAGGGTCCTCAGTCTCACCCTCCTATGACCCCTCAAGGAGCGTTGACTCAGATGCAGGGGGGGACAGCTATGTGTTCTCTTGCAAACCATCTGAGCTGGCTCAAAGGAACCTCTTCCAGAAGGGTAACAAATGTCATGCGTGGCCGGGAGAACTGCAAAGAACTCGATTCACTCTACCTGACACTGGAAGAAAGTTCTTTGGCATCTTGATTCTCCAACATCAAGGGTCCAGTCCCAGCAGCTGTACTTCCTCTCCTCCTTATTCTCAGGTGCAAGTTCTGTACTCCCTCTCCCAACCTCTCCAAGCCCCTGAAGGTAAATTCCTTAGGGCAGAGGGGTCTTTCCCACCCTTTTGCCCTGTCCACCCTGCCCATCCCGACGCAACAGAGTGCTCTTCAAGAACACCATCCGTAGGGTGCTGGTCAGCAGCACCAATCTACTGAGCCCCAGTACCTGCTAATGATGCACTTACCAGAACCCCAGAGAGTGGGAATCTGGATAACAGGATAAACACATGCAGCCTTGCTTCTTCTCAAAGACTGTGTCCTATCACATATCTTGGATGCTCTTCACTAATGGATGAGCAAGAAATTTGATTCATGTGTTGAATGCCTACTTGAATAAGTTCAACAATAGCTTTAGTGCTTCTTAAGGAAAAGGGGTAAAAATTAATTTTAAGACGTTAGAGTCACAAAAGAATATATACAAATGGTCAACAAGCATGTAACAAAAGGTTCTCACCATAAATGACTGGGGAAATGCAAACTTGAACCACACTGAAATATCACCATGTACCCACCAGAATGACAAAAATTAAAAGGCCGATAAATACCAGAACCGCCATACATTGCTGATAGGAGAGTAAATATTGCAACTACTTCAACTATGACCCACTGATTTCACTCCTGGATATTTACCCAAAAGAAATGAAAACATTTGTACACAAAGTTACTGGTACAAGAATGTTCATAGAGCTTTATTTATAATAGCAAAGAACTGGAAAGAGCCCAAGGGTCCATCAGTAGGAGAATAGATAAATAAACTGGAGTATGATCCTCTAAATGCCATACCACTCGAGAAATAAAGATGAACTGCTGACACCTGCCCCACCATGGATGAAACCCAAACTAGACTCACTAGGAGAGAACATGCTGTCAATTCCATTGACATGAAGCTCTAGAATAGGCAAGATTATCTCCGGTGGAGAATGAGGGTAGGCCTTCTCTTCTGGTGAGCTGGGACAGACCGGGAAGGGTCATATGGATGGGAATATTCCGTATCTTGATAGAGGTTTGGATTACACAAGTGTATACATTTGTCAAAAAAAATCAGTAAATATACACATAAAGTTTGTGTGTTGCATTGTAAATTGGTCCTCCAAAGGGGAAACGAAACAAAACAAAACACCCTAAATGCTGGGGGGGGGGAGACCTATGGTCTTTCCTGCATGGAAATGGTCCAGGAGGGGAATGGGAGACTACTGAGGCCTAGCTGTGCAGCTGTGTGGGGCTTGGACCATATGGAGACACAGGTCTGGTGAGAAAGCACGCTCCCATCACCCCACATTAGTGGACGTGGTGTTGGGAATCCAAGGACAGGACTTCTCAGAACTGGAAATCTTGGGCTCAGTGTGGTCCCCAAAGGGTAGCAATCAGGGTGGCTCAGCAGACCTACCACGCTTCCCCTCCTGGAGCCAGCTGCCACCAGAAAGGGTGGGTTCCTGGCTCAACTATCAGAAACCTTCAAGTTCGAAAAATTTCAGGTTGCCAGGAGGACTCGAGATCAGGTGCTACTTCCCTGCCAAGGCAAGAACCCCCAGGCACCATCTCCAGACCCTGGAAGACCCAACTGGGTCACCCAGACATTTCATATCTGCTGACTTAGAAGTGCCCATGATGCCTTCCAGGCAAACACACCTCACTGGAGTGCATCAAACAGCTAAAAGGAGCCCCAGTGTACACCGACATAGCAGGCAGAGAAACAAGCCTAAGAACAACTCAAAGAAGCCACTGGACGCATCCAGGAGGGGAGACGTTATGCAGCATACCTGCCCAAACTAAGTCAATGTCACAAAGGGACAGTGACCATGAAAGAGACTAACGGACACAGCAGTTGATTAAAATGAACAACCACCGATTGGTTCCTGGTTTGAGTGAAGCTCCTGTGAACAATACACAGTTTGAACATAGATTATGTATGTAGTGAAGCAGAAAGGTAAAGATGGTTGAATGAAGCAAGGACACAACATGTATACCTTTTGTCCCGTTTTAAGATCTCCTTTTCACAAGGATGTGCCCTAAGACATTCGAGGTGGTCATCTCCGAGGAATGTGGAAGATCTTCCTTCCTTCCTTCTTTTTTGCTTTTCTCCATTTTCTGAATTTCTACAATGCATGTGTACCACATCTGTTGTGAATTGATTGTGCCTCCCTACCCCAAAATACACATACTGAAGTCCTAACCCTCAGTAAGTGAGAATGTGACCGTATTGGGAGACGTAAAGTTAGGATGAGGCCATACTCCTGCTGGAGTCTGATGGGCCTGGCCCCACATCACTGGTGGCCTTATGAAGGGACATTTGGGCACGGGGGGAAGGCTGTGAGAGGATGAGGACCGAGACTAGGATCATGCTTCCGCAAGCCCAGGAATGGCGAAGATTGCCTGTGAACCCCTAGAAGCAAGGGCAGAGGCACAGAACAGACTCCCCGTCCCAGCCTCAGCAGGAACCCACCCTGCCGACACCTGGATCTTGAACGTCCAGCTTCCAGAACTGGGAAGCAGTAACCAGTAGCCATTGAAGCTGCCCAGCGTGTGGCACCATGTGGCTCTTCAGTCTAGCAAAGTAATATGTCCATAAAACAAGAGAAGATTTAAATTTAAAAATTAAAATGGAAAATGTGGGGCCGGAGTGGGAGGTACCGGCTAGATGGGATGTGAGCTCTCATCATGCCAGGGACATCTATTTCACTGGGCAATTGGTTCCATTTTTTAAAGAGCTTTAATGGCGAGAACATTCTTCCTTATGGTAAGCTGAAAGCTGCCTCCCCAGCTCTCCCACCCATCGATCTCATGAGTCAGGCTCCCCATGAGTCACTTCTGCTCCCGGGAGCTGGGCAGAGGAAGGTTTCATGGCTGGGGAGCCCCCAGAGGCTGCGCCACTCTGCTCCCCGCCTTCTCTCCTCCCTGGGTCCCAGCCATGAGTCCCCCCCCCCCCCGGATGGCACCGGCGGAGCTTGGGAGGGAGGAGGGACACTGAGCCACCCAGCAGCATGGTCCCGGCGCCCGGGGAGAGCCGCCCGCCTCCAGTGAGCTCGCAGTCTATTATTATAATGAAACGCCTCATCCATTACGTGGCCCTGAGGCTGGGCACAGAAACATGAGCTGACGGGGGCCAGCAGATCAAAATAACTTCCAAGAATAACCCGGCCTGCGTCGCTCCTCCTGCGCTGCCCGGTGGAGGCCCGGCCGGGCCCCTGCACTTCCTCCCCAAACTCCCCAGGAATGAGGCTATCATGTCTCACATACCGAAATTCAATAAACTGGAACAATCAGAGGAAGTGTGGAGCTTTCTCCACATGGGGAGTGAAATGGGACCCTGCTTATCAAAGTGACGAGATTTGTTCAGTTGCTACAAACTTCCAAAGACTTCCTTTCCCAAAAGAAAGGCCGGGAGGAAGGTCGTGTCCTTTGGCCACCTCCATTGGGCCAAGAGCACCATCTGCTCCACTTGGAGCAAATCTTCAGGCACTTCCCCCATCCCCACCCCAGCCCCCAGCTTTGAGACCCAGGGCTACGGAGGGAGCAATCCAGCTTCAAAGGGGATCTGGGTAGAGGAGGCCCAACCACCTCTCAGTCCACAGCATGGGGAAGCCAGTGTGGCCTGTCACCTCCCTGGGGGTGAGGGAGGAGAGGGGAAGAGGGGGCTGGAGAGAAGGGGTAGCAAGGAGAGAAGGGAAGGGGGGCACAGGGAGGGATGAACTACAGGGGGAGGGGAGAGAGGAAGGGGCAAGGCCCCTCCTTGACACCTGCCTTTGGCACCTCCATACTTACCCACCGGCCCAAGCCCTTCAACCTCCAGGTGGTTCTCCTTGCCTCTGGCCTCCCTTCTGCTGCCTGCTGGCCTCTCGCAGCCCGATAAATCTTCCTACAGTCTCGTTCCCGTCATGCCCTCTTCCTATAAGTCACACACTTAGAGTAGAACACATATGGGCAACGTGAATGGGGCTCTCGCTTCCCTGGCCCCAAGCAGGCCCCAAATCCTGTCCCGGGCCCTCACCCACACCCCCTCTCCATGTGCCTGCTGCCCTCTCTGGCCGGGCAAAGGCTCCTGCCCAACCTGCTGCGCCATGGGCCTCCTCCCATCCCCCAGCCACCCCACTGCCCCTGACGCCCTTGGGCTGGGATGCGCCTGACCGCTGTCCCTGTGCTCCCCTGCCAGCACCAAGGCTGGGATGGGCTCTGGAGAAGGAGGCACCTCCGAGTCTGCGGGCCTCCATCAGAGGAAGAGGCGCTCCAGGGGTAGATGGAAGTAGATTTGCCGAGGCTGACTGATGAACTCAGTGCCCATTTATTGGTTTCCACGGAAGTGCCTTAAGAAGAACAACTTCACCTGCTTTTTGAATGGCCTCAGTCTCGGATTGTCTTTAAGCAGAGAAGTCTATCAAAGGGAGCAGGCCTTTTATGAGATATGCGGGCCCTCCCTTTTGAAAGTCTCTGCTCTGGAGGGGCTCCCTGACTTGCCTGCTCCAGGAGCCAAGAACCAGTCCTTGGGAGGATGAGTATCTCATTTTTGTCCTTGGGAGATTTAGCAATAATCAAGACTAAATTTAGACAGCGCTTCAGAATCCTCCTCAACACTACAAACCCAGCCGGTCAGAGTTGGCCTGTAAGGGTTGACACCTATTTGCCCTACCTGCTCTAAATGAGGAGGACTCTGCATCCACCCCCAGGGACAGGACACCTGAACCAGCACCCTACTGGCTCCTCTCTTGGGCATTGCCCTCAGTGCAGCGTCCCAAGACCCCAGCTTGCTCTAACCTTCAGCCCACCTGCCCCCCCATTCTCTCCCCCATGGCCGGTGGGCTGGAGCCTGTGAACAGCACACTCCAGCTAGTAACCTCCTCCATGTGGCCCAGGCACATTCCCGTGCGCCTGGATCCCTCGGAGGCACTTCCAGGGCTTCTCTGTTATCAGTCAATACCCACTGCACACCTCCCGCGAAGATCCTAACCGTGCTTGGCAGCTGAGTGGGGCGGGCACTCAGATCCATCTGATATCTAATGAGAGCTCAAAGTGGCTGCACTCAGGTTAAGTGCATCAGCTACAAAAAGAGAAAATTCAATTAAAAGTGCCTTAAGAAATAGGACATTTATTGTGTCACATAACAAGCGCAGAGTCCACTAATCAGGCTCGTGAAGGCACCCGGAGTCCCGGGAGCTCCCAGCTTCCCACTGTGTCCCAGGAGCCGGGTCTGTGCTCCTGGCAGAGCAGCACTTGCTGCAGGTGCCGGGGAAGGTCCAGGAGGGCTCTCCCTCTAGGGTCTCCTTGTCCTTAGTGGGAAGTGTCTTTCCCAGAAGTTACCCCCCAACCGCCCCTCGGGTCCTGGAAGGCTGCACACCTCATCCTAATCCTAGGGCCCGCAAGCAGAAGGATACCTTAGGATTGGCTCAAACCCCAGGAGACTTATTGGGACAAAAGAACACAGGGACCCCCTGTTTGGAGGCCACAGCAGTGCGGGCAGCGTGGGCGCACAAACCAGGCCCGGGATTTGGGGAAGCCTGTAGCCCCCCTAAAGTCTCTACATAGACTTTAAGATCCCCCAGGGCCTGCGGGCCAGACACGAAGTCAGGACTCCACCTCCCCTGGAGAAGCGACACCTTTGCCTGGGAGGGAGTGGGGCGGGAGGGAGGCATAGGTGCCTGTCAGTGTTGAGGAGCCGGTCCCCCAAAAGATCGCTGGGGCAGGTGTAAGAGCAAGAAGGGCCACCTTGCAACTGCTCTGGGCTCACATGGAGGAAAGCTGTTCTGGGACAAAGTGGGGACACTGAGCCCACACTTAAGAATGGACCAGATTCCAGGGGAAGGAAAGGCAGGCAGGGGGCGGGGCCACCAGACATTCCAGACCCAGAAAAAGCCCTGGGTTTTTCACATGACAGAGGAGTTTGCAGCTGTGGCTACAGCTAAGCCACTGGCAGGCCCACGGCTGTGTTTGTATTGAGTCCTTTTGATGACAGCATGAATTCTGAGAACAAAGCTTCCAGGCTGGGGTTGTGTAACTAGAACCCAGGGACAAAAATAGCCTCTCTCGCCATGCATATGTAGGGTCGGATCTGTCGCTTTGAGAAAGTGTTTCTGTCATTTATAAAACTTAGCGGGTTTCTCAAAAACCACAAAACAGGTGAATGGCGGGACATTTCTACTTGGCTGGTTTCATCGTGTATAATATTCTTTCAGTTATTCGATACTTTCCTATGTAACTTTTCCTTCTCTGATTGAAAAATCAGAGTGACTTTTCAAGGTATAACAGAGAATGATTTAGCAGATTAATAAAGGTTGGAGTTTTTATAGAAACGTGAAAGAGGGTAGCCGGGAACCAAGAGCAAATCTCGAGGAATAAAGCTCTCCTTAGAAAGACACATCCTCACACTAAGGCGGTATTTCTAAATCGAGTCAGGAAATGCCCCCAAGACAACATAGCTCCCTTGCGTCCTGAGTTCCTGAATTGGATTTTTTTTTTAATTTTTTTTTTCTGAATTGGATTCTTATGCCCAAATGCTGGTCAACACAAAGTGAATCGTGAAGAGCTATGGATTCATAACAGGTAATAGGAGAAATTAAATTTACATGAATAAATCTATTAATAAAACAGTATATAGATAATTATATCCAAATCTCTTTAGCAACATAAAATGAATTGCATTTCTTATAACTTCCTTTCATACGTATCCATATATATTTGTTGCTTTTAAAGTATTTGCCATGACTTCAGCGTATTGTATTCTATGGGACGTGATTTTACAGACACTGTATTTTGTATACATTCTGTCATTTTTAATCACCATGTAATATATTCCATGGCAAAGTAACCATTACTATATTGTTGGGTTTTTAAAATTCTTATAATTCTACCTTTATGCCTCATTGTAAATATAGCGTTCTCCTAATTGGAATTATTTCATTCTCCAGAACAGAATTACGGGGTCAACCTGTAGAATGCTGTGGCTCTTAATGATAACTCTTCCAAATTCCTTTGCAAAATAATCATACAAATCTGTATTTCCATCAGGAATCCTTGGATATTCCTATTTACCTGGTGTTTCACCAGCATCTCTGTCGTTACCACGACTGGATATCTGCATTGCTCTGTGCTTCATTACGAGTGAGTTCCGTGAGTAAAGAACAGTCACTGATTTCATTAGTTCACTTTAATTTCAACTGTTGTGAACTGTGAACTTTCTCGGCCACTTTTTAGAGAATTTTATATGCTTGGACATTTGTAAGAACCTTTTATATATTCTTCACACCTCTGGCATTTATTGCAAATCTACGTCCTGTTACACATCATTACTGTTCACCGTTTATTATAGTTCCTACATGCCAAGCTCTGTGCTGAGCAGCCTCACTATAACCGTGTGAGGAAGCACCATCCCCATTTTATAGATGGGAAAATAGAGGCTCCACCACTTAGACATTTTGGTCACCAACACAAAGCTAGAAACTGTGAGCCCTGATTCCAGATGGTCCCCTACTGCCCTGCATGGTCCCATATTCTTACAGTGTCTTTCTATCTTAGCATATTCTGGTTACTTGGGCTATAACATTGTGGTTTTTAATTCTATATAATCATGTATGTCCATATTGTTTTATTTTTTTTGAATTTTTCATTTCTCTGTAACCACAACTGATGCTAAACATGCTTTCGTTGACTTTGCTTAATAAGGGTATTGTAAGAAGTCCCAGTGAACAGTTTCCAATCTCATTCTATAGAGGGATTTTGACATCCGAGGCATCACTGGAAGTAAACCGCCACCGAGACACAGAGATTTTTTTCATCACAGAGTTTTAATTTAGAAGGTTTTTTTTTTTTCTGTAACTCAGATCTACCCTAGATGAGTAATAACATCTTCCAAGAAGGAGAAGAAAAATGGGGCCCTAACCAGTTGTGCTTTGGTCGGAGAGCAGAAGTGAAAAAGACATGAAGAGTCTGAACTAATTGTCCCTTGACGCCCCAGTTTATTCTGGGGCTTGTCGCTACCAAATGCCAGACTGAAGCGGCCTTGCTTTTAAGTCCAGCAGTGAATCCGTGCTCTTGGGGGCTGACCCTCCCATCGCTGACAGTCCAGGCCAAGCCCAGGCACCCCTGCATGGCTCCCGTCCGGGGGTGCATCTATGATCCTGGGGGCTGACCCTCCTATCACTGATAGCCGAGGCCAAGCGCAGACACCCCCACGGCTCCCAAGCTTTGTCTGCTGCTTGCGTTTTGTCAAACTGGGACACAAACCCTGAGACTCGGGCCGGTCTCCTCTGTTCCCAGCCCGGCCCGGCTCCTGTCACCACATGACCCCTCCTGGGGCGCTGCCCGAGTGTCAGCCGCCGGCCAAGCTCCCCTTTGAGCTTCCTCCCATAGCCCCGGGGCTGGCAGCTCACCCAGCCCAGGTTCTGAGAACTGCAGCTCTGCTGCTGAGTCTCCGAGGTGACAAGGGATTCCTAAAGCACTGGTACTGTCACTTGGGGATACAGACCCTTTGATCTACGAAAGCACCGCTGCCGCAGCTGCCCTTCTGGGCGATCCTAACAAAGGAGGTGATTCCCATCAAAGAATCAGTTCCTGCAACTTCTCCCAAGGCGACACCACACTCCTGACAGGTGGTTCCGACCGTCCCTCCCGGAGGCCGCGGAGGACCCCAGGGTTTCCCTCGGGTGCCCCCCGCCGTGGCCCTTGCAGTGGGTGCCAGCCTTTGCTTCCTGCCTTACCTCCTGGGAACGCGAGCTGGAGCCTGCCTTTCACCGCCTTTGCTCCGACTTCCCTGCTTTTCCTAAACTCTTGCATCTGCCGATTTACGGCCTGGTGCCCTCTTCTCTTCCCCCTCATGGCTGCTTGCATTTCCCTGGCCACCCAGCTCGTCCTTCCCACCACCAGCCCCCTGTCCCCACTGTCCCCCAGGGGCCGTGGGGGCCCCCAGCCCTGTCCACCGGCTGCACCCCTCAGGCCCTGCAGGCGCGGCTCGCTCCTGCTGAGGACCCTCTGTGCACGGTCTCTTCCTGGGCCACAGTCCATGCTGGGGCTATGACACCCGTCCCTCCCATGTATGATAGTAGTGGTTCATGGTATTTATTGTAATGATGACTCCGTTTTTAGGAATGAGACAAACAGGCCACCGTACAGAGCGCCACAGGCCGGGGCGGGCACAGCTCTAGCTTCCCCCCATCTGGAGGTTAGAGTCCCACATCAGGTGTGACAGGCAGGCTGTGCTCTCTCCCAAGGCTCTAGGGGAGGCTCCTCTGCTGCCTCTTCCAGTGCCAGAGGCCCTGGGGGTCCTGAGCTGGTGGCAGCAACTCTGCAGGCTCTGAATCGGTCAGGCTCTGAATGTCCCTTCGTCCCAGGTCGCTGCTCCCTCCTCCTGTAAGGAGCCCAGGCAAACTGGAGTAGGGCCCACTCTGATGACCTCATCCCAACTTGATCACATCTGCCAAGACCGTCTTCTCAAAGGAGGTGACATTCACAGGCACAGGTTGTTAGGGCTTCAGTGTACCCTGGGACTGGGTTTGGGGGGGACACAGCTAAACCCTTAACATAGGCAAAGTCCTTGCAGCCTCCTACCCCATTATCCGGCTCTGCATTTCCCTCCCCAGCCTTCCCCTATCTGCTCCCAGCCCCATCCCAGTAACCAGCAAGAGATAGGAGGGAAGATGGGCTCATGATGGGGTGGGATTAAAAGTCTTCCACTCACAGAAGACACGCTGATGTGGGGGTTGCATGCATCCATGAAGGACTGAGGAAGGCCTGGGGCCTTGGAATCATTTCTGGAGGCATTGGCTTGGTTTGCTGACGCCAAGTCTGGCAGTAGGGCCCTGGGTCCCTGCACTCGCCCATGCCCAGCTGTGAGCTGCTCACTTCTTTGGGGTGGAAAGAAATGTCAGGGAGAGATCTGCAAACATGAAGGGCTCAGGTTCTTGAAAACCAAAAGGGCTACCGTGAAGAGACAGGTGGTCCAGACGGAGTGGCTCACATTCCCACTTTCATGGAGGAACCGCACTGGGGGACACCACGGGCAGGATACCAGTGATCCCAGGCCAGTATGACAAATGACACACATGTGGTCAGGCTCCTATCTGGTGCCTACAGCTGCCTCAGTCAATCAGTTGGAGGTAGTTGGTTCCTCGAAGCCTGGAGGTGACCTTCAACACCCCTCCCCCCCCCCCCCCCGCCCATAGCAGGGGCAGATCAGCAATCGCAAAGACCTGACCTGGAGATGGAATCTGTCTGCCATCCTTTGTCTGGACCTGGAAGGACAAATGTTCCTGAAGTTCTGCCCTGAGCTGCTTTGGGCCACTGTGGCCCATGTGATGGGCAGATGAGCCCTCCTCCCTGGTTTCTGTGTTGCGGGGCCAGGAATGAGGGAGCGGGGACCACTTCCCTGTGTCTACCTAGGGCTGGGGCCAGCCCCCAATGCCTTGTTCCTTTACCCTCAGCCCTGCTCGGGCTGTAATGAAGGAGGCCCTGAGTTCCAGCCCGTGGCTCGAAAGGCTGGTGGGGAGAGGGAAGCTAGGGCCGCTTGCAGATCCCCCTCTGGGAGAGTGTCTACGGTGGGTGGCTGCAGGCTCTGGGGCAGTTTAGAATCAGCCATCTCGGGGATCCCTGGGTGGCTCAGCAGTTTAGTGCCTGCCTTTGGCCTAGGGCGTGATCCTGGAGTCCCGGGATCGAGTCCCACGTCAGGCTCCCGGCTTGGAGCCTGCTTCTCCCTCCTCCTGTGTCTCTGCCTCTCTTTCTCTCTATGATAAATAAATAAATAAATCTTAAAAAAAAAAAAAAAGAATCAGCCATCTCCTCTGAAAGTGGATATAATCATATATATTCCTGGTTTTTAAAAATATGTGCTGCATCAAAGTTCAAATTCAAACAATATTCATTTAACAAATAGATTTTAGTGCCTCCTTCAGAAATTTACTTTTAGGGGCGCCTGGGCGGCTCAGTCGGTTAAGCATCTGCCTCTGACTCTGAGGTCATGATCCCAGGGTCCTGGGATTGAGCCCCGTGTCCAGCTCCTTGGTCAGCAGAGGGTCTGCTTCTCCCTCTGCCCCTCCCCCTGCTCACATTTTCTCTTTTTCTCTCCAATAAATAAATAAAAATCTTTTTTAAAAGATTACTTTCTAAAACGGTCCATCAGGGATCACCGAGTGGCTCAGCAGTTGAGCGTCTCCCTTCCACTCAGGTCATGATCCCGGAGTCCTGGGGTCAAGTCCTGCATCAGGCTCCCTGCAGGGAGCCTGCTTCTCCCTCTGCCTGTGTCTCTGCCTCTCTGTGTCTCTCATGAATAAATAAATAAAATCTATTACATAAATAAATAAATAAACAAATAAATAAATAAATCCATCATTTGTCCTCTAGGTACCTACTCTTACACATCTTTAATGCTCTTTTATTCATAATAACTCATTACGATACAAGCTGTACAGTGTCAGCGACACCTGTACACCTGCCTGTCGGGAATGAATTGAAATACACTGGCTTGCCACATGGAAGAAATCCGCCGCTTTCCTTCAGCAGGCGCCCACCGTTGATTAGACATAAAAGGAAATAGCAGATAACGGAGTGTAAATCTGCACATTGGCAGTGAACTCCACGCAGTGTCCTGCACCTGCCACCGGCCCAGCCCGCAAGGACCCTCCTCGGGTGGCACATGCTCCCGTCGGGCTCCTCCCCCAGGGCAGAGCCCCAAGTAACCCCAGCCGCAGCAGCAGCAAACGTTGACTTACTTCCCCAGAGTCAGATTGGGAAATAGGACCCCCCTGCATGCTCAGACCCCGACTGGGGCAGGAGACGGGTGAAAATGGGAAGGAAGGGGCTCCTCCGCTGTTGACTTTTTAACTCACATTCAGCAGTTTGTTTGGGGCTCGCTCCCTCTGGCCCCATGTCCTCCTCGGGGCATCGGCTGCACCTCCCTCCTCCCCCCCTCACTGGGTCCTGCCTCCCCACCTCCGTTGCAGTTTGCAAAAGTATTCCCCTCTGTGCTCCTGACTGGGGGGCCACACCCCCCTCCCCAAAGCAGCCACAGACACAGACAAGGGGTGAGAGATTGAAAAGGTGAACGGGGAGGAAGCCGGGGTGAGCCAGGAAAGCCTCAGCTGTGGGGCAAATCTGGCCGAGTGTCAGCCACTGCAGAGCAACGGTCACCTGCAGAGGCCCAGGGACGGCTGGCCATGCCCAGGTCCTCGGACGCCCAGCGTCAATGGGGCAGCTGGGGAAGAGCGTGGCCTTGGCTGGGCAGCGGGGGCCAGCTGTGCAGGAGCCGGTCGCTTCTCGAAGGAAGATGATGGGATGCTAGTGTTTACCTTCCCACACTTGCCACGGCCAGCGTGTGTTTTGGGGGGTGTGTATGTGTACATGTGGTTTTGCTGTTCACTGGAGGTTCTTGTCTTCCCTGCCCTTGACCATTCATTGGGGTCGCATGCAGCCAAGGTCACTGCCTTCTGTGTCTATTTACAAGGCACTGTGTAGTGTCACTGCACTGAACATCAAGCCACCACCACCTCTGACCCCGAAGTACAGAGAGGCTCAAACCTTGAGAATTAAGCTCAAGGTACCTCAGGTGCTGGATATACCTCCCCTGGGACTTTCTCAAAAGTGTCACTGTGGCCAGCCACACACCGGGCACCTCCCCGATAGTACAGGTGTGCAGGGGGCTCGGCAGGCAACAGACTCTTAGCCGTCTGGGTGAGCAAGGCCGACTGGTCCTGCAGGTTGGGGGGTGGGGTGGGTGCTGAGTGCCTGAGGCCCTCCCTGCCCCCCCCCCCACCCCTGGTGCTCCTCCCCGCCCTCGGGAGCCTGGGATCCAGCCCAGACGCCCCCTGTCTGGGCCCCAAGGTGAAGGACAGCCGACGGTGAATCAGCCACTCTGCCCGAATACTTGGGTCTCAGCAGTGTGTGAAACATATCACATCAAAACATCCCTAAAAATAAGGGCTGATGTCATGAGGCTGGCCACTGAGAGCCCGAGGTGAAAGGGCAGAAAGGAAGCGCAAACCCCTTGCTGTCTGTCACTCCTAAGGCTTTTTTCTGGAGACACTGAAGAACCAAGTACAAGCACATGGTGCCCTCCAACTTCAGAAAGACCCTGAAATGCCTGCTTCCCAGATAAGCTGACGGAACAGGAAACTGTCTCAAAATTTGTTTCTTCCGATTGCAACTCCACCACCAAGAGCCTCTTCTCTCGGCCCCATGCCTCTCCTCCCTCCTCCCAGGGCTCCCTGTCCCTCCTCCCTCCTCAATGCCTCTCCTCCCTCCTCCCAGGGCTCCCCCTCCCTCCTCCCAGGGCTTCCCCCTCTCCTTCCACCTCCTTCCAGTTCCTCCTCTCTCCCCATCCCTCCTCCCTCCTGCCTCCCCTTCTCTCCTCCCTCCTGTCTCCCCCTCCTCCTCCCAGGGCTCCCCTCCCTCCTCCCAAGGCTTCCCCCCCGCCCCCCACAGAGCTGTTCCTGGTTCTGCAGGCCACCAGGCAGCCCCTTCTTTGCCTTTCTCCCTGCCCTCACAGACCCCGACCCCAGGAGTATACTGAGCCTCTGGAGGGAGGCTGGTGCCCCAGGGGGCTCCTCTGGGCCAGGGGTCCGCAGCTCAGAGGAGCTTCTAGGGGCTGAAGGCCCAGGAAGGCCAAAGCCCAGCATGCGGAACGATTTTATTTTATGAATGTTAACACGCGAGAAGCTCATAACACGGCCAAGTGGTTATGAGCTCAAAAGCTTTGTGAGAGATTTTCTCCGAGGACTCGTTAATGTGGTCTTTTAATGGAATACTCCCGAACCTGAATCCCTAACTGGAGCTATAAATAGGCTGGTAAGTGCCTGGCAGGGAAGCAGCCCCGCCGAGGGCCCTCCCGTCCAGGGTGTGTGTGCAGGGACCTGGGGGGGTGGTCGCAGGGCCCGGGCTAGTCCCCGCTGCCCCCCAAGCACAGGGCCCAACTCCTGGGGTTGGTGGCCCCATGACTCACGCCGCCCCAGCCCTGCACCGGGCCACCCTCCTGAAATACATACAGTTGAGGGAAATTTCTTGGGGTATTTTTGGGAGACAGCTGTTGGTGACTGGAGCCCGGAGTGACGGGTGGCTGGGTGGGTGCGGCCAGGCGCAGAGGCCCCGGTGCCCTGTCCGCCTGCGGGGCCCGAGGGGGGCTCCAGCAAGCCCTCGGCAGATGTTGCCAAAATGAAATTTCAGCTCCTGTGTGGCGTGGGGCGCTCCCCGACTCGCAGGGGCCCACAGAGAGCATGCCACGTGGGGCCATCACCCTCTGTCTGTCTGTCTGTCTGTCACCTGCTCAAGCAGCGCCCACACCTGCCCGGGAGGACCTGCTCCTGCAGGGCCACCTCCTCCCCCGACGCTGAGATGGGCTCCTGACCCTGTGTTGTTCCCACCTCCTCCTGGAACCTGAATCCGTTCTACACGATGGAGAAAGAAAAGGGACAAGGAGAGATCTTTGGTCAAATAAGATTGGAAAATACTACATAATTAACTTTTCTAGATGCTATTTATATACATTAGCATTTAAACATCGGAGAAGTTCATGGGGCACCTGGCTGGCTCAGTGAAGCATCTGCCTTGGGCCCAGGTCATGATCCCAGCGTCCTGGGTTCCAGTCCTGCGTCCAGCTCCCTGCTCAACGGGGAGTCTGCTTCTCCATCTGCCCCTCCCCTTGCTCAAGCTCTTTCTCTCTCTCTCAAGTAAATAAATAAATTCTCTTAAAAAATCAGAAAAGTTCTGCAACAGAGAAATCTATTTAACTTCATATACCACAGCATTTCTAAAATGTATTTGTTAAAAAAAGAACAACTTTTGCAGCATGTGGTTGCAATGCCCCCAAAGATGTCCAGATGCTAGTCCCCAGGACCTAGGAGTGTGTTACCTCACAAGGCAAGAGGGAGTGTGCGAGTGGGATTAAGTTAGGGACCTCAAGGTGGGACGATTCCTGGGTTACCCTGGTGGGCCTGAGCTAACCACGAGGGTCTTTATGACAAAGGAGAAAGTAAGAGTCAAAAAGGTGAGACAAAGAAGCAGAAGGTGGAACGATGGATTTGAAGCTGCAGAAAGGGACCGCAAGTCAAGGAATGGGGCATCTCTGGGAGCTGGGGGAGGAAAGGAAATCCGTTCTTCTTAGACCTTCCAAAGAAATGCAGTCTGCCCACACCTGGATTTTAGGGCCCATTTTAGACTCCTAACCTCCATAACCCCAGGAGAAAAAAAAAACTGTGTTGATTTAAGTTGCTAAATTGGAGACAACTTGTTATAGCAGCAGGAGGAAACAAGCACATGGAGTGAGTATCGCTATCTCAGGGCCAATTAATAGAAATTGGGAAGCTGAGGACATCCTTGCTTAACTGTCAGGTGGGACAAGACTCCCCACCATTTGCCTCCCCAGGCCCCCCACCACTGAACTCCTCATCCTTCCCAGGCCCCCCTACAACTCAGCTCTACATCCTCCCCAGGACCCCTACAGCTGAGCTCCTTGTCCTCCCCAGGCCCCCCTACGTCTCAGCTCCTCATCCTCCCCAGGCCCCCCTACGTCTCAGCTCCACGTCCTCCCAGCCCCCCATGACTGGGCTAGAGTCCCATTTTGCAGATATGGTAACAACTATTGAAGGAGCACATTCTCTAAGAAATCAGTATATGTTCTCTTCTTTTTCTGATGCTGTGACCATAGAACAGGGACAAAGGAGCTGAGCTCTTGTTTCAGTGGCTGGTCCGATGCAAAGTGTGAAGTCTGTCCTCGAGGGGAGACCAGCCGGGTGGTGGGGGCCCTCAAAGTGTGAGCTGTGCCTACGTTCTGCTCACGCGAACCGGATCTTCAGCAGAATACCTGTCACTCACATCCTGGCACTTCGTTCTGTTTCATTAGCAAATCTGATTAAGGAGACCCTGTTGAACTGCTCAGCTTCTCCCATAGAACATTCTAGAGAAGGGCAAAGAACCCTCCGTGGTTTCCCTCCAGCACCAATCCCATGTCCATCTTTCGGGCTACGAGTCACAGTGGCTCGGCTGTCATTTAACAAGACCCCATTGGCATTTTGACGGAAAGAAAGATCAGAGGAATTGAAAACAAATGGGGGAGAAAAAGCACACAATCATCTCGCCAAAAGTTTTGCAAAGAAGAGCCGGCTCAGAGATGAAACTCTTTATCTTTTGCACGTTGAGTCCTTGAGGCAGGAACTCGGCAGGGACTCCCGAGCCCTCCTCTCCTCGGGGCCCCCTCTCCCGGCGGGTCGGGCAGCCCGCAGCTCTGCAGCCGCCTGGGGCTCCCTGTGTCCCGGGAAAGTGCCCCCGGCTGCCTGCCGGGCGTGTGTCCCCGAGGCCTGGCCCCTCCGGCTGACCTTCCCCAGCTGGACCGGGAACAACCTCGCCTGTCGCCCTCCCGCACCTGCCGGCCCCCCACCGAGAGCGCTGGAAACCGGCACCCCTGTCCTGGATTCCTTAGCCCCGAGCTGGCCCTGAGCTGACTTGTCTGGGCTCTTGATGTCGCCAACCCGGGAGCCCGCTCCGCCGCCTTCATCCATCAAGGAAATGATTATGGGGACGCTGGCTCATGTCTTGTTCATGGGGCTGGCTTTGCCAGTGCCTCCCCAGTATCCCTCACCCTGGTCCTCCAGCACCTGTGGGCTTGGCTTCCCCGGGGAGGGGTGCAGGGGGTGCAGGGGCTGCAGCAGGGGTGGGTCCCCGAGGCCTCCCTGCGAGGAAGCCTCTACTCCCGGCCCCTTGCCTGCTCTGGGGTCTGCTGGCATCTCCGGAGTCCGGGCCGACAGCGCTGTCCCCTGGGTGTCTGCATCCTCACCCGCATTCCCTTGGGAGCAGGCCTGGGCCCACACTCCCTCTTTCTATAAGGTCAACAGCTCTATCGGATGAAGGGCCCACCTTAATGGCTCCTTTTAACCCCTTGCATGTGCAAAGGCTCTGCTTTCAACTCTAAGCTCACATTCTGGGGGTCCAGGGGTCAGGACTTAAGGTAGGACCCTGGGGTGGGGGGGACACAATCGGCTTCATAACAGGACTCCCCTTCTGACTGACGCCAGTGTGGCCAGTTAACCATCCTGCTCTCCCCACACCTCCCTGTAAGGTGGCCAGACCAGCTCTGCCCCCAAGATGTAAATACAATCTATTGGACTGGACTGGACCGGACCCAGCCCTGCCCCCTCCGTCCTTCCTGAGCGGATGCAACACCGGCAGAGTGGTCATCCCCCCCACAGTGAGGATAAAAGCTGCACTTGGGAGAACGGAAGGCAGAAGGACTCTAGGTCCACGAGGCCTCCCTGGAGCCACCATCTGTGGACAGACTCCTTGTCACCTGAGAAGAACAAATGTCTCAAATGTCTCCTGATTTAAGTCCCTGGCTGTCAATAAGAAACAATGCCCAGCCCCCCAAGCCCATCCTCTGGGACACACTTAACCTCAGGTAAAGGAACCATACCTGGTTGTCACAACTCGGGAGGCTCCTGCCAGTATTGGTGGGCCAAGGCCAGGGGTGCTGCTTACCCCACTTCTGTTGCACAGAGCAACCCCCCCTCAATTATTGTCCCACCCCAAGTGTCCACATAGGCCAAGCTTTGGGAAACCCTGGTTAAAGTCACTGCCGATGGCTCTTTGTTACACGACAACCATACTGATCGACGGGGAGAGAACAGCCGGGCCTCTGGGGGAGCCCAGAAGTGGGACCTGGGAGCCCTCAGGAATATAATCTGCACATCGCAGCCCCCAGAACCCCCAGACTCCCCTTTCTGCTTTGCTCTGCAAACCTGTTCTGTTGTCCTCCCTCTCTTTGTGTCTCCGTGAACACACAGCTAAATGTACCATTCCCTCATTTCCCGAATTTACGGGTCCTGAATTCAAGCTGGTAGTAGAAATGGACTCATATCCGAGCCCACCCTGGTTTCTGGAATAAAGAATTTGATGGGCCCACATAAAGTAGGATTTCTAATCAACTGTGCTCAGGGGAAGCAAGTCACGGGCTAGAATACAGCTGCTGGCCCTTCACGGCAGTGGGGTGGGGGGGGGAGGGAAGAGGGAGTTTCCTGATAATGGGTCACTGACTGGGAAGTGGGACACGTTGTGTCGGTCCCACGACCTTCCTAGCAGCCAGCTCGGGGCCTTGCATACATAAAATGCTCACTGAACACATAATGAGGGGTTAAGATGACATAGAAATAGCAAGACGCTCTGTGACAATGATGTTTGTTGTGCTACTAGTCACCAGGGAGTCCCGGGGTGCCATGGGGAGGACTTTTCCCAGTGACATGCACAAGATTAAAAGTAAGTACTTTCCACGCTCACCTACCCCAGGTATGTGCACTAAACCTTTCTCTGGGGACGCTCAGTGGTTGAGCGTTGACCTTTGGCTGAAGTCGTGATCCCGGAGTCTGGGGATCGAGGTCTGCACTGGGTTCCCCGCAGGGAGCCTGCTTCTCCCTCTGCCTGTGTCTCTGCCTCTCTCTCTCTCTGTGCGTCCCTCATGAATAAATAAAAAATAAGAAAAAATAAGAAAATTTTAGAAACCTTTAAACTTTTTTCTGGTTTTCCAGAATTCTTTGCCGCCTGTAGTGTACTTCTTATGCTGTTTTTCAGAATAACATTAGGGCCCATTGCTCTACAGTGAAAGGGTCTTTACCTGGAAAGGTATCAGAGTCTGAATACAAATATATCAATCAAATTATCTGAACACAACTGTGTTTGAAAATAAATGTGTTCTAAGCCTCACAGCCTTTTGGACACTAGGTAACTTGTTCCTTAAGCGCCCCTCTGCCTGCCCCCGCCCCAGCTGCCATAGTCTTAGCCGTGACCTCCAGTGCCCTTCCTCACCCCACAGGGGCCATGTCACCGGCCCAGACACCAGCGCTTCGGGGACACCAGCCCTTCGGGTTGGGACTCTTCCCTCTCATTCCCTAAGGCCGTTCTCATGCCACTCCTTCACTCTGGTCTGCATTTTGTCCAATTGTCAGGGGCTGCGAATCAACTGACTGGTTAGCCTGACCAATTGTACAAACGAAGATGTTTTCAGCAGGGTAATGCAGTTCCCTTCCCAGGAATTCCCCTTCCCCCAATGCACAAACCCCCATCCGCCTCCAGAAGATGGTTTGTACTTAAATGGGAGCCTTCGAATGGCACAATACAAAGACCAAATGGTGTGGTAGGAGTTGATTCATTGACACAGGTCAATGAGAAGATAATTTTGATTCAGGGCTTTCCCCAGGACCCGTCGAGCCTTACAGACCCCCCTGCGCACTGAACACCTCAAAGTGCCAGACCCCATGCTTGTATTTACAGGCAGTACTGCATCAGAGAAGAGGGTCTCAGGGATTAACTGATTTTATTTCCCATAGCTGCACAATAGATCAGGGCTAGACCTGAGATCCAAACCCAGGTATGTGTCTGCCTCCCGCGTAACTCCTCCACCCTTCCTCCCATCCTACTGGCTTCTCAATAAATTCCACAAGATGACAGCTGCTTTAGAAATAAACACACGTGTCCCCTGCCAGGCCAAAAGGGGGTCACAGTATCTATTTCCAGTTTGCCACCGACCACCCCAGGGGCCTGACCACCTCCATGGTCACATCCCAACTTAGCATCTATTAAGTGAAGACTTGCTGAGATGTTTATGGAAAGAAGGACATCACTCAAGGAGCACTGAAATAGATTGAGCAGCACATCTCTTCTCTTACAACCATATTCTCACCTCCAGATACGAACCTGCTCCTGAGTTCTGCAACCCAGGAAGAGACTTGGTGAAACTGGGTGCCACTGTGACTGTAGGCTTCTCTTCTGTCACCACCCCTCAGCCCTCCCGAGGAAATTCACAGAGGGCATCATTAGTGTCAGTGGGCACTGGACCCCAAGGGGAACATTGAAATCTAAACCCATGGTCAAGCTGGAATCTTGTACTTCCCTAGAAGTATCGACGTTGAAAGAATTTTTACAAATCAAATCACAAGAGCATTAGAGTTGATTATACACTATTCAGTTCATAGTTGTGGCAAAGCCTTGGAAAATGAAGAATCTTTTTCTGATTAAACAAACTTCAGGTCACCTTTTTGCTTTACTTTTCTATCACACCCTCTGCGTAAAGCACATTGGCATTACACCCCCCCCTCCCCAAAATGGTGTCAAAACCCAGGCAAAGAGATCTAAGAAACATTATGTAGACCAGAATTTCTGAGCCTTTCTAAACATCTTCGATAATGACTCTCAGCCTGTACTTTCCTTCCTGAAGAGCTTGAGGGTTTGGGGGTGGAGATGGTGGGAGATGCAGAGTAGAGCCAATGATACAACCTCCATCCTGCGGTTGGAAACATGGCAACGGGCTGAAGATCAGAAGCAAGAAATGGAACAAAGTCTCGATTGAGGCCAATAGCAATGAACTTCACAGTGAAGCCTGCATCTCTGATTGTGCCTCTGCACATGCCTGCCCCTGTGACTCTGAGAATGTGCAGAGCCCATCTTATGTAATTTGCATAGGAATTTCGGGAATGTGAGGGTGTGAAATATTAACAACTCTCTATATAATTATTAGGGGATTTTTTTTCAGGGTGAAAAATTGTTATGGAGCTTAATACAGGCTGAGAACATTTCATTAGATTTTCTTTAAGTTTCTTTCAGACCAGTGGGAATCAAAATTTATAATAATGGAGCTCTCTTTGGTAAAGAGTGATAAGGCTGAGGTTTCTGATTATAACTACAAATGCTTTAAATAGCTATCATAATTAATTATTAAGAGAAGTAGCCTTCTTTTACACGCAGAAGACTAAAATTGTGAGCTGGGGGAAAAAATATGTCAGTAGAGGATCTTTTAGGGCACCAGGAGCTTTAAATGGGATTCGTGTCGGTCAGCATTTCAGGAGTGGAGATGTCGCTTTTGAGGAAGTGTCTCCAGGAGATGTTTTTGCCCTCAAAAAGTCATGATAAGGGAAATGCTGTTCTTTCTTTCTACTGGTGCTGTTCAATGCTGGAGGACAAAGAGGAAAATCAGACACTCGCTCCTGTATTCCTCCCTGTGACTTGGAGAAAACAGGAGCCAGGCATGGGAGAAACTGTCTCGCAGCAACACAGAAGGGTCTAGACGGGGCCCAAAGGGGGTAGCATGCCACTGTACGAAGGGGCAAAGAAGGGAACAGAGCTAGCTAGATTCATTTCCTTTTTTGATTCTGGGAGGCTAACTTTCATTTCCCCAAAGTACATGCAGAGTTGGCATGGGAGCCCCCAGACTGACCAGGCCCTGGCAGGCGCTGTGGGCAGAACCGTGAGACTCAGAACTAACATCTGAAAGCTCTGACAGACCAGCTGCGTTCAGCCCCATGGCCACACGCTCCAGGGACGTGGACAGACGTGGACAGACAGCGGGATCTGTGCCAGGTAGAGGATGGAGTTAGAAGCAGGTGTGACAGGGCTCGTGTGTGTGCCCGCCCACGTGTGTCGCTCTGCACAAGCTCGCATCTGTGTGCGGTGTGTGCGGTCTATACTTTGTTAGAAAGAATAAAAATCATGAAGGCATTTGGAGGTACATGGGCTGGACATTCAACTTTTTTTTTTCTTTTCCTGCTGGGCTACAAACATCCGGAGGAAGTGAATCTCCACTAGCTGATGACCTCATTTCCACTGTTTCTCAACAATGTGCCGAACCATCAGCAGGAGGCCTACCCAGCCAGGCACACAGGGCGGGGGGCACGGACTGCAACCCAAGCCTCTCCTGCACTGCTCCATCTGCACCAGGTTCGCCTGCTGACCCCCTCAGCCCTGCACACCTCTCCTTCCATGAGATGCAGCTGGCAAAATCATCTCAAGGATAAAATGTTGAGGTGCTCATCATTCCCAAATAATAAAGAGTCCAGGTGGACAGGATCCAGCTGATGGGGTGGGGTCATTAATCATGTGCGGAGAGACCAGTACTGTGACAGTGATACAGGTTTCCTGTGATCATGCCATGGAAATTAGTCACCCAACAGAATCAGCAAAACACCTATTATTGATGACGTTTGCCAAATCAGAGATAAATTGAGTGCTTTATCCTGACCCAGTGACAATGATAGATGACTTTTATTAAATCAATAGATCAATTCAAAGCCAATAAGTCAAGACATCCTGAGGTCAATCAAAGCAAAACACCACCACAGGGAGCCCAAAGGTTAGCTCCCTGTGAGAGGAGGGGAGGAGAGGTATGGGTCTAAACACACCAAGAGAGCCTATGGACGAGCACAAAGTTGAAAAGGACATTCTTTGCCTTTCTCTGCTTATTTGCTCAATTCCAAAGGAGGGTAGAAACAGGCCGCACCTGGCAGTTGCCTGTGTTGCACACAAGATGCATAAGACTGTCCGCCATCGGAGCCTGTGGACAGAAACCAGCTGTGTTACAGTACGCTTCACCAGCAAAGGCCTGTGCGATTTCTCTCTCATCCTGCAGGTTGTCCTCAGCTTGGGGTTGGTTTCTCATGAATGACCAAGTCATGAAGTCGAGGTTCCTGGCGGGGTGAGGAAGCCAGGCAGGAGGTGAGAGGGAGAGTGGGAAAGCGCAGGCTGCGGATGTGGGGCGCGGATTCCTAGCCGCTCGCAGGCCAGAGCTGCTGGGTGCAGGCTGTAGCTCCCCCGCTGTGGCCCAGGGGAAGACCAGCGTCCAGCGTGCGCAAGGCAGCAGCCCTCGTCGGTCACCTCCTCTGCTCCGGGCGGGCAGGTGGTGGGGGGGCTGCTTCCCAGAGCTGCGGGCTCAGTCTGCACGAGCAAACACACCTCCATCCGCTCTCACCCACTCATGCACACAAATATACTCTCAGCCACTCACACATGGGACACCAGGGCCACCCCCCCTTCTGATGGCATCTCAGAGAAGGCAGGGAGAGGCTTTAACTGTGTCTTCACCCTCGCCCAACCTGACCTGCATAGTAGGCTCAGGTTACAGGCAGAAGATTGAGAAATACATCATTTTTTTTTTTCATACGAACCGTCAGAAAGAGGGACTGTTAGGAGCAGGTGAACAGTGGCAACCCTGAAAGAAAAATAGCAGAACCTGAGAGCCTCCCTTCTGGATGTTACAGAGAAACAGACGTGTGCCCAAGACAGGAGCCACCAGGTGATCCTCAAGAAAGAAAAGGAAATACTGTGACAAGTTTTTGCAAAGTCTACATCTGGAGAAGAGCGGGTTTTCAAGTGGGGGCTGAGGGACGCCCAGGTGGCTCAGCAGTCAAGCATCTGCCTTCGGCTCAGGTCGTGATCCCAGGGTCCTGGGATCGAATCCTGCATCGAGCTCCCTGCATGGAGCCTGCTTCTCCCTCTGCCCGTGTCTCTTCCTCTCTCTGTGTCTCTCATGAATAAATAAATAAAATCTTAAAAAAAAAAAAACACTATGAAGTGGGGGCTGGGCTCACCAAGTACAAATTGCACTCGGGAAAAGCTTTCTTGACGGCGTTACAGAAGGCAGAACAGGGAGCAGTGTGGACACGCTGCATTTTATGCTTCTTCAGCAAAGCCTCTCATGAGGGGCCTCACAGATCTGTGTTTGCACAGTTAGTTCAACCGATGTGGGTACGTCCCAGGCGGGTGGATCAGTCCTGGAAACAGCAGGGAGATGAAGCCATGTGGTGGAGGACAGGCCCCATCACCGTGGGAGCAAAGGGGTCCTGCCAGAGGAGGGTCTGGGCTTGAACTGTTCCCCGTGTAAGGAGAAACACGCCAAGCAAGCCAGCACTGTGTTTTCTTGGACTCCCATCATGTTCAGACAACACGTTACTAATGCTACACATACAGGGGAAGAAGTTGTCCAAATAACACTTTACCAAACCCCATGTCCATAAAAAACAAATCCTTAAAGGACACAGAGTCTGAACCCCAAACAGTTTACATTCAGATAAAGTCCAGAAAACAAGAATTGCAGAAACAGGAGGAGATTATATATATATTATATATATATTCTTTATAGCTGTTTATAAATGTCAAGGAGTCACTGAAATAGCTCGAGCAACTTGGAGTCCTGAAAGAATTCGATTCAAAAGCTCCTTGACGGGGTGTGGGAGGTGTGGGAGGAATGTGGGTTGGTGTCCAGGAGGGAGGCAGGCACACCAAGGACATACTGTAGGCGACAAGCTGGGAGGACCGAGCGGTGGAGGCCCAGGGAGGGGACCGATCTGGGCTGTGACGCACAAGAGCTAGGTTGTACATTGTTTGTATTTTAGGGAGGAGGGAGCTCTTGGTGGGGGGCTGTGGAGATCCTCACCAAGATTTTGTAGGTTTTACGTGGAAGGACAAGGGAGACCGGAGCTTCCCAGAAAAGTGGCTGCTTGGCCTGGGAAATGGATGCAGAATAAAGAGACTGGAGGGACCTGTGGACCGAGGTTCTGGGCAGTGGCCTCCCCTGCCTCGTGCCTGGAAGACTGGGAGAGAATGGAAAGCAGCTTCACTAGCAGGGTGGAGATGGGCTGAATCTGGGAGGCAAAGGAGAGAAAGAGAGAGAGAGAGAGAGAGAGAGAGAGAGAGAGAGAGAGAACACAGGCAACCGTGAAGTTACTAACGACCAGGATGATAGGAATGTGATCGGTGAGACAGAAAGAAAGATGCAGCATGAGGGAAAATTAATCAGGATCTTGGATTTAGATACATTTAGCTTTAAATACTAGTGGATTTCTCTAAGTGCAGATTTCCTACCAGAAAGAAAGAGGAGGAGGAGAAAGAGAAGCAGGAGAAGAAGAAAAAAGTAGGAGAAGAAAAGGAGAAGAATGGCTGGACTTGACCTGAAAGCACGGTGGAACACAACAGCCATAGAAGTACAAGATTCTGGAAGGAGGCAGGCCCACCTAGTCTTGTAGAAAAGGCGTTGGGCAAAAGACCCAGCATCAACCTTGGGGAAGCCCACCTTGGAGCCAGGAGCCCAGCCACAGGGAGATTTGTGGTCAGTCTCAGTAGAATGATGACTATTGGACTGATACCACCCGGCAAGGGGTCACTATAGAATATCACAGATTTCTTGCTCTTGTCAATTGAACGTTATTTCTAAAGTTATGTATTTTCCCTTCTTTTATGTTTTGGTATTTCGGGGTGGTGGTGGTGGGGAACAACTTTAGATATGCAGAAAAGCTGCAAAGATAGAACCTTTGGTTGTCATGATTCCTTAGTCTTTTCTGCTTTGGGACAGTCTTGTTTCGAGTGGCGTGAGAGTTTTGAGGACTACTGGTCAGCTATGTTGTAGAATGTCCCTCCATTGTGTTTGGTTCTGGCGTCCTTCTCATGAATAGACAGCAGTTGGTGGGTTCTAGGGGGAGGGAACCACAGAGATACAGGGTCATCTCATCGTATCTCATCAGGTGCACACTGTCTACAGGACATGGGTGACATCATTAACTGTGGTCACCGGGTCAAGGGCATGGTTAACTGATTTGTCCAGTAGACTGTGACATTTCCCCCCTTCCATGCTCTATTCATATTCTGTTTGGAAGCAGGTCACCAAGTCCAGCCATACTCAAGGGCAGAGGGTTAAGGTGGAGGAGTATCTGTGTAAATTATTTGGAATTCTTCTATAAGGATTATTTGTCTTTTTGCTCCCATTTAGGTACTTCTTCGGGCATTTTTTTATTTCAACATGGACTCACATGGATTTATTTTAGACTTTGAGCTATATATAACAGTACTAATTTCCTTTTTTGCTCTATTCATTACAGCTTTGGCCACTGAGAGCTTCTTTAGGTTGGCTCCTGTGTCCCTTTGACATTGCCCACCCTTATGTTATGTGAGCTCTTCCTCACTTTCTGCCACTACGAGATCCTCCAGGCTGGTCTTGTGTTTTTCTCTGATCCAGTCCCAGAATGAGTGATTTCTCCAAGAAGTTCTGGTTCCTTTTATTGGAGAATTGCCTTTAGAAACCAAGATCTGGGTCCTGGGTCTATTTGAAGCTACTGGAACATCTCCACTTCTGGGCCCTTTCAGCAGAGCTGAGAAATCTGTGTTTGCACACTAATTCATGTACACGTGTCTCTCTAGTTATTTTATCCACATCTATCTGTATGTATCCTAAGCTAACTGATGGCTTTCCCCCTTTGCGTATCCATAATTTCCCTCTTTTTCCCACCATCCACTATCTGTTTACTTATTTGTTTGACCCCAGCACTCATGTAAAGCTGTTTCAGAATTGTGCTCCTGTATCCTTACTGAACATTCTTATCTATGCTTTTGTGGGGTTGTTTTGTATATTTTTTATTGGAGTTCGATTCGCCAACATATAGTATAACACCCACTGCTCATCCCATCAAGTGCCCCCTTCAGGGTTATCTATGCTTTTGAAGCACAAAATGCTCATGTATTAATACTCACAGTAAAATCTCAGGGGAAAATGTAAAGGCATGTGAAAGTATCAGGATTCATAAAAATACCAATCAGCTAAAATAAGGAATCCAAGTAAAAATATGAATTTCCATGATACACAAGAGTTTGAAAATAAATAAATGACATAAGTAGAGACTAACAGAGAACAGGCTCACCAGCAATTCACATGAGAGGGGAGAGGAGTGGACATATTTAGTTCACCACAAGCTTGGGATGTGGCCATGCTGGTAAACAAAAACCATGTAGAGAGTCTGCACTGGTGAAAATAGAATATTGTAGTCAAGGCAGGAAAATGCCCCCCAGTCTATGTACAGGTCAGACACCGTCTCTACAGATGCATTTATATCCATCCTAAAACAGGGCATGGGAGGGGGAGCAGGGTCATGCAAGATGGATAACATCACACTCTTAAAATACTAGCAGGGATTAGATGTACCGTGTGCCACTCCAGAGAGAAGAGCTAAGAGTCTGAGAATCATCCCTTAAACGATGGGGCTGTATAAGTGCAGGGCAAACGATCTGCCCCCAACACTCCTGACTTGGGGAGCATCAAACTGAGCCTGGTCCAGATCCAGGACACTGGAAGGAGATGCTGGAGGTCCCACCCCAGAGAAGGCGCCGAGGAAAAGCTGAAAGGACGGACCCACCGGGTTGTTCATGACAACGCTTCTGTGAAAAGTGAAAATAGGATGAGGAACTGAAATGAGGGCAGTCAGGGGTCTGGGAGAGGCTCCATCGAGGAGCAGGAGGAGGATGGGGCTGGGGAGACTCCAAAGACTAGCTCCCACCTTTGCTTCAGGCCCAGCGCACTGCTGGCTTTGCAGCCACCTCCCTCCCAATGGCGTGGGGCAAAACAGGCCTGGTGAGGACAGCAAAAGGAAGGCAGCATCTGTGTGACTAGAAGGAAGATTTTCAAATAATTGGAGTTGTCCAAAAATAAGACATAATCCCTGATCAAGAGGGGATTTCAAACAGGCGGGCATGCAACGTTAGCGGAGTGGCCGCCGATGACAAAGTAACACTGTTATGCAGTGATTATAGGGACAGGCAAATACTAGGAAGAGAGACCTGGGGTTCTGGTGGGTTCAGAGTCTCCCCAGGAAGTAAAAAGGGCTACTCAGAGATGCATGAGCCCTTGAAGCAGTAGTCCAGGTGCAGGCCACAGAGCACCAACATGCATGTGATTTGATGTGGCATTAGCAGTTGCTTTTGTGCATTCATTACACATATATTTTTACTTAACACAAGATAATCTTAAAATTGAGCCAAGAGGCCAGGATGCCAATCCTGACTCAGGCACCAGGAGAGTCACTTGGCTGCTCTGAACCTCGATTTCTCAGTTCACAAAAGGAAGGGAGTGGACCAGGAGATCTCTCAGGTCTCATCCAGCTCTATGTGTTTTCAGGAGGACATCCCGTTATTTAAAATGAGACCACCTGGGTGGCTCAGTGGTTTAGCGCCTGCCTTCAGCCCAGGGAATGATCCCGGAGACCTGGGATCGAGTCCCACATCAGGCTCCCTGCGTGGAGCCTGCTTCTCCCTCTGCCTGTGTCTCTGCCTCTCTCTCTCTCTCTCTCTCTCATGAATAAATAAATAAAATCGTAAAATAATAAATAAAAATAAATAAAATGAGACCACCTGAACTGTTTCCTCTCTCCAATGCAAAGGAGCCCCCTTTCCAAGCCTGGGTATGGTTTCTTCAACATCTTTGTTGGCAGAAGGAAAGTGGATCGCAAAACATCAGCATCTGATGCCCCCCCTGGGGAGGCAGTTCCAATAGTGGTGAGGAGGAAACATTTGAATGGCCTCAGAGCTCGCGAATAAAGGAGCCCAAACAGTCAGCTCGGATCCATAACCGTACTGCACAACGCGTGCCACGGGGCGACCACGACGTGTGAGAGGTGAGGCCAGACGCTGTGTCTGTGCAAGTTTAGAGAGGGAGACGGCCCCGCGGAGGCTCGTGCTATTTTGGTTTGCACATGGAAAGACATCCTGTCATGGGGTATTATGTTCTGTGTGGGCACCTCGGGGCGCAGGAGCGGGGAGGACTCCCAAGGGATGGAAAGGAAGCCGGGAAGCTGAGAAGCAGCGAGGGAGCTCAGAGACCAGCGGTTTAGCCCGGAGCCTGGCGCCGCAGGGGAGCTCAGCCAGTGCCGGCTGGGTGGACAGCTTGAACCCCACGGTAGACTGTGGGGCAGGCAGAGGGGGACGCGTTCAGTGAGCAACAGGGGTGAATAAATACATCTACTGTCCCCGCCTGACACTGACCTACACCTACCTGCAGGCTTGCAAGGCGTTTGTGAAGGGTGTGAGGTCTCACCTGACTGCCTGCTGTCCTGGGCTTTGGAAGGGCAGACTGTGGAAGTAATTTAAAAGGAAAGAAAAAGGGGGAATCCCTGGGTGGCTCAGCGGTTTAGTGCCTGCCTTTGGCCCAGGGTGTGATTCTGGAGTCCCAGGATCCAGTCCCGCGTGGGGGTCCCAGCATGGAGCCTGCTTCTCCCTCCTCCTGTGTCTCTGCCTCTCTCTCTCTCTATGTCTATCATAAATAAATAAATAAGTAAATCATAAATAAATAAATAAATAAATAAATGGAAAGAAAAAGGCTGGGTTTGGGACATTTTGATCATTGTTTGTTAGCAAACTTCTTGGGTTTCTAAGGTGGATAAAAATAATGAATTGAGGGGTGCCGGTGGCTCAGTAGGTGAAGCATCTGCCTTCGGCTCAGGTCATGATCTTGGGGTCCTGGGATGGAGCCCCCGGGTCCGCTGAGTGTGGAGCCTGCTGCTCCTTCTTCCTCTGGCCCACTGCCAGCTCGTGCTCCAAGCTCTCTTGTTCTCTCTCTCTTTCTCTCTCTCTCAAATACATAAATAAATCTTTAAAAAATAATGAATTCATAAGGGAGTTGAAAAAGAAAAAGCATGTCCTTCTGAAACTCAAATCAAAACGTAAGAGGAAGAAAACAGTACAGACAGAAATTTTATTATACAAATTGCCACCTTTAATAAATCTCTTAACAGAAGAGCAACCCAGGAAAAGAAAACAACAAAAGAGTAAAAGGATATACAGAAATGCTCTGCAAACAAGACAAACGATTCTTGGGTATTTGGAGGATGACCAAGTTCAAACACACAGAAGGCGTCTTCCCTTCGGGTCTTTAGAAGGCTGAGCCTAGAGGGGAGGCCTTGGCTGGGCACCTCCCAGAGGCCAACAGACCTACTGCTGCATCTCCTCCAGCCTCGATGGTCCCAGGAGCCAGGGTGAGGAGGACGTCACCAGGTGTGGACTTGAGGTTGCTGAGCCTTTGTGCTCTGCACAAAGATGATGTGCCTCACCAGAGACAGGCAGGATGGACATGGGTATGGACACATGCCAGCATTGGGTAACGACAGGTGAGTGCGTGGGGCACCTGACACTGGAAAGCATCAGTTTGGTGACACAGACAGTGCATCCCCCCAGAGCTCCGTGGTTGAGGTGTGCACTCATTGCCAGCTCGGCCCCCATTGGAAAGGTCTTGCCTCCAACCTCCACACAAGGTCAACCTCCGGATTCAGGGCAAGCTGAGGGGGCTTGATGGAGGTGCTTCCGTCGTGCCGTGATTCTACACGAAAGCGAGAATGCCTCTGCCACCCTGGTTCCATCCACCTGCTTCCCTTTCCAAAGATTTGGCCTGTAAATCGGACACTGGGGAGAGCCCAGGAGTGAATCTGTAAGGAAGCACTGCTTCTGTAAACTGCTTGTAAATTGCGTTTTCTTTGTTAATTTGGGATGAAAAATTGTTGTCATTGCCAATGGACTACTTGAGCCATACTCCCTCCCACAGAGAAGGAAGAAACAAGGCTGCTGGTAGGAGCGCTGTCTTCTTTCTGGCTCCATTTTGCGTCCTTGGCCTTTTCACACTTCCCCACAGAGAATGGCGCTGCATGGATAATTAAGCCTAAAGATGAAAATTTTATCCTCCCCAAGTGGGAATGTGCTGCAAGCCTAGGGTTGACCTGAAGTTAATTTTGAATGGGAATGTCGTGTTTCAGAGCTTTTAAGCTATGATACCACTATATAATATTTCTCCATTGAAATATCAAGTTCTAGAAGTAAGGAATGTGTCCAAATGCAATTCTTCATTACCGTGTTCCCTAGGATGATTCAATACTTGGGGCCCCTGAGCCTTCCAGAGGCCCTGACTCATCAGTCAGGGGCCTGGCCTGGGGGTCAGATCTGATTTCCAGTCTTGACTGTATGATGCAACATGATATGGCACAAGACATTTGGCCTCTCGGGGCCTTAGTTCCAGCTCCAAAAATCTAGAAATTCTTTGTCTCAACCTTCAGAGACCCGGCCACCTTGTTTTAAAGGTTCTGCATAAAATATGGACACAGGTCATTAGCTATCTCATTAAATATCTGTCAAATGAATGAATGAATGAACAAATGAGTGCCAGTTAGGGCTCTGAAGCCATTTTCTGGAAAACTTTGGAAGAACAATCAAAGGCAAAGTTCAGCAACCAAAAACTGGAGACTTTGATTTACTGTCACCGAACAAGTTGAAAAATCTTAGTAAGAGACACTTGAACCTTTTAAGTATCATCTTGTGGTAATAATGACCTCTCATGCATATTTATGCACTTAGCTTTATAATAACCACTTGAAAGACTAGTTTTTTCTCCCCCCAGGGAATGAAGCTATGTGAAGTGTGACAAAATATTCCAAGTTCAAAGGTCCAAATATGTAAAATACAAAAACGCTGGAATTTCTTCTGCAAGCACAAAGCACCTTAGTGTTTACTGACTCAGGGAGCTCTGGGACACTCGAGGCCTCCTTGAAAGTCGCCAAATGCTTGCGTGCCCCCTGCATTCCTTCTGAGGAACCCCAGCCCGCCTCACTGAAGTGTATGAGGCCTAGCCGGGGTCCAGACAGGTAACCTTTGGAGACAGAGGAAACTGTTGGCCGTTGGGTGTTTCACAAAGAATTCCAAACAGGCTCCACAGCCAGAGTTACTTTGCACAAAACCTTTCTGCTACCGTTACTCAATGTCATTCATTACCCTCCCAAAGTAAAATCATATGACCCCATTTCCTCAGTAAGTTAATTATTTCATTTCTTTGTATGAGGCAAAACACTACTTTTATTGTTAATTAATATGCTAAAATTAGGTTATGCCATTCTGGACATGTGAAATTGAATTTAGTACTTTCAAATATATTTTTTAAAAGCCGGTTAAAAATAAATGCCTTCGACGTCTTTTCTTCTTCCAACAGCATAAATTTCCTTCTTATGAAATTTCATTTCTTCCTGCTGTTATAAATGACAGAAAGCCACTTATTTTCCAAAGGGAGGGAGGAATAATAATAATGAGACATTCAGTGAGCATTTCAAAATTCAGATATTTAATAATTGAGCAAACTGAAAAGGAAAGAAAAAAAATACAACAAAAGGGAGAGAACCATCCACGGGTTTCAGGGACAAAATAACTAAATGGAAAAATGCGAGGAATTCTTTATTTGTGGACTGATCTCAGGCACTTAATGGGTTTCTTTTTCTTTCTTTTCCCATGGATCGGCGTGAAGAGATCATAGGAGATTCAGAAATGTCTGTTTTGCAGAGAAGCAGAAATCACACGTCCATCCTAGAGACGGCAGGAAAGCTTCCCCGGATGGTGGGATACAAAGTGGCTCCTTGATTCCCTCCGTTCTTCTGCTCTAATGAAATTCCCCCGATACATCTGCCATAGCACACTGTTAATTACTTTTCTATTTATTTAGTAGACCTACAAGTGGAAAGCAATCTATTGCCAGGGAATTGTTTGACTCCTATGCTAAGTAGACGGCATTCCGATCCGGTGAGGTTGACGGCAGCCCGAGCCCAACTTTTATCTCATTGCCATGTCAAATTAGCACCCAGCAGGCCCTAGATACGAGGAGGGGTTTTTCCCTTCTCTGCAAAAGGTGAATAGTTCTCAGAAGTCAATAAACTGATGCTGGTCCTTCTCCATCGGGCCTGCTTCTTCATCCCTGAAAGTGACAGGAGAGATTAAATGCGGAGTTTCCAAGGCAGGGCGGGGTCTTCACGCTAAGGATCGGACTGTACACGTACATTGGTACCTTTAAATCGATGCGGTAAAGTGCAGCTTAGAAAGTAGGCTGTGTCTCCCGGAGACGAACAGGAGAGCGAGTTCACGTCTACCCAACAACCAAGCTTACGAGCCCGTGTTGTGGTTTTATTCCTTTGGGCCAGTTTCCCCCAAGCAACTGTGTGGGTTACGGCCACGTTACCATGAGCCTGGTGGGCCTTGTTCACCCCGGGGTCACTTGGTGGTCAGGAAACCGAGTCCCAGATAAGACTTATCTTGGCAACCCGCGGTGGGCCTTCGGGGGCTGGGGGAGAGGGGGGCCCTGAGTCCAGGTGCAGGGCCGTTATCTACGGCAGAGACCGGAGCACAGCCGGCGAGGAAAGAGCAGTCCAGCCTCCTCTCGAAGAGCAGAGCCAGCTCCCTGGCATTCAGGGGTAGGATGGCCCTCCCTCTACTCCAGGCTCCTCGTTTGCGCTGGCTCTTGTGGTTGTGGTTGTGGTTTTGGTTTTTTGTCTTCTTCCTTCCTTCCTTCTCTCCTGTCCTCTCCTGTCCTCTCCTCTTCTCTCCTCTCCTCCCCTTCCTTCCTCCTTCTTCAGTAAGACTGCCAGCCACCTGGTATCTCTCTGGAACGTGAAAATAAGGCAAGAGAAGAGAAGAGGCACAAGTCAGACAAGGAGAGCAGTAGTAAGAGCTGCTAGCAATGGAACTTCCCATTTCCATCTTGGGGTGAGACTCCCTTCCTCTTCCCACCATCACTGAGCAGCCAAGTCCTGCCCCGTGCTGGCTCTGCCTGCAGCTCTGCAGGTGCCCGTCCTGCCACGGCGACCGGGCCCAGCTGTTTGGGTCCTGGTGCGACCCAGGCCTCCTTGGTCCAGGTGCCTCTTGGTGCCCCTGCAAGTCTGCTCTCCTGCCTCTGAGCCCAGCTCCAGCCCTGCCCATCGGGTCACCAGGGCTTCCCCCCATCCACTCATCCACGGCCTGTGTTCCCTTTAACCTCCAGCTCTGTCAGGAAGCATTTCCTGACTCTCCGAGGTCCATGCCAGTGGCAACCAGGCTCCAAATCCGTGGGCACTTAGGAAGATGGGCCCTACCATCCTCTCTAGCTCCTGCGTGCTTTGAAAGGAGGATCCCACGTCCTGCCCAAGGGCGTCCCTCAGCAAGTCCTGGTACAACATTGTGTGACCCCAGAAAGGGAACCAGCAGCCCCAGGCATCCCTCTTACTCTGAGCTCCCCCAATACAGACTGTCCAGTCTATGAACCCACTTCCCTTTCCTTCCCCTTCCTTCCTCCTTGGGATTCTTGTTGCTTCCACCCAGGCTTTGCTGCCTGCCATGGAGCTGAATGACGGCCCATGGTCCCTGCAGCAACATCTGTGTGTCACAGCAGCCACTCAGGCCTCCAGGAAAAGACAGGACTGGGGACCCTTCCAGAGCACCTGTTGTTGGGTAACCTACTCTGTTCCCCAATGGGACCCAGCTACGAACACACTCGCCATCTCCCTGTAGGGCTGGGACTTTGGTGAAGGCTGGGATTACTTGCTCTCTCTTTTCTTCTCGAGGTGGGAGAGTCAATTATGCATCGGAGTCTATTAATCTTATAAACAGTTATGGAGCTGAAGAGGCTGAATCGAACAGCTGAGGTCTGAAAGAAGTTGGAGTGCCCGAGCCATTATTATAATGAAGTTCCGTGATGTATAATCATGTCTCTGGGTGACCAGGCACAAGTCTTTAAGTTTGAGAAATTGTAAATGAAGTGCAGGGTATTTTTTTTTTTTTAATGTATACAATGCAGCCTCCCAAAAGGTTGTGCTCGTGACCAACAGCCCCTGGGCCCTCCATCTGGGGAAGGCACCTAGGGCCAGCCTGAGCGGCCCATCTCCAGGGCCTCTGTCCTCACGCTGGCTAACCCCACAGGCTGGAGAGACACCTCTTGCTCCTCCCAGGGACCAGGAGAGAGGTCGCCAGGATGAGGAAGAGGAGTATGCTGCGGTCCTTTTCTCTTAAGACCTGTGTGGTTGTCTGTCTCTTAAATTTGGTTCAGTGGCATAAGAAAAAGGGAATTTATCTTTCTCCACAGATGCAACGAACAGATGCTGGGACCAGAGATCTTGCATCGTCAATAAAAGATAAGTCATACAATCTATAAAACTGCTGAAAGAAATCAGAATTTCAGCAAATTCTGTTTCTTTTTTTTTTCAGGCTGCTCCTTTTGATCAACTATGGGGAGAGGGGGGAAAAGCCAGTCGTGCATAAATTCCATCTGTGATTATAGCACAGTACGAACGTGGCTGGAAGAGGAATGGGGGATAGAGTGATCGTTGAGCTGCGATACTGACGAGGTAGAATGGGAATGATGCCCACGATAAAGACAAAGCTGTCATAATCAATTAGCATTTAACTTTTTGTAAAGATCTTGGAGGCGATGGGTTCTTTAGATTTTAATGTGCATCTTCAAAGTAATTTTGTAAGCTATTTAAATGATGCTCCCTTTTTACAACTCTACATAATTTGATTATACAAACCATCCTCCAATCCTTGGATATGCAAATGCAGCATCAAAATGATTTTTTTCCATATTTTGACAGAATTTGATGTTGTTGCAGTGATAAGATGTGACACAGATTGCAGCAGGGCTTCAGGAACCTGCTCATTGGGTACACTGAGGCCGTTCAGATTTTAAATGACTGTTTTTTGAGAATCACCCTTAGAAATAAATAAAAATTTGGAAACCAAAGACAGAGCAGTTACTGGGGTTTGGATCTAATGGATCTAATCCCAGGGCCACCAGGATGCTGAATCTGTGAATTATACTCTCAGATCCTCAGTCTTCCCACCTGGAAAATGATGCTAATAAGACATAGGTCACAGAAATGTTATAAGGGTCAGCGGTCAGAGTGAAAACACCTGCCAGAACATGGAGAGGACCTCATATGGTGACCATTGTGGCTCTACTACTACTATAACTATGACTATGACTATGACTAACACCTGGGCTAGTCCTTTGGCAAAGTTATTCTTCAAGCAGGTATCAAGTGTTGTAGCGATGCTGAGATTATGCCAATAGCTGAGCTTTGTAGTCATCTTAGAGGAGAAGGTAATTGGGATGCTTCTTTGAGGAGTCATCACCAGAGAGTACCAGCCTAGAATGATGGACTGTACATTCACTCAGCATTTCCTCAACTCCTTCTGTGGATGAGATACTGTTCAGAGTGCTGAGGATTGAGGATATAGATTTGGAGGGATCAGCATTGACCCCTAGGAACTCATAGTCTAATAATCTCCCAGAGGTTGAAAAACTCCAAGATGTCAAAGGGTAGGGGGAGACAGACAATTGCATAGCCATGGAATGAACAGCAAGAGGGGTTGTGTGTGCAAATTTATCAGGTTCAGTAATCAGCAGAGAGAGAGAGAGAGAGAGAGAGAGAGAGAGGACTGTGCAGGACAGTTCCAGGAGGCTTCGTGGTGGACCTGAGGTTTGGGTTGAGGCATGAAAGAGAAGTAAGGGCAGTCTGGGTGGCTCAGCGGTGTAGCACTGCCTTCAGCCCAGGGCGTAAGCCTGGGGACATGGGATCGAGTCCCCCATCAGGCTCCCTGCATGGAGTCTGCTTCTCTCTCTGCCTGTGTCTCTGCCTCTCTCTGTGTGTCTCTAATAAATAAATAAAATCTTTTAAAAAAATGAGAGAAGTAGGTTTGCTAGACAGTGAGGTGTCAAGAAGCCCATTCCTGTTATAGCAGTGATTATGGACTGGTTATGGTTGCTCCCCCTGGGGAGCGAAATCACACCCTGGGCTGTCACACAGGGCTGTGTAAGAGGGGGCTGTGTAAGAGCCGTGCTGGCAAAACCCACCTCCCCAGAGGTTCCTGATCTGGTGCCATTGAGATCCAAGGTCACATCTAATTTTGAACTGTCTGCCAGCAGCAGTGGGATCAGAGGAGCAGGCTCCAGTAGTAGAAGGAAGACCAGGGGCTTCTAAAGGCTCTGGCCTGGCCACTCACTAGCTGTGTGACCTGAAGAACATCACTTTGCCTCTCTGGTCTCAGGTGACAAGAGTTAGCTGGTCCAGAAGAGCCTGCGGGCTCCCAGCCTCACACTCCGCACGGTGCGGACCAGGGGGAGCTTTTCTGCGAAGTGCTCACACAGTGTGTTCTGGGAAGTCAGCTGTGTAGGTCTGGCTGGTCCCTGCACCCCAACACAGCATGGTTTTGGGTTTGGGGGAGGCCCAGTGGAAACTTAGCAGAAGTGAGTTTAATTTTCCACTTTAATAACTTCATTCCTGCGAGTCTGGAGAATTCTTTGGCCTCCAAGAGTGCCTTATTATACAAATCTCTCGATTCCCTATCAGCTGACCTATTAGGCATTGGAGGACCCTTCCACACAGGTTAACAAGAATGAACTTGGGAGAAGGAGCGAGAGGCCCACGTGCGTTAGAAGAGCATAAATATTGCTAACGTTTTCTCAGACATAGTCACTCACCTGTTTATTTAGGTAAAGCTCCTTCTCTCTGGGTCACAAAGCATTTTACAAACCTAGAAGTGGATGGTTTCTATCTGCCCAGAGGGCTGTTGATGAACAGAAGGCATGTACAGTGAGAGGGGGGGATGGGACTGCATACCTTTGTGCTTGGTGGCTACAGAACTCTGACACATCTTACTGGACATCCAGCCGTGGACCTGAGTAAATCCTTGACCCCTCCCATCTGTGTCCTTGTCTGTAGACTAAGACGTTGAAGCAGATGGCTCTGCAACCCCTTCGGCTCTAAACTTGTAGGATTATGAGAGGTAACTCTGGTTAGCAAGTGAATATCCAGGAGGCAGGTGACGGGAACCTAAGGGCTGCTCCGTGGACCTCTCTGGATCGGCAGCGTGGCTACGCTCAGTAACTCATTGATAAGGAAAAGGAATGGCTCCGGACTGAAAGTTTCCCCCTTTGAAGGGAAGAAACCAGAGAGCCACAGGTGGGAGCGGGGGGCGGGGTCCCAGGAGGAAGAGGAGGAGAGGGCCAAGCAGGGGAAGGTGAGCCCTGCAGGTGTCTCTTGGACCTCAGGTAACACATCCCGGTGTGGTTTGGGGAATACAGACTTAGAATTTGGGGAATACCTCTTTGACTCACAGGAACTTGTAAAATACATTCTTTCCATTTCATCCTCATTATACCAAAGTTATTCAAGTAACTCAGTGACATCGTCCTATCATGGGGTGATTTTCAAAGTGTTTTGAGTGACCAGAGTATGCAGCTTTTGTGGAGTTTGTATATGGACCAGGTCCTCTGGCAGCACCCCAGCCCCCTGGCCCCTTCTTCCTTCCTCCATGCCCTGGAGTTCACATCCTGACCATTGCGCCTGACCATTCCCATGTGGTCTGGCACTGAGGGGACTCCAGCACGCTTTCAGAGGATCTACAAGGTCAGAATTAACTTTGTAACAATGCTAAGATGCCACTGACCTTCATCCCTCTTTCTCTGAGAAGAATGCAGTGGGGTCTTCCAGTGGCTGCTCCAGGTGTGGTGGCGTCATGGCCCCAATAACTAATGGCATGCCTGCTTGTGTTCTCATGTCTTACAATGTCTTGGCTTATCTCTTTGTCTCTTATCTTTATGTGTCTTTGGATTTCTCTATAATTTTTGAGTGTGAAGAGGTCCTTAAACAAAATGGTTTTAGAAGTGGTGCTCTGGACCAGGCACCCCTGGTTGGCTTCTTTGCTCCTGTTCTCTGGTTCCACCCTACCTACCCCTGTCCAGTGTCCAGGCCACCCCCACTCACCTGTCACAGACCCATCTGAGGTGACTTCTCCAATTCACAGCCGCCATGCCTGTAGCATGGCTGATCATTCTCACACTGGATTGGAGACAGATACCTTCCAGTATCTGCAACCTGAAAGGGGAGACAGCCTGGGCATTATCAGAGCAGCACACGTCCATGATGGAGTTCTGCAAAATGGCAGCAGTCAACGACGGCATCTGCTCTGGGTTCTGTGTTGGTTCCAGACGTGGATCATTGGTTCTTGTGTTAATTCTCTGAGCCACCCCAGGAACTGTCAAATATCTTTTTATCACTTAAAGTTGTTTGAATAAACAGAAGCTGAACTAACAAGAAAAATTTAATATACCCCTCCTAGATTCCCCACTCCATCTGCTTATTTTGATCTACTAATTTACCTTTGGGCCCTGTCAGCTGGCAAATTGCTCATCTCCTGTCCGAAGCAGCCTTGGTCTTGCTCCCTGTGGGTCACTCCCCGGCCAGTGTCAGCACCATTCCAGGTCTGCCCAGCTTTGGCTGGTGGCTTCGTCTCTTTGTCTCTATGCCTGTCCCATAGCTCCTCAAGGGAGACTTTGTGCCTCAAGCTTTGGTGTTAAGATGAGACAAACGAAACCTGTAGTTGGATTGGTCCAGGCACTCTTTGGAGTATCTTATTGTTTGGGCACAGACCCCCAGAGAGAAACTAGGTGCCTCTCTCCCAGAGCAGCCAGATTGACACAAAACCCTCTGGTAATAAACTGGCCATTATGTAGCATGAGAAAATTTAATTAAAAGAAAAACAACAAATATTCCCCATGAGGTAACAGGAAAGGTAACATGGTTCATGTTGAACAATGAACATTCCCTCTCCCATTTATCATCAGCAGTGTGTTGATCAGCAGCCCGCCCCAAACATATGTCTGCCCCCCAAAAGATAGACCCACCTCCCAATCCCAGGAAGCTGTGAATGTGACCTTATTTGGGTAAAGGGTCTTTGCAGATCTAATTAAATTAAGGATCTTGAGATGAGATCATCCTGGCTTACCAGGGTGGGCCATAAATCCAGTGACAGGTCTCCTTATAAGAGACACTCAAAGGGGGATCCCTGGGTGGCACAGCGATTTGGCGCCTGCCTTTGGCCCAGGGCGCCATCCTGGAGACCCGGGATCGAATCCCACGTCGGGCTCCCGGTGCATGGGGCCTGCTTCTCCCTCTGCCTGTATCTCTGCCTCTCTCTCTCTCTCTCTCTCTGTGACTATCATAAATAAATAAAAAAAATTAAAAAAAAAAAAGACACTCAAAGGAGGGACAGGAAGAAGAGGGGAAGGTCACATGAGGACAGGGACAGAGGTTGGAGTGGTGCAGCCATAAGCCAAGGAGCACCTGCAGCCCCGAGAGCTGCAAGATGCCGAGAAAGGAAGCTGGGTTAGAGCCCCTGAAGGGGCACAGTCCTGCTGAAGCCATGACTTTGGACTTCTGCCCTCCAGAACCGTGAGACATCAGATTTCTGTTGTGTTAAACCACTAAATTGTGGTCCTTTGTTGTGGCAGCCCCAGGAGTCCACCACCCTAGATGGAAAGCCCATGATCTCGAGACTGCTGCTTGCTGGCTGCCCTTCTGGCAGGGTGGCTGTTCTGCTCTCTCATCCAATGACCAGGGCCCCATTCCCTACCCTTCCTATAGCTTGTGACTGGGGAAGCCTCCTGTGTGCTGTGGATCAACTGTGTCCAGGTCCCCTGCCTTTGCCCAGGTTCTGGAGTAGCCAATGGTGTCCATGGGTCTCCTTGGTCACTAGGACTATTTCAGTGTTTCACTGGTACACAGATCATGACCCACGTGGGTTCCAGCAAAAAGCAAGAGGAATTTATTCTGAGATGAATGGACCCCAAGGGCCAGAAGCGCAGTCAGGTCCTATGAAGAACGAAGAGCAGATACTGATAAGCGTTCAGAATGCAGGCGATCACTTGATAGCTCATCAAATTTTTTCTGTTCTTTTCATTTCTCTCTATACCAGCTTTCCTTGTCTTTGTGGGACAGCTCACAAAGGCCACCCTGCCTAACATCAATTCTAGCTTCCCGATTGGCCTCACCTCAGTCAGCAGAGCTGCGGGGAGTGGGCACCTCTCATTCCAGTTCCCAATTCTTGGGAGACAGAAGCTAATTGAGAGAGACCCCCAGCTAAGGCCAAATGGGCAGATTCAGGTAGTCCAAGAGAAGTGGAGAAGGTGGCCCACTGGTGCAGTGTGGAGGGGTTCACAGAGAAGGGTCCCTGGTTTGTCCAAAGTAACGGAGTGCTGAGGGCCAGGTCTCTGGCCAGAAGTGCAGCCCTTGCAAGGGTCTCTTCATCTTCAACCTCCACACACATGGAAGGCTGAGCGTGTGCATGTGCTCTTCATTTGCTCTCTCTCTCATAGTGGCCCTTGCCCACCTTCTTTCAAGGGGCCCATACATAACATATACTTGTTGAGAATGCCAGCCCTGTGTGCTCCCAACACCCCCACACTAGGCTGATCCTCTTTTAGGAAGAGCCTCCACTGCACATCGGCTAACTGTCCCTTGCCTACTCCATCTCCCATCCTCTGTCTTTGTCCCAGCAGATGTAGAGAGGTACTGATGGGAAGAACACCAAATCCCCAAGCCCACTGTACCCTTCGTCACCCCGGGGGTGGGGATTTCACCTCAGGATGATTACTGACTACCCATGCTGGAGACTCACCTTCACACCCCTTCCATGTGCACACGAAGGAGGTGAGAACTCAGGCGATGCCTGACCAGAGGTCACCAACACCAACTACCCGTGCTGGAGACTCACCTTCACACCCCTTCCATGTGCACACGAAGGAGGTGAGAACTCAGGCGATGATGACCAGAGGTCACCAACGTGGACATTCTCTGATAAGGACCCTGCAGAAAAAAGTGTTCTGTTTTTGTGTGTGGGTGTATGTGTGTAGCTAAACTGGCAGCACAAAGATTAATATCCAATTTCCGAAGAGGTGAGAGAAGGAAAAACAGTAAACGGGGAAATGGGAAATGCTGTGCCCCCGGCAGCCCAGGTGGGATTTCTGAGTTCCACCCTCTGCCATCGCCTGCTTCATGGTCTGCTGCCCCCACATAATGGAATTTGAAAGTGCCTCCCAAGCAAAGGGCAGAGCACCCTGTTAGGTTTGAAAATGAATAATGATGAACCCTAGGCTCAGTCCTGGTTGGATAAGGATAAATAAAATTAAAATTCGGAAATTTGTTTTAAATGGGTTGTTAATTGCTGTTGAGCTTTAAATATTTGAGTTTATTAATTTCTCCCTCACCCCCTGAATTATATTTCAGCAACATTCCCCTGTTATTAGGCTATTAAGTCAGACATATCAAAAAGGAAGCATTTATTTATATCTTCAGAGACATGTACATCTAATTAAGACCGTGTTACTGTGCATATTTTATATCAGGCAAATGCTGTCTGTGATCTCAGCCTCATCAGCTCTGAAGGGCCTTCATGAGTGTTTGGAAGATATGACTTGAGCAGGATAAGGAAGACATCCTGTAAGATTTCCTATGAAACTTCACCTTGAAAGAAGTGGCTGCTCCTAGACATTGGAAAGACCCTTCTCAAAGTTAAAGAATCCAACATGGTAACCTCCAGAAAACAAGAGATCTGAACATTGGCCACACTGCCAGAGTGTTTCTGTGTTAATAAAAGTAGTGAAACTGGCTAACATCTAGAGAGAAGCTCTTGAATGCCACAAATTCTTAATGAATGCTCAATACTTCACTTAAGGCTCACAACAGCTCAAGGACAGAGAGAATATCTTTATCCCCATTTTACAGATGAGCAAAACAGAAGCTTAAGAAGATGAATTGATTTGCCTAAGAGGTGGAGGCAGGACTAAAAACTAAGGCTTGCCTGACTGGAGCTCAGGCTTTTTCCATTGGGTTTCTTTTCAGAGTCAAGAAGAGTTCATTCATTCTAGAACTTTCTCGGCCAAGGTGCTATCATCCCTACCCCCCTACAAGGGGAGGAAAATTGATTCTCGCGGAGCAAAAATCACATTATTTTTATGTTTAAAGCACAGATAAACATATAGTGAGTTAATTGATAAACAGCATTTCTGTGATACTAAAACTTAGGAAGAAATGTCTGAAGAGGCATCTTAGGGAGATGTCAGTGAAGAAGGTTCAGAAATAATGTTTCATAGCGATTGCAGAAATGCTCCCTGCCAATTGCTCACCTGTCTTCTGTACAATGTTAGAATCACTGTCGGCCTTCCTGTTGCTACTGCAGTTTTATTTTTACAGGTAAACTGGACGTGAACGAGCACTGTGGACTCCCCATAATGGTAGGGCCCAAGCGCCAGTGCTGGATGGCGAATGCCTTTCGGCTGTCCCAGTTTCTTATCTGATGAACTTCCATCAACAAACAATGGATTCCATTTCCAAAGGACATTCAAGTTCTCCATGTGAAGACATTCCAAATTGAGGGATGGTCATTTCACACTTTGGGGACTTTAGCCCAAGATTCCTGAATCTTTCTTTCTTTCTTTTCTTTCTGTAATATTGTACAAGAAGCTGGTAGACAAGGTCTGGGTTTGGGTTATATAAGAAAAACTCAGGTTTGAATCATGGATTTTACCCCTTCCAGGTCAACGAGTCGTTGGATGAGATTATCAGTCTCAAAGCATCCCTGTTTTCTCACTGGTAAGCCTACATTCTGACTGTGTGGTGAGCATTTTACCCATATTTTACCTGACACTCATACTGTCCACCATGGAGGCCACTAGTCACATGTGGCAATTTCAAATGAAATTTATTAAAATGAAATAAAATTTAGTGTTTTGTCTTCACCCACCAGCCACATTTCAAGTACTCAATGCATGTGGTTACCAGTCAGACAATATAGATGAGGAACATCTCTATCACGGCAGAAAATTCTACTGGACGGTGCTGCTCTAGAGATTCTAGAGACACTAATGCCAAGAAGGCAGGAACCTTGCCAGTGAAGGGTGGTTGCTTTTCATTTAACAGATTTGTAGTGATGACCGCTTTGTGCAGGCTTCACTCTCAGCACAAGATCTGTAATCAAACCAAAGTTCCTACACTTGAGGAGGCAATGATTACTATCCTTGTTACTGCAGGTTTTTATGATCTCCTGGTGAGTGGGCAGGAGGGTAGTGTTGAAAAATATTAGGAAGGAGTCAGAGCACATGACTTTGAGCAGAGTGATATGAGTAAATTTACTCAGTCTCCCTGAAGCTGACTTTCCTCATCTCTAAAATGGGTATGGTAATAATTTCACAGACTTGTTCTAAAGATTAAATAAAGGGATGGATGTAGAAGGTTTAACACAATGTCTGGCACAGTAGGTGCTCAATAAATTACTGCTTTCCTTGATAAGATAAAACAATCTGGTCTGATTTGTTGTACTAGTTTATTCATATAATACGGTATTCCCTCTGCTGTATGGGGTTTATCGGTTTATTGTTAAGGATCTAGTTCAGGATGGTCCTACAAGCTACCTACCAAAATAATGCTTCAGATGCCATTGGAATCCATTCTTCAATTCACATTTGACAATCAATTGGTCACGTAATAATCTTAACAGCATTCTTGTTGGTCTTGGTTGCTGTAATTACAGAATGTAACCTTGAAGAGGTTAGAGAAAACATAATTGCATTCGTGAGCCATAAAGGTAAGGAAAGTGCATGGCGGGGAAGTGATGTGCCCAAGGTCCCAGCTCTGCAGAGGCAAGCAGACTAGAAGGTGGGTCTCCAGTCATCAAATACAATGTGCTTAGCATTTTAGCAAATGACCTTTGATCTGCCACTCTGGCAGCTGCTCCATCTCCCCAAAGAAAGTTACTGTCAACAGCTGCCCATCCCTCAGAATAAGTCTCCTCCTCTTGGGACAGCGAAGTGGGTGTTCACTCACACTAACACAGCATTTGGTGACAGTCGCCTTGACCCCGGAGCAGCCCCAGTGCTGGGGGCTGAGGGAGAATTTCCTTCCCTCGTTTTTAGGCCCTGCTTTGTGCATTTTGTTATTTCCCCATCACCTAAGGGGTCTCTCTCCAAAACGTCAAGCCTGGGAGGTGGGAGGGGAGGCACCCTCTCTTCTTTGATGTTTAGGCATTGAGTGCTAGGGCTCACCTACAAAGAGAGGTGCCAGAGTTACTCCTTTTGTCGGATCCCTGCATGAAAAAGAATCTTGGGCTTCCACCCATCTTAAGTGACACATTCACATTTTGATAGAATTAATGTTTAATAGCCATATATTTGATTTTTCTGTTAGAAATGTTTTTTAAAGAATTAAAAGTTTAGTGGCTGACTAATAGGCACCAATATGGTTTTGCCATTGTATAAGACAAGTGTACAGTTACAGATGAATGGCGTTGTAGAAGGGATCAGATTGCACTTGGGTTTTGAAAAGTTTTATTTATTTTTTTTTTTGAGGAGTATGGTTAGTCTTTATGATATAATTGACTGACTATGTGACAGAAAGCCTGGCCTTGCAATTTGATGCTGATTTAGATCATCATAAAGCGCTCCTATTTCCTTTGGAATCTTACGGCACTGGGCATGCACAAAAATGTCCCAACAGGAAGAGGAGGGAAGAGCAGGAAGTGTATGGATACTTAGATAAGTATGGAAACTGTCACAAAATAGCGTGCAGTCCTATCCCCTCCACACCCATGGAGCAAGTGAGCAATCACAAACTCGTTTGTACGTACGGTGTTGATTGCCTCGCTGCCTTCGCACCTTTTGCGGCTAGGGCATTTCTCTAGACAGGCTGGGAACCCTGGATGTTCTATAGGGCTATGAAAAAATGGGGACTGATTTCAGTTTGGGTAAAGGTAACATGACTAAACCTGAAAATTGCCTCTGTGTGTATCATGGCTCGTTCGGGGATTAAAATAACAAAAGAATAGAATTTCTTGCCCATGGGTGAAGAACTTTAAGTCAGAGTTTGCTTGGAGGATCCCTGGGGGCAGGTGGAATGATCCAGTAGATGAGCATGCATGCATCTGCCTACTGCATGTGCAGGGGCCTGGCACCCTCCTGGACCTGGCCAGCCTGTGAGCAGGAGCGCTTCATTGACCTTTGACAGTGTGATCTGCTGCACGTCTTTCCTCTCTCCGTTCTTGGCTTGTTCCGTGGCTCAGCACCGCTCATTTTGGCTCCAGAACTCAGCGCTCAGTTTTCTGATAGTTACTTTAATTTATGACAGGGTTTGGACACACTCGTTGGCCATGACCTTGGCCCTCAGCCCAGAATATTATTTTCAGCATTTATCCTCTAGCTCTCTCATTGCAACCACGGGCAGGAGACGCTCTATCCTATCACGGCCCCACGGCTCAGGCGCAGGAGGGCAAGGGCCAGGGCAAACCTACTGCAGTTTCCACCCCAGCTCCCAATCAGGTACAAGGTCCACATGGGAGTGGGGCAGAGTGATGGAGGGGGCCACCTTCCCTGCCGTGTGTCCTACTTTTACAATTACGTACCAAATACCTTTCTTCTGGCGGTACTGGAGGTCTCCACACTCATCCTGCAAAGAAACTTGGCATTCACTAAGGTTTTACATTTGGGGAGACAAAACATGCACACCTAGCACCTTGAGAAGATGCAGGATGCTACCTCACCGAGAAGTGCCAACAGATATGCTCGGATCACATACCCACCCATATGAAGAAGCACTCCAAAAGACGGAGGGACAACAGAATAAGATCTCTCCCAGAGCATTACATTCAGCCTGGTCCTGAAGAATATGACAGACATATCCCACGGATGGGCAGTCAAAAATAAGTGGCATATATTCCAAGTAGACAGGACCTACGTGAGCCACACAGAGAAGCTGGATCTAGCTGACGCACTGAAGTAACAGAAGAACGGGGTGTAAGTCCCCACCGCAGGGCTACAGATAACTACATAGGATGGGCACAGACATTGCACAACACAACAGGTCCGACAGCTGACAAGAATCACCAGAGGGGAATTGTTCAGGAATGGAGAAGCTCTCCAAATTGACCTAGAAGGAAAAAGGAGGACTTTGAAACTCCTGTAGGACCAGAGTTTGTATTTGTGTTGTTGCTCTACTGTTGTTTATTCAGGTGATACTCTAAAACACAGTCAACTCTGTACACCATGAATAATGGATTTCGTAATTTACATTTTTCTAATTGAAAAAATTTCAGGAATAGCCCCAAGTAAATCGCATGCATGATTTAACAGGAGATGAATACAATTTTAACTAGGAAAAAACTCCGAAGTGGTGCTGTTTCCTAGCAAAATAGCATCAGAGAATGGTTCTAATCCTTGGCTCTGTACTTTTATGAGATTATCAATGGAGATAATCGATACTTTAGATAGTCTGTTTAGTTTCCAGACAAAATGCAGCGAGAGAACTAGAATCAGTTAGTCTACCTCTTAGTGTTTTAGCACTTTAAACTTCGTTTTTTTTCCTTTAAATATTTTATTTATTTATTCATGAGAGACACAGGGAGAGAGGCAAAGACACAGCAGAGGGAGAAGCAGGTTCCCTGAAGGGAGCCCGATGCAGGACTCGATCCCAGGACCCCTGGATCACAACTTGAGTCGAAGGCAGATGCTCAACCACTGAGCTACCTAGGTGCCCCTGAAGGCATCTTTAAATTGATTCTGTAATTTGCTCCTCACGCCAGCTACAGAAGACTGGAGATGGTTTTGTTTGTCACCTGACAGCTTCACCCATGAGCCCAAGGTCACCTTCACCAGAGAATGGCAGAAAGGTCATTGCTCCGCCAACCTTCTGTGCTTTGGGAGCACCTACCACTTTGACTGCTTGGGACACTTCCTCCTTTCTGGGAGGATCACCTCCTTTCTTAGGGAAAGCTGCTTCTTTCTCACTCCAACCACAGGCTCCTGGTGACACGCTCCCAGCCAGGGCACCCGACCTGAATTGAGGTGACCCTCAGAGTCTTTTTCAGGGACTTTTCAACTGTGATCAGGCTTGGGATGAAGAGGTGGGCAATTTAGTTTTAATTTTCCTTCTTGTGGCAAAAGTGTGAGATGTGTGGAGCACGGTAGGGGGCAGGAGATGCTGGTGGCTCTGTGTCCCAGCCACATGTAGGAAGTTTAAGAAAATTAAGAACAGGGACACCTGGGAGGCTTAGTTGGTTGGGCATCTGCCTTTGGCTCAGGTCATGGTCCCAGGGTCCTGGGATCAAGGCCCCATATTGGGATCCCTGCTTAGCAGGGAGACTGCTTCTCCCTCTCCCTCTGCCTCCCTCTCCTTCTGCCTCCTGTTCCCACTGTTTGTGCTCTCTCTCTCTGTCAAATAAATAAATAAAATCTTTAAAAAAAGAAAGAAAGAAAGAAAATTAAGAACAGTATGCAGTGAGGGATGCCTGGGTGGCTCAGTGGTTGAGCGTCTACCTTTGGCTCAGGGTGTGATCCAAGTCCCAGGATCAAATCCCACATCGGGCTCCCTGCATGGAGCCTGCTTCTACCTCTGCCTGTGTCTCTGCTTCTCTCTCTGCATCTCTCATGAATACATAAATAAAATATTTTAAAAAAGAGAGAGAACAGTATGCAGTGAGAAAAGAGAAAGTCTTCCTAGAGTCCAAATTTCTGGTTCCACTGTGATCCGTGTCACTTCTATGCCCCACAACCCTTTTATAATCTACTCTTGTATAAGAAGAAATAAGGCTCAATGAAGTTAAGTAAGTTGCCCCAGATCCCATGTTGAGTTATTGTTACAACTATGTCATCCACCGGTAGTGTCATTAGGCCCCTATGGGGCCTAATTTATTGTAATCAATATTTATTGATTTCTTATTTATTGATTTGCTACAATCAATATTTATTATTTTATTTATTGTAATCAATAAAGTTTCACATATACTATCTACTTTGATTTCTATGACAAGCCCTTGAAACAGATTGGGAAGGCACTGTGAACCCCAACTGTTGATGAGATGGTAGGTGACGTCCCTGCTCTCAAATAATCAGGGAGTGATGGGACGGGGGGCTTGAACCCATGTCTTCTTAAATAACACTGAACGCTCCTTCTAACCACACCTCACCATACGTCCGAACATACATACAACACACATAGACGTGCCTGAATGGAAAGGTCCATTTCAATGAAAGATGAAAATCAAATATGGTGAAATAACTGTCCTTAGAATTATTTGTAAAAAGTGCTTGAAGATATCGCTGCCCATAATTATTTGCACTTTTATTTTGTGTGAAAACATTGGTTTAGGATCCACTGCTCTCTTCTGTAGATCTAACTGGGATAAAATATTTTCCATTATCTTGAGACTTGATAAAATATAAATAGCTTGTACTTTGTCTCTCTTGGTTTTGATACCTAATGAAATGTGAAAAAGCAAGATGACACATAAAAGAAAAGCAAAAGATAACTAATTTAGAGATTAACTTTGGAAAAGCTCCAAAATTAGATCATGTAATTAGTTCACAGTTTAGAAGCCTTTGGTGGAATTAGATTTATGCAAACAAATTCCATTCACATAGTTTAGGAAGACTGAATGGTTTTATAGATGAATCACGCTGAAAATTGAGGCTTACATAAGCCCTATTCCTCATTTTCTCTTATATCAATGGGTTTTAACAATCAAGAAAATCCAAAAATGGGCACTAATTTGTTCACTGGAAAAACTGATGGTGGGCACTAAAGTGGTGGAAAGAGGGCTATATAACAAAACTAAATTATAGTTAGTCTTTAAAAGGCATAAACATTCCTTGAAGGCAAGGAGCAAATGTTGGTAGGCTCCAAATGTGATCTGATCTGTTTTTCATGTCTCTGTGGGGTCCTGTACTGGGGTGAAATGAGTAAGACGCTAGGATGGATCACGGGTTTTGAAGTTGTTTTTTGTTGCTGGTTCAGGAAATCCGGCATACAAAACGGTCAAAGGTGAACTGCTGTCATCATATGGTCAGGGATGGAAACACAGAAGCCCGGGGCTCTTTGATAATCAGCGGCCCCTGGAAGCATTTAGGACTCGATAACGATATGTTCAAACACTGATCACAGTGATGTGATCGTCACTTACCACATTACTCAATGGGAATTCCTCCTCAGATCATGAGAATTCAGATTTGAGATTCATCTATGTAGATAACGACTAACCAGTATAAACAAACCAGGCAACTGACTAAGTAAACTCATCAAATATTAAAAAGAAAATGTTTTAACGAACTGACTGGGTTGGTTGTCAGTATGGGCAAAATAAAATGATTATTTCATTGTGTAAATACTTCTTGGACAGCTTTTCCCCGTTTACAAACCAGCTTTTCTGTGGAAGAGTCAGTATGTGCATATACTGTCAGAGGACAGTGGAAGACAGGTCAGGGTCGTCTTGCATTTGGCACTTAGCCAATACACTTTTAAATTCAATTTGGATATAGGCTCAGCCGTGAAACATGTGTTTCAGCGTAGGGCAATAACAGTTTTAGGTTGGAAAAATATCACGATGTGTACCAGCAGCCTCTCCCCAGGCTTCCATGAAAACAGCTGGGGCTGGTCGGCCTGTTCCTATCATGTTTGAGAACTATGTGTAAACATTCTGAAATAGGCAGTATTTCTAAACTTTGCAATGAGTTGGGTGAAGGTTTCAAGGATCAAATATTTGAAAATGTTTGAGAAACAAAAATTATACTGAGAGATAAACCCTTGAGAAAAATGATACTGAATATAAAACTGGCATTTTTAACATTTCAGTTTTGAGTGAAGACTTCAAATAGACAATCACACTTGTTCCTTGCTGTTTTAATACAGATTCGGGTCAGTTCTGGTTTGAGAAAAGACCATGTCCTGCAATCCTTTTTTGTTTGCATGAAACCTGATGGTAATGAAAGGAACTGCTTTTCTTAGGAAAAGCAGAGAGGTTAGAGAGAAGAGGAAGTCTGCAGGTTGTTAAGAGTGTAAATGCTGAGTGTTGCCTCTATTTGGTGTGAATTTGGTTGTGTTTAAAAAAGCAAGTGAGAATTATAAACTGTTTTCAGAAATACACATATATTTCTGTTTGAAATAATTAAAAATTTCCAATTTTGTCAACATTTCTCAAAACATGACTGTTTCACTGACATTTCACATGTTTTATTTTAACATCAGGAGAGACACTCTCTTAAGCATATTGGCACATAGTTCTTCCATACATCCCTGGACCACATTTCTGTGATACTGGAGTAGTTTCCATGAAATTCCTGGAAGGGACGCTCAGTTGATGAGACACCAAGAAATCTGCTGACAGAGGACAAACTTTTTTCTTAACAAATTTTATTTCTTATTCTATAATTAATTCATGATTATAGAAAATACAGCTAAGGAAAAATAATAACAAAATAATAAATAATAAGATGCAATTTTTTTTCTTCTAAATCCTCATTAGAAATAATATTGCTATATCTTTACCCATCTATGATTATTTATGTAAAATAAATTCCCAGAAATGAGATTATAGCCTGAAGGCAAACAAATCCCAAATTCTGTGGTATAGGTTAACAAATTATCTTGCAGAAAACTCCTCTCAATTTATAGTACTATTATTAGTATATGAGAATATCAGTTTACTTGTTTTGTTTATGGTGGATTATATCATTAAGACATATTTTTAAAAATTTCCAGTAAAAAGAAAAATTTCATTTTCCTGGACAAACTTCTGCACTGTCCATAGTTTTTCTTCAGCTTCCTCTAGCCTGCTAGCTGTCACCTTTATGTGCTAGTCTCCCCTACCCCCAAAAGGTATCTTGGGTTCCCAGGGAACCCTGTTCTAGCATGTTCTAGTACATTCTAGGATGTTCCTCTACAGGACACTGTTGCAAGGGCCTGACCTTTTCCTCCCTTAGTGTATTCTGTGTTCTTGGGCTGTTTTTTTTTTTTTTTTTTTTTTTTTTTTTTTTTTTTTTTTGAGCGGGGAGGGGCAGACGGAGAAAGAGAATCCCCAAGCAGGCTGCACACCCAGCCTGGAGCCGACTCAGGGCTCAATCTCATGACCCTGAGATCATGACTTTAGCCAAAATCAAGAGTTGGACACTTAAGACTGAGCCACCCAGGTGTCCCAATTCTGTTTTAAAATATGCTTTTTTCCCCCCTGCTAATCCAGTACAATAATTTTTCCTGTGAATCCAGTACAATACTTCTAGTCAGGGATTAACAATGGATGGCATCCTCCCAGATAGACACAGGCTTATCACTATAGGAATCTTAAGAAGTAAACTGATGAGGAATGTGTTTTTAGTAAAGGGAAATTTTCTTGGAGACCTTCAACTCCATGCAGAGCATGGCCTTCTACCGTGGCCTTTGAATGGCCAGCCCAGCTGTTTTCCACTGCCTGTTGGGTGTGGGATGCCTGTTCCAGCCTGGGCCTGGTGATGAGTTGTGGGAGTGGCCCCTTTATGGCAGGTATCCTCTGGAGGACAGGTGCCTCCTGCACAGTCCCAGGAGCCTCGAGTAGGGGAGAGAACTTGGACTGACCTACCGAATACTCACACGGATTTTCCAAGTTATACATAAAATGCCCTTCTGAAGTACCTTCTGAATAATGCCTTTTTTTTCCCCTGGTGGGGGTAGGGAGTTCGAACAATTTTGTGAAGGTTTCAGTAAATTTTTCTTTAAAAGTTAGATACAGTTTTCTTTAAATGTAGACATAGCCAAGTGCCTATTCATTCAGACAAGTAAGTAATAGATGACTATGGAATAGTGCTGAGTTCATCCCATTCCCCATCCGTGTCTCAGACGAAAGACCGTTAGCATTTTCTGTGTGAACATTTTGTCTTAGTTTTTATTGATGACATTGACTTAAAGACACTCCGGTTTAAGCTAAGAATATATAATGTTTAGGTTATATAACAGTTACATAAATAGACTAGAGACCATTATTATCTGTACTTCAAATAACTATTAATCAAGTAACCAGCTTTTTTGGGGGGTGGGGTGGGGAATGGGAGACTATGCTCTGTATTTTACTCCAGTGTGAAAGAAACAAATAAATACTAACACTCAACAACTAATTTTCAGTTGGTCACAAAAATGTGTGGAGAAGCCTTCTGTATGTTAAAAGGGAAGTTGGAGATTTAGTTTCTGCTTTCCCTCCTGCAGCCAGAGCAGCAGTGTGGGCTGTGTGGGGTCAGAGGTAGGATTTCTTAACCTTTTTTGTACCCTGTGAAGACAGGTGATGAGAGCCAGGCTAAGTATTTTTTGAATTGAGCAAGAATTCTTGAAAATAACAATCTTAGCCTTTCCGTATATTATGACCTACAAATGAAAACGAGGACCAGTTGAGGGGCAATATGTTTTTTAAAAAAAGAGGGGAAAAAAGCACCCTTTTAAGCCTCATATCCTGATGCACAAGTATTGCAGATAATTATAGAGTCTTGGGTGAGTGGGGCCCTGACTGCTGTGGCCTTCGGTGTGGCCTTCTCCTATTCACAGCAGAACAGGACTGTAGGGGGAGACCAGGAGGATGATTAAAGGGCTGCAAAGATGACTTTCTGGCAGTGTAATATTAAGGCCATTAATATGTCTGCATTTCAGTTCCAGTGTGCTAATATATTATTTTACCTATTAAAATATCATAAAGATTACCTATAATTAAAGATGATTTAGAGCCTAAGTCATAACTAAGTCTAACTTCATGCAAATACATTTAGAGTGAATTCACTGTAAAGTGAAATTTAGCTAGCCTAATGAAAACAGTATCTATAAGACACTGAAAAGACAGAGAAACGAAAGAGGCTATATATGGGCAGTACAATAAAAACCCTGACAACCCTTTTATGGATTCCTACCCAAATAGTTTTGTCTGGAAGGAACTTGTATAAAGCAGTGCTTAAGAGAAAATGTTGGTTACTTTGTTTTCTAATCAACAATGCATTTCCAATATTGAAACTCTGTCCTTAATTTTCTTCATCACAGGGAAGAGCCCGGCAGCCAGTTCCCCTTTTTCAAACCATCAGCATGTTTTACTTCACATTTGTACCAACTTGAAACAACAGTTACATTTGCAACTCCAGAAAGCAAAGATGAAACTTTGTTCTTGCTTTTGTGTTGCGCCGAACAATTTATTTCTCTCCTGGCAACAGAGTTTAAATCTCCCTTCCTCCCCCTCTCTCTTTTCTTCCTTTTCATGGGAACTGTTTGGTGAGTGCCGACAAAGCACTGTGTGTGTGTGTGTGTGTGTGTGTGTTTTTCCCCTTTGCCTGGTTTCTGTGTCGGTGTGCACAGGCACGCATTCATTAACGTAATTCCTCAACAGCCAACAAGAGTGCATCATAAACCCGGGAGAAAGAGCCTCATAAATATTTAGATGTTCCCTCTACCTTCCAAACTGGAGTGAAAAGCTTATTTAGTGAAGAGTTGGTCCCTGGTTAATCTGCATGTGAATCAAGAGGGGGGACAAAAGGATGAAAAGGTGCTGGAAACTCGAATACAAACCCTATGGTCTCCAGGGGGTCATTCATCTTGTTCTTGTCAATACCATCGTGGGGCTTGGCTTTTTTTCTGCGCATGAGCACACAGAGCCAGTCTGCAAAGACAGCTGGCAAAGGATGTGTATGCTTTGTTCTAGCTTGTAGTTTTTTAAGGAATGAAATTGCTTTACACTTTATATTTGACTGACTTCTTCATTCTTCTAAGTTGCTGCTAACCATAGGAGTGATGCATCTATATTTAGTGATGTATACAAATACACAAGACAGGAAGTATGAACCAATAAATATATTTTTAAAATTGTGACAAAATATACATAAAACTTACCACTTTATTCGTGTTAAAATGTATATAATTCAGTGGCATTAAATACACCGGTGTTGTGTAGCTGTTCACCATTCTATATTTCTAGAATCTTTTCCTCATCCCGAACATGAGTTCTGTACACATTAAACAGTAACTCCTGACACCCCCCTCTCCCAACTCCGCAGACAAGATTTCTAAAAACTCCATGCCTAGGACTCCATGGAGTGAGAATTCCTGGCACTTGATTTTGGAGGTGTTGAGGTGTTGGACAACGGGGAGTGAAGGGAGATAAAGAAGATAAAAAGGTAACCAGAGAAAAGTCTTTTATCCTAAGTGTGGTTTCACTGAGCTCATGAACTCAAAGCCTGGAAATGAATATGGGGAAAGAAACTCGGCTGAGAAAATGAGAGTGAAAAGTTTAGCAGCTTTTGAAAATTTCCCCATTATTATAAAGAATCAGTTTAAGTAAGAATTTCAAAATAAAATTCAAAGATAAAAGTCTATAATCCTTTATATGATCTGAGACAAGTGGATTATGTATTTTATAGAAGTATTCCACCAAATATTGGAGGGGGGTATATTGTACTTGACAGAAAGACTGACATGAAAGCTAGGAGGATAACCTGTATAACTAACTTTTATATTGTTATTTCCCATTTTACAAATCTCTGCGGTGTAACTTTAAATGTTGCTTTAAATGAAAAACACTGAAGCGTTATTGGTCAAATTCCACCACAAGGCAACATATTATGAAGGGAATTTGCAACCCCAGATTCCAAGGGCACCACTTACCTTAAGAGATATTCTAAAAAAACAATTTCAATGGAATTAAAAAAAAATGAGGGCAGTCCTATTGAGTTTGTTTTTATGGGATCTTGTTTTCCTAGCACAGATAGCCAGGCTCCCTCTCTAAGAATGAGCATTATCAGTTGAGACCACATGTGAGTCACTAATACTCTTCTTCTCTCCGTGGAAGTCATGCCTGTTATTGTCACTGATTATTTAAGGAATTTTAATATTTTATATACTCTGAAGATAGCTGCTTTCAGGGGCAGGTGTTGGGGGAGGGGAGAGAGGGCCTGTGGAGCCAGAGGCCCAGGGGACCTGGGGGAAGAGCCGAAGCTGATAAATTGGGAGCTTGTAGTTCCCAACAATGGGAAAACTAGCTCTAATTAGCTTAACCAAAAAGGAGGTTCACTGACCAAGATAATTGGGAAATATGAATCAGACATTAATGCAGCAGCTCAAACGATGTCATAAGGAAATGTTCTTCCAGATTGGCTCCGTTCTCCATATTGGCTACTTTGGCAAGCTCTTTCCATGCTGCATTATCACCATCGCTACTGTAGCCTTAAAATAGTTTCATCTGTTGCAGCCAGCAGTCCCACCAAAAAAAGAGAAGTGCCTGTTTTCCTGAAGCGTCAGTGGGAGTGGTAGCAATGATTGCTCTGCCTGCCTTAGGTCAGGTGGCTAGCCCGGAAGGGCATGGAGTCCTGTGTGCACTGCCTGCTGATGGTGGCAGAGGTGTCAAGGCACACCAAATTCACATCAGATTTCCTCTGAAACGAGAAAGGTTCTTCATGGAAGGGAGGAGGAGTAAGGGGAAATTGGCTAGGGAGACAATGATAGCTTGGACAGTTCACTGCAGAATTGATCCTTCATTGAGTTCAGGGTATATGAGTTGTATCGGTGAGGGGCAGCAAGGCTATTAGCCAAATACATGTTAGTTTAAATACAATAAAAGTGTGTTTCTTATTTGGATAACTGAACTATACAGATGAAGAGGTCTGCAAAATGGCTCCTCTCCAGGCAGTCACTTGGGGACTCTTCTGGACCCCAGCCTCCATTCCAGCTGGCCCCAGTGGGACAGACAATGCTAGAGGACACTGGGAGGCTTCCTTGGGCCAGGCTGGGAAGGGGCACCTATCACTTGGCTCATATTCTATTGACTAGAATTCAATCACATGGACACACCTGAGTTCAAGAGAGGTGGGAAATGTTCATTGGCTGTGTACCCAGAGAGAAGAGGAATCATTTTGGTGAATTGCTGTCAATTTTTGCCTCATCAGTTACCAGGATTCTGCAAATGGGCTGGAAACCAGAGACAAATGTAGTGGATGAGAACAACCATTACTGCATCTTCATCAAGGGCTTTGCACATACGAATTCATCAGATCCTCTCATCAACCTGGGGGTTGAGACAAACATCCTCATTGGAAGTGAAGAAATAGAGGCACTGAGAGGGTACAAAACTTGCCCAAGTTTGCAAAATTGTATTTGATACAGAACAGGTTGAGCATACAGGGTTGTGGGAGAGACTAGGCGACATGATGTTTGTGAATACGCAGGTCATGCCAGGTACTTGGGAAACAGTGGAAATTGTTTTATACATCTGGTCCTCGGGTTAAGCACAGCATCTCAGAGAAAGACTCATCCGGAACCCAACCTTGAGGCTGAGGGATGATAGGTGTCCACAGAGGTGGTTCCAGAAGGAAGGCTCTTTCCTACTGAGTACATGGGACTACTGGAGAACCTGGATCTGTTCATTAAATGAGAACCATTACTGAGCTGGCCATGTTCATGCAAGGGCAGGACCAGCCATCACCACGGCCTGGACATACTACCTTCCCAAGGTGGGAATGCCTGTATGATCTTCTCCTGTTCCTGTCTTCAGGTAGAGCTAGCTGCTCCTTGCTCAATACTCATGAAGGACTTCAAGCACATTAATAGCTGATTGCTTGTAATTTGGGGCTTACTCGCTCCCTTTGCCACCCAGCAAATTTCCTGAGGGCAGAGACAATTTCTCTGTGCCCTCATAGAGTAAGCCATCTAAATGTGGTAACTGGATGTTGATAATAATCTCAATAGCCAATATGCATTGAGCAATCCCTGTATTCCAAGCCTACATCCAGCCTTGATATTGTTACCCCCTTTCATCCTCACAGTAACACTACAAGGTGGGTTTTATTAGTACCTTATTTTTCAGCTAAGAAAATTGAGAATTGCTCAGATCAAGGTATCCACCCCACACTGCAGCAGAGCCAGTGCTTTTCATCATTGTACCACCTCACTGAGACAGCTTTTTTTTTTTTAAGATTATTTATAAGAGAGAGAAAAAGAGAGCTAGAGAGAGAACTTATGAGATGAGGAGAGGGGTAGAGGGACAAGCAGACTCCCTGCTGAGCAGGGAGACTGAGGAGCTGGATCTCAGGACCCTGAGATTGTGATCTGAGCCGGAGACAGGGGCTGCTTAACTTGCTGAGCCATCCAGGCGACCCTGGGCCAGTTTTAAGTCCATGACAGAGACCCAGATCCTGTTCTAGCCAGAGGCACAGGGACATCCCGAAGGAGCAGGGAAGCCACTGCAAGATCAGAGAATGGTTCAGTGGAGAAGTCTCAGATGTGGCTGGAGAGGCAGTGGGGAGAGATCCCCAAGACCTCAACCAGGAGATGCTCCTTTAGGGACCAGGGTGGCAAACTGAGAGTCAGAACAGTATCCTCAAGCCTGAGAGAGAAGCCAGAGAAGGGAAAAAAGGGACCCCTTTGTCACAGGGTCAAAGATCGGGGCCTGGATCCCCGAAGAGCAAGGGCAGCACACCCAGTAACAGAGAAGATGCCGCCGCCAGGGAATCTCTAGCTACAGAAAAGATTAATAAGAATGTTCAGAAACATTGGAAAGGGTTGACCCAGGTCTCTATTGAAATGTAAATGAGGTCAGGCTTTGGGAACCCCTGCTGGATTTTTCTGAGATTCTTTAGCAACCTTGTAAATTTTCCCAATGTTTGTAATTTTTAAAACTGACCTTTCTATAACTAAAACTCCTTTGTCCTTTTTTTAAAATTTGTGTTTGTTTTGGAGGCGGCAGGGATGAGGAGAGGTTGAGGAAGCTGTGTCCTTCCTGCAGGGGCGAGTGGGAGGGGCTGGCCAGGGAGGAAGGAGGAAAGCAGGTGGAGCCAAAGGGCTGGGGATGGCTGCTAGCTGGGGTGCAGGGGGACAGAGGAGGTTGATCCAGTTCTTTGGTTACTTCTAGAACCAGCAGACCCAAGAAGGATCCTGATCACACAGAATTCCATGTCTCCTTCAGAGGGGAGGGAAGCCAGTACACACACTTATCTTTTTATTACAAGTGCAGTTTAAATTAAGTTAGGAAGGAGAGACTACAGGCTTTGCAAATCTCCTTTGTAAGAATCTGGGGATCAGAGGCACTTTACAGCTGAAATCGCTGGAGGCCGACCACTGAAAGCATGAACACTGGCTCCTGAGCTATCTGGTTGAAACTGCTGGGCCACATAGAAGCTTCTGGTTGCTGTGCAGATAGGGCCCCTGTAGAACAAACTGTGAGGTTTAATTAGCATGAAAATTTTCTCCCCAGATCTGGGGCTTCCTTGAGAGTGAATGACAGCATGTTGTCCACCACTAATTTAATTCAATGCCAACAAAACAGAAACGGCAGGTCCAAGAACCCCTTTATTTTTTCTTCTCTGAAATGCTTCTTGATATTTTCCTGTGGTTAACATTATACAGAAACCAGGACCTTTTCTTCAATAACGCAGATCTTGCAAACAATTTCAAACACAGCACTGGATCTCAAAGGCCCATTGAGCCACCTGGAACCATGGTGAACTTTAGGATCCATGGGAGGACCGGAACCGTGTTAACAGTATGGGGTCGAGAGACAGATGAGCTGAACTTGGAGCTAGCAGACATGGAGTGGTAGTTTTGTGTTTAGAACTTGAAAAACAAAACCGCCTGATGGAGTGTTTTCCTGGTGTTCATTTCCTCCTCATGCAATTCCCCTTTATCCCTTTATTTCTTTTACTACAGTGACACAGTTAATGAACTGTATACACAGTGGAGACGCCTGAATACAGGGTCAGATGAAGGATAAATAGCAATAATAAATCATATATTAAGTACTTTCTTTATTTCTTATTTTTAAGTAGGCCCTACACCCAGTGTGGAGCCCAGTGCTAGGCTTGAACTCATGACCCTGAGATCGAGACCTGAGCTGAGCTCAAGACTCAAACGCCTAAACCAACTGAGCCACCCAGGTGCCCCAATCTTATGTTAAGTGTTTTTAAAAAGCTATATTGAGATGCCAGCTATGTTTCCCATCCAGGAATTTCATGGATGGACATTAACAACACAGTTACAGGATGGACACACTGCGTTGCTAATATGCATACACTGTGTTATAGATAAAAAGTTCTATCACATCACACCAGCAAGTTCCAAGTTTAAGTTAATTCAGGGTGCCACTGGGACTGTGTGGGGAGGCTGTTGGGCTGGTAGGAAATGACCCTCTGACCGAGATGACAAGAGAAAATGGGAGAAAGCAGGGGCAGCAGGGGGGTGAGCAAGTGTGCTTGAGACTGGGTGGGGGTGGGGCAGCCTCAAGAGGGAGGCCTGAGCTCAGAGCTCAGGTTTGTGACATTTAGGGAGTGAGTTGACAGCTCAGTCACTGGACCAGGATTTTGCCTTGGGCAAATCTGCTGTAAAAAAATCAGTGATTTGTTTTTATTTTTGTTTTGCTGTGGTCCCTATAGCATAATTAGTGCATAATTGTATAGACAGGTTACAGTAAGTGAGTTGAGTCAAAACAGGTATCAAGAGGACAATTCTTATCAAGTCCCTGTCAGGGATTCAGTTAAGGTTCGGGCTGAATCACGGCCCCTAGGTATCCAAGTGATAACATTTGCCCTTTTGGTAACATGTGAGGCAAATGTAAATTTTGTTCAACATCAGTATTATAATGAGTTAAGTGAGTCACTGAAGCTGGGCTCATAATTATGAAAGTGTTTAAAGGATTCCTTCTTCTTTTCGGCTACCTTGGTGTAGTTGTGTGTGCTGGCATTCATCCTGAAATGACTCTCTGAAAGCTGCTTTGGTAACGTGAGAACCACGGAGAGAAAGTTTTGGCTCCCTGGGTAAACGTTTCGGAGTTGGGTGTATGTGCGGCCCGGTGTGCGGACGGGTCCCGAGGCAGGGGGAGGTCAGCCTCGGAGCTAGTCTTGCGGAAGCCGAGACCTGGACAGATCACTTCAGGGAAGGCCCCGGGAAGCCACAGCTGTCACCGTCTCTCTTATTGCTTCATACGTGCCCTGATGCAACTGACTTGCAGGAGCCACTGGCGAGTGGATGAGTGTATGTGTCTCCTCCCACCCTGCTCTCAGACCTTAAGTTCCTCAAAACACGAGCTGTGTTTTCCCATGGCATCTGATGTGAAAGGGGGGGAGTGCTCGTGGCTTAGCTTACCGAACGTCTGCTGAGATGTGAAGACGGCATGGCCGTGCTGAGGGGCCGGCGGAGTAGACGCCCCTGCAGGGTCCCCGGCCTGTGGGCCTGTGGTTGTTGGCTGTGGCCACCCTTGCAGGGATTGGAGAAGGCCCTTGAATTTGCATAATGCAGCCCAATGGGTGCTCCGACATCCCATTGTTTAACCTGGAGGTCAGCCTGCAACTGTCAGTGTTAGAACACAACGATGGGATGCTGCCATCCTGGCTGCTCTTGAACATCTGGGAAGGCAGTGCCCGTCCATGCAGTCCTGGACCTTCCAGGAGGTGGAACTGCCCGGTCAGCTGCTGACAGGGCCAGGAGAGGGACGGAGGCCGCCTCCTTGTCCTCCTTTGTCCCACTGCTCCAGAGTCTTTCTACCACAGAGTCTTGAAGGGCTAGGGGGCCCCGGGCCAGCTTTGCATCTATGGTTTCTGCTGCTGGCAACAGCCAGCCTAGGATCAAGGCTCCTTTTCATCAGGTTCTTTGTCCTTTTACTTCCTGGTGTCAGCAGTCCTGGGAACAGGAAATGGTTCATGCAAATAGGAAGTGACAGGAAACTGATGACTAAGGACTTCTGAGTCTTGCGGATACAATTTCAATGTAAATAGAGTTATTTACATGCTTTCCAAAAACACATGTGCATTGATACACAGGAACTATATGGAGACCTCACTCTTCGTAGGTTTTAAAATGATACTATTCACTGAGGGCTTGCTCTGTGCCAGGGATTTGGCTGGGCACCTCGTGTTCATTTACTCACAGGAACCGTGACACCGTCTTTAGGTTTTGCATTACCCCATTTTGCAGGTAAGAAGAGAGGCATACATGGTTTAACTAGCTTCTGGTGCATGGCAGGGCTGAGATATGAACCAGGGCTTCTGTGGCTGCTGGATCTCTGTGCTCAGCTACTTCCTCTGAAGGCCAGTGAACCCTTCAGGGTGAACGTTTTAGGACTTGGTTTCCTTGGGTGGAGTTTAAAGACAATTCACCTACATCATCTGCAAGGAAAGCATTTCTAAGGTGTGGCAGGTACTTAGGTATATGGGGCTAAGGTACTATTATTTCATATCTTCACACTGCGGGAGGAAGTACTCACAAGACACCAACTGACCCACTCCTTCCTCCCACCAGGCTCAGGGCTCAGCAGCCTAGACACCATGGAGGCCTGGCCTCTCCCTTGTCCACATGGGGCGACAGGGTCTGGTTGGGGCCCTTTGATTAAGTGAAAGCTGCTGCCTTCCTGAAATCAGGCACCTACTCAGCTGAAATGGTGGAACCTGGGCAGCTGAGGGGCTGGAGAAGGTCAAGTCCGGCCACGGGTCCCCAGGGGTCAAGGAACCTGGTGCGGAGGAGGGCCTGCCTCTTCTGCACACCAGGGGCCAGATAGCCCAAGAGGAAGCCGGTCCTGGAGGGACAGAAGGGTTATCGCTGGTGTGTCAGCTGATGGGACAGTTTACAAGCCTGTCTTTGAACTCTTTGAATGCCAAATCTTTTTTTCTTTCCTCATCTCATGATTTAACAGTTTAGTGTCATGATGCTCCCCTCACATTCCTTCTGTTCCCTTAACAGCTTTACCTGGACAGAGAAATGCTTTGGTGCTGGAGAGGCCCCACCCCACCATCTGTCACAGTTTCAGCGGGCACTCTCCCACTACTTAATTCCAGGCTCACACTATAAATGCAGGGCACCCATTTTAGAACTGTTAAACAAATGTGTTACTCACTTCACCATGCTGCATTTTATTTCTATCCGAAAAACCAGGCTTACAACCAACGGGTATCCAGGAAAAACAGTGTCACCAAGGCCAGTTCACCAAGTTGGGGGCCCTAGAAGATCTACAGAATGTAACTGTAACACATTTTTAAAAATGGGCTTGGACAGAATAATTAGGAAATAGTAAATGCTGGCATCATCAGTATTACTTGTAGAGTTCAGCAAAGGAATGTGAATGGCTATCTAGGACAGAGGATAGAGCAGAACAGAGGTGCTTCTTTGGTGTGAAATATACAGTTTTCCATAAGGCAAATGATTACTCATTTTTCAGCTCTGGCAACAACTTGTTTTTTAAAACATTATTTGGCGGAAAATAGAAAGTAAAACTGAAAACTTTGGTATTTCATTGTAACTGGGTTAATATGATTTACATATTTTTTTCTAAAGTTGGATGCATACCCAAAGAGCCTATATAAAAATATAGGTATATATGTAATATATATTAACTAAAACTTATTATATTGTTATATTATATATATACATTAGCCAAAGAAATACTCAATTCAGTTGCAGCCAATTAAAACTAGTAAAACTCAGATTTCATGAAGATATGAACTAAGCAATTTTCTAAATATGCAAACAAGCTGACACAAATGTAAATATTATTCAAAATGTTTTTTGACAATTGGTACAACAGAAGTGCAGGTGACCCGAGTGGCCGTCAGCCCACCTGGGAGCAGGGCACCAGGCATTACTCCTTTAGTTTCTGGGTCAGAGGGATTCATGGGGCTTCTGTGGGAAGGACAGGGCAGTGTAGTTAAGAGAAGCAACGATGCCCTGAGCGGTGTGGTAATAGTTCAAACTTTAAAAACTGACAAACTTTACTGGTGTGTACTGGTTGAATTATCAGTGCTGTGAATAATTGCTTTTAATTTTATATTTAAATGAAGTTAAAGTGATTCTGACAAAGCCTCTTTGATCTTAAAACAGGAAGTTCTTGTTTTCTGACCTATTAAAGATTCAGGGGACTATGGATGTTCACTATGGATGTTCTGGTCCCTGGTACTCCAAATGGTGTGTTTCTTTTGGGGTGAGAGGTATCTCAACCTCCAAAATGCTTTTTAGGAATCATGAAATCACATTGCAAAAACTGTTCACATACTGACAGACCCTGAGGCCCCTCCTTCCCCTTCTGTGTTCCCTATGTCTGAAGGCAGATTTTCAGATGCTACTATTTACTCAGGTAAGTATTCTGGGTGAGCAGCTTACACAGCTGCTCGCCCTCCCTAGAGCCCAAGTAGGTCTATGTTTTTCTTTCTTTTTTTCTTTTATTCATTCAAACAAGTAACTTTTGAAAGTAGCCTACTTGTAAAGCATCTAAAGAGTAGAAAGAGGAAGGGGTCTGGAATCTACTCTCCAGGAACTGTTATGCTCTCCTAGTGGTTTCTCCACTAGGAACTCTAGAGGTGATTTTGTAATGTTCCACTTTTTCAGTTGTAATGTTAAAAAAAAAAAAAAAAGGAAAATAAAAGAAAAAGAAAAAAAAAGAAAGACTATTTGGTTTTACCTTTTGTAAATTATAAAAATGTAAGAATTTCAAATATATTGTCTAAGGAAAACCAATATCCAACATGACTTTTATTTCAATAAGGAGTGCAAAAAAATGACACCTAAGAATTTTAACTAGAGTTCTTATTGCCATTCCGTGACCACCCATCTGTGTACAGGGTTATCCTAGGTACAGAGGTTAAATTACAACAAAATCAATTTACTGATAGGGATGAGAACATCTTATTCAGTATCACAAAATTTTAGAACTTCAAAGGCTTCCAAAATCACTTAGTTCACATGTCAGAGAGACTGAATTACTTACTTAGTGTTGCACAGATAGAGTGCAATTTTATACCCAGTTTTAGCATAGAGCAGATTTTATACCCAACACAGCAATCTTTTTTCTATAGGACATCAACAGTATTTCAAAGAGCTGTAAGAGCTTACTGTCTAAAAAGATTCAACATGACCACCGGATAGAACACTGAAAGATGACGGACTGAGAGAGGACAGCAGTTTATTTTTTTTTTATTTTTTAATAAATTTTTTATTGGTGTTCAATTTACCAACATACAGAATAACACCCAGTGCTCATCCCGTCAAGTGCCCCCCTCAGTGCCCGTCACCCACTCATCCCTACCCCCCGCCCTCCTCCCCTTCCACCACCCCTAGTTCCTTTCCCAGAGTTAGGAGTCTTTATGTTCTGTCTCCCTTTCTGCTATTTCCCACACATTTCTTCTCCCTTCCCTTATATTCCCTTTCACTATTATTTATATTCCCCAAATGAATGAGAACATACACTGTTTGTCCTTCTCGGATTGACTTACTTCACTCAGAATAATACCCTCCAGTTCCATCCACGTTGAAGCAAATGGTGGGTATTTGTCTTTTCTAATGGCTGAGTAATATTCCATTGTATATATATAGACCACATCTTCTTTATCCATTCATCTTTCGATGGACACTGAGGCTCCTTCCACAGTTTGGCTATTGTGGACATTGCTGCCAGAAACATCGGGGTGCAGGTGTCCCGGCGTTTCATTGCATCTGAATCTTTGGGGTAAATCCCCAGCAGTGCAATTGCTGGGTCATAGGGCATTTCTATTTTTAACTCTTTGAGGAACCTCCACACAGTTTTCCAGAGTGGCTGCACCAGTTCACATTCCCACCAACAGTGTAAGAGGGTTCCCTTTTCTCCGCATCCTCTCCAACATTTGTTGTTTCCTGCCTTGTTAATTTTCCCCATTCTCACTGGTGTGAGGTGGTATCTCATTGTGGTTTTGATTTGTATTTCCCTGATGGCAAGTGATGCAGAGCATTTTCTCATGAGCATGTTGGCCATGTCTATGTCTTCCTCTGTGAGATTTCTCTTCATGTCTTTTGCCCATTTCATGATTGGATTGTTTGCTTCTTTGGTGTTGAGTTTAATAAGTTCTTTATAGATTTTGGAAACTAACCCTTTATCTGATACGTCATTTGCAAATATCTTCTCCCATTCTGTAGGTTGTCTTTTAGTTTTGTTGACTGTATCCTTTGCTGTGCAAAAGCTTCTTATCTTGATGAAGTCCCAATAGTTCATTTTTGCTTTTGTTTCTTTTGCCTTCGTGGATGTATTTTGCAAGAAGTTGGTGTGGCCAAGTTCACAAAGGGTGTTGCCTGTGTTCTCCTCTAGGATTTTGATGGAATCTTGTCTCACATGTAGATCTTTCATCCATTTTGAGTTTATCTTTGTGTATGGTGAAAGAGAGTGGTCTAGTTTCATTCTTCTGCATGTGGATGTCCAATTTTCCCAGCACCATTTATTGAAGAGACTGTCTTTCTTCCAGTGGATAGTCTTTCCTCCTTTACCGAATATTAGTTGACCATAAAGTTCAGGGTCCACTTCTGGGTTCTCTATTCTGTTCCATTGATCTATGTGTCTGTTTTTGTGCCAGTACCACACAGGACAGCAGTTTAGTCATTAAAAGACAGAGCTCTAGAGGCACCAAGTTTCATGGCCAGGACGGCCAGAAGTGTGCTGTGAATCACTCAGGACTGAGGGTTGGTTTGAACCCGGTTCGTAGCATTTACTAACTGTGTCACAGGAGTCACATCACTTAAATTGACTCTCCAGGCCTTTGCTTCCTTACTATAAAATGGGGGCAATAATTAACTGAGAGCTGCCGGGTACTCAATGAGATCATAACTGAAGTGCCAAACAATTTGTAGGGACTCTATATATGTCAGTCTTTTTTTTTTTTTTTTGTCTCCCTTTTCTTACTAAAAACTATTTAGAATGTACAAATATATGGTAATTACAGGAAAAATGCAGCATTTTAGGCAATAATTTAAATTTTAGTAAAGGATAATGGCATTGGATTAGATGTCTGGGACATGAGCAGGCACTTCCCTTGCTCATAAAAAAATGTTTACTCACATTAGTTATTTAAAACTAACACAGAGAGGGAGCCTGGCTGGCTCGGTTGGTAGGGCATGTGACTCTTGATCTTGGGGTCATGTGTTTGAGCCCCATGTTGGGGAAAGAGTTTACTTAAAAAAAAAAAATAGATAAAGGCAGCATTTAAAAAACCAAACCCAAAACCAAACTAAACCCCTACTGCACAGATTATGAATCAAACAGTATCAGTTTAATATGTTAAAAAACATCTAATTACAGATGCATCCTGGATGAACCAGCTCTTGAAGACAAAAGACAACAAACCAACAGTCCAGGGGAACACTATGGAAATTATTTTGCAATCATAAACCTATGAATCAATCTGAAAGTTGATCAAAACAAAATGCATTTTTAATTCACTCTCAAATTTCTATAATTAACAGATGGTTATTTTTTTTAGTTCAAGTTCCTGTTTCAGTGTGGAATGAAGATGGGATTACATGGCACAAGCCTGCATCCTGGCTGAGAATGCTTTTTCCTCTAAAGTTTCATTTAGGGTCAAATGAGTAGAAATTCTACACCATCAGTTAACATTTAACCACTGTGCAGTGGTTTAAGCTAAATGTGAGTATTACATCTGCAACTATCATGTTGGTGGTTTTTAAAAGGCAGCACAATTAACGGAACAGCTGTGAAGAGCAATGCCTTTCATTTTACAAATAGTGCATTTGCACTAAGAGATATATAAATATGCCTCACTGAAAGGAATCCATGTTACTGTTTTAATTGATTCATTTGCTTGTATTAAAAAAACTCCCAAGGCTCTTCTCCGTGAACACTTTAGCTTGACATTTGAGGCCAACACAAAGCTGACAGCTACTACTCTTTCTGGAAATTCCTACCCTGCAGCCTGACACTTTCCAGGTTTTTACCAGTACCCCCCACCTCCCAGGGCAGCATCACTTCAATGTCCAGGCCTGGGGTTCTAGTGCTTATTTCCATTCCTGTAGCATTTTGTCTTCAGCACTTGCTTTTATTAGTTAACTTTTCATCGGTTTGGGAAACTAACTCCCGGCTTAGCCTTAGGGGTAATAACAGGTATTTAGATATTACACGTACTCAAGTATTTGTCGATTAAAATATTCACACTTAAAATGTGTCATTTTCAACCTTTTAAATAGTAGTTGATAAGACATCTCACAATTGAAAAGGGCACTTGAGAAATCTAAGATAATAAACAAACATAATTAAGACAATAAACAAACAAAAGATTATAGAAAAGCCCCATTCTCTTGTAGAAAGATTTAAGGATTAAAGATTTAAAAAACACAAACACAAACAGAAACATATTTGGGACACAGGGCCATCAAAGATTGGGATTCTTAAGTCCGAAGAACATTTTAGTTTCTGCAAGAACTCCAAGGTGATGGAAGAAAAAAAATGTTGGAATATTCAAGTTTTCCATTTTAAATGTCAAGAATAGCAATAAGCAAATAGAGCCAATCACATTTTAGAGACAGAAGGTGTATTTCCACTCATGGTTAATTACTGATATTAGATGTGGAAACACTTTTAGTGTCCATATATTAGATGACATAATTTTTCACAGTGAAAAAGCTATTTATTGTAAAGACCTTCAAGATGAAGCTCGCCCGTGGGTACCTCGTAACTTGTGACTATTGTAAGGATATTTTTGTAATCATGTGATTAAAGAATCTTTCCATAGCAGCTTACAAATTCTTAAGCTTCCTCAAGGCAAGTGACGTATCCCAACAATTTTGTATTCCTCATGTACTTGTTATATATTAGGTAATTAATGGGGGTGATATGTACCTAAAATGCCTGAGGCAGGAGTGTGAGAGAGACAGGAAGGGATGTGGTGGATGGATAGCACAGTTGTCTCCAGAGGCATCACCCTGCATGGACCTGGTTCTGCCTGTATGGGATCAACTATTTACTACTCTGAAGCATCAGCCACCTCTCCTCTGAAGTCTGGCTATTCACACCTATCTAAAATGTTTGCTGTAAAGGATTAAAAGAATATGAGTAAGGGGTTTGTACAGTACCTAATGTTTTTTTTGAATATATTTTTAATGAGTAGCTACATGAAACGTGCTATTCCAGGTGTTGGGAATTCCAAATAGAACAAAGTAGAGCCTTTGTTCCTGTGGAGTTTACAGCGTAGAGGGGAGGTGAGAGGCAAATCTACCCATAGATAGAACATGAGAGGTAGAAATAAATGCTATGAAAAGAATTAAAAGCAGAGGGAAGGGAGTAAGCAGATAGAATACAGAGGGGGTGTGTGTGTGTGTGTGTGTGTGCGCGTCTATGTCCATGCATGTGTTATACAGGGTGGTAAGGGGAATCTTCTCTGATAAGACCTGAGAAAGCATGGGAGGCAGGCTCATAGATGTGTGGGGAATGCTCTGCAAGGAAAGGAGATACTAAATGCAAAGTCCTGGAGTAGAAAGCATGCTGGGCCTGTTTTAGGATGGGAAGGGATTCCAGGGGGAGAGCCCAGTGTGCTAGGGGAAGATTAGAAACCAGGTCAGCCAGGCAGCAGGGTCCAGAGCATATGGGGGTCTTGAAGGCCTTGGTAAGGTCTTTGGGTTTTTCATGAGAGGGGACACATGGAAGAACTGTGAGCAGAGAAGTGATCTATGTATACTTGAAAAGGCAATATATAGTAGCTACTATCAAACGCTGTTACCACACGAGATTTAATACATGGGACATGAATATTGATTATTGTTCTTTAACTCTGACCTGGTTTACCTAGATTATAAGAACCAGGGGAGCCATATGAAACTGCAATTTCTATCCATCAAAAATGATGGAACATCGATCGTCAAAAGTTTCATCCTGACTTATTGCACAGGGTTAGTAAAAGGGTGAAGAACATAAGCTTCAGGAAAAAAAAAAAAATGTAAGTGGAACTGAATCCCAGATCCAGGATGCATGAGCTATAGGCTTGGGAAAGTTACTTAACCTCCTTCTGCCTGGGTTTTCCCTTATATAAAATAGGGATAATAGCATACCTAAATTACTAGGTTGCCTTGAAGAGTAAATGAGATATACATGTTAAGGATTTAACACAGGGCCTGGGAGCTTAATAAGTAAGTATACTGATTAAGAAGGGGGATGAAATCTTTTATCACTAGCAAATTACATTGAATAGCTTAGTCACCCTTTAAAATACCTATTATTTTGCTACTAACCCAAGTTGTTGCATACGTCAATTGTTAAAAAGGCAACGTTTTTAAAAATGTTTTTTGAAGAGACAACTTTTTTTAAACCAAAATACCGTTTGCTGCATTTACAAAATTCATCCTTTAAACTGATAACTGAGTAGGTGAATAGTCTCATGTTTCTGTTAATAACAACGTAAGTAGGAGAACTTAAAATATTTTAGAGTTAAATGTGTTTAACTTTGCAGGGCATTTCTATCTCCTCTACCAAAGTAGCTTAATTTTAGAAACAATGTTTCTTAAGTGAACAGGACAGAAGCTACTTGGTACTCTCAAGAGAGTATTTGCTTGAAATTCAGCTAGTTTCAATACAACTCAAACTTAAGTGTTCCCCAGAATTTCTACGAGGCCAAATTTCAACAACAACAAACACCCCCACCTAAGTTCTTCCCAGGTAAAACACAGAGGACAGGATTAGCCGATTTCAGCCACTTGTAGCTCTCACCGCGGTCAGCTGGCGGTAGGTTTCGTCTACGGTAACCGAGCTCGTCACAACGGGCTTGCAGAAAAATGCAGAGGCGGGTTCGGAGACTGGCGTTTCTACCGACCAGTTCCGAGGCCTTTCCCAAGCAAACCTAAATGTCTGACTCCGTCGCGCCGCACGGAGAGCCCTCCTGCCCACCGTATCCTTGGGTCTACACGTGGGCAGATGTGCATGTTGACTCCCACCTGCCCCACTAGGTACGTGATCTTTACGCGGTTACCGCGGCTGCACTTCCTAACCGGAGGCTGGCGCCCTCAGGGACGGAGCGCAGCCTCGCCCGCACCGCTCACGGCCCCTCCGCGTCTCGGGCGGCGCGAAGCTCGGTGCTGCCTGCAGCGGGCTCCCGGAGTAACGGAGGCTGCGCCGCGGCAGCCGCGCTCCCCAGCGCGTCCCGCCCCCGGGACAGGTAACCGCGCAGGTGGCGGCGCCGTCGGGGCGACGAGGGGCGCCCACGCGGGACCCAGCGCTCGCCAGGCTGTCGCGCAGCGTGGCGCTCGGAGCCGGAGGAGACCGCGGGGACGCGGGGAGGGGGCGGGGGTCGTCGTGCGGAGCCACCAACGACGTCGCCGCGGCAAGGAGGGCCCACCCGGGACGCGCGAGCTGCGGAGAAGAAGCCGACGCGAGGGAGCGGGGACGCCGCAGCTTCCCGCCCCCGCCCAGCCGCTTGGGGTCCGAGCGCCGGCCGCCCCACCCCCGCCCCCACGGCGCGCCCCCGCGCCAGCCCCCACCCGGCCCCGGCCCGCCCCACGCAGGCGCGCGCAGGCCCCGCCCCTCCCCCTCCGCTCGCGGGGCCCCGGCAGGGGCGGGGCGACCCCGGAGGGGGCGTGGCCACCGGGCTCGACGCGCGCACGCGCTCTCGGGCCTTACGGCTACGTGTCGGGGCACGTGACGCCCACCCCGAAAGTCCCCCGTGAAGCAACAGGACGTTAAAAAAAATTCTTTTCTTGGGGGGGGGGGGGGCGAGGGTGTGAGAACGGACGACAGTTTTTCTTTTTTTGTCTTTAAACAACAACAAAAAACTATAGTAACGGAGGAGAGAATGAGGCGTGCGGCGGCGAGCGTCCCGCCGGCGAGCCCTCTCACCCACCGCCGCAGCCCGGCCGCGCCCGCCAGACGAGCCGGCCCGGCGGCGGGGAGCGCGGAGCGGCGCGGCCCTCACCCCGCCCCCAGTCGAAAGCACCGCCGCCCCCCCGCCGCCCCCCCGCCGCCCGCCGGCCCCGCCGCCGCCCCTCCCTCCGCCCGCCGCGCCGGCGACCCCAGCCCCGGGCCCCTCTCAGGCCGACCACCCGCCGGAGGGAGGCGGCGCGGCGGCGGCGGCGGCGGCGGCGGCGGCGGCGGCGGGGCCCGGGCCGGGGTCGGCGGCGGGAGGAGGAGCGCGCCGGCCGGGCCCCGCTAACGGCCGCCCTGCGCGGCCCCGCCCGCCGCCCGCCCCCGGCCCTCCCCGCGCCGCCGCCCCTCCCCCCGCGCCGCCGCCGCCGCCGCTGGCAGCGCCGCCTGAACTGAGGCGAACTCCGCCGCCAAGTGAGTGAGGAGGAGGAGGAGGAGGCGGCGAGGAGGAGGAGGAAGAGGAGGAGCGGAGTCAGAGCGCGGCGGCAGCGGCAGAGGCGGCCGCGGCGGGGACCAGCCCAGAGAGACCCCGAGCCCGCGGCAGAAGCGGCGGCGGCGGCTGAGCGGGCGCGACCAGCCGAGCGAGCGGCGGCGGCGGCGGCGGCGGCGGCGGCGGCGGCCCGGCTCCTCCTCGTCCGGCGCCGAGCGGCCCGCGCCCGCACTCGGCCCGCGGAGACCCGCCTCCCGCCCGCCGGCCTCGTGAGGGACGCGCCGAGCCGGCGGCCGAGGAGCGGCGGCGGCGGCGGCGGCGGCGGCGGCGGCGGGCCGGGAGCGCGTCGGGCCGCGGGCGGAAAGTGCCTGCGGGGGCGGGGAGAGCGCGGCGAGCGCGCGGTCCGGCCGCCCCGGCGCCCGGCGCGGGAGCGGAGCGGAGCGGAGCGGAGCGGGACGCCGAGTCCCGAGCGGCCGGCGGCCGGCGGCCGGGGCTCCCCGCCCCTCCCTCCCTCCCTCCCTCCCTCCTCGGCGGCGGCGGCGGCGGCGGCGGCGGCGGCGGGCGGAGTGAGCTGCGGAGCCTGGAATATGGTCGGGGAAATGGAAACGAAGGAGAAGCCGAAGCCCACCCCAGATTACCTGATGCAGCTGATGAACGACAAGAAGCTCATGAGCAGCCTGCCCAACTTCTGCGGGATCTTCAACCACCTCGAGCGGCTGCTGGACGAAGGTGAGTCGCCTCGGCGGCCCCTCGCGGCCCCGCGCCCCGGCGGCGGCCCATCTTCCCGGGACCCGACGCCCGCCGGCGTGTTGGGAGGGCGGGAAGGTCGCGGCTGGCGGGGACCGTGCGCCCGGGGACCCAGAGGCCCGGGCGGGGCGCATGGAGGCGGCGCCGAGGCCGGGCTCGCGGGGCGCGGCGGCGGGCGGCGGCGGGCGGCGGGCGGGCCGGGGCCGCGGGCTCGGGCGGGACCCGCCGGCGGGACGCTCCCCCCGCCCCTCCCCCCCCCAGGCCCGCGACCCCGGGGCCTCGCGCCGCCGGCCTCGGCGCCCCGGGGAGGCTGCGGGGCGAGCCCCCTCGCGCCCCTGGCTTCCCGCCGCGCCTGCGAGCACCGCGACGGCCCGGAGCGTGGCGGGCCTGGCCGGGAGGAGCCGCGGAGGAGCCCCGGAGGAGCCCCGGAGGAGCCGGCCGCGCCCGGCCCGCGGGCGCCTGAAGGACACCGGCCCCGGGGCGCTCCCCGGGGGGCTCCCCCGGAGGCCGCGCGCGTTCCCACAGCGGAGGGCCCTGTGGGGGCCGCGGCTGCCGGGGAGTTGGTGCGGCTTGCGAGTACTCGAGGGGAGCGGCGTGGGGCCGGGCCACTGGAGGGAATGTGCGCGAGGAGCCCGAAAGTAGTGGGGACCGAGCCGGAGGCCGGGGCAGGATGACAGCCGAAAGCACTTTCCGTCCTTTTGTTTGGGGAAGCGAGCACTGTTGGGGAGTTTAACTTCACTTTGGGCGGGGGGGGGGGGTGAGTACGAAATACCGCGAGGACGAGTCTAAACGTCGTCCCGACTCGAGAGAACTTCGGCGGAGAGCGAACCCAGGATCGACGTTCGGAAGGACGGAGGGGAGAAGGGGCAAAGTTTGCAGAAAAGCTTTGTTGGCGGAGAGCGGAGGGTTGCGAAGAACGACAAGATTAATGTTGGCCGACCCTGGGATGTCTCTAACAAGTTCTTACTTAGAGCAGTGCCCTGGACTGCTGAATTGTAGCAGCTCTGCTTTTCTGTGGAAGCCTGGAGAAGACAAGACGACCAACAAGAAAGTCTAATTTGAAGATCGAGTACTCAGGAGGTTTTTTTGTTTTGTTTTTTTTTGTTTTGTTTTCCTGTCTCAGAAGCATCCCTGGAAGACTGATAAACTGTTTTATAGAATTGAGCCGTGGATTTTAGATTTTTCATAGGAATTTCGAGATCTTTATAGAACTAGAGAAAAGGAGTCTGAAGCTTAGAGAGTTGGAATGTCGCTAAAGAACAAAAGACCGGAAATGTCTTGGGGGTTAAAGATGGTTAAAGGAGAATCCCGGGATCATTTGTTGTCAAGAAAGTCCTAGAAACAACTTTCAAAGTTCGAGACTGTTAGGTCTTACAGCGTCCTAGCTATTGCTTACGTATGTTAGACCCAACAGCGGTAATCCTCATCGGAATGGGCTTTTTTCCCTTGTTGAAACAGCAAATCTGTTAATTTTATATTGCTCCAGAAAAAAAATCGAGCTGTCCCTTTAAGGGGTTCTGCTTTTTCTATTTGTGTTGGCATTTGAAAGATTGTGGAGGCAGAAAACTTTCTGGAATGTCAAAAAAAAAAAAAATTGCTGGAACTATTAAATTGAGTATTTCCAAATGTGAGCGCTAAGGGGCGCCAGTTATTTTTTTTTTAAACATGAGAAATGTTTGGAGCAAAATGTGTAATATACTCAATAATTTGATCTATATTATACTTAAAATCTGAATCACAGTAGATCATTTTGCGTGTCATTTCGTGTTCATAATACACTTACTGTATTTATAATATATAGTTATAAACTCAGAACACATTATGTAAAATTATGGGAACAATTTTATTGCATTTCAAAAATCATATGTCTTTTCTGCCTTGGTATATTTTGGAAATTTTAAGATTTTAATACAAATAGGTGTATTTGTTAAATGTTCTTTATTTAGTACAGTTTAGAAGGAATATTTCATTGACATTAAAATGAAATGTGTCCTCACAATATTTAGAATTAATTAAAGTTGCATTAGTCTTTTAATTAAAATGCTGAGTTCAATCAAATGACATAGGAGTTTATGAAAAAAATTGAAGGTATTTTCACTTTATGTGTATCTTATTTAAAAACATAATTTGAATTTCTCTGATTAGTTCTGAAAGACTTCTCACCTGTGCTTTTATGTTGATCTAAAATCTTTAAGTGATAATTTGGAGTTGTTCTCTGTTAAAAAGTTTCTAACGTTGCCTTCAATAATTCGTAATCTTCCAAATCTAGAATTCCACTTAGGTCATTATCTCTAACAAAGGTTTGTTCATTTCTCTGTGGTTGGAAATAGTAACCATTTGCCTTTTAAAACTTGGGAGACCACTAGCTGAGGATGATACATTCTAAGTAATTTTTTTTTTTTTCTTTTAATGTGGTTTACTCCATCTCTTATCTTGGTCTATCTAGAATTTTAGCCTTTCCTCCCCAGGGTAAGTAAAGATTGCTTGTGTCGTAGCTGGGATGTTTAAAATGGACAGCATAATGACTAGGAAGTTTGATTGTTTTTTTTTTTATCAGACCAGTACAAACATGCAGGAAGAGGGGCTATTCCTTAGTGTGGAATAAGCTGCTTCCTCTAATTGTTAGCCTTATTATAAACTTAATTTGACTTCAGAAAAGTACTGATTTTTGAAATGTATCACGTTTTTTTTTTTTGGCCAGATGATTTAATTCTGAAAATTTGGCAACTTGCTTTACCCCTTTGTGACCTGTCATTGTCCAAAACAAATTAATCAGGACTTCTGTTTGTGGTTAGGAATTACGTTTTCCTTTTCCATACGATTGGCGGAAAAATTTTTTCGATTTAGATAAAGTTACATGTTTTAGGTAAAGTTACATGTTTTACGTTGATAATCAAGACACTGGACTTAAAATAGGTGTATTTTCTGATAATGAGAAATTTTGAATGATTATTTAGGAATTCTATTTCAATTTTATTTTTAGAGTAAGCTTTAAAGAATTTGTCTGAGAATTTTTGTTTGGCTAGTTACAAATTTGGGAGTTACGTGTGTGTTAGATTTTTTTAGTTGATTAAAACTTAAATGTTTTAGATTGAACATTTTATTTCCATGCCAAGTTAACCTTTAGCCTATATTTTCACTATGGACACTGCTTTTGGTTTTTGGATTTATTTTTTTGGGAGGGGGGAGGTAGGGATTGTCAGACTTTCCTCTTAAGTATCTTTAAGTATCTTCACAGTTATTCTTTTAAGTTATGAATGAGGTCTAGATTGGCCCACTCAAATAAAGGACGTAATTTCAGTTGATTCCAATGCTTAAGAATCTTTTGTTGAAGATAAAGATGATTACACATGAAACTGAGGTCTTAAAGCCTTAAACTGCTTTCTGGAGAGAAGTTTCCAAACCGAATCCTGGGACCATCCTTGGGAAAGAGTAGTCACTAAAAGAAGTTTTTTTATTAAAAAAAAAAAAAAAAACAAAAAACTTTCTTTGTCATGAAAATGAATGCAAATTCTGTTTTTATAGAGTATTGCAATTAGAATTGAGAAGGCTACAAATGAAATCAGACTAAAAAAAAAAAAACCCCATGGGGGAAGAGGATGAACTAGGGATTTTAAGATCAGATGTTGAGTTTTCATTTTTTAGGCAGAGGAAGGTAAAAGCTGCTGATGGGAAAATTAAAAATGCATGGTATGGTTTATAAGTAAAGCTAGCCTAAATCTTTTGTGAATGTTTGAAAAATTAGTGTGTGGCTCAGAAAAAGTGAGCAAACATGTTCAATTACCTTCTGTTTTGCTGATTTGAAAAATGCCTGTTCATTTTCTCATGGTCTTCTAAGAGGGTTGGTAATAGATTTTTCTGACCTCAATTTTCTTACCCTCTCCCTTAAAATGTGGGCAGAAAATATTTCAAATTAAAATTTGCTTTACTAGTTAACGTTTTTCCATATTGATGTTTATTTTCATTATGCATTCAGTATTGAAAGTATCTTATCGTAGCCTCGGTTTTCTTACGCTTCAAAATTTTTTTGTAGGGGAAAATCTAGCTTGTCTACCAAAGCTTTGATTAAAAAATTATATGGCTATTTTTTGGTATTGAGAGGAGTTTTGCTGTATAGTTTATTATAATTTTAGTTTTTTTTTTTTTTCTGGGTCACTGTTGACAGTACTCAATCTCTGTAACAAACAGATTTTATCAAGTTGAAGTAATTGTTCTTTAGGAAGAAAGATTTTGCAGTTGTAAGCTAGCCCTTTGAATTAATAGTGATGAGAAGGATAGGATATTTATAATCAGTTATTCTTTTTTTCCTTACCCAGGAGGTGTCACCAGCTCTGTAAAGTAATAATGGAAATGATAACTTGTATCCTAGGTCATTTATTCTACATTCATTCTGTACTTTTGAAGCTTTAACTACCCCTTGGGTAGAATATATATTCAAAATGCATGCACATTCAATGAGGCAGAAGGTGATTCCTTTTTCTTAACTATCCGGTTTACATGTTTTGTAGTAAAAGCTGTACTCCCAAGGATATAACATAATTAATAGAAATAGGTGTCTTTGCTAATCTCATTTGCTAGTGTGTTTGGTATGTGCACCTTTTCTTAAATGGGTTTGGGTATATAAAGTGAAAATAAGTTAATTTGGCTTTTTAAGGTTTTGTACACATTATATTTCTGTTTATTACCCACTCACTTGCCACTGTCCTGGAGCTAACATCAGTGCACTTGCAAAGTGCATCAGTTTTCCATAAGAAAAAAATGGCTTTTTATTTACTTTTTAAAGGGAAATAGATTCCTGTGACAAAAGACAGGTGTGCTGCCTTCATCCCCCAACACATGGATGCATGTTGCACGCGCGCACACACACGCCCTTTATTGGAGCATTATTCACGTGCTCCTTTTTGAAGCCAATATGTTTAGATTTGTAAGCGTTTTGTTTTGTTTTTTGACCTTTTTGGCCTTAATACCAGTGTGATCCTAAGGACAGCTTTTTATAATCTGACTGGAACATCTTTTAATTTATTTGAGAAATTTATTATAGTTAATACAATTTGGTTTATGATGGTACAATAATAAGCAAAACTTATCTTTCTCTGTTGGAGATGGAAAATACTTTGCCATTTTTGAGTTTTATTCATTTAATAATTTAGGTGACAGTCCACTGAGCAACTTTCTGCTGTTGGCAGGCCAACTATTATGAAGATATCCAGTGATCTATTTTAGGGCCAAGGGATCAGGATAGTGCAAGAACTTGTGCCAAGAGGTCAGAATTATATTATGCACTAACTTTTTATTTTGTGATTGATAGGACTTCATTATATTTTCTGATCTCTCTCTCTCTCTCTCTCTCTTTTGACATCAAGGTAATGTATTTTTCCCTTCGTAGGAACTTTTAGGGAATGCTTATACCCCTTTTAAAATTGACATTTCAGTTTTGGGACCCCAAATAGCTAGGTTGTTTGATTTCTAAGTGAGATTTTTACAGCTTTTTTTTCATTTAACAGAAAGCAAACATAGCATTAAACTTTTCATAGTGAATGCATTTCGTTTTGTTACTGTGACCGTGTTACAAAATTTGACTGTAGATATGATCCACTGTGTGTTAGGTACTACTGTCTATGCATTTATCATTGTACTTCATGTTTTGATATTATTTCTCTTTGTGTGTATGTACCCTTGTTCTTTGAAGGAGCCCACCTCGTAGCCTGACACACGTACACTATCGGATGTTTGTTGAATTAATAAGTAGGTTGACATTGTTAGCCTCTTGATTTCTGTTTTCTCTGAAGTATGGGATTAAGCCAATTATATAATAGTTGGTGATAGTTTGGGGCAATTAGAAAAAAAGACACATGTATTTTTTTTAATGATATTTTTTAGAAATTGTACAATATCATTTGCAGTGTGAGTTCTCAAGAAGCTTTTGTCTTCATCTTACTTTAGTACCATTGGTGAGAATGGGAATTGGAAAGATCAAATTGTTTTACTTGGGCAGTAGTTTTCAGCCAGTCCTTACACAAATTATACCAATCCATAAGCAGAGAGAAGCTGTCAGTGCCCATCTCAGCTCTTAAAAGTTTTGGCGTCTGTGGCATTATATAGGTGAACCTTTTCCCTAGTCACTTACCTATAAAAGTCGACAAGTCAGCTGATATGTAGGTCTTGTACTCTGTAAAACACAGTATACGGGGAAGATTCCAGGTCCCTAAGTGCTACTTTGATGTGTTCAGGATAAATAAGGACTATTTGAATGGTTTTAGTTTAGAAGAAAACAGTATAAACATTATGTGGCAGTTACAGTAATTTAACACAAATAACAATTTTTTTAAACACAGGTGTTTCTTTAAGCTAATTCGAAAGTGCCATTACTTAGAGGATGGTTAATAAGAGTTTTTAGCTAACTGAAACTTTTAACCCTCTTAAAAAGCAGTCATACCTGCTTTAGCCCTAACAATGTTTTGAAGTAAATCTGTCATGAATTTTTAACAAATATATTGCTTGTCGAAGATTAGGATTTATCCAGAATTCTTGTAATTAACAAGTAAATAATTGTTCTCAGTGGTTTCATAATTTCTTCAGTTTCGCTAAGCAGCGACTCTAGTTTGAATTTCCAGCAAGCCTATCAGGTCTAGCAAAATTTAAAAAAATTCATGTTTATAATGTTGCCTTATATATTGATTCTAACCTACATATTTTGTTAAACTAAATTTTGTGACTAGGAAATGAATCAATTTTGTAACATTTCTATCATATTATGATAAAGCAGAACTTGTCAGTTTGAATGCTTTTTAAGAGTACTGAAGTATCAGAAAAATGTCAAAATGCACTTAAATCCGTAGCGTAGTCTCATGTTACCTGGCCATGATACTAAAGAAAGGGCTTGTGTGTGTACACATAGGTAGGCACACCTGTATATAATGGGAGACATGCATTAAATGTGAACTGGCCTTGAATCCTTGAGAGTTGGCACTAGGGCTGATGAAGTTCTAGAACAAGGATGGTTTTTGAAGTAATGGAATATCTGCTTGGCCCCAGGATTGAAATGATTATTTATTAACAGTGGAAAGGGTCATTATTCGCAGGTCCTAAGTAAAAGACCTTGCCTTTGGCTTTTGTGCAGGGCAGGTTGTTGTAGAGATTGGGCATGATCATCTGGTCAGTTATAGATTATTGGGGAACTTTTGGCTTTTACGCTAACTTAAGAGTTTATGTAGAAAACTTTAATAAAAATGCATAATGCATGTATATACACACACACATTATGTTTAGGGGTGCTACAAAATGCTGGTAAAAAGCAGTTTTATGAAATTTTTATTTCAAGGTTTTATTTACTCATGAGAGGCAGAGACCGAGGGACAAGCAGGCTTCTCTCAGAGTAGGGAGCCTGATGTGGGACTCGATCCCAGGGCCATGGGATCACAACTTGAGCCACCCAGGCGTCCTGAAATTTTTCTTGGAAACCTTTTTTTCATTAACTCTTAGTGTCATTTTACGGGGCCTCAGAATGGTTTTACAAAGAGTATTTGAGATGTATATGTGAAAAAAACTGAAAAAAAAAAAAAAAAACCCCAAAAAAACCATTTCTTAGATTCAGTTTAGTGTAAGGAAAACTAAAATAATATCAAAAGAACATGGAACTTCAGAGCTGCAAGGAACCTGAGAGGAGAAATCTTCACATTATAGGTGTAAGAACTGACGTCTAGAGAGGTGACTTTGCATCTCAAGGCAAGGAGCATCGGAGTTGGAGCTCGATCCTCGGTTCTACCTTATGATCTTTTTGGTGAAGCTGTTACTCCATAGTGGAACTAGAGAAGAAAAACCCAGAATAGTTTTATTATGTATTAAAAAACTGCTGTGTTGCCTTAGGTCACGAACATGAAGACAAAAAGTAAATGGGAATTTTGTTAATTTGTGCTATGCTGGACTTGAGCATATACTGGTCAAATTCGTGGAGCCAGAATTTTTTTTTAAAGGTAAATTTTTTTGATAGTTAAGAGGCTGAAAATGAGAAAGTAAGGGTGTTTAGAGGATTTCAGCTCATTTACTTAAACTTGTTAATAACCATAGGTTAGTCTTAATTCTTTGGTAGGGACAAATCTAGTGTATAGTTACTATTATTGGTGGTATTATTATTATTACTCCAGTTGCTATTTTTAAAGCCATTCAAGGAAACCTAACATTTCTGACTGGAAGATATAATATAAAGGTTTATTATTGCTAGGTGATTCAAGTCAGGAATATACACTTGGTTCACTTTTACATCAGCTTAGGGTAGTTAGTACCATAGGTAGCAACTCTGTAAATAAAGAGTGACTGTCAGGAGGTGGATGGTGATAAATTGAATGGAAGGGGGAGCTGTACTAGTTGCCGCTGCATCCCATGCTTGATACCAATATCCGGAGGATCATCTGATTCTTTAAAGTATATTTGAAAAGAATTAAGTATAAACTATAGTCCTTGCTTGCTGTGTTACAGTACTTTTATCACTGAGAGAATTGTTACATGGTAGGTAAATAAATTTTTTAAGAACTAAAATTTCATACCAAAGCCAAATATAAGGTATTTGAAAATTAACTGTACCTAGTTCTTACTATTGTTGCTGCTACCATTGTTGTTGCATTGAGGTTCCAATTTGTCATGACAGGTATTCACGTGTTAACTGTATAATGTGTGTATATATACATATGAACACGTGAGCCAGCACAAAGATAAAAATGATTTTGTGTTTCTGTCCATACACTAACGAGACCGTGTTGCAAGTAGTAAGAATTCTTTGGCTAGTAGACATGAGATCTAATCATGAGTTGGCAGTTAACTAGTTTGGTGATCTTGGGCAAGATATCCAACCTCTCTGAACCTCAGATACTTCATGTGAAAATGGAATTAATAACTGCCCTGCCAACTTCAAATTAAGATATTTGGAGAGTATTACCTGCAAAAGAACTTCAGAGACTGTAAGGCGGCATCATCTAATTTCTGTTGATATTTTTAGGTTGTTTTTGTTAGGATGGACAGGGAGATAAGCAAGGCAGCTTTGTAGAGGATGAAAGAAGAAAAGAAAAAAGGTGTAATTTATCCATATGAGTATCTATTAGTTTTTATGTTCATGAGAATTACTCACTGCTAGCATTCTGATAGTTGAGACAAAGTACCTTTGAATTGAAATACCTAATATTTTTTGAGAAGTAGGATCTGACTTGATATTAATAGATGGTAGAATTTAATGAGGTGATTCAATTAATGAGGGAGGGATTTAATGAGGGAGGATGGAGGATGTTCTTTGAGAAGAGAAAGTGCTGTATGTCAAAACAGTGGTGATGGGAGATTGAAAGATTTTCAGAAAGTGTGTTTAAACTGTTAGTTGGAATGGCAAATGCATGCAAAGGAGAGTTAGGAGCAGAGCCAGCATCCTAGGTTCGGGCTCTACCATGATGGGCCTTGAATGTTGGGATGAACAGCATGAATCCTATTCTGAGTTTTGTAAGGAGAACCAGTCAGTGGAAGGCTTGTATTATTTTGGGGTGTCATAATAAACTGTTTGAGGGACAAGTAACAAGAGTGTAGAATATATGAGTCTAAGGAAGTAGAAATTGGATGCATTATGAAAGGTTAAGTGGTTAGGTAACTTTTAAATCGTTATATTTTTATTAAATATTTTAAGAAAATACATTTTGAGTTTTATATATTTTAGGTCTAAGCTCTCTTTAGACTTTTTTTAAAGAATGTGTTTTAGCTACAACTAAACATAGAAAAAATATTTTCCTTACCCACAAGTTTTTATGTTAATCCTGAGGTATTTGAGAACATGTGGGGCTCATTTGTATAGCTGTCAGCTACAGTTTTGGTTACTTAGAATTAAGCTTATATGTGAATTAAAGAGAATTTAAGAAACTCTTTGCGTTTGGGGTGTCTTAGAAATTCTTGAATTGATATGAGTTGGAGGAAATTTTGTCCCAGTTCCACTCATCTAATATTGTTGAATCTGGATGTGTTACTAAACACGAAGATTTTTGAGAATTTCATTATTTTCATCATCTATTGTACTTTATTTAACTATTCTTTATGTTGATTGCTTTAATTACAAGTATCTTGACATTCCATTTCTGTGTATTTATGTATCTCTTAAAAACTAGCATTTTCCTTTATAGCAACATCACACTGAATAAAATGGATTGGTCCTACACTTAATGTAATAACCAGTCCATAGTCAGATTTCTGTAGTTATCCCCAAAATACTTTATTTATTTATTTATTTAATTTATTTATTTGAGAGAGAGATAGAGAAGCAGAGAAAGCTACAGAGATAGCAGGAGCTGGGAGGAGAGAGAGAGAGAGAGAGAGAGAGAAAGAGAAGCAGGTTCCCTTCTGAGCAGAGAGCCCAACACAGGGATTGATCCCAGGACCCTGGGATCATGACCTGAGCCTAGGGCAGAAGCTTAACCCACTGAGTCGCCGAGGTGCCCTTCCCTACCCCCCCCAATATTTTTTTATAATTGGCTTGTTCAAGCAAGAGTCTGACTCAGGACCCCACTCCTTGAATCTGGTTGTTAAGACTTTACATCTTTTTAATTTAGAACCATCTTTTTTATGGCACTGCTATAACTTCTTTATCATTGGAATTGTTCTTTTATGCTCTGTATATCTAGTGCTTGGGAAGTTAGGTTTAAAGGATGAAATAGGTTCAAGTATACATCAAAGGTGATGCTATGCACTTGATTTTGCCTCAGACTGGGGGCACTTTACCTGGTTCCACAATTAGTGAAATCTGGGTTAGTGTGGTCATAGACTGATCCTCCCTCTGTAGTTGGGTAAATCTTTCTTTCACCAGCAGGTAATATATTGCTATTCTGAAAATAGTTCCTAAATGGAAAAGCCAGATAGATGCTCACTCTTAATTATTGGTTGGTTCTCGAAGTTAAGTGTGGGTTCGTAGTTGCCTCAAATGGTGACTAATGAAAAGGTTTTATTTCTAAGTAGTTGCAAAATCTCTACTGCAAAGTTTTTCTCCTTAAGAACTCTTAATGGTAAGGAGGTTATGTTCCAGCAGATGGAGATATTAGTACATAAAAGACAGTGTTTAGTGATTAAAATTTGTTGAGAAATAACCCTTTTACCAGAATAGGAAGTTTTTTCCTTTAAATTGTAAGAGGAGAGTTGCTCAGGAATATGGGAAATAACAATGATTAAATTTAATATTTAGCAGTATCATGTAGATCAGTTGTGATATTTCTTTAAAGAACTCTTTTCTTTTTGTTTTAAGAAACCATATGTTAGTATGTTGACTATAAAATGTGACTGGTTGTTTTTTTTTTTTGTTTTGTTTTGTTTTGTTTTTTAAAGATTTTATTTATTCATGAGAGAGAGAGAGAGAGAGAGAGAGAGGCAGAGACACAGGCAGAGAGAGAAGCAGGCTCCATGCAGGGAGCCCGACGTGCGACTCGATCCTGGGTCTCCAGGACCACATCCTGGGCTGAAGGTGGCGCTAAACTGCTGAGCCAACCGGGCTGCCCAAAATGTGACTGGTTTAGAACATTCCATTGAGTATAGCAATTTTCTGAAAAACAGTTTCTGCCTTTATAGCTGAGTTGTTTGAAGGTCTTTTGTTTGTTTTAGTGTAGGTCTGAGTCAAGTCTGTTGAAAAGTATTCTACTTGTATATTTTCTTGGCAGTTCTAAAGTCTGTATTAACCAGGCAATTGATTTGTTTACTAATGTAAAACAGAAAAAAAAAAAAATCTGTGCCATAGTTTACTATTACATGTGACATAAGGAGAAAGTTCTTTTGGGGATTATAGTGTTATGGTAGTAATAAAAAATTATCAGGAGTAAAAAAGGAAATCTTATCTCGCTTTATTGTGGTTTATAGCATTCCTTATCAGGTTTTTTTTTTTTTTTTTTTTGGTTAGGTAAATATATATCTTAAAAATACAGCCTGCAATTGTTAAAGAAACATTGCTTATTTAAGTTCCTTCTTAGGTAGGATTTGGAAATATGACTTTTTGTTAACACATTTAAATTATATTTTCTAAGTTGTTATTTTGAGCTTTTTGATTGCCAAATCAGTTGTAAAATACTTTCCTTCCTTAATCACTTGAAATTGAACTCAGACATGAGAGAACTGTTTATAAGTGGAAGACAAGAGAAGATACCAACTGATACCTTTGCAGAAATGATAGTAACTTGCATTTTACTCCTTTCTCCCCAATGTTCTTTTTTATTTTTTGCTATTCATAAAATGTAGAGAATTGAAGATGCAGACATTTTCAGCTCACCTTTGATAGTAGTGTGGTTTGCGGCCTCTGAATCTTGGGAAAGGTGGTGATGGGGGCAGAGAGGTGTCATAACATATTGTCTCTGAACCTTAATGTGAAGTATTTTTCGGGAAAAGCCTTTTCCCTGAAAGTTTTTGTGTATACATTTGAAAAATTGTTTCTTATAGTCATTTTAGAGATATGAGAAACATAAAATTTCTTCATTCTAATAATCATTGTGAGATGTGTTGTTATAAAGAATTAAATACATTCGTTTTATTCCTATAACAAGTATTCTTCATTTCATGAAAAAGAACTAAACTGTATCAATTGAAAAAGCAAGAATTTCTCATAGTTCAGTGATAATCACTCTTAACATTTTGGTGAATTTCATTCTTGTCTTTTTCCTCTTTTCTATTTATGGATAAAACAAAATTGTGATCCTGCTGTGCTATCCATTTGTGTGTTTGTATGTGTGTAAATCTGTCATGAGCATGTTCACCTGCCATTTCCTTTTCTTTGACAATATAGTTTTATGTTAAAATAGTTCATCTTATAGAGGTATATTATAGTTTACTTACCTGTTCTATTCAACATATCACTTTGTTTTCAGTAAGCTTGTGTGATATCAAATGTTTTCAGAATTTGATTACTTGCTGTTTAAAAAGCCTTATTAGAAAAAAAAATAAAAAGCCTTATTAGGTTACTACATATTTTAACAGCCCTGTGAATACCAGGCTCTTTTATTTTTGTAATGTATTTAATTGGAAATCAACATTTTTATATTGCATTCCAATAGAAAGTGATTACTATTACGTGACATTTAATTTTTGAGTAATGTCAAAGTTGCATATTTCACTTTTCTTAAAAACTTGACATGTTTATATGAAATTTTTTATTCACAAGTGAATTTGAATACATTCTATGTGTAATCAATCTAAGAGGTATGCAACAAACCTTTAAATTCATTCCTTACCTCCAAATTGAGTAATAGGGTAGATAGTATGAAAAGAAAGTAGTGTAAAGGAATGTAACCCAAGAGAGGTTGAAAGACTGGTGTTAAGATCACGTTAGGCTGGGGAGATTATGGAATGTTTTAGGAAAAGAGGTAAAATTTCACCAGGCTCTTGCCGGACAGATAGGATGTAAGTGGAGAAAAGGCAAGGTAGTAGTGTTTGAGACACAGGGGCCACTGTCCTGGAATGGGAGGACATTCTGGGTAGGAGAAGGAAAGTAAATTACTCTGTGTCTTTTCTGTAAAAGCTTTAAATTCCTGGAAAGAGATTTCATCCTGTTAGTAATGGGAGACCCATTTAAGGGTTTTCCTTTTACATCTTAGTCCCCCCCCCCCCTTATCTGCCTCCATATTTCTGTTTAGTATGGATTAATGTGGTAGATTGCTCTGCCTATTGCATATTTTTAGATTCTCTGGACTTATTTCCCACCTTCCCCCACCCCACTATTTTGCCTCTTAATGTCTATTTTAACTTTATCTTTTAAACCTGTGCATTTTTAGTTTTGCTTTCTATTTTGTTGTACTTTGGTACATTTGGATATACTTAATTCACTCTTTTTATGATGTCATTTAGTTTAGTTTTTTCTGTTTGTGTCTGTTGGGGATTGTATTGGGTTTAGGTGCCTGGAAGAAGGAGGTTTATCTGGATTAGTAAGTGTGTGATTTATAGAACTGGTGAGCCTAAACTCTACACCATAGATGGGTTGCTAGCATATCTTGCCCTGTATGTATGACGAGAGTTTTTGCCATGCACTTGCCCTTCATCATCCTCTCCATTTGCTTTTGCTCTAATGGCTTGAAAGACCTATCAATCTTAGATTAGAGGGGAGAGATGGAAGATTTGCTAATTTAACTCCGAATTGAGGAAGGCTATAGGGAAAGTGTTTGCAAAGTGTGTTCCATGTAATACTGGCCTCATGAGGTAGTCTGAGAATAAAAGTAGTCAAAGAAGTGCTGCATATTCTTTTGTGAATTCAACATGTTGGTAACATGTTGAATATCCAGTATCTGCAATAAAGGAAGCTAATAACTTGGTTTAATTGAGTATTTTCTGAAATTACTTAGTAAGGAATGCTTTTTTCTTTTTCTTTTTTTCTTCTTAGAACTGGTGGTCTGAGGCTACATTATGATAAATGTTAGAGAATTATAAAGAGTTGTGGATCCCAGGGAGAAGAGGGTTAAAATAATAATTGTTCAGGAATCTTAATTAATTTTGGGTTGAGAATACTGGCTCAAGTCAAATCAAAGTACTCTTTGAAGAAGATAGTTAAATTTCATTTAGTTTGGGATTATTTCAAATTCCATCTCGAAGAAAGCAAGAATAAGTTTGCTTTCTGACTTTATATAACAATTGTGCAAATGGTTTCTATGGTGAATTTTGTTTAATTCAAATTATGTTATTTACATAAAAATTTAGACTTGCTATTTTTATTTTTTATTTTTTTAAAGATTTATTTTTATTTATTTATGATAGACATAGAGAGAGAGAGAGAGAGAGGCAGAGACACAGGCAGAGGGAGAAGCAGGCTCCATGCCGGGAGCCCAACGCAGGACTCGATCCCGGGACTCCAGGATTGCGCCCTGGGCCAAAGGCAGGCGTGAAACCGCTGAGCCACCCAGGGATCCCCAAGACTTGCTATTTTAAAAAAAATAATTTTCTAAATGAAAGAAAACAGAATTTTGACAAACATAAAACATAAGAGTGCTTTAAAATAGATAATGCACAGAGAAATAATGTTAATCTAACATATGCCTGGTTTAAGTCTAAAATTTTTAAGTTAGGAACTACTGAATTGTTAGATGAAGAGGAATTGTTAAATTTTGAACAGAAAAATATTTATCTTTTAGATTGTTAAGTAAACATTGAGTTGCAGTGATATAGTAGTTTTGTAAGAGCTGTAAGTCAGTAATTGAGTTTTTTCTGTGAGTTTAGATTTTAATCTACAAGATATTTGTTTTCTTTTTGTTATAGCAATTAGTCATAAAATGAAGCTCTTAAAAAAATGAAGTTTTTTTTTTTTGTATACCTTTTTATTGGAGTTTGATTTGCCAACATACAGTATAACACCCAGTGCTCATCCGGTCAAGTGCCCCCCTCAGTGCCTGTCACCCCAACCCCCCCCCCCCCACCTCCCCTTCCTCTACCCCTTGCTCATTTCCCAGAGTTAGGAGTCTCTTTTTTTTTTTTTTTTTTTTTGAGTTAGGAGTCTCTTATGCTTGTCTCCCTCACTGATATTTCCCACTCATTTTCTCTACTTTTCCCTTTAATCCCTTTCACTATTTTTTATGTTCCCTGTATGAAATGAAGTTCTGATGACATTTAAAATTAGTGGTCTTTAAAGAAGGGTAAGTGTAAGGGTGGATGGTAGAATAATAGCATTTCATCTGGAAGGCCCAACAGATTTTCGTTAAAAACATTTTTTTCTAGTTGAGAGAAAAGCCTGTGATTCAGGGATTTGAGGTTGGAATGGATCTCTGATCACAGTTCCATCTTTCTGTTAAATATGTAAGTGCAGTTCATTTACTAAGGGTATGAAGCTTTACAGATTAGAAACTGCTGGCTTCAGGAATGGTAATTGATTTGGTTCTCATGACAGAAATATGTCTATTAGCCAGCCAGAGAATACCTTTGGGCCTGATCCTCTCTATGGAGAATGAATGTCATGACTGATAATTTATGTACTGTGACTACCTTCTAAAGTGAATAGTCATAATAATAATTATTATTATGACTATTATTATTATTTTGAGAGAGGGAGAGGAGGGGAGAGAGAGCATTATAAGTAGATTCCATGCCCACATCTCACAGCCCTGAGATTATGACCTGAGCTAGAATCAAGAGTTATATGTTTAATCGACTGAGCCACCCAGGAGTCCATTTACCCAGGATGTTTTTTAACTTTTCCTATAAATAAGAAAAAAAAGTAAGCATCTAATGCATGCAGTGATATTGTCATTAAACTGATGTTAAAGACAAAAGACTCTCTTAGGTTCATTTTCCAGCCAGCTGACCCTAGGTCTAGATACAATTTAGTTTATGTTTGCAAAGGAACTTCTATGTTTTTCTACACAATATTTTATTTTACACAATATTTAACATAGGTTAGAGTAGAGTAAGTACCCCCCCCCTCCCCTTTGTAGGTTTAGGTCATTTGCCCTAGAATAATGAGATAAAAGTCTAAGAGATAAGGGAAAATGAGAAGGCCACTTAGCGTTGTCAAAATGCTCAGTTCAGATTATCTGTCATTGCTAGACTTAGTATTTGGGCTTGTATGTGGGTGATATCCTGTATATGTTGTATAGACTAATTAAGTTTATATAAATTTTGAAGGGTGATATGTAGGAGAGATGTCTTCAGAAAACATTTCATGTTGTTCCATGAATTCTGAGTAAAAGAAAAAAGAAAAGGGGAAGAGAGTAGAAAATAAGTGGATCCCAAAAGAAAATAACAGTAATTAGGGAAGGTGAAAGTAAGATCTGAGTTAGAAAATCCTGAGTTTTTAGGTTATAGAAAAATTCATTTATTTTACTGGATGGTAAAGGAACATGAGAGTCTTATTTTTCACATATCATTTTTATTCAAGGACTAACACCTTTGATTTTCTTATTGAAATATATAACTGGACATCATAAGATACGCCACATTGGTGCTGCAGGTGTGTCTCAAGTTCAAATTTATACAAAATTTGGGGCAGCCCTGGTGGCCCAGTGGTTTAGCTCCACCTTAGCCCAGGGCCTGATCCTGGAGACCAGGGATTGAGTCCACATCAGGCTCCCTGCAGGGGAGTCTGCCTGTCTCTCTCTCTCTCTCTCTCTCTCTCTCTCTCTCTCTCTCATAAATAAATAAAATCTTTAAAAACAAAACAAAAAATCAAATTTATACAAAATTTTTTAGCTATTTTATCTGTGGATGTTAAAGCTTTGGAGCAAGTAGTAATAATTAAGAGTCTCAAAGTGAAATCTTTGATTTTGTGAATCAAGAGTCTTTGATTATTAATGCTGTTATTTATTGAACAACAAGCACATGTATCCTGACAGTGTAAGCCAGAAAAATGATATAAATGTGAGCCAAAAAAGGCATGTATTTTTAGAATGCTAGCTATAAAGAGAAATACCTTGTTATGAACATACAATTTTATATAACTAAACAGCTGAAATGAAAGTTTTATGAAATAATGTTTGTGTTACTTAACCTATGATGTAGTGTTTTCTTGCTCTATGTCATTTATTTATTTACTTTAAAGACTTTGATTTTTTTTAAAGATTTTATTTATTTAGTCATGAGAGACACACAGAGAGAGGCAGAGGCACAAACAGAGGGAGAAGCAGGCTCCATGCAGGGAGCCTGTTGTGGGACTTGATCCTGAGTCCCCAGGATCACGCCCTGGACTGAAGGCAGTGCTAAACCACTGAGCTACCTGGGCTGCCCAGATTTATTTATTTTAGAGAGAGAGCGTGTGTCCAGGTGGAGGGTTTGAGGGTGAGGGGGAGAGAGAATTTCAAGCAGACTCTTTGCTAAGTGGGGAGCTTGACACGGGGCTTGATAGCACAACCCTGAAATCATGACTGGAGCCAAAATCAAGAGTTGGACGCTTAACTGAGCCACCCAGGCATACACATTCTGTGTCATTTAAAAAGTGCTGATTGTGACTAATACTATAGAATAATTATTTTTAAATACTATAGAATTAATAGGTTATGCCTTGTGTAGTTTTAGGAAAACTGATGTTGACTCCTACTATAACTTAGTTTTCAACAAACTTTGTTTTTTTAAATCTACCACTTTGCTGAGTGCTGCGGATACCAAAATGAACTAAGCCATAGTCCAGCACTTAAGGAGCCATGTAATAGTATGGAGAGAGAAATAAACTGCAGTATAGTGCTTTAACTGCTATGGCAAAGGCGTACACCAGTTAAGATGGAAGGGATCACATTTTCTAGCAGAAGATGAAAATTTCTTCAAGGTTCACATATTAAATAACCTGATAATTTCTCTGATTATAGGTTTCATTTAATGTGAAATTTCTCTTTTTTCCCGTGTAAGTTCTAAAATGGATACTATCAATTTTACTGGAATAAGAGATTTCTGAGTTTTCGATGTAAAAGCCAAGTTTGTAAACGTGAATGTTATAATTTTATAGAAAATATTTAAAAAATAATAAATTTTACAAACAAGTAATATTGTGGTTTTAATTATGTCATTGTTATTAGGCTTAATGCCTTTATTTGGAAAATATTATTTTTCTGACTTTATTTTCCTTCCAAACCTCATATTATGATTTACTCAGAAAGTGAAGTTAGGTAGAAGTGTTATATAAGTATAAATATATCTTATCTATATCCATGTATCCATCTTACGATATCTTTGACCATTGGCTGTTTGCCAGGTAGTGAAAGTTAGCCTGCAGGGCAAATCATGAACTTATAAAAAAGATGGATACTTAATTATCTAACACTTAAAAAGTTATTTTGTCATTTTATTGAAATTTGGAAATATTCCCGGTGTTAACTTCTTATCTTGTGGTTAATGCACTCACAATAATACTGAATATAAAAATTAGGAGTTTGAATTTTATCCAAAAAAGTTTGGAGCATGGCATTTCTATAGAATTTAGGTTCTGTGAGTTACAGAATTGTTACAGTTTTTCCTGTGAGTGATGTAGGCTACTACATCAGGTTGAGGAAGCTAATGTCTGAGTGGATGTGGTGGTTGCCTTAGAATGATTTTGCTGTTAGCAGTGAAAAATGTTTTTCTTATAGTTCTTGTGCAGCAGGCCATGGAGTAAAGCACATTTTTATAATAAAGGTGATGAATTTAATCGCAAACTGGCAGCCAAATGGAAATTGCAGACCTTGATACTGGGAGAAAATTGCCTATAAAGCAACTCTTGAGGGAACAGGCTTTAAATTTATCCACCCATTTCGACATTGAGGAGAACATAGGAATCACAGGATATTTTGCTTGGCCTGCTTAGTTCAGATGAATGACACTTGAGTGTTCTGTTTAAGAGCTAAAGATGGTTGGTTTAAAGTTGCTTACACTTTGTATGTTAAAGCCTTAACCACATACATTTTTATATTTCATTAAATATCTAAAACATTGCCGACTTTTCATATTTCAGCACGATATGCCTAATGAATTGAAATCCATTTACTGTATTTATGGTGATACGCTGTATAATTTATGTTTCTGCCATTTGTATGATGAACTAGACTTAAAGGGTGCAGAATACTCGGGGGTTTATAAGTAACATTCGATTGATACAATGTCATATAAACTATGAGTCTTAACTGTTTTATATTGCATTTAAATAGTTTTGTTATAAAATTTAAACACAATGGTAGTATTTCTATTATGGGAAGTCTGGGCTTTGTCATTTTTTACTCTAGGTGACTAATGATTCTCATTTCTTAGAATAATCTAACGCTTGATTCAACATACAGTCTTTAGAGTGTAATCCTGAATCTTGGTATCTTGTACCATGCTTTTTGGGGCACACTTTCTTCCCATGGTACACATATTTGTTAACAAATATCTGTGTCCAAATTCAGAGGATTATTTGTGACTATTGGAAAGTGAGACCTATTCGAAGGTTGGTAAATATTAAATGAAAAATGCTAATGTAAAATACAAACATAATATTTCTTAGTATACTTTCTGAAACTGTTGGGAAACTAAAGGGAATTGAGGGTTACTTTTAAGAGGTTATTAGATTTTACTTGGATACATAACCCTGATTAATAGATTATATAATGTGCCATGCTCCCTAGAAAATTTAATAGGACTATAGCTGTGGTAAGTCTATTTTCTTTAAATACAGAATAATAGAAATGTTTAATTTGGAAGTAAATGTGGGAAGTTAATATTTGATGGTTGAAAGAAACAATAGAAGGAAGAAAAAAAAAGTTGTACAGATTCTCTATATTTAGGAAATAGTTTATCGAGGTTGTGCACATGGACTGAATGTATGAAAACCTGCAAGAAACGGTATTACTTCTTGTTAAAATAAGTTCCAGTTGCCATTGAAAGTACTTTCATTTAAGTTACTTAAAGTGCTAGATTGTAATACATACATCTATATGAGAAGTCAGCCTACATGTGATGTTGAAGATAAAGTAGAATACCCAGCCATCTCTGAAATTCGCAAAGTTTAAAATAAATCAGCACTTCCAGGGGCTCCTTGGTGGCTCAGCTGGGTAAACATCTGACTCTTGATTTTGGCTCAGGTTATGGTCTCAGAGTCATGAGATTGAACCCCACATGGGGCTCCACACTCAGTGCGGAGTGGGCTTCTCCCTCTGGCTCTGTTCCTCCCCCAGCTCATGCTCTCTCTTGCTCTCTCAAATAAATAGATAAAATCTTAAAATAAATCAATCCCTCTCTTTTCTTATCACTGATACAGATGCTTTGTCATTTGGTTTATTTAGCTTACATAAGCTGTGGCAAGTTTAGAATTCAGAGATAGAGCCTAAAGATAAATACTCTTTAAGCTAGGCCTTTGTGAGAGAAATACAGTATAGTTATTTTAACTCCTATTTCTGATCCAGTAAATCAATATGTGGAAAGCTATATTTTCAATTTCAGAAAAAAATTTAAATTTTTAACATATAAGATGAAGCTAGAATAAGGCATATGGAATATTTATGCATCGTATACATATGTAAGAATTAATATATTTTAGTAATATTTAATGTTTACATAATGTTATACATATATAGGCGTATACAACATGTGTAATTCATATATATTTTACTGATAGAAATATATGTGTATATATGTATATACATATATATATAGTACTTATTAAAATTACCACTTTTCTATAGCAAGATGGCTACAATTTATGATGATTCTGAATTCCAATTTCACTGTTACTAGTGGTGGGTTTACTTTTCTAAAAGGATTTTTTGGTGATATGTTTAAATTCACATCCAAGTCTACTATTGTGATAAATGTAGACACAATTTGGTTCAAGACTGTTTATGCCAGAGTCTGAAACACTTGAAGCATCTAAGTTCTGAAACGATTTTAGAATCATGTGTTTGAATAGTCACATCACTGAATTAGCTCAAGTAATGGATTGTCAGAGCAGAGTGAAATAAGGGGAGTGTTTACAGTAATATCGGGGTTTCAAGATGACAGTATAAGATGTTATTTTTTTCATATTTGTTTTTTTAGACAACTATTTTAAGTTATTGTAGTTATGCAAATATACATTTACAGGCCAAATTGTTTCTCCAACGTTTCTTCCCCCAAATTATTTATTTGAGGCTAAAATAATTTTAAACTCCAGAACAGTGGTTAAACCAGAACAGGTCAGATCCGGATGCAAAGAGCTCTTTTACCTTTTTTGAAGTGTGTTCTGGGAAAATGCTGTAGAGAATATTTGCTCCAGGTATTTAAGACTCATTTTTTTTTCTTTCTTTCTTTCTTTCTTTCTTTCTTTCTTTCTTTCTTTCTTTCTTTCTTTCTTTCTTTCTCTCTCTCTCTCTCTCTCTCTCTCTCTCTCTCTCTCTCTCTCTCTCTTTCTTTCTTTCTTTCTTTCTTTCTTTCTTTCTTTCTTTCTTTCTTTCTTTCTTTCTTTCATAGTCACAGAGAGAGAGAGAGAGAGGCAGAGACACAGGCAGAGGGAGAAGCAGGCTCCATGCACTGGGAGCCTGATGTGGGATTCGATCCCGGGTCTCCAGGATCGCGCCCTGGGCCAAAGGCAGGCGCCAAACCACTGCGCCACCCAGGGATCCCAAGACTCATTTTTAATAAGCTGAATGTACTGTGGTATTTGTATTTGAGTAGTTTGTAAGATTTTCTGGAAAACATGGTTGACTGTTAGAGGAGGTGCTTAGTAAAAGTGAGTTGGAGAAATTAAACTGTATCTTTGTTGCTTTCTACTTGCACTTTGCCATGTATGATTAATTGAGAAGTACTTTGCACAGTTTTATTGGTAGGTGCCTTTTCTCTGTCTTTTATGCCTCTAGAGTCTGGGAAAAGACCAGATTTTAGGTAACAGATATTCATCAAATCAGCAGATAGTTCTCTTTACAAGATACGTGTCAAGATAACAGCATTTGTAGAATACATGGTTTTATATCACAATTCTCATTAGTAATGATGATATATGGACATACTTAAGCTTATGTATCGGGTACTTTTTATAAATATATATTCATTATCTCATTTAATCTTTACAGCAATCCTGTGAGCTGGAAAGAAGTCTGATTTTTAGATGAAATGGAGGCAGATTGAGATATTACAATAGTCTTTTTTCAAAGATTGCATTTTCAGCAGTTTCTCTTTGTCATTATTTACAATTTTGTAGTCAAATGTTCAGTAAGTTTTTTAAAAAGTAAGATTTTATGTGACTTGTAAGCTGTTATTAGGTTAGTTCTGTGCAGAGACCTGGAGACAATGTTTTTCTTGAGTTGTCCTCCTTTATATATACATTACATTAAATTAATTTTAGCTGCTGTAACTACAACTGTAAGAAAGGTGATGATGGTCTGCTGTGTCAATAGCTTGCTTTACTTGACATTGTCATTCTTTTCATAAGAGAAAAAAAACATCACAGCATATTCAGAATGTAGGAAGTATATTAAGTTGCTTTCACAGCTTGTTCCATTTAACAATATGGAAGTGGGTTCACTTTTTAAGTTTTGATATTCCGATGTGCCTGTTACTGCAGGTTGCTAATGCCCCCAGATGCCTGTGAATTGGCCTGGTTTTGAAAAATTTTGTGGCCTTTTCTACTTCTCTGCTTAAAATCTGTGCTGAGGAGTCGTAAGGTACATCTTACTCTTCTGTTGCCTATGAAATTCTCTAACAAAAGACGATATATCTATATATATCTATATATCTACATATATATATATATATTGCTATACTTACTCTTTCTAGTAGTGTTTGGTTTTAAACAACACTTAGGGAGGAATTCATTTTTAGTGAGTGGATTTCATTCATTTTCCAGTGTGATGGGGTTTGTGGAGTGCTGTTTGAAATTGGTTACTTTTAGATTTTGATTTATATCAGTAATTTTACACTTGCCCCTACTAAGGCAGGCCTCGGTGAAGATAGAATTTCTGTTCTTAGAAATTCTGTCTTTATGAACTTTCTTTCCACAGAAAACTTGTATTGGTTTTAAGAAACAAATACCTAATTTGCATAGTAACTTCTGTATCTTTAAACTTTAGTGTGCCTACCCAAAAATAACACAACTCTTCATTGACCTCTGCCTTTGAGAAGTTTTTAGTAAATGAAAAAGTACCATGATTGAGAAAAACAGAACCATTTGCTTGGATAATTATAGGCATTACTAAAAATAGCAGTCCAGTACAGAAATGAGATTAGGAGTCAGAAAACTACAGTTTGAAAAAAAATCCTTGAGGGGGACAGAAGCATATATTTTAAGCATTTTTCATGTATCAAGTCCATTAACGTAAACATGTATTATTAGAGTGATAAATACCATGTTTTTTCCACTTATTTTACTTTCCTTCATAATAATTAAAGTGAGGATTTGCATACCATGAATCCGGTTTTCCCTAGTATGATCTTTTCTACTGTGGAACCAAAAGAAACCATAGAACTCTGGCTTACTCTAAAAAAAATATTTTGTCTGGTGTTCAGGTTCAGGTATTTATATCTCAGGACATTTAGCCTCATCTGTCAATGACTTCTAGCCCTCTGATTAGGGGTTATTTACATAGAAACCAGTGCTTACTACTAGAAGAATTACGATGGCAGGAACCATGTTGCTTACCAGGGTGACCCTAGCACCAAACACAGTGCCTGATACCATAGAAAAATAGAACATACTCAGTCAATAATTGTAGTTTGAGTACATGTTATGTGCCAGAGACTTTGCAAATATTATTCTAGTTGAAGTTTTTTTTTTATGAAACTCAGAAGTTTGGGTCTGGAGTTATCTTAGATAATCCTTCCAGGTGAGAGTAAATATAGACCATGTTGGAGGATATGCTGCTAGACCCTGCCAGAGCTTAGATGAGACTATCATTCTAGTTTTTTTTTTTTTTTTTTTTAATTTATTTCTTTTTTTTTTTATTTATGATAGTCACAGAGAGAGAGAGAGAGAGAGAGAGAGAGAGAGAGAGAGAGGCAGAGACACAGGCAGAGGGAGAAGCAGGCTCCATGCACCGGGAGCCCGACGTGGGATTCGATCCCGGGTCTCCAGGATCGCGCCCTGGGCCAAAGGCAGGCGCCAAACCGCTGTGCCACCCAGGGATCCCTATCATTCTAGTTTTAACTTTCTTTCTTTTCTTCATTATTGTATATATCTCTCTACTTTTCTCTATTATATCTTTTCCCATCTTTTCCCCTCTTTTCTGTCTGGCTTTTACTGTATTCTATCAATGCTTTTCCCATTATCAAGATGGAACAATAATGTTCGAGAGGCAGTGTGATATGGAGGCCTAAATTTGGATCCTGACCTTTACACTTACAAATTATGTCATCTTTGGTAAAAAGTATTCAATCTCCAAATCTTAGTCTCTTAACTATAAAATGGAGACGTGAGCAGTGCTTATCTTTAAGGAAATGGGTCTAACCAGATAATGAAACATTGACCTCCAGGGCAGACTTTGAAGGGCCACATTGCTTAGAAAGAAGTTAGATCTCATTACTATAAATTCTGTTTGAGAGATGCTACCATTACCACCACCAGCTAACTGTGTGTCATTCTCAGTATAGTACATTGCTGAGACATTTAAGTCAGCCCTGACAAAGGTTTAGATAACAAGAGAAGTAGAGTAACAGCTGGGTAATTTCTTTACAGAGGGGAATTCATTTTAAACTGTCTTCTATAGAGATGCCTCCTTGTGCCCTGCTCTAATGTCTGGTTGGCTTGCTATCTAGGGGGGCTTTGTCAAACATATCTGCTCTTAGAAGACCAGTCTTGAGTTGGAATGTGAAGTCCAGAGAGAGTAGGAACTCTTTTTTTATCTGAATTCTAGTTTCCTGTTTGAGGACTCCCATGTTCCTTGAATAATTACTTTTGAGAATGTCTGTGTCTTAACTATATAAACTCTATGAGCACTGAATACAACATAATACTTCTAATATTTGTCTGACTTACTGAGATTGTTATAGGATGATAATATGGAATAAAAGTCCAGTAAAAGCTAAAATTCTTACTTTGCCATAGGAAATATATTGAAGTCCTTCTTTGAGGTCATAATTGGATGAGTACTTCAAGTATTGTTTTTGCTCACTTTGTGATGGAGCAAGGCCCATGTCTGTTTTTGCATATGACTGTATCCCTAGGGCCTTTGCCAGTTCCTGACTCATAGTAGGTATACACTACACATTTGTCGAATGCATATATGAACAACCAGTATCTTGTACCATAGATTATTAATACAGTTAAAAAGAGAAAAGCAGGGGTGCCTGGGTGGCTCAGTAGGTTAAGTGTCTGCTTTCAGCTCAGGTCATGATCCAGGATCCTGGGATTGAGCCCCACATCCATTTCCCTGCTGAGCGGGGAGCCTGCTTCTCCCCCCTGCTTGTGCTCTCTCTCTCTCTGTCAAAAAAATAAAATCTTAAAAACAAAACAAAACAAAACAAAACAAAAAAACCCCAAACCTCTAATTCTACATTATCCAGACCAATCCATTTTATAAACAGTCTGTACTTTTAGGAAGTAAAATGGAAAAGCTTTCATTTTATTATATTCTTAAAATTTTTACTAAGTAAGCTTTCAACAAAGAGTTGACCAAAACTGTGCAGATTGTAAATATAGAGGTTATTTAAAAAACAAAACAAAACAAACCTCAAGAGGAATGAATCATTTGAACCCCTTTGGTGCAGTCCTGATAAGTGGCACCTTAATGGGTTAGGATTTTTTTGGATTTTTTTTTTTTTTAAGATTTTATTTATTCATGAGAGAGACGGGGTGGGGGGGACAGGCAGAGACACAGGCAAAGGGAGAAGCAGGCTCCATGCAGGGAGCCCGATGTGGGACTCGATCCCAGGACTCCAGGATCACACCCTGGGCGTGAAGGCAGGCACTAAACTGCTGAGCCACCCAGAGATCCCTGGGTTAGGATTTTTTAAAGCTAAGACTATTCATTTAGATGCATGTGCATTTTATCTTGTCATTTGATCTAAAACACACCAGAAGAATTTAACACTGATATAATGAACATATGCTATTAACCAGGTGTTTTAGATTCTCATAAATCCTGAATAAGCCCTTTTGAGGCTTGTATTTCTGTCACTTTTCTGTCACTTTAAAGGGAAGAGGAGTAAGTCATGAAGCTAATAACCTATTGATGCTTGAGTTAAATTTCAAGCATGTTTTTTGCAGCTTTGCATACTAATTGTCCTGTTGAGATTGTTCCAAAAGATGTTTTTTTTGTTTTTTTTTTTGTTTTTTTTTTTTTGTCCCAAGGAGGACAGATCCTTAGGAATATAGCAAAAAGCAAAGACAAAGCAGTCTATCTTCCCAGAGGTTATATTTTTTATGTAGAAGACAGGCAATAAGCAATAAATCTGTTGTATGATATATGGACGCTATGAGTCCTGAGAGTGCACTGAACAGGATAGAAGAGAGGAGTATTCTGGATGGATTGGGCAGGTTGTGGTTTTAAATAGGGAGATCTGGGTTGGCCTCAGTGAGAAATTAATGTTAGAACAGAGATTTGAAGGGGATAATGGAGTGAACCATACTGCTGTCTGGGGAATAGCTTTCCAAGAGGAAGGAAGGGTCTGTGCAAAACTGAGGTCAGGACCTGCTGTTTCTTGTGTGGCTGTAGCTGTATATGTGAATGAGGGATGGCGGTGGAGGGGGGAGACAGTGGTAAACTGTTTAGGAGATAGTAGGTCAGAAAGGTAAGGGATGGGTGGTAAAGTGGAGCTCCTGTGAGGACCTGGGCTTTTACACTGAGATGGAAGGTCATTAGAGCACTAGTGTGAAAATGTGGTCTGGGTACTCTCCTAGGGAGTCTATGAGGGCCAGCTATTTTGATGATAATAGTAACTTATTTGACTTCTTACTCTCCTTGCTTGAGTTTATAATAGCGTGTTTCAGAGACTGTATGCTGTGTGGTATTGCAACAGACGGAATTCAGGGAAAAAAAGGTGAGAATTCCATTGTCTCCATTAAGAAAGACATTTAAACAATTTGCAAAAATAGAAAACGGTGCCTCTCCTTATCATTTTGATAGATAAAAAGTTTTTAATTTTTGTTTTCTGTTAATATGTAGTGGAGTTTACTATTATGTTAAAGTGAATCACAAGTAATTTAGATTTGTAGTATGGTATTAACAAGTGTAACTCTCACAAATGCAAGCTCTTTTATATAAAGGCTCCTTGTAGTAATTTTTTAAGCATTGAGTTCTGAGACCAAAAAACATGAGAACAACTCCGTTAGAGAGTTTTGAGCAAAGTAGTGACATGTTACTTGGATTTTAACATGCTAACTCTGGAAAATAGAGACTAGGCCTATGAGGGGCAGTGGTGGAAATAGGGAGACCAGTTAGGTTATTTCAGGTGCTATTTATGTGAGAAATGATTATGGCTGGGACTTAGTGTGGTAGCTGGTGAGGGGGCAGGGGGTCAAGTGAGATTCTGGGTATATTTTAAAAGGTGAGTAAATAGTATTTGCTGGTGGATTGGATATGATGTGTGAAAGAATGGACTTGGCAGTTTTTGAGATCAGAAGGAACAGGTTTGGGGACAGATAGGAGTTTGGTTTTATGTGTATCAAGGTGACTTCTTTAGAAGACAGTTGGATGCTGGCATTTGGGAGTTCAGGAATGTTCTTGATCGGGATTTTTTCTTGTATTATTTTGGTAATATTTTTATATGATAATTTCTATTCTAATAAATTAAGCTTATGATCTCAAAAGTGCTATATTCTGTATTTTATAAACTCATTAAAATTGCTTTCTAAGAATATTGTTATAGTAAAATGTATACTTTAAGAGGCAGTAAAAATGTAAATGTCAGTAGCATATATCATTACTTAGATTTTCTGAATCTAGTTCTTTGTAAAGTAAACCAACCTTGGTTTAAATATAGGGGATTATAGTAAAATATATTAAAATAATGTTTTCGGTATCGATTATGTTGACATCTGAAGGTACTGTATATGTTGCTCTTGCTGCAAAATTGGAAGTTTTCTCATGCAATCTTGATGCTTGCTATAAAGGACCTTTGGAATATTGTATACAGTAGATTGTTTATTATGGCTAAAAAAAAATTCCTTAGCTTTTCTAGTATGAGGAATTTCTCATGTACATGGGCTGCTGTAACACCTGTGAATGTCATTTGACATTCATTTGCTTCAGTTTATGGAATTAAGGTGATGTTCAGATACACAAGTGGTGCATGATTACCAATCTTTGGTTTCTCTTCCATTGAGCTTGGGAAAAATTTGGAATACGATTGAGAAGGATGATTAAAAATGAAAGAAATTGTTAAGTAGGAGAAACAACCTACCTCCACCCCTCTCCCTACATAATTCCTTCAGAAGTTTTAGGAGTTCTGTTTCATTTTCACTCATTTACCAAATTTCTTTTAAAGCCCTAAATAATTTGGAGCTTGAAGAGGATAAAATACATAGGGCGGACCTGTCCTAACTTCCCACAAAAATAAATGTGTAGAGCCTGGTTATATGAGGATTTGGTGCTTTACAAGGATATCATTTAAAGTAAATCCTGGTGTCCAGTAGTTTAGGACATTTTGAAATGTAAATTCTGAAAGGACTAAGCTTGGCTATCTGTAGTTCTGGATTGGTTGTTGTGTTTTTGAAGCCCTTTCTCATGGACTATTGATACAGAGAGGGTACATATTGAGGTTCTAAGAAGAAATAGGGAGGTGCCCAAACTTCTAATGGATAGAACTATACCAGGAAGAAACCACAAATGTAATCTGTCTAACCTGATTTTACAGAAGAGGAAACTGAGACCCAGAAAGTTAAGTTCAAAGCCACACAGATCTTGCAGGGAATCAGAAGTAAAACCTAGGTAGCATGAGTTTCAAGGCCAGTGCTTTTTCCTTACTACTTGTAGTATGACGAAAGGTTCTATTCCTGTAGAAAGATCATTGTTTATGGATTATATATAGTCTTCATATTCTTAAGGTGGGTTTAAAGTACATGTGTTTTTTTAAGCAGTAGCTGTTAAAATCTAAAAGATTATTTTGAATTAAAGAGATTATTCTTATAGATTTTTATAAGATCCTCAGTTTTATTGGTAAGTAGGCATTGTATTTTTTCAAAGACTAGAAAAGACATCCGCATGGCTTTCATTCTCTCCCACAACTATCCCCCCTCAATGAGAATAAATAACTGAGGCCAAAGCAAAAACTTTATTTTACAGCACATTTAGGCTTATACAAAAATAGAAGTATAGCACAGAGGTTATTGGTTAAGAATTCATATAACTACGGGTACAATTAGCGGAACTGGGAAATTAACATAGATACAATATTATTAACTAATTTGCAGATCTTACTCAGACTTCATCAGTTTTCCTATTCACATCCTTTTGCTGGTAAGGATCCAAAACAAAGTCCCACACGGCATTTAGCGGTGATGTCTCTTTAGTATCCTCCAGTCTGTGACAGTGTTGTATTCTTTCATGATGTTTCTCTTGGTATTTTTATTTTTATTTTTTTTAAAGATTTATTTATTTATTTATGATAGAGAGAGAGAGAGAGAGAGAGAGAGAGAGAGAGAGAGAGAGAGAGAGAGAAAAGCAGGGACACAGAAGGAGGGAGAAGCAGGCTCCATGCCAGGAGCCCGACGTTGGACTCGATCCTGGGACTCCAGGATCACGCCCTGGGCCAAAGGCAGGCGCTAAAACGCTGAGCCACCCAGGGATCCCTCTCTTGGTATTTTTAAAGATAACTGGTCATTTATTTTGTAGAACATTCTCAATTTTTGTTTGATATTTTCTCATTATTAGATTGAAGTTCTGCATATTTGACAAGTAAACAAAATTACTGTTTGGCCTGTCCGCCACTTCTCATATTTATTTATTCAGTTATATCATAGTGGTCTCATGGATTATAATGTTATTATCATTACCATAAAATCTTTTAAGGCAAGCATTTATTTTTAAGAAGTTAACATATTGAGATGTTTAAATATTTAAAAGGCATGTAAGAGTATATGGTAAAGAAATTCTCTCTTCCACCCCTGTAATGCTGGGCACCCATTTTCTGTTGTTATGAGTTTCTCTTCTTGTAGTAATGTTAAAAGAGTTGGGAAAAGAGTTATTAATAAGGATTGCTAGATTCTCGAGTGTTACTTTTTACCCAGATTCCAGTAGCATCTGCTGGTTAATTGTTGCATCTTCAGATCTTCATAACCAGGTGTCTTAACCTTCAGATTTAAAATTTAATACAGTGGGTATTATATAGTGATAAGGATTGGTTTCCCCTGTGTATTTTAAAAAACTAAATGACTAGAAGGCAACATTTTTCTTAAAAAACCCATGACATATAATAACATACAACTAACTAGATTTAAAATGACCTCCAAACAAAATCCGATTTAAATGAAAAAGGATGCCTATTCCAATTAAGTTATTGGTTTTCATTTCCTTTAAAAAAAATTCTTTCCCCCATTCTGTTCTTTTCTTTGTTTTTTATTTTTTGTTTTGTGTGTTTTGTTTCTTTGTAATTGCTTGTTTTGCCTCCTCTGTATTCATTCATTCATTCATTCATTCATTCAGGATTGTCACTTTTCTAGGCACCTAGGGCTAGATTTCACCTACTGTGCTGTGTTCTGTTAGCATGAAGAGAGAACTGCAGTCTTTTCTGCAGTCATTCGTAAACAGTGGACTGAATGTTTTTGGAGCACAGGCTAACAATAAACTAAAAGTTGGTTTGTTCCATTTTCCTATTTTCCATTCTTTAATTATTGTTTCTTAAACTAGGTTTTAAGGGCTTATTCCAAGAAGTCCTTTATGAAACTCTAAATAAAACTAGTTGGTCTTGATGTGATACTGAATCAGTTCTTAAATCTCTGAGCACTGTTTTTTTCTTATCTTTCTTTATTTCTTTCACTTGTTCTTTCTTTCTTTCTTTCTTTTCTTTCTTTTCTTTCTTTTCTTTCTTTTCTTTCTTTTCTTTCTTTTCTTTCCTTTCCTAAAGCGGGTATTGTATCTACTTCACTTTATGGTGAGAATCGGGATAATTCATATATAAAGTACCTTAGCATGGTGGAAGTGCTCATATTAAAAAAATAGGTCTTTGTAGTTTATTTTTATAGTTGGAAGTCAGTGACTTAATCTTGATTTTACTATTATAGAGGGAATCCAAGATTATATGCAGCATTTTGACTTAAAGTGCTTTCTAACATCCTAATGAAAATATCTTTACTATTTTACAAAAGTAAAAAAAAATTCTTAGAATAATGTGAAAGCCAATAGTCCCTGTAAATCCATCTCCCAGAGATGATTACTGTTAATAGTTATATCCTTTTTTTGACCTCTATGTATCTATCAAAAATACATGTACTTAGTATAAATTGGATCATATAATAGACATTATTTTCTGTAACATTTGAAAGAGCTTTTCCAGGGAGGTGCAGCTCCTGTTAAATGCCTGCCTGGATACAAAACTGCTACTGAGAGCAATTATGGAACCAGGACGGACATTTCTATAAGAACTTTGCTGTTTCATGTTTTTTATGTGAAATTTATCCACAGTTTTATGCAATTGTTAATTAAATTAAATTGCCAAAGCAAATTCGAAGGAGAGCCATGATGTGAAATCTAATTTTGTAGTTTTTCTCTTTTTGCATGTAGTTGTGTTTATCACCCTACCCCCAAAATCCCATTAGAGAATTGATAGCTTGATTTATTTTTTTTATTTTTTATTTTTTATTTTTGCCAGTTTTCAAGCAGTTGCCTCAAAATTAAATGTGATTTATTTGGTTATTCAAGTAAGCAAAACACATTTTACTAAATGTGGCATAGTCTCTATTAACCTGTGTTTTACTTTATTCACTTTCTATACCTTGTAGGTGTGGCTTTTAAAAATAAGTACAGGGGATCCCTGGGTGGCGCAGCGGTTTGGCGCCTGCCTTTGGCCCGGGGCGCGATCCTGGAGACCCCGGATCGAATCCCACATCGGGCTCCCGGTGCATGGAGCCTGCTTCTCCTTCTGCCTGTGTCTCTGCCTCTCTCTCTCTCACTGTGTGCCTGTCATAAATAAAAAAAAAAAAAAAAATTAAAAAAAAAATACAGTACCTTGTAGGTGTGGTTTTTTAAAATAAGTACAGTGAAGTTATATTATTTTTGCTCTGCTCAAAATAGCTTTAAAACTTTCCTGTATTTAGTAAAACCTGAATTAGAGGTTACCTTTTACAGAAGAGATCTTTGTTCCCTCTAAGTACATAAGAGCCAACACCTAAAGTGGTGTTTGGTTATAAATAGACTCTTAATACTACTGTTTTAAGATTTGGTATGTTTCATGTAACTGGAGACTAGTAATTTGTTAATTAAGACCTAAAATAAAATCTTCCTTTGATTTTTATGTTCCTTTGCCAGATTAGTATCCAGCAGATAGTGAGGGAATAATAGAGCCTATTTAAAGTTCAATTGAAGTGATGAAAGTTGTCATTTTAACTTACAAAATTTTTACTGTGTATATCAACGCATATATTGTTATAAATGGTTTTTATTCAATGATTAAATTAATGGAAAACAATTTTAAGATGCACTAACATTTTCATTTCGTTCTATATTTTAGGTCTAGCTGTATTTTAATGGTAATTTTTTGATGGATTTTAAATGTAAGACTCAAAAAGCAAATAGATGTCAAGATAAAATGTATATGTGTATGACAGTAGTGAGCCAGTTGAACAATTGGAATTAGCTATCACAACACTGGGTATAAGATGAGTTTTGTCTGAAATGTTTTCAGTGTTTTAACAAGTTGTCTTTTAATTTGTATTGTTAAAATCCTGAAAATAAATCTTTCATGCATTTTATTTTTATTATTTGTATATCATTAATAGCTTTTGTGTACTACTGAGCCAGTAAATATTTTTCATATTTCATTGCCTAATTTTTATTTTCTTGGTTTAAGATTGTTGAAAAAATTCCAAACCAGTTAGTAAAATAGGGTTACATTCTAGTTTTTGTCTTCCAACATTGCAATATTGAACTTATACATAGTTATTATCTATCTGTCTTTCTTGGTAAATAACTGCTTAATTTTATAATTTAGATTTCTCAGCCTTTATTTTTCTATTCTCTAATAGTTCTTCATGTTGTCCTTATTTCTGACATTTTACTTTCCCACAGAGAGGTTGATATATTAGTTAATCTAGTAATTCAGATTTTTTAAGAATGTGCAAATTTTAAAGTAGTAGATGGTGGGATGCACATACAGTAATTCAGATATTCTAAATGAGTAGTGATGATAAAGAAGCCAGAGACAAAAGTAAGCTGAACCTTATAAAATGTTAAGAAGGATATTAAAGCAAAGCTTTTTGTTTTTGGTGAGTTAGGTGCATTAGGGAAAGGAATAAGACAGGTAATGTAACATTAACAGATCATATAGAACAGTGACTATTTTCCCTCTGAGGAGGAGAATTCATTGACTGATAATTGACTTTTAGTTTGGAAAAGGGAAGAATCAAGATCTTTAAAGCAGAGAAATGTAAGGAGACAGTAGTATGACTAAAACAATTTTCATGCTTAAATAAAAGTAGTTTTCAGGATATTGAAATTTGAAAAACTGTCATTATCAAATATCAGTTCTAGAAAATATAGAAAATGAGAGTACCCCGAATGCTGGAAGGTGAATACTCCCAAAAGCTGGAAGGTTTATATTCTAAACTTGAAGGTGCAACCTTTAGAATCCCAAACACATTATTTCCTGATGAAACTAGTGGATCCCAAGGGAGATTCAGGTCCTACTGTGGCTTGAGATGTCAGGTCATTGATCAAGTATGCAAGCTGCAGAAATGTGTGTGCTATGAAATTTTAGTTAGTTAGATCCTTGACTCAGAATAGTCATCCCTAAAGGATGTCAACTAATAGATTAACAGTCTGAAGGGATTTGTCTAGTAGAAAACAACCAGGGAAAACTTGAAATCGCCTACTGTATTGGTGTCTAAACAGATAGTTGTGGAAGTATGAAATGGTGGAAGCTTGGTTTAGCACCACCAACATTTGAGCCTGAGCCGGGTAATGTGCTTGTTGAAGAAGAAAAGGTGTTCTCAGACACACACTGTGGCTTTGGGGTGTTTGGGACTGGAGGTAAGCAGCCTGTCTACATTCTCATCAGTTGTCAGGGAAGGAAGTGTGTGATACAGGATTTTCCATTTTAAAGGGCATAGATAAATGGAGTGGGTCTAAATGAGTGAGAGGGTATAAAAACCATGTTATTAAATAGCTCAGAGAAGAGGATACTTACGGAATTGTATTTTTAAGGCTGTCTAGGAACAAGGCATTGCATCTATGTTACAAGCTTTGGAATGTTGAATGGGGGGCAACTGGGAGAAATTTTAGGACTGGTTTTGATTCAGTAAAATTCGTAAACTTGAATAGCTTCAGATATGTCTAAAACAAGTAGTGTTTTAGATACTGGGGATTTTTTGTGTTATTGTAATGGGAGTTTTCATACTAGGTGATTAAAGAAGTGGTTCTGAACCTTTAGTCCTGAACCACTGTTGTAGATTAATGAAGGTAGTGTGGAAATGAGATATTTGAGCATTATCATGCAATGTTCGATACAACAAAAGTTGATACAGTTGCCTCTTGAACGACACAGGAAGTTGGGGCACTGATTCCCATCATGGTCGGAAGTTCATGTATAACTTTTGATTCCCCAAGCCTTACCAATAATAAAAACCAGTCGATTAACACATATTTTGTATGCCATACGTGTTAATCATTTTGTATTCTTAAAATAAAAGTTATCCAGAGGAAAAATGTTAATAAAATTTTAAGGAAGAGAAAAATATTTTGACTGTACTTACTGTGTTTATCGAAGAAACTAGCTGGTTTATTATAAGTGGACCTGTGTAATACCAACTGTGTTGTTTAGGGGTCAGCTGTATAAAATGTATTAATTATGAAGCCCTTCTGTGTTTCATAAACAAACACCTGTAAACCCAGCACTTACAAAGGAATTAGCACTACCCATACACATGACATGTTTCTGTAATATTTTGTCCATGTTTATTAGAATAACTTAATGGATAACATTAACAAAAACCTGATTGCCAGGACAGATGTACTAAAAGCTTTGGCGACAAGACTTTTTAAAATGTGGGGTTAGGGGAGAAAATAATAAATGGGGTCCTTGCTTACTAAGGTTGGAAAACAGTGGATTTAGTTAAGTCATTCAATAAGCAATCTCTAATTATGTAAGGTACAGGTGCTGAGAGGTTAAGTAAGAGACTTATCTAAAATCACATAAACAGTTACTGTTAGAAATGGAATCAGAACTTTTTTTTTTTTAAGATTTATTTTTTAAGTAATCTGTATACCCAACAAGGGTTTGAATTTAAAACCCTGAGATCAAGAGCTGTACGCTCTACCAGCTGATCCAGCCAGGTGCCCCAGAACTTGCTTTAACTTGAGTGTTGTAAATAACATGCCAAGAAGTGCTGGTGATTTCCTTACTTTTAGAAAGGTGCTGTTGATAAAGGTAGTACTCAGCTGCTTAGACTCCCACAGTGGATAAGATTGTAAGATCCTTGAGAACTGGGACTTAGTCATCTTTTCATTCATATCAATATTGTGTTGCTTATGATTTGTGTCCTATTACACTGAGTAATACATCTGAAATTGAAAGAAACATGGTAGAAAGACTTTTTATCTTAAGAAAAGTAGAATTTATAATTACATTGTTTATACCTTTGCCTCACATACACTCTATCATTAGAAAATAAAGGTCAGAGTTTTTTTCCTTTTGACTTGTCTCTTGACCTTAACAACCTTTGGCAGAGTCCTGCTTTGTGCTACTACCATCTCTAAGCTATACCTCTTACTGTTCTACTTTAGGGTATCTCTTTGTTTATATGCATATATGAAACTAACTTCTTTGAAATCTTGCAATCATGACTTGTTTAACTTAAATGCGCTCATTGACCACCCACCTGCCCAATCCACTGAGTATTAACAGAGGGCCCACTGTGTTCAAGGCACTGTCCTAGGAGCTGGGGACATAGTGGGTAGCAGAATCTCACAGAACTTCCAGCTATTAATTAGAGAATCACACAAATATTTAGAGAAATGTAGTTTAAATGGTAAATATATCTTCTATTTGATCATCTAACCATTTAGATGTGAAGGTCATTTATTGTAATATTTATGTATTTTTTAATTTAGTCATCTAATCTGGATTTCCTTTTACTTGATTCTCTTGGTTTTTCTAAGTTTGATACATTTGTTTACCTGGATGCATGTTGTTTTCCTTTTTAGTCTTTTGTATTACTGTGGTTATAGATTTTTAAATATTGAACTCTTCTTGCATTCATGGTATAAATTCCACTGCCTTGGTGCATTATTTGATATGCTGGTGCCTATTTAGGATGTTTGTGTTAACATTTATACGCATTTATCTATAGTTTTCCCTTACGTTATTGTTAGGATTTTTATATCAGCGTTCTTAATGCCATAACAAGAATTAGGCAGTTTCTGAAGAGGAAATTTAAATGTACTAAATTAATATTGAAAGTGCTTTTATATAGATACCTGGACTAAAGGATATATGCATGATTTTAATTAAATTTCCCTAATGTCCTTTGATTAATTACTTGCTGTAATTATGTAATTATGTAAACAGTTTTTTATGTTTAGCTTATTACTTAATGGTTGAAAACGTGACTGGAGAATTGCTGTCACATGCTAATTTAAAATAAACACTAGTTTGATACTGGACATTTTTAGGCAAGATTTCATTATGAAACTATACGTATTAAAAAGAACTTAAGGAATAAAGTCTTGCCTTTATGATGTAGTTAAATCCAAGGTACCTTCTTTTGATTTCTTAAAAATTGCACTTGCTATTCAGAGGTGCACGTTTGGTAAGCTTTGACAAGCAAATTGATAAGAGATAAGAGATAAGATTTAAGAGATAAGATTTGTTATAAAATAATATTGCCATCATTGAAGCAGAAAATGTATTGTAATACAGTATTTTCACTGATTTAATTAAGACTATCTGGGTAAGAACACGTTTGATCATGACTTTTTGCTGTGTTGGGTTTTATTTAGTAAAGTGATTATATAAATAGTTAAGAAAATTAAAGTGTGCATTCATATTTCATAGTTCCTTAATAGCAGTAGATTGAAATTCCATGTTTGGAAGGCATACAAAACAAATTTTAAAAATAAAAGGCATTTTACTTTTAAATATTAATGGATACAAGCCTCTTCCAAGGAGGATGTAATGTGTAGCATGGAGAGACAGTTGCAGAGACATTCAGCTAATTTAGTTAGCGACAATCCTTATTAGACAGTATAGTATGTTCTAATGGGCTGTCCCATAACACATTGTGGAAGCTTAATAAAGATTTCTTGAAAATTAATCATTTTTTTTTGTGCAAGTCTTGATTCACTGGATTTCTCTCTTGTATTTTTTCTTAAAAGTATATTTATACCTGGGAACTGTCCTAATAATTTTTTAAAAGGTCGTTGACTTTAGGTAATTCTGCTTTTCTTATATTTCATTCATTGACCTGATGTAGTTTGGTCTCTATTAACCATCTTTTCCTTGAAACTTCTCTGATCCCCAGAGGCTTAGGGGTCAACTCCAAGGTACCTCTCTTTTGCTCTTTACTTTACCATACTTCTGTGGTATTTGACATTGTTGATTACCCTGCTCTTGGGTCTGTCATTCTTAAGCTTCTTTGACACCTCTCTCTTCCCTGCTTTTGTTATCCACCTTCATTTCTTCTTGATTTGGATCTTCTTTGCTTTATTCCTTAAATGTTGCTTTTTCTAGGATCCATTCAGTCTTTCCTTCTGTCCTAAGACGTCTCTTCTGTTCCTTTAGCTTTGACTAACATATTTGTATATCAGACTCAGACTTCTGCTGAACTTAAAAATCTATGTATCTATTGGACATCTGTTCGGATATTCCAAAGATATCTAAAATAGCTAAGGAAGTAAACCAGCTTAAATCTTATTCAGATTAGTTCTGAAGTTTAAAAGAGCCTTTGTTATTAGTTTTGTCTGATAGGCCTTCTTATTTGACTAAGGCTCTTATTGGAATGACTGGCCTCATTTAAACATGGAGAAATTAGGTGAAATGACAGGTATATATATCATAGAGGGTAAGAGCTTCGGCTCTGCAGTAAACTTAAAATATAGGGGCCCTTGGATGACACAGTCAGAAATGTCTGACTTTTGGTCAGCTCAGGTCAATCTCAGGGTTGTGAGATCAGACTCCATTGGGCTCTGTGCTCAGGGCAGAGGCTGTCTGGGACTCTTCTCCCTCTGCCTGCCCCCTTTCCCCCAGTTTATTCTCTCAAATAAAAAAAAATCTTTTAAAAAAATATTATTTGGTTGATGTAAATTTGATTTCTGGTAGAAATTAATTAAGGCTATAGTCCTGTTAAACATAGACTTAATCCAGGGAATAATAGAATAGGTTAACAGTTCTTTACACTTTGAGTTTTAACACTTTATCAATGAAACCCTCCCCTACCTTCTTTTTATATTTTTTCCTTGACTAGGCGGAATATTTTTTTGTCTAACACATTTAAAATTTTTACTTTTAACAGAAATTAGCAGAGTACGGAAAGACATGTACAATGACACATTAAATGGCAGTACAGAGAAAAGGAGTGCAGAATTGCCTGATGCTGTGGGACCTATTGTTCAGTTACAAGAGAAACTTTATGTGCCTGTAAAAGAATATCCAGATGTAAGTATATTTTGTTGTTTATTCAATTTTTTTTTCTGCTTCACCTACTTTGGGAAGGGATGTATCTGGTGATAAATACTTAAGCATTGTCAGCAGCTTTGAAAAGAATGGCATGTGAGGGACTAAAGGTGTGATTAATTTGGTGTGGACAATTTAAAAAAAATTTTTTAGTTATGTTTTCATTTAGTTGCTGCGATGTCACTTTTGGAAATGCATATGTTAAAGACTTGGTTTTAGATTTCAAATCGAGGCCAGAATTATAGAAAGAGCTTTGGCCTGAATGTTGCAGAGGGCACCAAATACAATTCTCTACTCATCTTTAATCTGACCTCAGAAAAGGCACAACCTGGGCCATGTCATCCTTTCAGTAAAATGAGAAGTTGAACTATGTGACAGCTAAGCTTCCTTTCAGTTCCACAATTTTTATGATAACCACTGTTCATAATTTTTTTCTTTTGTCTTTTTCATTCTTGTTTCTTGCCTATTCTTCATAAACATCGTGTTTCAAGTAGCCTCCTTGTCCTATACCGCTTAATTTATAATTAGCTCCAAACTCTTTGTGTTTGTTACAAAGCCCTATGTCATATAGTTCTTTCTATCTCTCTGACCTCATCTTAAGTGATTTTCCCTCTTCCTCAATATGCTGTAGCACTGTAGTCACATTGACTATTAGAACAAGTCAGGTCTATTCCCAGCCTAAGTACATTTATGTTAGCTATATACTGGCTGGCTTCTTTTTTGTGATTAAGATTTTAGCTCAGATGTCACTCAGAAGCCTCCCCTCACTATTTTATCTAAAACAATCTGGTTACTCATTGTGTCACACTAAGTCTCTTTTTTTTTCTGAGGAGCACTTGCTATTTGGTATTTTTAAAATTATTATTTTTTATTTCTTTGCATCAGAAAACAAAGTACTTAAGAACCTTTTGTTATTGTTGTTTACCATGTACTCCCAGTATGCATAATATTTGCACATAATTGGCTCCAGGACCTTTTGAATAAATAAAGTCAAATGGGTGGTATTTTGCTAGGTCAGAGAATTATTCTGAAATCAAAACTATTCTGCAAGAAGGAGTTGGTATTGTAAGGTCAAACGTATATTTATATTCTAAGGTTCATTGATTCGGTGGACAGTATACTTATCTAAAGATGGAAAATAAATACCTTAAGTTGGATTAATGGAAAAACACATTGACATTTAACAAGTTGCATTTCTAATACCATTTTCTTTAAGGCTAGTACATTTACCTTGAAAGTACTTTTGGTTGCACACATATAAACAATTCTGGATAATGTAGGCAAAGAGTTTATTGGAAGATAATGTGGTATAAAAGGGTTAAAGAAATGGCTGGAGAACAAAACCTCATGTAAGAGAGGGCCCAGAGCAGCTCTGAGAACCTCAGCACTAGGAATTTGGACTTTCTCTTTGAGACCTTTACTTTTAACATAATTTGGCTTCAGCGCCTCCCAGACTATCTTCAAACTTAGATTCTTAGGAGAGCACATGTGTTTTGGACCAATCTACCATGACTAAAGATGGGGGGTTAACTAACATAACCTAGACGAGATTACTTTGGTCTCACCCTTGAGGATTGGAGTGATTTCCTAGAGATGAGAAATTATGATTTGGGCAGTTGTCCCAGTTGGTGTCTACTGCTGTTTGGTGTTTCATTATCTCCTAAATGATATCAACCTTGTCATCTGCTTCTTTAAAGGATAAAGTTTCAGCACTAGCCATTAACACAGAATTATGTAAGATCATCAGATCTTGTTAGAGAATATAACCTTGATCTGCCTGGTCCCCGTTGGAAAAAATCTTGTTCAGGGAAGGTGATATTTGTATTGCATTATTTAAAAGACATGTTTGAGGGGTACCTGGGTGGCTCATTTGGTTAAGCAGCTGCCTTTGGCTCAGGTTTTGATCCCCGTGTCCTGGGATTGAACCCCTTGTTGGGTTCCTTGCCCCATGGGGAGCCTGCTTCTCCATCTACCCTTCCCCCCAGTCGTGTGTGCTTGCTTTCTCTCTCCCCCTCTCTCAAATAAATAACACTTTTTTTTTTTTTTAAATCAAAGACGTGTTTGATATAATCCTCTAAGTCAGAAGGGATAGATTTTGTAGTGCGGGTCCAGAAGGAGGTAAATTTTCACTGTATTCCTGTCTTTTTCCCACCTGTTGGGCTTCATTACTATGGTCAGCTCCTGTTGCTGACAGGTGTTTGGTGGTGTACCATTGTCTAGGTCACTGGATCTCAAAATGTGGTCTCAGACTGTAGTATCCATGCCCTCTGGGAACTAACTTGTCAGTTAGTTTCAAGCCCTACTCTAGACCAGTTGAATCAGAAGCTCTAGGGGCAAGACCTAGCAATCTGCCTTCCAACCCATTTGCGTATAGGTGATTCTGATGCATGTTAAATTTTGAGGAGCACTGCTCTTACTTATCATCAGAATAAGCAGGGCTAACAGGTGGTTCTTTTGCCAAGCATTGTTCCAGGAGGCAGGTATAGTGTTGAATTAAACAATGCCTCTGCTTTTGGGGAGCAGACATTGTGGTAGCAGAAACTGGCAATAAACAAATGAATATTTATTTTAGGTGCAGTCAGTGCTATGGAAAAAACTAAGGTAGGCTAAGCATGTAAATGATGACTGTGTATTTTTGGTAATAGTATCTCTTAAGAGAGAAGGAATGCAGAGACATGACTGAAGTGATGAGGAGGAAGGCATGAAAATTATGTGAAGGGAGAACATTCCAGGCAGAGTGAACAGCATATGCGATGACTGAGGCATGAGTATCTTGGGAGGTGTGGGAAGATACAAGATCATGTAGGGGTTGTGGGCCCCAGTAGGGATATCAGATACTGTTCTGAGTGAAATGGGAAGCCACTCAGATATTTTGAGCCAAGGAGTGACATGGGCTCAGTTGTTTTTTAATAGATTCATTCTGGCTGCTGTGAGCAATGGTGACAACAGGGACACCAGCTTAGGGGGCAGAAGAGGAACTTGAACAAGAGGACATAGAAATTCTTGGATCCTGCATAGACTGTTAATTTAGAGCCAGTAGCATTTGCTGATATATTGGTTATGGAGTGTGAGGTAAGGCCAGGAATATCTCAAAGTTTTTAATCCATTGAATAACAGAATCCCTAGTTGCTGAGCTAGAAAAGACTAAGGCAGGAGCCCATTGGGAAGGTGGGGATTCCGCAGTTCTGATGTAGAGGTGTTGAGTTTGAAGTCAATTGTCAGTGTGTGGGCATACCAAATCGGCAGGTTGGTGGATGAGTTGCGGGTGACTTTTGGTACCCAACAATATCGATTTTAACAAAGCTTTTTAAATGAGAAATTTAGTTATAATTCATAAGAGGAGTGATAGGGATTTAAAACCATTCTGGTTCTCCAGATAATTTTTTTTAATACCTTAATTTTAACTCTGTTACAGGAATTTGTTATATTTTATACAAGAATTCTGTTAGAAGAATTAAGTTAATTAGGGTGTCTGGGTGGGTTAGTTGGTTAAATGTCCGACTCTTAATTTTGGCTCAAGTCATGATCTCAGAGTCCTGAGATTGAGCCTTGCCTCTGTCCTTGTCTGCTTAAGATATCTCTCTCTCTGTCTTCCTCTGCCCCTACTCCCCCAGTGTGTGTACATGTGTATGTGCGCGCGCTCTCTCTCTCAAAAAAGAAGAAAGAAGTTAATAAAGTGTGTTATGAGAATTTAAGATTTTTTCTTTGTGGTTATTAATTATACCAAATGAGTAGTAACTGTTTTGTGGTCTATATTAGGATATTTATGTCATCACCTTTTGAAAAAATGAAATACTATTAAAGTAAAACATAGGGGTCTGTCAGATTTTGGCAGTATGGGAAAAGATTTATTTCAGAATTATTAATTAGTTAATGGGCACAGTGAAACAAAGATGCATTCTTGCTTTTCTTCACTTACTGTATCTTAGAAATCATTTCATATGCTTCTCTTCCACCTTCCCCATTTGCATGTAGGTTTGATTTTGTGAGTGAATTCATTCTATTTAACTCAAAACTGCTTTTATTATTTAATATTTATTTTAGAGACATATGTATGCATGAGTGGTGGGGAGAGGGAGAGAAGATCTGAAGCAGCTTGCACTGAGCATGGAGTCTGATGCAGGGCTGGATCTCACGACCCTGAGATTACTACCTTAGCTGAAACCAAGAGCTCAACTGACTGTGGCACCCAGGTGCCCCTGCTTTCTTTATTATTAGAGCTTTGAAGGGGCATGTGACATAGTAGTCAAAAGTGTGGACTCAACCCAGACCTCTGCCTGGCTCTACCAATTTATTTTGTGACTTTGGGCAAATTACTGGTCATTTATGGTTCTCCATTTTCTTACATTTCTAAGGAAATAGTCTCTCACAGGTATATGAGGAGTTAAAAGTGAGTTAATACACGTAAAGCACTTGAAAAATGCCATAACACTGTATAAGTGTTAACTAGAACGCAGGGTCCATGAGGATGGGGATTTTGTGTCTCTTTGTATTCTCACTGCCTAGAATAGTATGTAGTGTTTACCATTACATTTACCATTGTATATGGTATAAATATTTGTTGTACATATCTGTGTGAAAGCTTCACTTTTTCAAATACTGCTAAACTTTTATTTTACTTTGTTCTTTGCATTTGCACATAACTTATTTTATAGAAGTATTAATTTGGAGATACTGTTTTGAACTTGGTTGTGTATAGCTCTGGGACTTACAAGAGAAGAAAGTTTTAGTATTTGAGAAATGAAGTAGTGTGGTATAATGTCCTTCACAGTATTTTTTTAATCAGTGGCTTAATGATGTTTAAATGGGAAGGGAATTGAAAATGAACTGAAAAATTCTTCAAAATTGATATTTAGTATTTATATTTATTAATAAAGCAGACTTTATTGCATCTCTGCTGTGTCCAAGCACGTCGTAGAGGTTGAGATATTAATTCCGTTGAGAAAACTCTTGGACATACTTGAATAATAGTGGGCTTTTGAGCCAGGCAGGCCTTAGTTTTGAATCTTGGCTTTACTCCCATATTGGTGTATTTGTCAACAACTGTCTTAATACTCCATAATAAGTTACTCTAAAACGTACTGGCTTAAAGTAACAAACATTGGTTTTTGTGCTCTTTAGCCTTCACTGTATTGTGGCTGAGATTCTGCTGATGGGGCTTAGCTTCACTTGACCTAGGCCAGCTGCAGGTGGGTTTAGATCTTTGTGTTTTTGCAAGGCTCAGTCCAAAGGGGCAGCAGCAGCAACTAGGAGCATGCTCTTCTCATGGTAGGTCACTGGAATATCAGAGTGAAACCAAATTGCTTAAGCACACGTAAGGCCTCTCTTCTCATCTGCTAACATTCTGTTGGCCCAGTGATTGTCAATTGTGGATGATTTTGCCCCTCTCAGACATTTGGTAGTATCTGGAGAGATACTGGGTTGGCAAAGCTACAAGGGGTAGGGGGACTAGTGGCATCTACTAGGTGAATGCCAGGGATGTTGCTAAACATGTTAAAATGAACAGGGCAGCCCCTCCACAACAACTGATTGTCCTACGCCAAATGTCAGAAGCAATGAAATTAAGAAAGTGCATTATGTCACTCAGTTCACAGTAAGAAGGAGACTGGAATAAATACTTGCTGAAAAATAATCCAGACTATCACATTGGCTTTAAGCAGATTGTTAAATTTTTAGAGTATGTTTCCTTGCCGGTTAAATTCTAAGACCCACCTCATAAAATTGTTTGGAAGAATAAAGATAACAAACATATGGCATCTGATAGTGCACTCAGTCTGAACATGAAAAAAAAATTCCTTTTGAAGGAGTCATAGTCTTTAATGAAAGATAAAGTAGATTACATCAAATCATTTAAGACTATGTAAGTTTATCATACATGCATAAAGTGACAGGCATGAAGACAATTAAAGTTACACATAGGCCATCAAACTGGTAATTTGGTTGGTCGAGTTAGTAAGGACTTGTTTGAATTCATGGAGATCTTATAAAGCACTATGTGAATAAAGTTAACTCTGATGTAAATAGGAGTTAAGTTTCAATGAGTCAGTAATAATTCTGTCACTAAATATGCCTAGTTAATCAATTTTGAGTTGTCAGAAATTCTTTTATAGGATCTGCCTGAGTGGTAGATAAGTTCCAAATACTGTCAAGGTCTAGCTGTTACGGGTATTAGTCGTGTAGTACAAACATGAACAGATTAGATTAGATTGTTTAACTCTTTACTTGGGTTGTGATATAAAATTGCAGTGAGACTTTCTCCAGATACTTAATATGAAGATAACTCTGATTTTTTGATGTTTTTTTTTTTAATTTTTTATTTATTTATGATAGTCACAAACAGAGAGAGAGAGAAAGATGCAGAGACATAGGCAGAGGGAGAAGCAGGCTCCATGCACCGGGAGCCCGACGTGGGATTCGATCCCAGGTCTCCAGGATCGTGCCCTGGGCCAAAGGCAGGCGCTAAACCACTGCGCCACCCAGGGATCCATTTTTTGATGTTTTTAAAATGAATTTTAATTTTGAATGATTGTAGCCTTGAAAGGTAATGTCTTGGGTGTAAGCTATCATGAAGACAGTTGTCAAAGATTTATAAGATGGAGAAATGCATTTTCAAATATTTTTGCCAAAAAGGATCCCAGCCTGGCCACTTTAATAAAACAGATTTATAATAATTACTTGTCACTTCCTGCAGTCTCATAATAATAATAATCTATGTTAATGGTAGAGTAAGAGTTTTAATTTTAAGTTCCCTTTCAATCTATTTTTCCTGAATTTGGCTAATCATAGCTTCTAGTTGAGTATATAGTATAAAATTGTTGATTTTTTTTTTTTTTTTTTTTTTTTTTTTTTTACTTATTTCTCAAGGTTGTCTCCTGCAAATTGGCTGTTGAGCTAGCATTTGTTTGGGATGGGTTATGAGGAAAAAGGGGTCAGTGCAGTTACTTTTATTAGGCCTTTGCTCCTTTGACTTTTGTGGCTTCCTTATTGTGTTGAAAGAATTAATCAGAAGTCTTCAAGAGTCCTCATATATATAAACTACTTTTGCCTTTGTTCATAGAAACAAATGGACAGACATGAAATCAGAATTTAATAATCTACAAAATCTCCTTTTCATTATCTAGGTTAAGGCTTAATTTTTGCCTACATATGATCTTAATTATAAGTGAAAATACAATACATTAAAAGTAAGATCTACATATCTAATTGTTTACACATAAAACTACTAAAGATAGATTATTGATTTTTTTTTTTAAGGACGGTTGGTATATTTTTTGTTAAATTGAATTGTAGAGTGTTTCAGATTATATGTTAATCTGTTGGGAGTTTTTAACAGTAGCATTTGATAATATTGAGCATATCTTTAAGTTTTAGGTAGAGAAACTGTTATGGTTGACTTTGAACTTTATTTTTTAATTAATTTTTTTAAAAGATTCTATTTATTTATTCATGAGAGAGAGGGGGAGAGAGAGGGGGAGAGAGAGGGAGAGAGGCAGAGGGAGAAGCAGAAGCAGGCTCCATGCAGGGAGCCTGATGTGGGACTTGATCCCGGGTCTCCAGGATCACGCCCTGGGTCAAAGGCAGGCGCTAAACTGCTTGAGCAACCCAGGGATCCCTGACTTTGAACTTTAAACTGATAATTTAGTGAGGTCAGTTTCATGACTTTTGTCTTTGTGGTTTTAGTTTGGAAGTTTCCTTTTTATTTCACTCTGTAAGGGCATATGAAGGCCTGCTTTGTATCACATATTTAATAGGGTTTTTATGGTCTGAGCTATACTAAATTTCTTAGGATGTCAATAGAACTTATACCAAAAAGGAATTCAAGACATTCTGAAAATAATAAATTTTGTTTAGCTGTGGTTTTTCTCAAAGTTTAACAATTTTAAAAATTATAAGCCTTCTCAAGGTCTTAAAATGCTAAAGCTTTAAGTAATATATTTTAACATTTAAAAAGAACTAGTATTCAGAAGAACAGATTAGAAAATGGTCTTTAGTTTTAGGGGAGTATTACTTGTAAGCAAATGTTTTCCAGGCCCACCTGAGATAGAAAGTTTTGCGTACAAGATTTTTTTTTATCCAAAAAGTTTGTTAAGATCTGATCTGTTAAAATTATTGTTGTAAGAGGCTTATCAATGAGTTGGATACCTAATCACTGATATCTAACCTCTATATCTCTCTTAAGATTGTCTCTGAGATAACCAAAGGAATATAATACAAAAATTAGAGAGAAACCTAATTCTCAGGGCTATTCATATTTCAGAAATATCAAGGTATTTCTGTTAAATATTAAATGAAAGTTTGAGATGTTGATCTGTGTTGGCCCATCTTGAGATAGCATTATGGCATGGAAGTGAGTAAAGCAGTCTTCCTAATCCTAACCGTCTTCCCTCCCAAACTGGCAAACAGAATGGGTTGTGGGGTAGTTGAAGGTTATAACACTTGAGCTTGACTACCTACCTATCTTAGTTCTTGTTTACAGTAGATGACCTAAATTTATTTTATGAGTAAATGAATTCATCAATTATACTTACTTTTGGTTTGAATTTGAGTGGAGAACTACTTTAGTTTTTGATGGAACCTGCCTTAACTTGAAAAACATTGCAATTACACATTTCAAAAACTAGCCTTGGAACTAAATTCACTTAATTATTTCATAAGGAAAGCATTATGTGTCTTAGTAAATTCAACCCTTTAAAACAAATAGTAAATAAATTAGTTACATCCTGAAATCTGGTTTTGACCTGCTATAGAAAACTGTTTTTTCCAAGTCCAAAAACAATATCATCGGGTAAGCAACCTATCTAGCATGAACTTAGCCATCTCCATTTTTCATTATTGGTAGGATAATTTTTTCTTTCTTATTTTGTAAGGAATTAATTAAGCTTTAAAGAAATGTATCTGTATTGTATTCTTTGGGGTTAGAAGCAGTGGTTGTTTTGATTAGCTTTTACCTTTTTTTTTTAATAAGTTGTATGAAAGCAGTATAAGTTTGCAATTTTAACAGATTAAGATGAAAGAAAACCAAAATTTGAAAAGTAATTAGAAACATGAAGGTGAGGATATCTGAGTATAAACCAGTAAAATTTTGGCATCAATCTTTTATTTCAGAAATGTGTGTGGCCTGTTCTAGGCACCAGACACAAGAATATGAAAAATGTAATCCCTGCCCTCACAATACTGTTAGAGGCGTAATCCTGTAGTAGAGTATCAAGGACTAAGAGAACTAAGGCAGTGAAATTGAAGTAAAGACTAGGGGACAGATTAAATAATGAAAACTTTAAGATATCTTAGTTTCTTATATGTGGAGGCTAAGAATGAGAGAGGACTTTGCTTAGTGGTGCTATTCATTTAAAGTAGAGACTACAGGGCAAGATTTTATAATTTAATATTGTAGAGGAATCAGGAGTAACAGATGAAAAACACACTGTACTAACAGAAGAAATGATCAAAAGTGTTTGTAAGCTTTGCTGCTCTTAACAGTGTAGGAACATTGAAATAGGGTGGTGTAAAAGACGGTTATCACGTGTGACTAAAATTTGTGCCAGAAAAAGCAGCTCACTTTAATAAGAGCTGAATTAGTAATTTCGAAATAGTATATGAGGTTAATAATGTTTATGCAGCAAAATTTAAATCAGTTTTAAAGAGCCTTAGATAGTATCTGTAATCTGAAATCTGAGGTCAGAACGAGACATTTAATCTCCTAGATTTATTTTCAGAGTTTGAAGTGACACTTGTAAGCTCAGTTTTGACTCAAATAATCATATTCTTCTCTTTCTCTTTTTTGAAGTTACACATTTTTCATGGAGATATGTGGATGAAGTGATAATCACATAAAGGTTTTCACTCATATAAAAGTATCATTTATGGTAAAGAGGATGTATATGATGATTGTTAAGGAATGATCCCAATCAGTAAAAGACACACGAAAATAGCAAGGTGTGGTTATGTAATAATAATAGAGTAATGATAAGTTTTGAGCTCTAAGTGGAGAAGAAATTATAAAAACTCAATTGGACTCTGAAAGTAAACTTGAATCTGAAGAGAGTTTTTTTTAAAACTTTTTACCAAACATTTTGAATGATTAAACAGGAATCAGAAACTAAAGGTGAGTTTCTGGTGTGTTTAGGATTTGTAGATTAAAGTCTTCAGAAGAGAGGCATTATACTATACTTAAGACTAAGTGTCCAAACTCTGTCTTCAGTCGAGGTATTCTAGGATTGGGGCTACTTTTGTAACTTCTTCTGTATTAAAGATTAATGATAACTGTCTTTTCAGCAAGGTTATGAGGATTAAGTGACTTATTGCATGCAGAGTTCTAAGCATAGAAGCTCATTCATATTGGAGCACTCATAGTAAAACATACTTCAGTGTACTCAACACTTAAGAAATGTTGAATGACATAGTCATTGCACTCATGATACTTCCATATTGAAATGGAAAGTGGAAATAACATTTTGTTTCTATGGCATCATTGATTTTGTCATTTGGAATTTACCCTGAGATCAGTGTTATCAGGCTTATCATTTGAGAAATTTCTCAAATGTTTGAGAGTTCTTTGCTGCATATGACTGAGTGATTTAGTTTTTTACCATGAGAATGAAAAAAATCACTACACGATTTCTGTGAATGCTTTTAAATTGTATCATCCAACAGTCTGAATAAATACTAGCTTCTTCAATGTGCTTTATATTGTGTGAGGCACAGTGGATAAAAAAATAATAAAGAGGATGAGATACTGGTTTCTGGCTTATGGAATGATCTGCAAGAGACATTCCATTATGGCGTATCATGTGATAAGAGCTATGAAGCAGATGGGTACATAGTGCTCTGAAATCCTCACTGTGGAGGGGAAAACAAATGTCTCTGGGAATCAGAGAATACAGAAAATCACAGGAGGAGGAACACTTGAGTTCAGTATTGTGTGTTGAGGAGGATTTGACGTATTTTGAGGGAAAGAAGGAGAAGGAAAGGTGTTAAAGAAAACTTGAAAGTACCTGCCATTAAAGAAAAAAGTACATTTTTTTTATAGAACGATGAATTATGTGTCTAAACATAAGGATAACAGCAAAAACAAAAGTTTCAAAAGTAGTTAGAGACCTTTTAAGGGGCCTTGTGTATAAGAGTTGGAACTTTACACTGTTAAAAGTTGTATCATAAATGCTTGTGTCATCTACTTGTGTCATAAAACTCTTGTTGACTTTCATTGCCTTCATATTTTTATTTTAATTGGTTAAGTAATGTTTGTTTTCTGAAGCACTTGTTATTTAGCTTCTAGAAAAAAAAATCATCTTATTCCCCTGTTTTTGTTTTGAGTGGTTTCAGCTTCTTTCCCAATTTATCTATACTCAAAGGATGGAGATTTCCTATAATTTAGATTATACAGATTCATATGCTACAAATTTCATGTTTTGTTTCATGTTTTGTATAATTTAGATTATACAGATTTATATGCTACAAATTTCATGTTTGGTGGTTTCACACACACACTTAAATTTTCTGGTGTAAATGCCTTTTCTTGAATAGCATTGTGCTACTAGCAGATGTTTATAAAGGCCTAATATATGGAAGTTTTTACAAAATAGTTCAGGTAATAGTTATGCAGCATAAGGAGACTTATTGGCTGCTTATCTAGAATTAATATGGAGACAGAAAAGGGATAAGACATTATCTCCCCCCAAAACACAAGACATTTTGATATATTCAATCTATTTTTTGTTTTTGGGGTGTGTGGATATGTGTTTTACAGAATGCTTTCATGATTTTTGCTGAACTTCTGTTATCTCTGGGCAAACCCATGATTCGAATTGATGAATGAGTATACAGTTCTGACATGAATATTGGTTGGTTTCTGCATTTGCATTAATGAGTCGTAGATGAACGTGAAAATCAAAAACGTGTTGAAACTTCATTTGTTCGTAAATGACAAGGGCAACTTCTTTGCTGTATTGGATAATGGTTTTGGAATATGGAAGAACATTGTGCTATTCACAGTGAATGTAGACACAGCAAACTTCTATATTTAATCTGTATTAATATTTTCTCCTTAACTGCCATAACTCTAGAGCTGATCAGTAAAACAATAAATCAAACAAATTATTATTGTATTTTATTTTATTCTATCCTATTTTAATTATATATTTTTTAAGCAGGGGGAGTGTGCATTGTTGGGGACGTGGTAGAGGGAAAGAATCCCAAACATGCTCCATGCCCACCTCAGAGTCCAACATGTGGCTCAGTCTTAAAACCCTGAGATGGTGATTGGAGCTGAAATCAAAGAGTTGGATGTTTAACTGACTGAGCCACCCAGATGCCCCTCTTCTAGTATTTTAAAATAAAACCAGTTGTACTGCTAAATAACCATGACTACTTCCATCTTAATGTACTTGCACTATATAGGCTCACTAGTTTTGACTATGTTAGAGTTAGTATATCTTTTGTTATTTGCTAAAAGAAGGACTTCAACAAATATGCATGTGTGTGTGTTTCATGTGAACTATGTCACATATGAAATAAGATTAAGATAAGATTAATAAATCTTAGATTTATTAATTAATTATTATTAATTAATTAATCTTAAGATAAGATTAATAAATAAGATAAGTCAGTGTCTGACTATAAAATCACTTCAGAAATACCAGAAACAGTGTTTAAAAAGATTATCAATCTGTTGTACAAAAAAACAATCCAAAGAAGCACATGTTCTTTTTAAAATTATTTTTACAAAATTTTAAGCAGAAATTGCTTTTTAACATTTCTTACAAGTGTTTCACTGAAATACTTTTGGAAAGCCATGTTTTACTATTTGTTTTGATAGAATGTCTGAAGGTTTTATCTTTAATTATAGATTTCTTAAAAAGTTAATGGAAAGATTTGCCATATTACTTTGTATTTTGTTTTTGTGAAAAACATCAATTCTATTTAAAATATGAGCAGCAATTAAGAGCATTAGTTAGACATTGTTGTTAACCTCTTCTTTAGAAATTAACATGCCACTAACATGCATTAGTTAGACATTGTTGTTAACCTCTTCTTTAGAAATTAACATGCCACTTGGCAGAAATAGAAGTGTTGAGCCACAGAGAAGGTCTGTACTTTAACAGTGGGGTTAATGATTGTTCATTTGTCTTTCCCTCCTCCTCCTCCTCCTCCTCCTCCTCCTCCTCCTCCTCCTCCTCCTCCCCCTCCTCCTCCTCCCTCTTCTTCCTCCTCCCTCTTCCTCTTCCTCTCCTTTTTTGGCCTTTAAAGTTGCAGTTAACTCAGGCCGTTTGAAATGATTTTCTTTGACTGTGTTGTGACATTGTTTTAATTGAATGAAGCTGCAGAACTAGCATGATAAATCAACATGGAATGAATTTTAATGCAAGGCAAACGATATTAACTTGGAAATTGGTTGCAGTAGACAAAGCAGCTGCTATGATTAATTTTTTTTTTATTCTCTACTTAACAGCATTTTGAGAAGGATGACCTTGACAGTTTCAATTGTGTTAGAATCCCAGTGGTATGCACTTTCAACACACTTGAGCTCCAGTTTGTTGATTCTTGGGCAGTAGAGATTGTTTCATTTTTTTAGGTTAGGAAAATTTTGTTTTGCAGATTTATTACATTGCTTGTGACCGGTTTTAAAACATTTTTTATTTAGATAATAATTGTGAGGATTACTTAGTTGTGGTAGAAGTCTATTTAATCTTAACACTGTGGTTCTGGCAATAAAAGTTTAATAAGTGAAGGAATACGATGTGTCAAAAAGGATCTTGTAAGTGTATGTCACAAAGTGTATGCCAAGCAGTTTGACAAAGAACACAAATCAAAACCAACTAAATATCACTTATTTGAAGCACTAAATTATCTCTGTTTATAATGTATTTTTCTAGACGTTCTTTTCCGTATGTGTGTCCAGTACATGAGTTTCCTTGGAAAAGGATATGTAGAGCACAGCTATTACTGAGAGAGAAAAGAGATGTCAAGGCCGCTTATTTTAAGAAACAGTCAAGGTAACAAATAGAGTAACAGCATCTTCACAGATTTCATGAGAGCAGGGAGAGTTTCTCTTCCTTCTCCTCCTCCTCCTCCTCCTCCTTTTCTTCTTCTTTTTTTTTTTTTTATTAAATCCCTAACATCTCTTTTACTCTACTACATAACAGACCTTGAATAAATGTTTTAGTGAGTTGAATTTGAAAATGAAAGCCTATTTTCTGTTGTACTAAAAAAATACCCAAACTAAACAAAATGAGGGGAGATGGGATGTGGAGAGTCTTGTTTCTGTTCAGGGGTGGAGGGCAGGGACAGGTGAAGTTTATTAGAATCTGTGACTATGTAAAAAGGTAGAGTTAGGAAATGGCAGATAAGTAGGAAGAGCCAACATAGGGCCAGGCCTATAGATAGACTTTTTGTGATATGTACCTTATTTCTCTTCCTCAGACCCTCATTTTGATGTATTTTTACCCCATACTATTTGAAGTTATGTTATTTCTGGATCTGTTTAGATTAAAAGACAAGCAACAACTTTAAAAATGCCGTGGGCTTCTGTTTTAAGAGCTACCAGGGTAATTCAGATCAGCTAGTAAATTTGTAGTTAGTATTTCAGAACAATTCCAGTGAAATAGGACACAAGACGAAGAAGTATTTGCTGAACTCATCAGAGTCCCAGGAAGATCGAGGGCAGATAATCAAGGATATAAGTCTGGGTTTTAGAAACCGTTCATTTGGTATGTTTTCTGAATCTGGAGAAGACCAAACTTTGGGGGACAGAAGTTGGAGTCTATAACCTATCTATGTGGACTCCTCATCCCCAGTCTTTGCTTGGTGGAGAGGAATGCTGATGGGTGTGAATTCTGGGAGTAAAAGTGAACCAGAATTTCCCAGGTTCTCACAGACAGTGCATGTCAGCATTAAATTGTTTTAACACACGATATTGGATTGTTAGTAGTAGTAGGTCCCTGGGAAAAGCTGATGCATATCCTTTCTGGAAGAGGGTAACATCATTTTAGACCTTATGTAATTTCTGAAAGCTATGTATCTCGTAACTATAGTGTCTGGCACCCACTAGAAAATAACCCAAATCACAAGAAGATAAGATGACAGTAACAAAAATCTGAAGAAAACAATAAACAACAAAACAAGAACAACTCCACAGGGACTCTAGGTATTAGAATTCTCATACCTAGATTTTCTAAGAGCTATGTTTAGTATGTAGAAGGTGAAAAAAGGACAAGTTAGAGAAATATGGCAGAGAAATGGGAACTGTAAAAGAAAAATTAAAAAATTCCTTAACTGGAATTAACACGTTTACCAGAAGATTTACAGGAGCATTTGAAGAGAGAATTTGTGAACTTAGAAGGTAGCTTAGAAGAAAATAGCATGGAAAAGCAGAGGGATAGAAAAACCGTGAAAAATGAGAAGAAAACCATGAGAAAGTCTAATATATGTAATTGTAGTTTTAGGAGAAGAGAGAATGGCACAGAAGCAGTGTTTGAGAGGAGTGTGGCTGAGAACTTTGAAACCAAAGCAATAAAGCCATCCGAGGTTTGTGAAACTGAACTGTAAAACAAAAGCCACATCATAGCCACTGGGCACATCATAGTAAAACTTCTGAAAACTAAGGTTGAAAAGTTGTAAAAGCGAACAAGAGGGAAAAGATTACCTTCAAACTTATAGTCAAGACTCATAGCTCATTTTTCAGAAATATGACAGAGGAAAACAGACAAAATAAAGGGTCTTTATTGGTGTTGAAAGAAAAGGTGTTGAAAGAAAATAACTGTCAAACAAGAATTCCATACTCATCAAAAATAAGACATTTTCAGATAAGGAAAAACTGAGAGATTACATTACCAGATGTTCACTAAAGGCAATACTTAGGATGTTTTTTAGGATGGATAAAAGTGACATTCTTTGGAAAACTGAAGATACAGAAAGGAATAAAGAGCAATGAAAATGGTAAATGTGTGGGTAAATATAAATGTACATTATTTGTATAGAGTGATAATCTGTTGAGTTAAAAATAGATACAAAATTTTGAAAAACACCTAATGGCATATAAATTGGTTTGGAATAAATGGTGTTAAATAGTCTGGGGTCCTTGCATTTAATAGGAAAGAGGTGAAAGTACAAAATAACAGTAGTACTTGATAATTCAGTGATACATGTTAAGGATAGACAAGCATGTAACATTCAGGCTAACAAAAAAAGAAGAAGAAAGGCAGAAAACATGCTCATTTCCATCTGTGTCCCTGACCCCACCCCCACAAGAAGACAAGAAAAAAGTAAAAGGAACATGAAAGAGGTCAGGCAATTAGCACTTTAGTAAAGCTTGTAGATATAATCACATACTGTAAATGGGCTCAGTGTTCCAGTTAAAATTCAAAGATTACAAGATTGGTCAAGAAACAGACTCATTTTGTTGCTGTTTAAAGAAGTCCTGTTTAAAATATAAGGATAATGAAAGATTAAGGGTAATAGGATCACGAAAGACACTTTGAAGAACAAAACAAAAAATCTTTACCTCTATATGAATATCAGTAGGCAAAAAGTATTCCTGGAGGGAGAGCAATTTCATAATGTAAAAGGCTACAAGAATTTTAAATTTGGGGCAGCCTGGGTGGCTCAGCAGTTTAGCGCTGCCTTCATCCCAGGGCCTGATCCTGGAGATCTGGGATTGAGTTCCACGTTGGGCTCCCTGCATGGAGCCTGCTTCTCCCTGCCTGTTGTCTGTCTCTCTCTCTGTGTGTGTCTCATAAATAAATAAATAAAATCTTTAAAAGAAAAAAGAATTTTAAATTTGTATATATCAAATAACACAGCCTCTAAACATATAAAGGCAAAGTAGATAGAACTACAAGGAAAAATAGAAAAAAGTTATGGAAGAATTTGCCTTTTTTTTTTTTTTTTTTGAGCATCCATGGAATATTTAGAAAAATTGGCCCTATGCTCTGCTGAAAAGTCTGAACAAACCATGCAGGATGGATATTCTGCACACTATGTTTTTTTATTATAATGTAGAATTTAGAAATCAATAGATGATTAGGAAATCTCCTATGTTTGAAATGAGAAAAACATTTAAATATTCAATAACTATTAAATTATTTGATCTGAATGATAAGGGATATACTGCATATCAAAACTTCGGGTTGCAGATAAAACCAGTTTAGAGGACTACTTAAAGCTTTGAACATATATATATATTAGAAAAGAAGGTACAATAAGCTAAGCATCCATTTCAGCAAGCTGAAAAAACATAGCGGATTAAACCCAAAAGAAGTAGAAGGAAGGAAATAATAAAGCTAAGAATAGAACTGTATTAAAGATGAGAAACCACAAAAGGAAGAGAATCATTCTTTCAGATGGCTCTTGTGGCATTATAATAAGCTATCCCAACAACTTACGTTAAAACAACCATCATTTATTTAGCTCTTACATCTCTTTGGCAGGCTAGTCCTTTAGATTGCATTCAGCAAAGTAGTTCTTCTGGTCTGCATCTATAGTCAGTCACCTGTAGGTTGTCTAGGGAGCCTCTGCTTTTATGACTTGTCTGGCTCTTTGCTGAGACATTGATGGTGACTGGATCACTTGTCTTTTATTCTCCAGTAGGTTAGTCTGAGCTTGTTTGCATGGGAATAATAGAGCTCTAGCAGAGTAAATGCACATAAGACAGATTTAAATTTAGGCTTTTAACACAAATATTCTTCCCACTACTTGTATTGGAAAAGCAAGTCACAGTGCTAGCCCAGATTTGAGGGTTGAGAGGAGCTACGAGTTTACAATGCAGTGGCATCTTTAAGGGGGTAAAGGGTAGTAAGTCCTTCTACCCCAGGCAGTAAAAGTAAAAGCAAAAGTAAATTTTTTGAAAAGACTGGAAATTTTTTTGAAAAGACTGGAAGACTTATAAAGAACAAGGAAGACATAGATAACCAGTCAGAAATGAAAGAGGGGACATCACTACAGATTCTGTAGATACTGAGAAGAAAATTAGACTTAAGCTTTTACATCAACAAATTTAAGAATTTAAACAATACGAATGTATTTCTAGGTAAATACAGGTTGCCAAAAATTGACATTTGAAAGGCGAGAAAACCTGAGTTAAAGAACTGAATCTATAATTAAAAACCTTGCACAGAGAAAAACTCTAGGCCCAGGTTGTTTCACCACTGATTTCTTCTATTCAAATTTAAGGAAGAAATAACATGTCTTCTACAAGCCCATCCAGAGAGTAGAAAAAGAGAGAATGCATCTCAGCATATCTTGAAGTCAGAATAACCTTGATGCCAAAACCCAAGAAGCATGTAATGAGGAAGGAATATTACAAGCTAATTCCATTTATGCATATAAATCTTTTAAAAAATCATCAAAGTGCTAGCAAACTGAACCTAACAATTTATGAAAAGGGTAATGCATCAAGATCACCTTGAGTTTATTTTAGGAATGTAAGGTTGTTTAACATTTGATAATTGATTATAATCAACTGTACTAACAAAATTAAGAAAAATAGTATGATTTTCTCAACAGATGGTAAAGAAATGTGATAAATTTAAGCATCCACTCATTTAAATAAAAGCCTTTAGCAAACTCAGGAATAGAGGGAAGTACTTAATCTCATAAAGTATACCTACAAAAAGTACAGATTACTTTGAGCTGTAGAGTGAACTGTTGAAAACTTTATTTTTGAAATCTGTAACAAGTGAAGGATGATAGGCTGACTTTGACTTTAACTTCAGATGCATTGCCCAGTGCCATATGGTTGGGAAGGGAAAAGGATATGTAACAGTCATTATTTGCGAGTGATAGGTTTGTTTACGTAAGTAATCCAGAAATACTTACAGAAAAATTATGAGAATAATGAAACAGGCTGCTGGTTACAAGGTTTAATACAGAGCAATCAGTTATGTGTTCATGTACAAGAAACAAATGAAATAAAAAATATATACAATAGCAAAAATGAACTCCCAAATATCTAGGAATAAGTCTAACAAAAATAAGTAAAGTCACAATAAAAAAGCCTTATATATTCTTGATAGAAATTAAAGAAGACCTGGCCAAATGAAGAAATTACACTGTGCTCATGGTTTTGAAGCCTCTGTTGTAATATCTCAATTAAAATTACCACCAGTATTACTTTGGAACTTGACCAACTGGTTTTAAAATCTGTACAGAAACCAAGGGCAGACACACACTCTTGAGTAAGAGCAAGGTGGAATAACTTTGTCCTGCACATCAAGATTTATTATAAAGTTACCATAACTGATACAGTGTGACATTAAAGCATGGGTAATCAAATAGATGAATGTAATAAAATAGCTCTGAAATAGACCCAAGTATATATAGGTGTTACTTATGACAATAATTGCACCATACAGAAATTGGGAAAGGATAGTTCTTTTTAATAAAATAATGCTAGGACAATTGGGTATCCATGTGAGGGAAAGAGAAAAAGCTGTACTATAACAGACATTAATTCCTGGTACACTGTGGGTAGAAATGTGAAAGAACATTAAAGCTTCTAAAAGTTAATACAGAAAGACATCCTGATGATCTTGAGATGGGGAAAGACTTCACTAACTATGAAGAGAAATAACCTGAGCAACATTAAAATTAATTCAATCTAATTAAATTCAGTTATGTAGCATCATTAAAGAACTAGGAGGGCAAGGGGCGCCTGGGTGGCTCAGTCTGTTAAATGTTTGCCTTTGGCTCAGGTAATGATTTTAGGATTGAGTCCAGTGTTGGGCTCCCTGCTCAGCACAGGATCTGCTTCTCCCTGTTCCTCTGCACTCGTGTTCTCTTTCTCTCTCTCTAATAAATAAATAAATAAATAATCTTAAAACAAACAACTAGGCAAGCCACAGGATGGGAAAAGGCATTTGCTACACATGTAACCACAAAGTAGAAATCAATTAAGGAAACACTAAATAACACAATAGAAAAATAGTCTAGAAACTTCAGTTGTGTTTCAAGAAAAGTATAGATCCGAATGGTCAATAAACCTGAAAAAAGGATGAACTTTACTAGTAATCAGGAGAATGCTAATTCAGAGATTGAGCAAGTGCACCTGAATGGCTAAAATTAAAAAAAACAAAAACAAAAAAACATTGTTAATAAGTCTGTAAAGGAAGTAGTCAAAAATAATTTTCTTCTTTGGGGAATTATGTAACCATTTTTAGGAAACCGTTCAGCGCTATCTACAAAGGACTTCTTTTTGGATATTATCTTCTTTACGAATAGTCTTTTCCTCAAGGAGCAGTTCCTTGGCCTACTTCTTTAGTTTGTACTATTTCTTTCATGTTAGCCTTCTCAAGTCTTTGGTGAACTTGCTTTGTCTATTCATATTTCAGTGTGAAGCGCTGAACATTTGAATTATGAACTTCTGTGTTCATGTACTGGGCTAATCCACTGCAGGCTTCAGTTTGAGGTGATCACCTGAAGTGTCAATTTTGAAAAGGTAGCCAAATGCTGTTTATGGAGGCAAAAACTCAAGCCTGTTACCTACAGGTTAGATCCCTGTTTGTTGGTGTTCTGTATACTGCTTCCACCTTTTCTTTCTGGTATTCTTCAGAACTCTGAGTATCAAGTTTCTCTGGAGTTCTCTAGAGTAAATTTGCTATGGATCAATATCCCTGTCTATGGACATTCTAAGCTGGGTATTTAGTTGAGGGCCTGAGGTTTCTTAAAGTGAATTTGTAGTGGACTTGGTAGGCTATTAATTGTCCACTATTTGCCAGACCTTGTATTGGACCTTTTATATGTATTGTGCTGTACACACATAGACGAATCAGTACTGCTCTACCAGAGAGTATCCTTTTCCTTATATAATTCAGGCTTACTTGATGTGACTTTCAAATTCCTAATTATTATTCTCTACTGTAGCTTGGATACCAGTTGGGATCTGTGTGCTTTTAGAGTTTTTTAAACACTTAATAATAGTATAGTTCTTGAGTTGATGACAGGGCTTTTAGGTTGATTAAAGAGTAGATAAAGTACTGTACACCAAGGAACTAGGCAGAGATAAGGGGTTCATTTGAATATAAAGGTAAATTTCAGAATTGGGGATCTTGTAGAGCTAGATCAAGCACTTATAGGATCAGTCTATGAGTCTTGGGATGGAAAAGTTCTATCAGAATCCTCTGAGGAAGAGTACTTTCTCTCCCCATGTAGGTATGTGTTGTATTATTCATCTTTGATTTGCGTATCACCCATAAGATATGGCAGTGTTTGTGAGCAGCTTTAGGGAGGGAAAGTAAAAAGCTGATAGTGTGCAGAAGATTGGAGCAATGCCTTAGCTTCTTAAACTCTTATAGCAGTGAACGCTAACATATTACTTTTATGTAATGTCATACTAATAGTAGGATCAAATGCAAGAAAAAAGTAGGAAGCTATAAACATAAGAATCAGTACCTGTTTGAATAAATAAAAACCAACATAGCTTTTTGTGGAATTGATGGCAAATAACCATTTTTTGTTTTTTGTGCAGTTGACTGTGAAAGAGGAAGTTTTACTTTTCAGTACTCAGAGTCAGTCTGTGTTCCCCATTGGCCTTTGTACTAGAAGTTTTTATTGAGGCATGGCAGTTATTTATATATTATTTTTATCACTATCCTACTCATGGAAAGAATTAAGGCTCCTTGCAAAACTAGTAGTATAAGTTAAAGTTAGAAATGGAATAAAGAAGGAAGAAAAATAAGGTGCAGACATAAAATTGTGCAAACAATATATGCTGTCAAGACTGAAATACTAGTATAGGGTGGAATTCAAATTAGGCCATTGGTGTTATGGTAGCTGACTCAAAACTACAATTCTTGGGGTGCCTGGTTGGCTCAATGGTTGAGCATCTGCCTTTGGCTCAGGTCATGATCCTGGGGTTCTGGGATTGAGTTCTACATTGGGCTCCCTGCAGGGAGCCTGCTTCTCCCTCTGCTTATGCCTCTGCCTCTCTTTCTGTATGTCTTACGAATTTATAAATCTTAAAAAACAAAAACAAAACAAAAAAAACCCTAAAATTCTCTTTGGAGAAAGTGTTTTCTTAGATAAATGAGATCAGATTTTTTCCCCAAGAATCTCTCTAAAGAATGCAATTAATAACTAACATAATGAACAATTCCCTGTATGGTGACATTACAGAGTCTTGTAGAAGGGATTTGTTTTGGGTGGCATCTAAGATTTTGTCAAACTCTTTAATATACCATATTCTGGTTTAGATTGCATGTTGATGGACAGTTCAGTATAGTACCTGTTTTTCCTAATTCATGATTTGTATTAATACATAGGAAACTTCATGATGAGCAATGCGCTCGTGTAATTATATCCTCAAGCTGGGCTAGAAATTTATAGTCTCTAAGATTTATTTAAAAATATTTAACTTGACAAAGTAAAAATACGTTTTAAAATGAGAGCTATAAATTCAAGCAAGTGAATAATTTGTAGTGACTTTTTTTTTTTTTCCCAGTTTAATTTTGTTGGAAGAATCCTTGGACCTAGAGGACTTACTGCTAAACAACTTGAAGCAGAAACGGGATGTAAAATAATGGTCCGAGGCAAAGGCTCGATGAGGGATAAAAAGAAGGTAAGTCCTTGAACATGGGGGCAAGGCTTGATGTGAATAATTTCCTTGTACTTTTACATTCTAATAATAAAATGCCCAGATCTTTTGTGCATAAAGCACTACATATTATTTCATATATGTTCATATTGCATATGTACATATTGTTTTATTATTTCATGAAACTTTTGAACTTTTTTAAGATACTGTCATGATATTTCTTGTTGATTATCATGAGTTTTCATTTAGCTGACACAGGTATCACTCAGTCCATCATGTTAACTTACTTTGGTATTTATAGTTGAGAAACTGCCAATTTGGAAACTAGACACACTATAATGTTGTATGTATAAAGATGTCATTAAAAGTTTTAAAAATCTAAAATGTTTCTGTTGATGAGATTTAAATGAAAGTGATCAAATGAATAACTTTGGCTGTGTGTCAGATCACCTGGAGAGCTATTAAACAGAAAAAGAAAGCTGTAACTTCCCATATGATGCTCCTCTTAGATTTCACCAACATTTTGTGTTGATTGTAAGTTTATTAGACATTCTACTTTTAAGTATATTGTTCCTGTTTTCTTTTTTTTTTTAAATTTCTCCTGCCACTTTTTATTCTGCTTATTTTTTAATTTTTTACTTTTAAAAGATTTTTATTCATCCATTCATGAAAAACACAGAGAAGCAGGGACATAGGCAGAGGGAGAAGCAGGTTCCCTGTGGGGAGCCCGATGGGGAACTCCATCCAGGGACTATGGGATCATGCCCTGAGTCAAAGGTAGATATTCAACCACTGAGCCACCCAGGTGTCCCTATTCTGCTTGTTTAATAATATCTAACTACATACTTTAAATACTATTTTTAGGAAGGTTTACTTTGCCTAGTTTCCTGTTGTCCATGATAGTGTTACGGAGAATATTTTTGAATGTCTGTCTTAGTAAAACAGTGTTTGATTTTTTTTTTTTTCAGTGTTTGATTTTTTTTTTTAAAATAAACTTAAAAAAAAAATTCTACCTATCAATGAAATCACACGGTATTATCTTTGACTTATTTCACTTAGCAAATACCCGCTAGGTCCATTTCCCCTGAAACTAATGTAACACTGTATAAGAATTATACTTCAATTTAAAAGAAGAAAAACCTAGATTTGATTGCCAAATATTAAATGTACTGTCAGGGAGGGTATTATTTTTTAAATACATTGCCTTGAAAGGGCTATCAAGTAATAGACTTGTGGTCAGCTTATGTTGGAGCGTGTACATTGAAACACTTTGTGGAGCTTATGGAGCAAACCCCAGATCTACAGAGTATTCTGACTTCATCCTGACGTAGTTCTTTTCTGACCTTCCACCGCATTTCATTTATACTCTCCCACCACCTGACTGGATTGAAGTCATTTTCTCTTGCAGACAATGACCTCATAGGTAAAAAGTTGGGTATGGGTGGGGAAGGGGTATTCTCAATATTGATTATCTTTAAAGATAAGACTTAAGATAAGAAGATAAGACTTCTTATCTGCTGAGTTTAAAGATATTTTGAGGCATGTATGGGAGTTCTCCTTCAGCAAATGTAAATTTTGTATTTAAAACAGTTTTTATTAGAGTCTGAAAAGCATTTTCAGATTCGTTTAAGCATTTTCAGAATCAGCTGAGTGGCAATCTTACATTGCCGTGCCATTTTGGTTCTCCTGTTTGCACTTAATGGTTGTATTAGCATTGAGCAATCTAATTTAAGAGCCATGGAAAAATGAAATGAAATTGATAATTGATGGACAAATACATCTTTAAGATTAGTATATCAATCAATTAAACTATAAATCAATGAAGAAGCATGTTTTTCCCTCTCCTCAGCCTCTGTTAATTTCGTACTAATGACCCTCCCCTTCTCCACTCACACACTCCTAGACACCAAGGATTAGCGCTTGGAACTTGTGTAATGAGACATCATGAATTCTGTTTTTGATTGGAGTTGAAATTTTAGCCTGAAGAACATATTCTACTATCTTTGGCAGAACAAAATAGTTAAGAATGTGAGCTTTATGACAAGATTATCTAGGTTTGAATCTTGGTTCTGTCACTTAGCAGCTTTCTGATGTTGGACAAATTACTTCATCTCCTTCTGCTGTATAAAAATGGGAGTAGTAATAAGGTGATGGTGAGGATTAGATTAGTTGTAAAACACCTAGAACAGTGTTTTGGATCATAGTAAGTGATTAATGTTAATGACTGTTTCTAATAAATTATATCTTTACACTATTATAATAGTGCCTCTTATTCATATGAGGGGGTGTGCCCCAGTGGGTGCCTTAAAATGGAGATAGTACTGAACCCTATATATACTATGCATTTTCTTGTACATATATACTCCTGATAAAGTTGAATTTATAAATTAGGCACAGTAAGAGATTAACAGCAATAATAAAATAATTATAACAGTATATTGTGATAAAAGTCATATGACTGTGGTATTTCTCTCATATCATATTATACTTTACCCATCCTTGTAATGATGTAAGATGGTAAAATGCCTACATGATGAGATAAAGTGAGATGAATGATAGAGACTGTGACATTAGGCTACTATTGACCTTCTGATGATGAGTTAGAAGGAGGATCATCTGCTTCCTGACTTAGGTTGACCATGGGTAACTGAAATCACAGAAAGCAAAGCTGCAGATAAGAGGGAACGATAGTAGATAGTGCATTTTATGTTTAAACTCTTCTGATGCATCAAGATATGGGCGGGAGGACTGCTGTTTTAAGCTTTGGAAATGAGAATACTTCTAGGTTGTTTTGTGCCCTTTGAATATACCATATTCTCATGGTTTTTCTGTTTTGTTTCTCTGTTGCTTGGTGCATCCATAGATCTGTCTTGTCCACATTGTTCTTAACCACAAGGAGAAGCAGTTTATACATTCTGTTTTTTAAATTTTTACTGTTGGCTGCCAAAATAATAAAAAAATTACAGATTATTCATAATGCGAGAGTAACAAGAAAATACGACACCAAAAAATTTGGCCACAGATTATATTTTTAGTTTTATTAAAATGCTACAGATGAACATACTTTAAGCATATCAAATTAATTTGAATGGGTCTCTTATGTTTGATATTATGGTATATGGAGTCTGTGAACAATTTATGCACATATTTTTAATACCAAGAGTGTCTTCTATAATTTTAATGTAAATCTACACATAATAAATTGTTAACCAAATCATTTTGGTTTATGCTGTAGTTACTCTATTTATTGAGTTTCTAAAAATGTTAATAAAAGTAAAGTCAAATGGAAAGTGCTATCATTTGTTGCTTGGCTTTTATTTGAGAAAGAACTTGGTAAACAGATGGAGACAAAAAGAAGTATTGATGTAATACATCTTTGTACTAGGCTGATTTAGTGTATTTCAGGTGTTTTAAAGGAAAAACCATTTGACTTTAAGCTTTCTTGCAGAGTTGTCAATTTTTTTAGAAGCTGAGAGAGCTAGAAAATCTTAATTTACTGGTTGCCTAAAATATGATGGAAATGCTGTTTGCTGATCTGTATCCTTCCCTAGCCTGGTAAACTCAGTAAGGGAAAGCATGTCTATTTTATGGAGCATTTCCCTGGTTGATGAGTACCTGGCAGAGTGGAATCTGAAAAAAAAAAAAAAAAAGACTGTTTAGGTAATTCAGGTATAGATACCCCCAAGCCCCTCTATGTAGTTTGTACATAGAGGAAATTATAAACCCTGTGTGCTTTTAATTCTTTGGGCAAGATAAGCAGTACCATTTGATCTAAGCTGCTGGTTTTAAGCAAGGGAATGAAAAATGCCGCTTTAATTTTTATTCTGTTGGAGTAATATTACTTCTGAGTTATTGATGGTGTAACAGCATTGGTTTTTGTATATAAATACCCAGTGGAATGGTACTGATTAAAACCTCATGAACAAGGAATAGGAACTGTAGTAGACTTCATAAGAGACTGACCAAAGATTGGAAAGCTTGTCTGTTTCAGCTAGTACTTTTCTGGTGTCAGCAAGTGGAAACCAGTAGTTTTATGGATAGTTATTTTTAATTTTTTTTTAAAGATTTATTGATTTATTTATGAGAGAGAGAGAGAGTACACAGGGGAGGGTATAGGGGATAGAGGGAGAGGGAGAAAGAAACTCAGGCAGACTCTGTGTAGAATGTGGAGTCCAGTGTGGGGCTCCGTCTTATGACCCGAAGATCAGACCTGAGCTGAAATCAGGAGTTGGATGCGCCACCCAGGTGCCTCTTTATGGATATTTCTTTTGATTTGTAGAGTGTGTAATTTGTATCAAGCATTATTCTAGGTATTCTACACACATCTGTTTTAGTTTTTTTCCCATAATTTCTACTTGTAAGTTTATTATTTTTTTATCATTTTATTTTTTTACAGTGTTCTATTAGTTTCAGGTGTACAGTATAGTGATTCAACAATTCCATACATCACTTGGTGCTCATCATGACAAGTGTACTCCCTAATCTCCTTCACCTATTTAACCCAACCCCCCACACCTCTCCTCTGGTAACCATCAGTAACTGACTAGAGTTAAGAGTCAGTTTCCTGGTCCCTCCCCCCCCCCCTTGCTTGTTTGTTTTATTTCTTAAATTCCAGATACGAATGAAATCATATGGTATTTGTTTTTCTCTAACTTGTTTTGCTTAGCATTATACTTTCTAGCTCCATCTTTGTCAATGCAGATGGCAAACTTTCTCTTTTTGATGTCTGAATGATATTCCATTATATGTGCGTGCGTGCACATACGCACACACATATCACATCTTATTTTATCCATTCATCAATCACTGGACCCTTGGCCTGCTTTCATATCTTGTGTATTGTAAATAATGGTGCTGTAAACATGGGGGGGGTGTGCATGTATCCCTTTGAATTAGTGTTTTTGTATTGTTTGGGTAAATACCCTAGTGTGATTGCTGGATCTTAGGGTAGTTCTATTTTTAACTTTTTGAGGCACCTCCTTACTGTTTTCTAGTGGCTGCACCAGTTTGCATTCCCACCAGTAGTGCATGAAGGTTCCTCTTTCCCAACATCCTTGCCAACACCTGTTGTCTCTTGTGTTAATTTTAGCTATTTTGACAGGTGTGAGGTGATCTGAGTTTTATTATTACTAGTTTGTATATCAGGAAATTGAGCCTCAGGAAGGTTGAGTAATTTGCCGAAGGTCACATGCCAAAGAGTAGCAGTCCCAGTAAACCTACAGCCTGTGTTCATTCTATCCTCCGGTTTACTACTTCCTACCTAAGAACCATTTCTGAGAGTGATACCAATTTCAGAAATATTAGAAGTTGAGTAGTTCTAAACATTGACTATGAAGTTAGTAATAAGATAGTTTGTGAAACTTCTCTAAAGTTTTTGGTTTTTTTCTCAGGGATAATATATTTTGAAATTTTGTTTTTGTGTGTCATTTCCTTGAGTTTCAGAACTCTTTCTTAAGGAAGGATTTAATTCCATTTTCTGATAGAAAACTATATAGTTGAGCATATTAGAAATTCAAGAGAAGTGACTTTTGGAAAAGAAAGTGGTTATCGGTAGTTTTTCCATTGATGTAGCAGAGTGCTACGGGGGCCATGTGGAAAGCTTTGGGGAAGAATGTTTTCATACTAGAGGAAATGGGTTCACCTTCAAAAAAACAGAGGTGGAGTCAGCTGGCTTCCAGTGTAGCAGATGAATACATGTAATTCATTAAAACAGAAGAGTGTTTCACGCATAAATTAGATACTTGATAATACTGTGGTGTGATATTAAAGTGGTAAATGAAGTTCACCTTTGGGAGTTCTCGTGAGTGGCGTTGCAGGGGACATTCTTTGGGGATTTGTTTCATCAACATCCATTAGTTCTTCTCTGAGAGCTCCCCTATCATGAATAAGTGGGGACTAAGTATCCATGCTTGTTTTTGTTTCCCACTCCTACCTCCCAGCCAAAAATGTTGATGAGTGAATTGTCTGCAGTTGATCAAAGCCAGGTTAGTTAAATGTTGTATCTTCTGGAAATTTCCATTGAGATTTAGTAATTCTGCTTAGACCTCTTTGCTTGAAATGAAGGGATGTGCACTTAAGGGATCAGATGGCTGTTCTAGGACTGCTAATATCTGTGGCCAGATGGTATCAGCTGCTTTCACAATCTGTGCAATGTCTGATTCAGACCATGCAGTAACCTCAGAACATAGTTTTACTCTTCTAACAGGATTGGAGGCTTAAAGAAGTGACGTAACTTACCAAGTCTCCCATCATTAACTGATGACTCCAGTAAATATAAATGCATATCTCACTGAACATTCAAATTGAACTATGTAAATCATTCTCATCAGAATATGGGCTTTGAATTTAAAACCTGATCAATCTGTAATAAATTTTAAATTTTGTTTTTAGAAGGATATACAGCTATAATTGGAAAATATATAGAATTTCATAATATTTTTTTATATCTTTCACACACATTAGATTTTTCTTAATTATCTCAAGTCCTATTACTTCATTTCTTATGATTAATATATTTTAATTAATATATAGTTTTTGAAAAGTTTAATAAAAGTACAGATAATCTGGAAAAAAAGGCATCACCTGGTTCTGTCACTACAAACTACCCTTGTTGACAGTTTTGGCATGTCTTTTTATAGATTGTTCTTCTTGCAATTATACATTTATATATGTGTATATATACGTGTATATATACACACACGTATATATATATATGTTCACATGCTGCATTATAGAGCATGGATAATAGTAGATATGCTTTATAATTAGGATTTTTAACTCTCTATCCTGTCCTGGTCAATTCACTAAATAATTGAGCTCCCTTCTTTATTTACTAGTTTTAAAATAGTTGATTCCTAGGAATCCTTCAAAGGTAAAGAATGAGATTTTTCTTGTTTCCTTTTTGAATATCATTATGAATTCATTTATTTTTTTTCTTTTTTTTTATTATGAATTCATTTAAAGCATTTTGATATGTTTCAGCTTGTTGCAGTTAGTGTTTTTAAGGATCATGTTGTTTGGTCATTGCACACCTCCTGAAGTTTCTTCTAAGTTCTCCTGATGCTACCCCAGTCTTTGGGGCTAGTAACTTTGCTTCCTAGTGTGGTATCATCTTGGGAACTTTCCTCCCCAGACTTGGAATCAGCCATTTCTTTAAGGAATCCTAGTTCCTTTTAGTGAAAATCAGTAATTAAAGATGGCATTCTGGACTTCAGTGATACTCATTATTTATAAACCTTTTTAGGACACAGCTAGGATATATATATATATATATATATATATATATATCACATAAATTCAGAAATAGAGATGTATACAAGTTCATTCTCATTCAAAATCAGGGCTACAGTGTTTTATTTAATTGTTCTTGTATGTATATTTTCTTTCCCACTGAAAATTCAGGTTCCTAAAGACACAAAATAATGACTCATTTGCTTTATTCTAAAATAAAAATCTCAGAATAATAATACAAACGCTACTGTCATCAGTACAGTCAGTGATAACCATTTTTCCCCAGTTCTTACTGTTTTTAGGGTACATTCTCTTAGAGATTGAAATTACTGTCTTTTAAAAACACTCAAATTTATCAGTGTATCACAGGTACATCATTAAGCTCATTTGCACTTGGTTTTCTGATTTTAGTGGTTGCTCAAAGTATTTTTCTGTTACTTGTAAAATATTTACATGGTTTAAAGTCAAATCTATAAGTAGGGAATTTTCAAAGAAACCTGGCTCTTATCCCTGTTGCCTGTATATATTCCCGCTCCTTGCTATTCAGGTAAATTTTTTATATTGGTTTTCAGTTTGTCCTTACATTTCTTTTTTTGACATTAATAGTTATATAAGTATGACAATTGTGTGTGCCTGTGTGATTTCTCTCTTTATAGGGAGTTATATACATATTACACTTTTCTGCACCTTTTTTTTTTTTCTTTAACAGCATGTTATTGAGATTACTTAGGATATTTTGAGACAGTCCTTTTAGTAACTTTATATATTCAGTTGTGTGTATATACCATAAATTATTCCAACATTCCCTTATTGGATATTTAGATTGATTGTGGGCTTTTTTTTTTTTTTTTAAGATTTATTTATTTATTTTAGAGGAGAGCAAGTGAACACACAAGTATGAGTTGTGGGAAGGGGAAGAGGGAGAGGGAAAGAGAATTCTCAAGCAGACTCCCTACCAAGCAAAGAACTGGATGGACATGGGGCTCTGTCACATGATCTGAGATCATGACCTGAACTGAAATCAAGAGGTGGCCACTTAACCAACTGAGCCACCCAAGCAGCCCTGCTTCTAGGCTTTTGCTGTTAACACATAGGGAGAGTACTGCATTGAATAGCTTTTATGTACATTTTTACCTGGCTTGGCAGTTTATCTTCAGGATAGAATTCTAGAAGTGTTATCACATTATGTATTTTGCTAGCTAGTGCGGAATTTCTCTCTCTCCAGGAGTTATTTAATGTTCTCATTTTGCATTACCACCAATAATGTATGAGAGTTCCAGTTTCCCAGTAGATTCACCAGCAGTCTTAAACTTCTATATTTTATACAGGAGATTGAACATCTGTTAAAGGCACTTTTAAAGAAGGTATTCTATAAATAATTTGTGTGTATGTATGTGTGTGTAAAAGGTCATTGCTTATATAAGCAATGCAACTATCTATGGTTTCCCACTTAGTTGTTTTTTTTGCAATATATTAAGTTCCCATTCAATCCATTTATAAATAATTATTAGACATAGTTGAAATAGTATAACTGGTCTTTAGATACATTATAATTGTAATAAACTTCTGTTTGTGCCTAAGAAATTAATAACTATTTAAAATGTTTTCAAGAGGAAACATGCTGTGATTTTCTGAGAGTTTACATGGCCTTTCTCACCTAGGGTTCCTCTTCTGAACCACAGAACATAGAAATTCTTCAGTTTTACTTAAAGTGACTCATAACAAGTATCATACAGTGTGTAGGAGAGAAGTTAATTACATATAATTTATGCCTTGGGCCAGGCATTAAGACTTGATACACTCATGGAATCCTTATTTGGGAAAGGCTATTTATTCCCTGTGAAGAATGGTTCTTTTCTCTCTATTTTGTATCCCTGCCTTACTCCATACCTGCCTCACCCACCCCTCTTATTGATACCTTTGACTTCATGCCTTAGAAAGTAGGAACTTTTATGGATTCTCTTATAAATCTTGTGAATTTGCTTTGGGAGAATGATTATGAAAATTACAATGTGTAATCTGGCTTGGAAGGAACCTTATTAAAGGCATGAAGTCCAACCACCCTTGTGATATTTAATTCTGTGATACTTAATTCCTATATTGCAAATGGTTGTTACTCAATTTTTGTTATCTCCCTTCATAGTTCATTTTTTTTTAAGATTTTATTTATTTATTCATGGGAGACAGAGAGAGAGAGAGAGAGAGAGAGAGAGAGAGAGAGAGAGAGAGAGAGGCAGAGACACAGGCAGAGGGAGAAGCAGGCTCCATGCATGGGGCCTGACTCAATTCTTTGACTCCGGGATCACGCCTGAGCATGAAAGCAGATGCTCAACCTCTGAGCCACCCAGGCGTCCCACTTCATAGTTAATTTAATGCCTTCTCAGGCAGCAGATATTTTTCAGTGCTTATGATTTTTGTCCTCAAGGAGCTTTCATCCATTGGAGACTGATGTATTGACAGTGAATTAATATACAGTGTAGTAAATGCTCCACTAGATGCTATACATTGTGCTGTAGGAAGTCAAGGAAGTATGTAAGAGTTCTGTTGTAGGGTGAAGGTTTTAGGAAAAGCTAGAGAGAATTGGTCTACAGCAGGAATTTACAAAGCAGTTGAGAGGAGTGGTATTCTAGATACGAGTAGGATCAACCTGTGTATGTTGTCATGCCAATAGTTGGCCTATTGCAGTGGAAGTTGTAAGATACGGCTGGGAAGGCAGTGTCAATATTGGAGACATGGCTGAGATCTGAGGATATAAGGAATTGAATACTAACTTTTTTTTTTGGAAAGCAGTGCAGTGGCACTCATGTTTTTAAGGTAAGCAGTTATGTGTGTGTGTGTGTGTGTGTGTGTGTGTGTGTGTGTTTTAAAGATTTTATTTACTCATTCATGAGAGATACAGAGAGAGGCAGAGACCTATGCTGAGGGAGAAGCAGGCTCCCTGCTGGGAGCCCAATGGTGGGGTGGGGGGACTCCATCCTAGGACCCAGGAATCATGACCTGAGCCAAAGGCAGATGCTCAACCACTGAGCCACCCAGGTGTCCTTATGTTAATTGTTCTAAAAAAACTATCTGGGCAGTAGTAGAAGGGATAGGTGGAAGGGAGAAGAGTCTTAAGGCCAAAATCAAATGACCAAGTTTGTTAGAAAGTTCTTCGTTGTGTTTAGATAAAATCAGTATCTTTGAAACTTAGATCCTGTTATCTTAATTCTACTTTGAATTCAAAACAAATATAATCTCTTAAACCTTGGAGCCTTTGACGTAATGAGGTCCTGGTACTTAGGTCTTAAAAGTCTCGTATTGTAGCTATAAACTAATTCCCAAGTAACTGTAGTCTTTTCTTTTTTTATTTAATGTTATGAGATTTGGACTTGAATTCAACCTCAAAATGATGGCTAGGTTTCTTTTTAAAGAGAAAAGAAGGCTTGCCTTTCTGAAGAGTTAAATTAGTGCTTTTCAAATAATCTGCTGTAAAAGACGATTACAGAACAATTCTAATCCATTGTAGACCAGTCCTTTTGTAAACTATAATGAAATTATCAGATACATAGAATATGAAAAAGACAAATTCAATCCTGTTTAAAACTTTTTATATCAACAGAAAGAATTATCCAGTTGGAATGCTGTAAAAGTTTCTAAGCACACTTAATTTCTGTACTTGCAGGCAGCGCTGATTTAAATACCAACTTTTGACAATATCTGCTGGTTTACAGAACTGTAAACTAGCTCCATGGTGTTCTCTCCCTCTCTACTTTGTTCTCACATTCTTAGTTTTGCTGTGTGTATTTTTGGAAAAATTCATTTTACAATATTGACTTTTTAGTTTTGTTTCTGATTATATGTTTATTAGGAACTCAAGCAGCTTAGCCTTATTTTAAGATAGAAAAGTATAAAACAATGCAATAAGAATTAGATATTTATCTCAGATTGGATAGTATCTCAAGATACTATTACAGAATAGAGCCACTGTTTTGCCTGCATTAATTGTTAAGAAAGATTGGGAGGATTTGAAATAAAAATTCTATTTATTTAAGGTATAGTTATTAAAATTGGTGAGGCACTCTTTGAGGAATAAAAAGATGGATCCAGTGAGAATAAACCTTTGTTTTCATTAGTAAAGTAACACATTAAGTAACCTGTAAAACTTAAACTAATTACTTGCCATAGATCTGATACCAAGATGAGTTAATTGTCTGTGTCTAATGAAATGAGATATGAGTTTCAGTGAAAAGGGAGCATCCGTTTTATCACTAGATGCTGTTAATGAGCCTTTTAAAATTAAGTCTTGATTGGATTGCAGTCAGTTTAGTTAAGGAATATTTGAGCACCTTGTAGTTGTGTATAACAGGCTTTCTTCTCAGAGGGTTCGGTGTGTTGACAGAATCAGTGGTGGAACATTGCTATGTGTATATCATTTATGCTGCATCGCTTGACTATCTTTTTCAAAATCCTTTATAACAACTTGATTGGAAATTTTTTTCTGTCATATTAACAGCAAATTATTAGGCAGTTTCGTAAGCCCAGTGAGCCATCCTGTTCTGTCCTACTAGTTTCATTTTTCTGTTTAACTCAAGTTATGAGTGATAATGATTCACAGAAATTATACTGTTATTCTTTTGGTTTTAAAACATGTTAACTTTTATGTATATTGTTAACTCTTTGCTTTTAAAGACAAATCTGATTGTTTTGTAGGTTTTTTTGTTTTGGCTTTTTGGTTCTTTTGGTCATTGTCATATGAGGTCAATATCATAGCCTGTGGGTCCAAGAAATTAAAACTAGATCCAGATTATTGAAGTGACTTTTGTTTTGTGAATTCTTTGTTACTTAGAACAGATTAAATAAAATTATAGCAGGTAGGCATGTTTTATAAAGGTGATTATAAGTTTTTTTAACTTATTTCATATTGAAATGTGTTTTTAAGAATCTGATGTGATGAAAGTTTTGTATAATTTCATCTTTGTAACTAATAAGATTAATTTCTGAGAAGTAACTTATGTTCCCTTAAGTTATGAGATTATGCAATAAGAAATAAGTGGGTAATTGGAAGTATCCTTATACTTTAACATGTGTAATATGATCAGGCTGCTGCATCAAAGTGTTTTAAGACATTTAAAATCTGAAAGCAGTCACAAGTAGTTAAAAGCAAATATATAAGCTTATCTATTGTAAAATTACTTTTTTCCTTAATTATGAAAGCCTTTCATATTTAGTACAGAAAATATTAGACAATTAAAAAAATCATAATGCTTTCCATTTGGAGGCAAGTATTACATTTATATGTTGATACATATTTTGAGACCATACATTTTTGTAAACTGATACATTTTATGTAAGAATATTCTGTTTGTGCCCATAAAAACTCATGTACATATTAAAAACTGTTTTTACTGTGAAAGTGTTGTGAAGAACATCTGCACATATTATTAGGATAAATTTATAGAAGTGTAATTGGTTGGTTGAAAATGTATTACTAAAATTACCTTTTAAAGCTGCTATTTGAAATTATAGGCACTCTGAACAGGAAGTGAAAATGTTTGTATCCTATATCTTCTCTAAAGTTGGGATACCACTTTTTTAGGGGGACAAAAATACACTCTGTATTGATTTGCATATTTTTGGTTGGTGAGGTTAAGTCTGTTAATATATATCTATTTGGACTTTAGTGTTCACTTTTGTATTGCCTGTCATTGCTACCACCCCAAACCACTATTTTGTGTTTTCTATTAGTTATCACTTTGAAAAAAATACAGATTTATAACTATAGAGTTATGACTGGTACAATGAATGCTATATACCCCTCACCTAGATTTGCCAGATTTATTAACATTTTGTATATCTTCGTGCAATTGTTTGTTCTTTTCCTGTGTTTATATATGTATATGTAGACATATTTACATACATGCATACACACACAGTTAATGCTCATTTTATAATTGTGTATTTGTGAATTTCCCTACTTGCTAAGATTTATTAGTAATTTCAAAATTAATACTCATGCCACTTTCAACAATTATTCATGGACATGCTCAGAACAGCAAAAAAAAATTCGTGAGTCATCCAAAGCTCTTGTTCGAGAAGTCGAGTAAGGCAACACAACATGTCTTCTCATTTTAGCTTTAATGCTGTGAAAAAGTGTTCTTTTCACTGTCTACCTAGGGCTTTGTTTTTTGCATAGTTGCTTTTTTGGTGTTAAAAATGACCCCAAAACAAATTACTGTCTAGTGTTTCTAAGCACAAGAAGACTGTGACATGTGTTAGAAAACACACGTATTAGTCTTGCTTCAGGAATGTGTTACAGTATTGTTGGCTGTGAGATCAATGTTAATGAATTAACAGTATATATTAAATAAGGTGTCACACAAACATAAACACACATAAAACCAGATTAAATACCCATTGATTGATGAAAATGTGACCAGAGGCTCACAGTAGCATAATCCTATATTTCCTTAGGAGCAATAATTCAGTATTCTCTAATTCATTGTTCACAGGACTTTATAGAATATAACTACCCTGAATAATGAGAATTGACATGTGCGTGCGCATGCATGTGTGTGTATAAAATAATTATTACCTTTTTATTTGCTAAATCATTATTTGAGAGTTAAGTTGCAGACACTCTGACTCTTCATCCTTATCTTAGAGTGCAGTTCCTTAGAATAAGAACAATCTCTTTACATCATCAAGGGTCTCTTTTTTCACATCTAGCAGACTTAATACTGCTACAATACTATATTCTTTGATAGACATTCTAAACTCAAATTTGTCCAATTTTCCGTTCATTTAAATCCTTTCTATCTCAGAAACGAGTTTGGATCACACGTGACACTTGTATCTCTAGATCTCTAATTTGAAACAGCTACTCAGCCTTTCATTCTCTTTCATGATTTGGGTTTATTTCATTGTTTTCTCATGGTTAGATTCAGGCCATGCATTTTGGGCAAGAGTGCTTTAAGAAAATGATGCTGTGGGATACCTGTGTGGCTCAGCAGTTGAGCATCTGCCTTTGGCTCAGGGTGTGATCCTGGGTCTGGGGATCAAGTCAACGTGGGACTTGATCAATGTGATCCCACATTGACTTGATCCCCAGTATATTCTCCCTTAGTCTATGTCTCTGCCTCTCTGTCTCTCATGAATAAATAAAATCTTAAAAAAAAAAAGTGGTGCTGTGTCCTCAGCATACCACATTAGCTATACAACATTAGTTTGCACTGTTTGATGATATTAACATTGATCATTTGGTTATAATGATGTCAGTCTTATTTTTTTTCACTGTAAAGGTACTTCTCCTCCTTTTAAATTAATAGCTAATCTAAGGGTAACCGTTTAGAACTTTGTAAATGCCCTGTTCTCAATAAGATTTTGCCTAGTAGTTGTAGCATTGGTTAATGAATCTTGCCCATATCCATTATTATAATAGTGTTTGCAAAATTGTTATTTTTCTGTCATTTGCTTTGTATTTATCAGTTGACATTCAACTGTAATGAAGGTATGCCTGTCATTTTTGATAGGTTAAGAATTCTTTCTTTATTACATGTATGCTCCTCCCCCCACTCCTTGTTGGCTTTAGAGTTTATATCTCTCTACTGGAATCTCCCTTGAATTCCAGTTTGCATCTTGACTGGTTTGGTGGAGATAGCTGTGAGTGGTAGATGTAATGCTCAGGTTAGTGGTGGTGGTGGAGGTGCTAGTGGTTGTAAGGCTGCAACACACTTGAGCAGTTGCTAGATTTAGCTACTACTATCCATCCACATTCATGTAAATTAACCCATTTAATCCTCAAACAGTTCCGTAAGGTAGCTACTGATTTTATTCTAATTCTATCATTGAGGAAATGGTGGGTAGGGAACTCAACCTTCTCTTAACCTGGCTAGTGAGTTGCTTCGCAGGATTTGAACCCAAGCTGGTTTGAGTGCATACATTTGATTACTACATTGTGCTTTTCCTGGAAAACCTTCTGATTTCCTTATGTCCCCTGTTCCTACCTGTATCCCTCTAGTAACCAGAGTGATTTTTTTAAAACAGTCTACAGTATATGTTTTTGTATTTAATTAAGAGTCGGATCTTTACTGTGGCTAACAGACCCACCATGATCTTGTCCCAGCTGCCTTCCAGGCTTCTTTTCTGTTTGTAGCTGCTGTGACTGAGCATCCGTCTTTCCATTCTGTGAAACATGCTAATGCCCTAATTGTAGAGTTTTGTCTTGCTACACCCTTTACCTGGAATATGCTTTCCCCAAAGCTGTGTAAACCCATTCTCATCCCCGTTTCATTTCAGATTGCGTTCAATTTCACTTTTTCGGAGAGACCTTCCATAACCACTCTGCTCATATAAGGCAAACTTGGAGTCCCCTCCATTGTCCTTTTATCCTTTTGCCTCCTACATTTTTCTTAATATCCATCACCACTCTTGAGATGTTTTATGTTCATTATTTTTATCCCTCTTCCTTGGGAATTGTTTTTGGTGTTCTTTGAGAGCAGAATGCTGTTTGGTTCACTTTGTTCACCATCCTGTCCTCAGTGGTAGAGATGTTAAATATCTACAGGTAGTTGATACTAAGGAAATACATGTTGCAGGAAGGAATGTTTTGCCTTTAATTTTGCTCATAATGATTTTGCATAATGAAGTTTTCACTTGGATAGTCTAGCTATATTTTATTGTTGGTTTGTGGATTTTGTCTTTAGGGTGAGGATTAGAGGTTTTTTATATTTCTCAGTAGTTCATATAGGTATTTGCTATTTTCTGTAGTTGTTATGGTTTTATTTAGTCAATAAAATCTTACATTCTGTTATAACTTCATTTTATAGGATAAAATTGGGAATTCCATTCTTCCTCTGTTATTTTTTTCAATTACTTTGCTTTATAAAACAATTTTAATAACTTAAGCAATTTTATTTACTTTTGATAATTGCATAGTTCATTTTTTACTGTATGAAATTGTGAAATTTAAATTTTTTAGAATTCTTAATTCACTAGCAAATCCCTTAAAAATTTTTTAAGGAATATTTTTGTGCAATGATTTAAGTTTTTGAGGAATTGACTCCTAGGGTGTACAGGTCAGAATTTGCCCAATTAGTTATATTTTGTCCAGATATGCTGTTTATTACCAAATGATCTAATAAAAACAGGAATAAATAATAGTTGTTGTAAACAATGTATAGTGTTTCTAACCCATATTATCTTCGTATTTTGACACTGTTTTTGTTTTTGTTTTTGTTTTGTTTTGTTGCTTCCTAGAAGGGTGATGCTAAGTTCTGGTTTGCTTATGGGAGTTTCAGCTATATTTATTGTATAGGTCTAATTATTGATATCTCCTTTCATTTTCAAAGTGTCCTAGTTCAGATAGCAAATTGCATAGCCACCCTTAGAGTTGGGCATTGTTTTTGTGTTTAGCATTTTTTTCTTTTTTTTTTTTTTTTGTGTTCAGCTTTTTCTACAAAACATTAATGTTGTTAAATCTTTTGTACTACTTGTCATGAGATTTATTGTTATGGAATGATACTGTGGCCTTATGAAATTTTTATTATAAAATTAAAATGTTGCTTTTAATATGACTTTCAAAGTGCTTCTTTTAGAATAAGAACTAAGTTCTGTATGCTTGAACAAAAATTACAGTAAAATGTGTGTATCTGAAGGTCATTCTGACCTCTTGATGCCTTCCTTGCTTGGTTATAGGTTGTTTTTTTTTTTTTTATGATAGTCAGAGAGAGAGAGAGAGAGAGACAGAGAGAGAGAGAGGCGGCGACACAGGCAGAGAGAGAAGCAGGCTCCATGCACTGGGAGCCCGATGTGGGATTTGATCCCGAGTCTCCAGGATCGCGCCCTGGGCCAAAGGCAGGCGCCAAACCGCTGCGCCACCCAGGGATCCCTGGTTATAGGTTTTTTTTTTTTTTTTTTTTTTTTTTTAGGTTTTGATTCATGTTCATTATTGGTTTGCTCTTACCAACAGCCATGGTAAAAAAAAAAAAAAAAATACGTGAGAGACATCCTCATTTCTTTCTACCCCAGATCAGCCATTAACAGATTTGTGCATTTGGGCAGCTCAGTCTTTCAGATTTCCCAGCACTGCTGGCTGAGGCAGAGCTGTCCTTCTTCTATGCCCAGGCTTTTGCAGTCTCCTCTTTACTGTTCTTATTCCCACATTATCTGCACAACATCTTATTTTTCTGTAAAGTGAGTTGTTTTGCTACTAATATCTTGTTAGTATATGTCCATGTGCATATAGTAGTGTAAGGTTGTAGTACTCTATGTCAGGAAGTAAAGTTTATCCTCGCCCAGTGCCAAGCAGTTAAATGCCCTATTTCTGTTATCTGATTTACCTTGAATTACTTTAAACTTTTTTTACCTGATTGTTTTAACTGTGTAGATAATTCATACAGTAAGTACAATCTCACCTATATCAAGTTTTAGAATTCCCCTTGTATATAGGGCCCTTTTCTTTTGTTGCTATAACATAGACTAAGGTTTTTTAGTCAGGGCTGTCTTAAGTATTTGATCTGATCTTTTCATAAATCTTAAAACTCCAGCAGGAACATGATTGTTAGAAGGATCTCATGTCACAGATGTGATGTTTTAGAAGTTAAGGTTTTTAAAAATGTAGTCTGTATTGTGGGTTATAATTTTCAGAAGAAAGGAATGAAGTCACCATGGAGAACAGTACATGAGTTTATGTTTAGAGTATTATATACTTGTAGATCTAACTGGTGGAAGAATTTAAAATAAAGAACATTTTATATAGGGAAGCCTGGGTGGCTCAGTTGGTGAAGCATCTCCCTTTGGCTCAGGTCATGATCTCAGGGTCCTGGGAGGGAGCCCCGAGTAGGGCTCCCTGCTCAGCGGGTAGTCTGTTTCTCCCTCTCTGTCTGCCCTTCCCAGCCCCTGCTCATGTGTCCGTGCTCTCTCTCTCTCTCTCTCTCTCTCTCTGTCTCTCTCTCTCTCTCTGTCTCTCTCAAATACATAAAAATCTTTAAGAAAAAAACCATTTTACATATTTAACATGATGGCAGAAATCTGTTGGCAGGAAGTAACTTTGTTGTCCTGTTCAGATCTCCTAGATAGAGACTTTTTCAAAATGGAATATTCTGTTGTGGTCAAGGTTGAGGTGTGTGTACATACCCCAGAATGATCTTTCGTGTCCTCTGTCACTATCAGTTAGAATAGACCAAATGGGTCTCTCTGATTGAGTGCAGGATCTTGTCATCCCTCACCTCCCACATCCCCACCTGAGCCCTGAGCCCCAGGCTTGTTTAAGTAGAACTTTCTTTAAGGTATATCCAAAAGTATATTGTCATTTTTCATTAAGTTAGTCTAACTTATTTAATTAAAATTGAATAAAGAAAACTTGAGTAGCCACACAGCCACATTGAAGTGCTCAATAGCAATGTGATTTAGTGGCTGCCCTTTGTTTTGGGACAACAGAACAGACCATTCTCATCAGGACACAAAATTATAGTGGACATTGTTGGCCTAGGCAGAGATTAGGGGACAAATAATTTGTTTTTAACTTTGTACTTTGAAATAATTTTAAATTTACAGAGTTGCAAAAATAATACAAAATTACCATGTACCTGTCACTCATTCACCTTTTTTAACATTTACTACTTTAGAGCTCTTGGGCCTTTCCGTTTTGTGTCAGCCATTCCTGTCTTCTTCTTTTTCCCTTTCTCTCTGCCTCTTCTCTTCCTCTCTTCCCTCCTTTCCTCTTGGTATTTGTCTTAGAAGTTAGAGAATTGCCTAGCCTTTCTTTGCATTTTCCAGACCTTGTTTTTTTTTTTTTTTTTTGTGGGAAAATAATTTTTTATGATTAAAAATACTTAAGATGATTATAGATGTTTGACAGGCTTACACATTTATCTGTTAGCATATACAAACCTGATTCTAAGAGTGTTCATTTTGGGTTTTTTGGGTCTTTCCATTGCCATTGATACATATTTAGTTCTATTTATTCAGATAATCCCTGGTCTCACTGCTTTTTCCCTTGCTGAAAAATTATTTAAACTCATTGTGAGAAGTATTAAAAATATCCAGGAATGTATTGATGACCAGTCTCTTAACTTTTATCAGTATTCACCTAGATATATGATTTATTTTGGACCAATTTGCACTAGGTGGATAGGCAAGTGGTAAATGAAATCTAGTCTGGAATATAGCAAGTGAATTATAGTAGCAGTAAAGCTGACTCATAATTTTTGATGAAAAATGGTATGATTGTTTCTTCATCGATGGAAAGATAAATGGAAAAGATAAATGCCACACTTCATTAAGGTGGCAAAGAAAACCAAGAACCATTGGACCATTGGTTCAGGGTTTGATGAAATTGTGAAGCAGTAGTAGTGGCATCACCATACTGCAACCTCTTTCACCAGCAGCACCAGCAGTGTACATTTAACCTGACACAGCAAATAATAAAATGAAGTCCATTATCTCCTTTGTCAATGTTATTTTCCCATAATGATGTCAGTCCCATCTTCTCACCTTCTAAAAAGTCAAGCCATACTGTCCCTATGTGCATTTATTACATACCTTTATCCACCTAGAATATTCTTCCACCTTTCAAAATTTACTTAATAATTTAGAAGTATTTTAATTCCCTGTTCTGACCAGATAAGAAACTTGAGTTGTCTTGTATTCCCAGGGAGCCTAATAACTTAAAGAGGAAGACCAAGTATAAATGAACTAGACAATTTTAGATAGTGTTAAGTGTCATGAAGAGAATAACATTAGGTGATACAGTAAGTCTGATCATGTGAAGTGCTTTCAGTGAGGGTGGCCAGGGAAGGGCTGTGTGAAGAGGTGACATCTAACCCCTGGCAAAAGGGCTGACATGTGAAGGTCTGAGACAATGTTTTTGGGTATAATGAGAGCCCGATGCAAAGGCACTCACATTGGAATGAGATTACACTGTCTGAGGAACAGCAAGGCCAGGTTGGTGAGAGGAGATGAGGTTGGAGAGATGGTGTCTGTCCAGATCCTTCCAAGTAAACATTGGAAAGAGTTGGGATTTTATCGGAAGAGCATTTGGAAGTTACTGGACAATTTTAAGCAGAGTGGCGTGGAAGTTACTGGACAATTTCAAGCAGAGTGGCGTGATCTGATATATTTTGAAAAAGAGTAGTTTCAAAGCAATTAGAGAATTGGTTGTAAAGGTTGTAAATGTCTAGGGAGGTGGGTAAGAGTTGAAGCGAGGGGATTCGTGAGTAGGTTCTTGGCAATTGTTGAGATGGGAGACAATGGTGGCATGGACTGGGAATATTCTTCTAGGTTCATTTTAATTCAGTGTTCTCAGATGGCTTCAGCCTTCCCCAGTCTTCCTTTTCTCAACTGCAGTGTCTATTCTCTAAAGATACAATGTAATATTTAATTTTTATTACTCCCATTTCCTTACCTAGGCAGCATTCTCCAAAAATAATGATTTTATTTATATTTCTGATTTCCTAAATGAAGTGTGGACATAATTGTGCCCATTTAAAAATTACATTCTTTTTACAACAGAATTTTAGTCACTGCTTTCTTGAGTTTCCCAAAATATAGAAGTTCAAATAGATAATGCAGAAGAATTACTTGAAATTTACTTAAAGATTAATGACTGACATATGACTTAAAATTCACAAAAGAGGGGAAAGAAAAAAAGAAAAAGCCTACAAATACTTTATAAGTTAGTTGAGGAGGATTTGAGGTTAGGAAATGAAACTAAAATTTAAGACATGAAAGTAACATAAATTGCCAGGGTGGAGATATTATGTTTTCAAAGAACATCAGTGGCCTTACTCATTTTTCAAGTCACACCCATAGACATATTTAAAAGTTTTTGATCTTCTTGAAGTGCAAATATTTTTATCCACTCGCCTCCTCCAGAATATACACGATTCTTATCCACATTAACATCTGCATATAGCTTATAATGTGAACTCATAGAGAAAGATAAAAAATTTTTCTCAAATGGTTGGAATACTTATTACTATTACTATTGTAATATTTTATATTTTGTTAATAATAGGTGTCATTTAATAGAAAGTTTTAAATTGTGTATTTTAAAAAGTTTAAAGCAAATTACTTGACAAGTTTTGAAGTAACCCTCAATAGACAATGTGAATTAGGATGTGTTCTTTCCTTTGGTCACTTACCATGTTTCCCCACTCAGCACAAGCACATACACATGACCTGGGTTTTACTGAGAGAGATTTATTCCAAGGATGTGTTTTAAATGTTTTTGACATTTAAAAAAACCCAAAGCATTTGAGACAGAAACTTCTTTTTTTTTTTTAGACAATAGTTGTTTAATGAGCTGCTTGTATATACAAGAGAAGAGAATGGGCCTGATTACTCACAATCTGATGTTTGAAAAAGTATTTTTCCGAATCTTATACATTTGCATATCTAATTGCCGTGTAATCAAAACTAAGTGAACTGTAGCTGCTTGAAACTCTGAAATGAAAAGCAATCATCTGTATGGGGAGGAGGGGGATCCCACTTACATGCAAGCTAGCCTGAATATTGGCATTATAGTCTTCTTGTGTTTAATTATAGGTGTCTGACTGAGCAGTAAATGTATGCTTGTATAATAAAGAAGTGAATGTGACCCTGAAACACCAGCTTGGCTTTTTGGTAACAGTGCATTGGCTTTGAGAGTAGTTTGCATCTATTGTGTATTTTGGTGATAAGGGATTGTGCCATAATGGCTGTTAATTACCTGCTTTGTTTGATATGGAAAGTAGTAGTTCCACATTTTTCTTCTTACCAGTGGCAGCACTCAATTAAAATGTGTATTAAGCAGCTACAATGGCCTTCTTTATCTGTTGGGAAGACAGGATGTAAAGAAAAAGTAACTCTTTTCCAGCTCTTTCTTGGCAGCTTTGTTTTTAGGTAAATACTTTGAGAATAGAAAATTGTTTACCCCAAGATGTGCCCTCTATACTTCCATAGACTTTAACATTGTATTTTATTATTTTTGCTGCCTCAGAAAAGTGTTATTGAAAGAGAGATTATATTCTTAATTTCTAAAATGTCATTTGGAAGTTTTGTAGCTACTGACTACCTGAGGATTTCAGACCATTTAAAGCTCCTTTTACGTTTTAACTCCTTTCAATTTCTCAGTCTAACACATTGAAAACTCTGCTTTTTTTTTAAGTTTTCTTATTGTCAAATAAGTAAATCACCTGTTTGTTTATTTGGTAATAATTGACCTTCCTACGTTGGGTCTTGAATCTCTGTAATTTGTTTTGTTTTTGTTTTTTTAAAGATTTATTTATTTATTTATTTATTTATTTATTTATTTATTTATTTATTCAGAGACAGAGAGAGAGAGAGAGAGAGAGAGAGGCAGAGACACAGGCAGAGGGAGAAGCAGGCTCCATGCAGGGACTGGATCCCGGATCTCCAGAATCACACCCTGGGCTGGAGGCGGTCCTAAACCGCTGCGCCACCGGGGCTACCCCGAATCTCTGTAATTTGAATATAATTAATAACCACTAAGGTCTGCTGTAGAGAGATTGCAGGTAATATATGTAGAGGGTATAAAATTCTTTTGCCTAATTATTTTAGAAAAAAAGTTTTGCATTTTAATAAACTTTATTAATTGAGATCAAGTTATCAGAGAGGTGTCAGCTTTTTCTTGTGAGGTTTCCCAATTTAAGTGACATTTTTGTTGTGGTATAATGTATGTTTTTGAAATGTTATTTTATAAAAGTAAGTAATTGAGGGATCAGTTGGTAAAATCTGAGTAATTAGAATTTTATGGTTTAAAAATATTCCTAAATTTTGTGAAGGACATCTATGGCCACAGGATATTTCGTTGTATAAATGAAGAAGAGTACCATTTTAAATCACATGCTTTGTGATCTCTAAAAGAACTGAATGAGTCTTCTGCTTTAGTCCTTATCTACAACTCTGTGTTTTTGGTTCACGAGGAAAAATTCACACACATTAGCCAACACTAGCACTGGACAGTATAAATCTGAAAATATAGTACTGAAAGAATTAAAATTATTTATGAAATAGAAAATTAATTCAACAGTAGAAATGAACAGCTCCTGTTAATAACTGGAATATAAGACATTAAGGGGAAGCATTGAGCATTCCTGAGTATTTGTGATGTGCCAGGCAATGTGCATATTCCAGAGATGATTCAGACAAAGTTCTCAATCTGAAAAACACTGTAATCAAACACAAAGTATATTAAGTGCTAGAATGGAGATACAGATTAGTATGGGATCAATGGGATATAAAACAACTAACTTCATTTGTATATATTGTTAAAGACTTAGAAAAGGATTTGAAAAGTCCAAATAGGATCTAAAACATAGATTAAGCAGTTCTGGAATGATTAAGGGCAAGATGGACAGGAAATTGACTCAGCATTAGTATTGGGAATTGGAGCCAATTTCACAGAACTAAACTGGGCTTTGGGGTGAGCTGTATCATGTGTGAATAGAGGCTAAGTGCTGTGACTGCCACCTAGGAAATATTTCTAGTGGCAAGAGGAAAGAGAGAGTATTGTTAATATAACCAGGGCCAAACTGTCTGCTGTTTTTGGATACAGGATTATCACTATCCCTCTGAAAGAAAGAGCTTTGAAGTAAGAACTTCAGGCCTCCTGCTTCCAGTAATGGATAAATAGATTTCCTGTCAGACTGACTCACCTGCAGAAAGCCACTCTAGAATATATATATAATAGAAAGCTACCCCTTGTATTATACAAGGCTACTCCAAGGCACTAGGGAATGAATACAAGCAGAGTTTACAGGAGGGAAGATTATATTGTGCCTGACTTTTTTCTAAACCTGGGGTCAAGCACAGTATGTGACACTAATTCTAATTTAGGGGAAATCCCTATTGTTGGGAAAGGGGAATCCAAGAAGGAAAAGAGACAGGTGAAGAAATCCCCAAATTCTTGCTGACCCCTGAATTACCTAACACATGTAGAACAGACTTAAAGGATCTTTGCTAAAGGTCTGAACTGAGACCAGAGTTAGCACCCAAGGAACAAAGTTTGCAGTTCTGAATTGAATTAAGACAGTTGCCTATTAAAATAAAAATAAAAATAAATCTTCAAAAGAAAAAGAACGAAACCTAGAATCAGCATATAGTTTAGAAGTAAAACTTGAAGATCGCATTTTCAAAAGACAGTCAACTGATCCCAGCCTCCAGATGTTGAAACTAACAAGACATGTATTTTAAAGTAGCTGTTACAATAACTCTCATAAAGTAAGACAAAATACAAAAAGAAAATATTTATTAGAGAAATAGGAGAAACAGTAAAGAACATCAAGTGGGAATTCTAGAACTGAAAAGAGTATCTAAAATAAAAAATTACTGAGTGGCTTTAACTGCTAAGGAAGGAATAGGCAGGTTTGAAGACTGAACAGAGCGATAGAAACTTGTAAATACCAGGGAGAGGAAAAAAATGACATAAAGCAAATAACATGTCAAAGGTCTATCTAACATAATGTGTAATTGGAGTTCCGTAAAGAAGAGTGAGCAAATGAAACAAAAATAATTGAAGAGGCAATGGCAAAGGATCTTACAAATTTGTTGAAAGACATTGGTCTACAAATTCAAGATGCTTATCACACAGCAATTAGAATGAACACAAAGGAAGCCACAATGTAGCATGTTGGAGCTAAACTATTTGAAGCCTTAAAGCAGCAAGATAAAAATTAAACATTACATACAGAGAGCAATGATACAGTTAACAGCTGACTTCATAGAAAGTGTAGAGCAGAAGAGAGTAAAATGTCTTTTAAATTCCAAAAGAAAAAAACTATCAACCCCAAATTCTATAACCATTGAAAATATCTTCAACTGAAGATGAAAATAAAGCCATTTGAAATAAAAGATAACTAAGAGAATTTGTTTTACCAATAGACCTGTATAGTGGTAAAGCTAAAGAGGAATTTTTCAGATTTAAGATAAACGAGAGCAGGTAGAAAGCTAGTTACTCAGAACTGAACACCAGGAATGGTAAAAATACTTTTATATTGAGGAGGGAATGGGTCTTTTTAGTTTCTTTCTGATACACATAACTTTTTAAAAATTTACTTATTCATGAGAGACACACAGAGCGAGGCAGAGACACAGGCAGAGGGAGAAGCAGGCTCCGTGCAGGGAGCAGGATGTGGAACTCGATCCTGGATCTCCAGGATTACGCCCTGGACTGAAGGTGGCACTAAAATGCTGAGCCACTGGGGCTGCCCGACACATAAATATTTAAAGGAAAAAATAGCATCGTCCTGTGGAATTTTACACTTATGTATGTGTAAACATGTACCTAACATGGTGGTAACAAATTTCAGCATATTGTGTGAAGTTACAAAATGTTAATCATAAGTTGACCTTGAAAAGTTAAAGATTTATATTATAGCCCTCACAGCCACCACTGAAAATATAATGCAAATGAGGACAGATAAAAATACCCTGAGGAAAATGAAAGTGGAATTTTAAAAATATATTGAAATAGTGTATTTTTAAAAATTGGGAAGGGAAGCAGAGGAACAAAAACAGAGGCTACAAATAGAAAGCTAATAATAAAGTTGGTAGATGATCCAAACCTAATTTTATCAATAATTTCATTAAATACCAGCAAAGAAACACCCCTATAAAAATGCAAAGTTTGTCAAAATGGATTGAAAAAAAACTAAGACATAACTATGAAGTATATAGCTATTCTAAACTATTCAGTTTCTGAAGAAGGAAAAAACCCTAAATAGTAAAATAGAAGTAGATTGAAAGTAAACAGGTGGAAAAAGATATAGCAAGAGGAGGTACGTCGTCTTGGTAGTTCAGTCGATTGAGCATCTGACTCTTAGATGTAGCTTGTGTCCTGATCTCATGGCTCCTGGGATTGAACCCCATGTCAGGCTCCCCCCACTCAGCAGGAATCTGCTTGGACATTCTCTTCCTCTGCTCTTCCCCCTATTCTGGTGCATGTGTGCTCATTTTCTTTCTCAAAATATAAAAATAAAATAAAAAATATAGCAAGAAAACAGTAAGCAGAAGGTTAAAGTGACTATATTATAATATCAGATAAAATAGATTTCAAGAGAAAGACTCATATTTTCATAATGATAAAATGCAGTTTTATCAGAAAGCCCTAAAAGTAATCATAAATGTTTATTGCTTACTTACTACAGTGCCACTTACTATATAAAACAAATTCTGAACATTAGTATTAACCACCTTGATCTTAATGGTGTTTATAAAACATTACAGCTGACAACTGATTGAACATCATGCATTCACCAGTATAAAATATTTGCTAGACCACAAGGTAGAATGTTTGAAATTCTGCAGAGGATAAGCTCTCACCGAAATGGAATTATTCTCAAATATTTGGAAATTGAACAACACACTTCTGTATAGGCCATTGCTTAAAAGATGTCACAAGAAAAATCAGAAGGTATTTTTAACTAAAATGGCAGTGGGGATCACTGGGTGGCGCAGCGGTTTGGCGCCTGCCTTTGGCCCAGGGCGCGATCCTGGAGACCCAGGATTGAATCCCACATAGGGCTCCCGGTGCATGGAGCCTGCTTCTCCCTCTGCCTGTGTCTCTGCCTCTCTCTCTGTGTGTGACTATCATAAATAAAATAAATAAATAAAATTTATAAAAAAAAAACTAAAATGGCAGTGAAAATAGAACATAAAATTTGTGAGATGATGCTAAAGCAGTGTTTATGGGGAATTTATATCTATAAATGTTAATATTTTAAAGAACCTAAATCAGTTATCTAATTTTCTTCTTCATAGGGGACATCATTATGGATCCTACAGACATTAAGAAGCTTCTAGGGGAATATTCTGAGCAACTATAAGCCAATAAATTTGACAACTTAGATGAAAAAGCTTTGGAAGATACGGTGTTACAGTGAAGTAACAGAAAACTCGAATAGCCTATAATGATTAAAAAAGCTGAATTTGTAGTAAAAACTACTACCCCACAAAAATAGGTGAAGTTTTTAAGAAACAGTGTGAATCTATGAAGTCTTTCATGAGAGATATGAGAAGGGAATACTTTGTTTTACTTCAGTTACCATAAATTAGTAATCAGCATTGCCATGGCACCACCAGAAAAAGAAAAGAAGGGTCAATTCCTCATATATGTGGAAATTGCTGATAAAATTTTAGCAAATTTAATACAGTGATATACAAAAAGGATAGTACATCACTATCAAATGGGATATACCTTGACAATGCAAGGTTAGGATAACATCTAAGAATTTAGATGATATATCAATAGAATAAAGGTTAAAAAGTATATGATTATTTCAAGAGATGCATAAAGAAGTATTGGACAAGTTTTTTTATAATAAATTTATTTTTTATTGGTGTTCACTTTGCCAACATACAGAATAACACCCAGTGGTCATCCCCTCAAGTGCCCCCCTCAGTGCCCGTCACCCATTCACCCCCACCCCCCGCCCTCCTCCCCTTCCACCACCCCTAGTTTGTTTCCCAGAGTTAGGAGTCTCTATGTTCTGTGTCCCTTTCTGATATTTCCCACACATTTCTTCTCCCTTCCCTTATATTCCCTTTCACTATTATTTATATTCCCCAAATGAATGAGAACATATAATGTTTATTGGACAAAATTTTATGATAAAATCTACCAAACTTAAAATTAAGGGAACTTCCTCAATTTGATAAAGGCCAATACTATTGGTGAGATAGGTGAAAATATCTATAGCAATGTCATACTCTGCAGTAACAGACTCTGCATTTCTCCTAAGATAGTGACTGAGCTGAGGGTGTTTGCTTTCTCCATTTCTACTCCAGGTGGTACTAAACTTCTTAGCAAGTGTAATAAACCAAAAAGGAAATAAAAAATGGTGTGCATATTGGGAAGGAAGAAGTAAGTAATACTATTAGCAGATTTCCTGATTGCTTATATAGAAAGTTCGAAGTCATATATAAGATTAGTCTAACAAGAGATCATGGTCTTAAATTTATATAAACCAAATAGCATAGGTTGAAAATGCATGTAAAGTAAAACTTAATCAGAACTAAAAGGAGAACTCATATCCACAGTCATAATTTTAATGTAATTCTAAGAAACTGATAAAACAAGCAGATAAAAAATTAAGAATGTAGAGTATCTGAACAACACAACTAGCAGATTTGACTTAATTAACAACGAAAAAAGAACATTGTACCTAACAGTGGCATAATTCATTCTTTTAAAATGTATGTGAAATTGTTTGCCAAATTGTGTGCTGGCCAATAAAGCCTCAGCAAAGTTCAGAAGTCTGAAATAATTTATCGTGCTCTTTAATCACAATGGAATTGAGCTGGAAATCACCTAGAAATTAAAGATTAGATGCTGGCCATAAATGAGATGTGCATTGTAACTTAAGGGTCCAGAAAGAGTAGTAAAGTAGATGAAAGTGAAGGAAAAGAAGAACAAAATTTAATATATAGTAAAGGTGCTGAAAGTTGATGATTCACAAAAGTAAAAAGCTATTTCTTTGAAAATTCACAAAATAAATAAGGATAAAACAGATTAGAAAAAAAGGCAGAACTAATTTGATGTCATTAAATGCAGCACTGTTATGTACCACCAAGGTGACAAAAACAACCAAATAAATTGGCAGGAAGTTCGTTATTCACGTAAAATTTGTATTTATATAGAGACTTATTCTGTTTTTTCATTATATTATGTGATATGTGTTAAAAGGAAAATATCAGTGAAATCAGTTAATTTCTAATAACTTCCCAGATAGTTTTATTACCATTTTCCTAAATCATGTTTTTCCTACCATATATACTCTAACCAGGAAAGTTGGTGATGTAGCTTTTTTTTTTTTAAAGATGTGCTTTATTAGTCCCTTGTTTTTTTTTTTTTTTTTTTTTTTTTTTTTTTTTTGCCCAAGGCATTGCAAGTTTAATACATATCTTTGTTAAGAAAGGTAAAGGATCTGAAATTTTTATCCTCCTTAGAAGCTAACAGAATAACTTACCACCGCAGTTTTAAGGATGTTGGTGGAAGACCTGAGACTTCCCAGATCAGAGAGCAATGTACATGTGTCAATTAGTTACTGGGGCTCAGGGAATCAGTGCAAATATGCTGATACTCTTGAGTCAGTGGACTGCATTGCTGAAGAGGAACCAGGGCCAACGTCCCAGCTCTTGTGGACAAGCAGCAGACAATACAGTTTCCTGCCTCAGGGGAGTAAGCAGTAATATGTGGTCTCCTTGAGCTGTTTAGTTGCCTATGTGGCTGACTACAGAAGCTGCTCAGTTAGATGAGATAAACCAGCCTTGCATTCTGGCACACCTGTGAGAACATGCAGTAATGCTCAAGGCTTGTTGCAGACTGCCAGTCCAAAAGGAGTTAGGCAGGGACAGCTCTATACTGCTGCTGCCTAGCATTTACAGTATAAGACACTTCAAAGATGTTAAAATATTTTTAAGGAAATACCTGATAATAGATGACATACTATAAGTAAATACTAAGAATGGAAATGAAAACCAAATAAGAACTACTGGAGATATTTTTTTAAATCATGGAAAATGCAGTGAACAACTTCAGAGCTAGAAATTTGAAAACTTCTGTAACTTTAATTCCGTATTTTACAGATGCTAGTTTCTGAATCAATTTTTATAGTCAAAATCTAACAAGGAATGCTTTTTTTCTTATTAGAGAATAATAAAACTGTGTGGAACTGAATTAAGAATTTTTTGAGGTGTTAAAACTGATCAGTGGGACAGTTCTAAAAGGAAAGTCTAAAACAAAATGGAGGGGTGCCTTGAGTGCATTTAATTACTATCATTTGATTAATTGTCTATTATATTACTGAGGAACAGCAGGTAAGCCAGTGGAATTAGAACCATTTTTAATGTAATGTGTATATGTATATTGTAGAAAGAAGGGGCAGACATAGAGGAAGAGCAAATGAAATGTGGGAGGAATAGCTTTTCAATAAGTGATGTTAGGATAATTGAGTTTGCATATTGCAGAAAAATTCCAAATGAAAGAAATTTGTAGGAGAATATATTTGTGACTTTAGAGTAAGGAAGGGTTGCTGACTAGAAAACTCATAAAGGAAGGACAATAGATATGTCTACTTTGAAAAAATAATCTTGTTCTGTGAAAGACACTGTAAGCTGTTAGAAAACAAGGCACACCAAAGCGTTTGTATTTAGAACATATAAAGAATTCATTCAAAAACAGAAAGAAGACCATAGATCCAATAGAATGAATACATGAAAAAGTGCTTTACTTTATTAATACTCAGGGGAATGCACATTATAATGACAGTAATGTACTACTTGACACCCGTTTTGTTGTCAAAATAAAAATACTACCTAGGTCTGACATATGGAGAAACATAATTCCCATGCAGTGAAATCGAGAATATAAATTGGTACAGCAACCGTAAAGAGCAGTTGGCAGTGTCCATTGATTGTGGGAGTTTTTATTTATTTTTATTAAAGATCTTGTCTATGAAAATTGCACTATTTATCAGTTCCTTAAGAAACTCTTGATATATCCAGAAGATAGATAAGAGAATGTTCACTACGACATTGTTTATAATAATAAACTGTTGGGAACAGCATAAATAGCCATTAATGGGGAGATAGAAATTCTGGTCTCTTCATGCAGTGGAATGTTATGTGGTGATGCAAAGGAATACATTTGATCAAATACACTTGATTCAGTATATACTAAGTCTTGAAATTGTGATGTTCAAAAAAGGGCCCAATTTTTAATTATTATTCTAGATACTCTTCAGTGTTTAAAAATATTAATGTATTCCTTATACATAGAATAATTTGAAAAGGGAACGTTATCCCAAGGTGATATGGTGACACAGCATTCTGTTTGTGAGATAGTTTCAAGAGATATTATGTCTAATTTATTAAACTATCAAGAGGCACTTTAAATATTGAATACTTATTTTTTTTGGAGAGCATAGGTAGTTACTGTTTTCTACTTAAAGTACAAAATTAGTCTAGCAGTTGATTGTTCATAAGTAACCAAAACTTTTCACTTTTCACTTTTTACCTTTCTCAAATTTGTCACCTCATTACGATAATATGTTCATTTATATAGGGTATTATTTTCAAATGCTGCCTTTTCATGATTATATTGTAACTAAGTACAGTTGTATTCTGGGATGTTAGTGTAAAAATGAGATTGATATCTTTCTGTGGTTTATTAATATCTTAAGAGTACAGGCTATTTGTAGAAATTTAAAAATATATATGCATACCCACAATATGCATAGTACACATGTGCATTCTACTCTGTTGTTTGCAACTTAATAATATGAAGGTCTTTTTGGATAAAATGGAGGATTTCTAAAAAATTCATCATAAAGTATTTGTTACATCTAGTTAAATTGGGGGTTTGTGGCCTTCTTCAATGTGCCCTTAATACTTTGATGACATTTCATGAAGGCTTTTCATTTTCCCTATCTTAACTACTCTCCTCCATGTTTACTGAATAAGGATTAATCCAATGTGTTTATTAAAGAAGTTATTTTTTTCATACCAAAATGAATACTTTTTTTCTCAGCAGTGTGGATTTGATGCAACTTATTTGACATTCTGGAATAGATATTAATTTATTTAGCCTAAAAATACTCTTAAACATGACTACGTTGAATACATTGGCAAGGTTAGGTTAGTCTCTTTCATCCATGCCATAATTATGGCTTTAGTGGCTTAATGGTATTCTTTTATTTTATTTTATAACTTTTAGGTGAAACTTTAATGGTAAGTGTACAAGTCAGTGTTCAACCAAAGAAGTAGCAGGATACACACATGTGGACTTATGAGGAATTGACATTACGCAGTTGTGTCTTCTCCTATTTATGGTCCATTAGTCAGAACAGGAAGTAAAGAAGATCCAAAGGGAATGGAGTGCATTTGACAGAAAACTCCAAAGAGAAGGGAAGTATATAGACTCCTTGGTGTTGGAAGTATACTGACTTTAAAGAAGGACTTATCCCTGTTTTAGAGGTTCCAACTGAATAACTCTGGCCCACCCAGGATAATATCCCCCGTGAGTAAATTCAGCTGGTTAGGGACTTTATTACATCTACAAAATCTTTTTCACAGCAGCAACTAAATTAGCATTTGGTTGAATAGCTGGGAGAATGCTAAAAAAATGGCCATTGCCTCCTTTTTGTCTTGCAGCTTTTAGGAAGGAATATTTCTTATCGCTCATCCTAACTGGTAACACACAGTAGAATAGAATTCTGGCAACTGGAGTTCAGCATAACCCAATTGACACACACAAATAACTAATTTTTCTCCTTAAATAGTAGCTTCCTTTATTTTGATTATGGATACTAAAGGATAATTTCACTGATGAACAAGAGATATAAATTTGGATATTATTAGAAGATATACAGCTACTTCTAGGAGGTTAAGATCAATTAGGAATCACGTGGTCCATTTTTGGTGTATATTCTATGTGTATATTAACAGATAGGTTTACTTGTTCCTACCCACCTAGTTCTTTATTTTCCTCCCTTGCATCAGTTTTCCATGTTTAGTTATATACATGCTTTTTACATTTAATATGAAGAAAAGTGGGTATTCACAGGGTTTTTATGTGAGCAAGATTCCAATTTGTTACAATTCAAGAAATCTAAGAGAGATCTTATTCTTGTCTTACGTGAGAAAGAACTATAACAGCTGACTAGGGAAATATCATTTTCCATTTTCCCGGAAAATGACAGGTCACATCAATTGAAAACTAGTTAATTTGTTTCTTGATTGTTTTATCCAATAGACATTTTTAAAAAATTTCCTTTGTGGCCAGGAATATGCTAAGTTCTAAAGATACAGTTAAATTTAAGATAACAGGGCCTGCCCTTTTATAGGCAAACTGGACAGGTACAGATTTTAATTAGAAGAAGCTCAGTTAAACAAGGTTAGATGATACTGGTTTTCCTTAGTTCTTAGTTTTGTTCCAGTTGTGGGTATAACTTAGAGGAGGCCACAGACTTTAAAGTTTTGAGGTTTCCTAGGTAAGTTTATCAGAATTACTACAAACCATTTGAATATTTTAAGGAAGAGAGTGTTTTGTACTTTACCGGGAGAAGGTCTTTATTCTGGTTATTGATATTAAAGGATAGTTTATTGATGAGCAAAGGTTGTATATGTAGATAAATTCTTTGCTGTTTATGGGCTGCAGATTTTGATGATTAGGGTTCCATTTATTGTGTAATAGTTTCTACTAACTGCTTAAAATAAAATAAAGTATTCTTTCAGCATTTAGAATAAAAAGCCCTGTTTTTCAAAATTAATTTGATTTATAAGTTCTCTTCCCCCACCCCCACCCCGCAAGAAGACCTGGCATGGTAAGCCTAGGAAGGCCACAACTTTATAGCTCTCCCAGATACAGTAAATGTTCACAGAGGCTTGCCTTTTTTTTTTTTTCCCTTTGGAAATATTTTATTTGTTTGTTTGAGAGAGTGAGCACATGCACTTGTGAGCAGGAGGAGGGGTTAGGGAGAAAGAATCTCAAATGACTCCACCCTGTGTGCAGAGGCCCAGGTGGGGCTTGATCTCAGGACCCTGAGATCATTATGTGAGCTGAAATCAAGAGTTGGATGCTCAACCAACTGAGCCACTCAGGCGACCCTGAGGCTTGCATTTCTTATGGCTGTGTGAATTTACTTGTTTAATTAGTTTTTAATCCTTTCTTTAAAGAGTAGCATGGAAGTAGTCTCCAGGCTTTTTTTTACTAGGAAGATATATTCTTAAACTTTCTACTCTTTAGAGAGCTGAGCTAGAGTTAGTGTATGGAGTTAGGGTCATCAAATATGGTATTTTCTCTTATTTCATTAAATTAACATCTGAGTGTGAAGAATATCTTAAGAAATAAATGGGACGGGGATCCCTGGGTGACGCACCGGTTTGGCGCCTGCCTTTGGCCCAGGGTGCGATCCTGGAGACCCAGGATCGAATCCCACGTCGGGTTCCCGATGCATGGAGCCTGCTTCTCCCTCTGCCTGTGTCTCTGCCTCTCTCTCTCTCTCTGTGTGACTATCATAAATAAAATAAAAATTTAAAAAAAATTTAAAAAAAACTTAAAAAAATGGGGCAAGATTCCTTATCTTTTAAAAAAAATATTTATTTAAATTAAGTTTGCCAACATATAGCATAACACCCAGTGCTCATCACATCACATGCCTTCCTTAGAACCCGTCACCCATTCCCCTTTCTGCAACCCTTTTTTTGTTTCCCAGAGTTAGGAGTCTTATGGTTTGTCCTACTCTGATTTTTCCCCAGTTTCCCTCCTTTCCCTTACAGTCCCTGTCACTATTTCTTATATTCCACATACAAGTAAAACCATATGATAATTGTCTTTCACCAAAGAATCCTAATATTAAGTAGAATCTTAACTAATCCATACTGGAAATGAAGAGATGAGATCTGTATACTTAAAGAGTTGTCTTATTTTTATATATCGTTAGTAAGAATCAGATGACTAGGACTGTTAGAGAAGTTCAAAACGAAAGAGCTTCTGAGACAGCTTGTCAAAAATGGGCCTCAGAGATACTTCCACATTTTATATGGACATGGAAAAAGAATAAATAGATTTAGTGATGATGCTTCCAGTGTGGCATAGTGCAGAGGACATGAGAAAAAGAGTCAGACTTGTATTTATGTTCTGGATCTTTTACTCACTGGTGAAGGACTTGAGAAAAGTTACTTTCTCTGAGATTTAGTCTCTAATCTGTAAAATAAGGTTAATCAGCTCTACCATTCATGATTAGTAAATACGAAAGGATTATCTTTAGTATTTTTTATATTGATTGTTTTATAATATAAGGAGTTGATACTTAGGTGCATGTGGTCATTTTCAAAGAGATGTTTTCTTTAATTAATGATTATTAACATTATTTAAATTGAGCCTCATCCTCAGAATTAACCACAGTAATTATTAATGGTAGCTTAATTCATAAGCATTACAATGATTTCATGTTGTTGTTACAAAATTTGTTTGATACCTCAGAAAATTTTTCCATTGCCTTCATATTTCAGTTAGATGGAGAATAGCATCTGTTACATCTGTTCCCTAATTAGCTGAGAGGAAATGGAGCAGTTATTCTGAAAGAGTAGACTTGGGTGTCTTGTCTAAGCATATCTTGTTGTAGGTAAGGAAAGTCTTAATCACTGGTGGATAAATGGTGCACCATTCCTTGGTTACTGAGAAAACTTCCTTGATCACTGATGAAACATATTTTAAAGCTGTTAATTAAGACTTTGAAGCAAATAATAACTTTGTGATTATATAGCTCTAGTGATGCCAGTGGATAACAGGGAGAGGAGTTTAAGAATTGCACTTTAAGTTCACATCTCTGAAACTTGTGTCTGATCAAAAGATCAGATTTCTAATAGAGATTTTTAATAGAGAAAACAAAACCTAGATTCTCTGAACTTTTTTATTCTGTTGAGAGATTGTGCCTTTCTTTGGTGATATAGTTGAATTCTCAGGGAATTACAGTAGAGCCTAAAAATAACAATAGAATGTTTAGCATTTAAAATTATAATATTGGATAATGTATAAAATATTATAAAAAGTGACAGTTTGTACAGTAAAGAGTCATGAGTATAACAGGTCAGGTTTTAGTTAGCAAATAGATTGGGAATTTTTAAAAACAGTTTTTAGGGAAATTAAATATATTGACTGCCAGTTCATGAAGGAAGGCATCATACAGCTTATTTTTACCTACTAAAATGTCTGCAGAGTAGCATTTAATAAAAAAAACAAAACAAAAGATAACAGTTCCTATTTTTACCCTGTTTTTGCTTGATCACCGTCTATTTGATGCAAGTGTTTTAAGGTGCTGTTAGCTGTTGTTTCCACTTTACCTGTATTCAGACTATTGCTGTTGCAGTCATGCTAACATAACATCATTGAAGAATAATTGTTTTTAATGTTTTCAGTTCATTCACATCTTTGAATGTACATGTCAGTCTTACTCTGGATCAGTCATTTTTCACTAGTACCCACAGGAAGTAAAAACTACTCAGTATCTTTAAGAGAAAAGGGAAAAATTGCATTGCATAATACACTGCTACATTAGCTATCACTTTTATGGTTATATTTTGCTGATCAAATTATCTTGAAGATGTATTAGAAAGGTATCACTTTTTATACTCATAATTTGTTAGCCACATTTTAATAAAAGATTAGAAGAAAAGTCTTGGATTTTATAGGTTTTGGACGAGAGAGAGTGTAATAGAATTGTAGACCTGGAGAACCCTGAATTCACCTAGTTCTTCTAGTGAGCTAAAGGTATGCTTGCTTTTTATCCTCTGAGAAGTCTAGATATGTGAAATAAGTTAACATTTTGGAATTATCAGGAAAAGAAGGGACTCTTCTTATAATAACCATTAACATTAACCATTTAGGCAACCCAGTATTATACTTTTGATCATCGGACATCATATCATCTATTAACCAGAAATTAGAAGTATGCTATTCATAGTATTTATACCTGCTACTACCTGGCTGTGCATTAGAACTCTCTGTAGAGCTTTTCAAAATACAGTTGCTTCTGACCCATTTCTATGATAATCTCTGGGGTGTGTTTTGGATACCTATCCATATTTTTTTTAATTGAAATCAGGAGGATAATTTTAGGATACTTAAATGTACCAAATAATCATCACTGTTAGAAATCTTTTAGATGACAAACAGAATGGTGCCTGGGTGGCTTATTCCATTAAATGTCTGCCTTTGGCTCAGGTCATGATCTCAGGGTTTTGAGATAGCGGGGAGTCTGCTTGTCCCTTTGCCCCTCCCCCTGCTCAGGCTCTCTCTCACTCTCTCTCTCAGATAAATTAATTCCTTTAAAAAAAGAAACACTATTAACCTTACATTGGTTTGATTTACTTTTATTGATGGTTGGTTAACATGATGACAGGCAGTGGAATTCATATTAGTTGGAAAGTCCTCTTTTAAGGAAAACCCAGGAGGGGAGCAGGGATACTAGGAGTTACATAGTAAAAGTGTTAGGCACTGTGAACTTGGTCACTGCCTCATTCTTTCTTTCATAATCCTTGCAACCTTGTGCCCTTTTCAAATGAAGAAATGAAATTTCAGGAGGTAGTTGACTGATGTAGGTTATACAGTAAAATAAGTCTAGTATGCACTTCTATAGCACTGTGAATTTCGGTGTCTGTCACTCAACTGCGAGTAAATAGTTATTTTCTTATTGCTTATTTCATGTCTGCCTTCCTTGCCTAGCTTGTGAGTTCCTTCAGGGCTTGTATGTTTGTTCACTTAGCTGTCATAAACCATGTTTACTAGGAAAATGCTTTCTGTTTTAGTAGAAAACTCAAGTGTTTACTGAGTAAATAAATGAATATATGAATGAGTTGCTCAGGGTTCCAGAGATAACTAAAATATGCTACTGAAATAAGACTGCCATTTGGTCTTCGTTCTTTCCTTGCTGTATTATGTACCCTGTTCACTTTTTTGAGGTAGGTAATGAGGAGAGAACTTCTTGTTTGTTGCCTTTCTGCTTAACAAATTCCTTTTATTCTCTATTTTCCAATGTCCAAATGCTGATTTAGGGTTTGGAGCATACTTAACATTCCAGTTACTGTTAGTAAATATGAATACTTGGTAGGTGCTCAGGACGATGGAATGTAAAACAATTAATTATAAATCATACTACTTTTTTCCTTATCAGGATCTCGAAATTCAGTTAATGACAGTAGAGCTCTGCAGTTAGGCATCTCTGTATTAGAGACTATTGTGGTTTTGACACTGCTTATCGCTGATGGGTTCAAGATTACCTGAAGGAGGCTGTGAATTCATATTTGGGCAATATGAATGCTATAAATATCCACAGTGGCATTAGATTGGACAGACAGGACATTGCAGAGTAACAACTATAAATAGTAGAGCTGCTTTTCATTTTCTGTCTTGTTGTCCTCAAGAACTGTAACCTAACAAACCATGTGCTCTTGCTCTCTTATATTTTGGAAAATTTAATTATATAACATTAGGCTCTGATCTTTGGCTTCAAGAAATGAGGCAGGCCATAGCTATATGTGGATCCTTCATGATAACCCTTATTTTCCTGCAATTGTAGTTTATTCATTTGATTAATCTTTTTATTTTGTGTATGTGCTTTTACTTCAATTACATGTTTAGTGTATTTATATTTAATCACAGCAGGCAGGTGTAGAATATTCTGTTTTGGTATTTCCTAGTTGATATTTTTCTTGATACATCTTAAATTGAAATTTTTAGGTATTTAATTATTTTCCCTAACCCTTGTAGAAAAAGTACACATGTAGAATGCACAAGAAAATACTACATGGCTTTAGTAATCATTTAACCAGTATATTTTATTTACTTGCTACTTTTAAGTTTAGAAATTTAATTCCAGATGTTTTTTAAATGCTTAGTGTATACAAAGTATTTTGCCAGATGCTTTAGGGAAATGTTTCCTAATATATAAGGATAGTAGTGAGTAAAGTTAATGCATGATTTTTTTAAAAAACTAATCTGAATTTAGTTATATTTTTAAGCAGATTTGTATTGTGTTCATTTTAGTAGCATGTATACATGTTGAGAAACCAGTAGTACATTTGTATGTGACATGACTCATTGATAAAATATGCATAGATGTAAAATGATAAATACTCAACAAAAACTGATGAAAACATTATAAAAAGTACAAGCCCACATCTGTGCAGATGAGAACAGAGAAATGTGCAGCTCTTGGTTATATACCAAACTCTTATTTAGGCATTTTTAAATATAGTTGAGTAATATAAAAAAATGAAGGAATCATCTTGCTCTCTGGAGGCTTATTACTCTGTATGCTGATGTAGAAGACTATACAGTTTTAAGTATTACAGAACCATGAAATCCTATGGAAGCAAAGTGAGGGAGGTGAATTCAGAGAGGGGGTGGTGTGAAAATACTATGGAAGAAGTATTTGAACTGATTCTTCAATTTTTAATTTTTAATAAATTCCCTTTACTACTTTTTTGGTAAGTTTTTGTAGAGCTCATGGAATAATCATAGTTTATTCCTTTTTCTGGGAAACTGTAGTAGTTCTTTATGTGCTGTTTCAAATCTAAACCCTATATGGAAGACAGTTCAATGATTTGATTAGCTGAGCTCTCCTCCAGTTTGCTACCCTAGAGATTACAGGTGCATCTTTATTGAGCTTGTTTGTCATAAAAATTATATTTTAAAATAATTTCATGTTTTAACTTAACATTTAGCATATTTTTATTGACGAAGTTAATTAAAAGTTAGATTATGTAAGATGGCACTCTTTATCCCCAAGGAGCTTTCTGCTTTTATTTTCCTAAATTATAACCTACAGTCATCTTAGTTTATTTGCTGTTCTTCAGCCATCAGTTCTCTTATATTTGTGCTATGTCATTTTCTACAGTCCTCTCTTCCTGTTTGATTTTAGATAGTAGCCTGTTTGAACAGTGGCAACATCAGTTATATAGGTCTTATGAAATGCTCAGTGCTCCTCTTTGTGCTGTACAAACATAGCACATTCAGAGCTCATCCTAGTCCTGTGATGTTAAGTACTAGACTGAGCTCTGTTAATGAAGGTGAGGACACCAAGGTTCAAGTATTTTGCCTAAATACAGCTAGTAAGTATAGTATTATAAATTCATTTAGAATATCAGCAAGTTGAATATTCAGAAAACGTATTTAAAAATCATATTCTAAAATAAATCATTGTTTTGTTTTGAATGTGTGTTGAATTTACAAAGTAAATTCCATTAGGAAAAAGTACCTGTGTAGTAGTGAACCATATACTGTCATTCTCTTAACTCTCTCCTTAAAACTATCATACTTGGGGGACACCTGGGTGGCTCAGTTGATTAAGTGTCTGCCTTCAGCTCAGGTCATGATCTCAGGGTCCTGGGATCTAGCCCCATGTCGCACTCCCTGCTCAACTGGGAGTCTGCTGCTCCCCCTCCCGCTGCTTGTGTGCTCATGCTTGGGCATCTGCATGTGCCTTCTCTTTCTCGAATAAATAAATCAAATCTTTAAAAACAAAAAAACTAACTATCATGCTTGGCCCTGGGAATGATCTTTGTTCAGGGAAGTAAGTTAACCTGTAGGTGGCTTTGTCAGAATAATCATCTTGTTTATTCTCAATGAAATAATTATAATACTTTTTATTATGGTTTTAAAATATTTAATCTTTTCTACTTAGTAGTATAATGTTAGTTGTAAAATATTTAAAGCAGACCGTATAATCTGAAGTCACTTTAGCTGAGTGATACTAAGTCAGGGTTCTGTCCATTAGTTTATCTCATTTTTCAGTGAGAAACAGGTTATTTATAGTAGTAAATTTAAAAGGTTTAAAAGGGTTTAAAAGGATTGATTGGCTTTGTAAGATATAAATTGCTGCGTACGAGGCCCTTTATGTTTACTTTTTGTTAATACTAGGTGTGACTTCATCTTTGTATCTCATGCTGTACTTAGTAAAAATTGAACAGTTGTGGGTCATTTAATATGGAGGTGACTTTGATTCTAGACTCCTTGCAGCTTTTTAGATAGTAATACACATCAGAATTGCTATGTCTGAAAATAAAAATGATAGCAGGAAACATTCTGAGAGGATCTGGGGAAGATTTCATTATGTATAGGAAGATTTACGTGGAGATGTAAATTGTCCCTAGTTAATTTTCAAAATATTACATAATCCCAAGTGGAAATCGGCAATTTTTTTTTCTGGAGCTAGACAAAATGATTATAAAGTTTATGTGAAAAAAATTAACAAGAATAACCAGGAAAGTCTTGAAAAGGAAAAATTTAGGGGACAGGACTAAGGCTTCCAGAATTTAAAACATATTATAAGTCTGTAAGTAGAACAAAGTGGTATTAATGTATCATTGGGACAAAACAGAAATTGGGATTTTGGTGTTTGGGGTGGGGGAGAGTAGAAATGATCAGTCTTTTTCTTTTTTCTTGTGTACTATCAGCAAGTAAACATTCCAATTTAATATTTTAAAACCTCACATTTTAAAACAAATGACTTCTTTCTATACTTGTAATTATCTTATCTTGCATGTACTAAATAGTAAAGGAGAAAAAGACACAGTATACAGAATTCCACATAGGAACAGCAAAAGGATTCTACTAAAGCTTTAAGGAGGTGTTTCATGTTTCCAGGGATAACAACTGCTTTTATATGGGTGATTGTTAGCAACAGAAACTCAGCCCCAAGTTTCTGAAAAAATTTCCTGACAGTTCTTTATTTCTATTCTCACTCTATTTTTGTTAACCAGTAGTCAGCCATTGATCTTTACACTTGCTGGGAAGTGAAATTAAAAATCACTTGATTATATTTGTCTTTTTATGGGAAAATCTTTATACATATTTAGATCAGTCTTTTCACCTTCACTGTGATATCATCAAGATCATATTCAGCTTCCCAAATGGTCACAGCGAAACTTACTTTCGCATTCTACAGACAGCTCTGATCTAGAGAAATCTTAATTTGGTTGTCATTGGAAGAAACCTATATGATTTGGCCATATTGAGGTCATAACTGGTGATATAATTTGGACACATGGTTATTACACTTAAATTTTTTTATAAATTAATTTTTATTGGCGTTCAATTTACCAACATACAGAATAACACCCAGTGCTCATCCCGTCAAGTGTCCCCCTCAGTGCCCGTCACCCATTCACCCCCACCCCCCGCCCTCCTCCCCCTGCACCACCCCTAGTTCATTTCCCAGAGTTAGAAGTCTTTATGTTCTGTCTCCCTTTCTGATATTTCTCACACATTTCTTCTCCCTTCCCTTATATTCCCTTTCACTATTATTCATATTCCCCAAATGAATGAGAACATACACTGTTTGTCCTTCTCTGGTTACTGTGGCCAAGTTCAAAAAGGGTGTTGCCTGAGTTCTCCTCTAGGATTTTGATGGAATCTTGTCTCACATTTAGATCTTTCATCCATTTTGAGTTTATCTTTGTGTATGGTGCAAGTGAGTGGTCCAGTTTCATTCTTCTGCATGTGGATGTCCAATTTTCCCAGCACCATTTATTGAAGAGACTGTCTTTCTTCCAGTGGATCGTCTTTCCTCCTTTATCGAATATTAGTTGACCATAAAGTTCAGGGTCCACTTCTGGGTTCTCTATTCTGTTCCATTGATCTATGTGTCTGTTTTTGTGCCAGTACCACACTGTCTTGATGACCACAGCTTTATAGTACAACCTGAAATCTGGCATTGTGATGCCCCCAGATATGGTTTTCTTTTTTAAAATTCCCCTGGCTATTCGGGGAATAGCTTTTCTGATTCCACACAAATCTTAAAATAATTTGTTCTAAGTCTCTGAAGAAAGTCCATGGTATTTTGATAGGGATTGAAATGGACGTGTAAATTGCCCTGGGAAACATTGACATTTTCACAATATTAATTCTGCCAATCCATGAACATGGAATATTTTTCCATCTCTTTGTGTCTTCCTCAATTTCTTTCAGAAGTGTTCTATAGTTTTTAGGGTATATTTTGAGCACCATTTGAATGGTAAATGGTTCTCCAACCTTTTATTTTCAGGTTGTAGGTGTCCTTCTGTCTAAAATGAGTCTCTTGTAGACAGCAAATAGATGGGTCCTGTTTTTTTATCCAGTCTGAAACCCTGCGCCTTTTGATGGGGTCATTAAGCCCATTCACGTTCAGAGTTACTATTGACAGATATGAGTTTAGTGTCATCATGATATCTATTTAGTCCTTGTTTTTGTGGATTGTTCCACTGAACTTCTTAAAGGGGAATTTTAAGAGTCCCCCTTAAAATTTCTTGCAGAGCTGGTTTGGAGGTCACATATTCTTTCAGTTCCTGCCTGTCTTGGAAGCTCTTTATCTCTCCTTCCATTTTGAATGAGAGCCTTGCTGGATAAAGTATTCTTGGTTGCATGTTCTTCTCATTTAGGACCCTGAATATATCCTGCCAGCCCTTTCTGGCCTGCCAGGTCTCTGTGGAGAGGTCTGCTGTTACCCTAATATTCCTCCCCATGAAAGTCAGGGACTTCTTGTCTCTTGCTGCTTTAAGGATCTTCTCTTTATCTTTGGAATTTGCAAGCTTCACTATTAGATGTCGAGGTGTTGAACGGTTTTTATTGATTTTAGAGGGGGGATCTCTCTATTTCCTGGATCTGAATGCCTGTTTCCCTTCCCAGATTGGGAAAGTTTTCAGCTGGGATTTGTTCAAATACATATTCTGGCCCTCTGGCCCTTTCGGCGCCCTCGGGAACCCCAATTAAACGTAGGTTTTTCTTCCTCAGGCTGTTGTTTATTTCCCTTAATCTGTCTTCATGGTCCTTCAATTGTTTATCTCTTTTTTCCTCAGTTTCCCTCTTTGCCATTAACTTGTCTTCTATGTCACTCACTCGTTCTTCCACCTCGTTAACCCTCGTCGTTAGGACTTCTAGTTTGGATTGCATCTCATTCAATTGATTTTTAATTTCTGCCTGATTGGATCTAAATTCTGCAGTCATGAAGTCTCGTGAGTCCTTAATGCTTTTTTCTAGAGCCACCAGTAGCTGTATAATAGTGCTTCTGAATTGGCTTTCTGACATTGAAGTGTAATCCAGATTTTGTAACTCTGTGGGAAAGAGGGTTGTTTCTGATTCTTTCTTTTGAGTTGAGGTTTTCCTTCTAGTCATTTTGCTCAGTGCAGAGTGGCCAAAAACAAGTTGTATTGGAACACGGGGGAGTATCACTGGTCCGTCTAGCTGGTCTTCTGGGGGAGGGGCCTGCTGTGCTGATTTTCAGGTGTTAGCACTTGGGGGAGCTGCTCTGCCCCTGCCTGCTGCAGGGCTCAGCGGGGGTTGTTTACCCCGTGGGGCCCCAGGAGGAAGAGCCGCAGTTGCTATGGCAACTCTGGAAGCCTGGATTCAGCCTCCGCAGGAACTACGGGGCTCGGGGCTCTGGCTCGGGGCTCTCGGTTCTCCGTCTGCAGGGCCTGGAGGCTCCGGGGCGGGGCCGCTGATGTGCTCAGCTCGGGGCAGGAGCGTCCTCGCTGTCCTGGGCCCTCCCGGCCTCTGCCTGTCCCGGAGGAGGCCGGATCCTGGGCTGTGTCCCGGCGCCCTGTGGTCCGGGGCCTGCGCTGTTGGATTCGCGCTCCCGCCCTGCAGCTCCCTCCCTGGAGCCGCTCCGGAGCCCCTCTGAGCTGCTCCGGTGCGCGCTGCAGCCCTTAGGGAGCTCGGAGCACTCCCCTGCGCTCGCAGGTGTCTGTTAGTGTTCCCGGGAGCCCGAGGGCATCCCCGCTCTCCTGGGTCCTGCGCCACCTCCCTGCGGGCCCCTTTCCGCCCGGGAAGGTTGGTGCAGCTCCTGCTTCTCCGGGACGGGGCTCTCCTGTCCTGGGGACACTCGCCCCGGCCTTAGCCGGGCTCCTAGCAGGGCCCCTCCCCCTTGGAGGCCTTTTGTTCCTTTATTTCTTTCTCCCCGTCTTCCTACCTTGATAGAAGCGCGAACTCTTCTCACTGTAGCATTCCAGCTGGTCTCTCTTTACATCTCAGGCCGAATTCGTAGATTTTCAGGATGATTTGAAGGTTATCTAGGTAATTTGGTGGGGACAGGTGATTTGGGGACCCTGCTCTTCCGCCATCTTGCCCCTCCTCTCTCTTACACTTAAATTAGTAGACTTAATGTATGAAAACTGGAAGGAGGATATACCTGACAGTCTTTTAGTACTGTTTACAGGCAGTGGATATTTCTTGTGAAGGAAAGTATTAAGAATAGTCCCTTTTTTCTTGGAAAATATTTGACATAAAACAAAAAGTTCTTCATGTTGAGGGAATTGTCTCATTGTGCTTTATTTATCTATTTCAAAGATTTATTTATTTTAGAGAGCATGCGAGCATGCGAATGGGAGGGGAAGAGGAAGAAGAAGAGGGAGAGAGAATCCCAAGCAGACTGTATGCTGAGCACAGAGCCTGACCTGGGGCTTGATTTCACAACCCTGAGATCAGTATCTGGGCCAAAACCAAGAGTCACACATTCACTGCCTGTGCCATGCTGGTGCCCCTTACTGTGCTTAATTTAACAAGCTTTTGTTGAATGCTTGCTTCCTAAAGAATTTCCTTGAGGAGGCTTCAACAGACAGTATAAACATATTCTAATCTTCATATATTATTAGAAAATAATTTTCTTTGAAAATATGATTGTTGGGGCTCTTGGGTGGCTTAGTTGGTTAACCGTCCGATGTTTAATTTTGACTCAGGTCATGATCTCGAGCTCAGTGTTGGGCTCCCCATTTAGCTGGGAGTTTGCTTCTCTCTCTCAAATAAATAATAATAAATAAATCTTTAAAAGGAAGAAAGAAAATGTTGCTGGCCTCAAGTTCAAGTTAAAATTTTTGAGGTGGTTTATGTATACAATGGAATATTACTCAGCCATTAGAAATGACAAATACCCACCATTTGCTTCAATATGGATGGAACTGGAGGGTATTATGATGAGTGAAATGAGTCAATTGGAGAAGGACAGACATTATATGTTCTCATTCATTTGGGGAATATAAATAATAGTGAAAGGGAATAGAAGGGAAGGGAGAAGAAATGGGTAGGATATATCAGAAAGGGAGACAGAACATAAAGACTCTGGGAAACGAACTAGGGGTGGTGGAAGGGGAAGAGGGCAGGGGTGGGGGTGAATGAGTGACGGGCACTGAGGGGGGCACTTGAGGGGATGAGCACTGGGTGTTATTCTGTATGTTGGCAAATTGAACACCAATAAAAATAAATGTATTATTTAAAAAATAATAATAAATAAAAACTTCGCTAAGAAAAAAATTTTTTGAGGAACATTGCAGCTGGAGTCAGTGAACAATTAAATTATGTGAGGCCTACTTTATGTCCATTTTCTCAGTGAATATTAAACTTAATTTAAGATTGCATATACAGCTGGAGATAGTTCTATGTCTAAGCTTTATTGCTTGGCTTAAAATGCATATTCATAAGTATGTTACTGGAACCTTGGTTTGCTTAAATACGTAATACTTTTGAATTCTTTTCTTGGAAGTTTTGACATATGAACTTCCACATTAAGAGCACAGTAGGGGGAGAAGTCTTACGCTCATTTGCCTGACTACAAATGTGTAACTAAAAGAGTTTATCAGCAGGGGTTGGGACTATCAGTGTGGTCTGATGTTTCATGTTATAGAATTACTCTGTTCAGATAGATACTGTAATTAGAACATAATTTTAAACTTCACAGGCACTTACACATCAGGTGTTTTTTGGTTTTATTCTAAAAACCAATCAAAACCAAAAGTGGTTCTCAAATTTATATATATATATATATATATATATATATATATATATTTTTTTTTTACTTAATAGCTTTATGTCATTGTATATAGTAGCTTCAAAAATGAAATGGATGCTATGTAATGGAGAAGTATGGTTAGAACTTGTTTCATTCAGGACAATGGTTTGAATTAGCCCTAATTCAATAATAATGTTGGAGATGTTCATTGTGTACTACGAACAGATTTTAATTTTAAGAATCTCACCCATTGAAAACTTTAATATAACTGAAGGAATTCTATGTGTTAAATGGCCACAGGTTTATCATTTTTGTGTCATTGAAATTTGATAGGCAGTTCTCTCATCTAGGAAATAAAAAAGTATATTTGTAGATACGAGATTTTTTTTTTTTTTTTTTTTTTTTTTTGCCAGGTGTTTCTCTGACAGTTGTCAGTACTATTCTTCATATAACTTATTCAGGAATTCATTTATGGAGAAAGAGCACTTGACTTGGAATTAGGACATAGGACCAACACCAAAAAATCAAAAAGCACATATACCAGATAATTTCAGTGTGTTGCCTTATCTGTGTCCAAAGTCCCTACTCTCTCCAAATGGTGTGCAAACAAGACATGTTTAAAATACCACACAAAAAATTTCAAAAGTAAAATAGAAAAAGGTCTTAAGATTCAGGATCTCAGTGTTCTGTTTCTGGCTTTTTCACTAACTCATGCTCTTTGGGGGGGCAGTTTGCTTAATTAGGGCTCTCAGGTAGGTAATGTCTTATGCTAAGAATTAGTGTTGGAGTACAAGCTCTGAGGTCATTCTGCCAGATAGAACACTTACTGTCTAAATGACTTGAGCAAGCCATGTCTGTCTCAGCCTCCTTATTAACATGTTGTAGGAATAAGAATACTGTACTCATACAGCTGTTACAAGGAATGAATGAGGTGGTATGTTTATATTGCTGAGAATAGTACTTGGCAAGCAGTAATTGTTTAATAAAAGCTTAGTTACTATCTTATCACTATCGTTATTTTCATTTCTAAATTTCTTCATCACCTGAGAGACTAAGTTATTTGAAATTTGTTATTTCTTTATAGCATACTTGTCAGGAATGTAGATCATAATAAAGTATCATTGGTAATTGTATCTACAATGAGGAATGGATGGCATTATAAAGTTTTATATGCTGCTAAACTTTAATTTACTATATAAATAAAGCTATATTGCCATTTCCTTCAATGTTGTCATTTCAGCCTCTCTAAAATTAAAAGATTAAAGGTCAGTGGTTTTGAGTTTTGAACTTATGTACAGACATAGTAGTTATATACGTTGTCTTTGCTCTTACATTGTTCTGTTATATTGAGATAGAGCTTTAGTCTCGAAGGGTTTTTTCTATTTCTTTTCTTTTTTTTTTTTAAGATTTTATTTATTTTAGAGCAGGAGTAGGGAGAGGAGCAATGGGAGGGAGGTAGAACTAGCTGATTCCACCATTGAGCTCAGAACCCAACCTGGGTCTCAGGGCTCAATCTGAGGACCTTGAGATCATGACCTCAGCCAAAACCAAGAGTTGGATGCTTAACACACTGAGCCACTCAGGCACACACCCCGAGTCTTGCAGTTTTAAAAAGACGTTGACCTTTCTGTTACTGCATTATTCTTATATAATGAAACAAGGTAGTCCTAAGGTGACAGAGTAAAGGGAAAGCACTGTCTGGATATGAAAGTTATGAGCATTTTTGTAGAAATATGGGAAAGTTAACTAGAAGAGAAGAGAATAAAAGTAAAAGAGAGGTGTAAAGATTGTCATGTGGAACTGTCAACTTAAATACCAGGGTGAAAAGAAGCAGGCCCAGAAACCAAGATCTATATAAAGGGAGATTATATAGAGGCTTCTATAGGCAGAGACACAAAAATAATGAATACAGCAAAGTACTGTCGGGAAAGCTGCAATATATTGATATATCTTAACGACACTCAATAAAAAGGCTGAGTTGTTGAGTTCAGTAAGTATTTAAGGGCCAGATAGGTGTAAAGTCAGTTATATACATACTGTCAAGGGTATAAAAATCAATGAGAACATGGTTCTGGTATCAACTAAGCTCGAACTTTCTTATAAGCTAGAACAGGTAATTATAAGTTATAATATGATAGAACAAAAGATAAAAGCAAATATTAAAGAAGGCATTCTGGACATAGGAGATAACTTACATAGTTATGGGTGTCATGATCCATGTTTATCAATAGGCCAATTTATTTGCAACATGGAATGAATATAAGCAAGAAATGATACCTGAAATTTGTGTGGTTTGTGAATGGGTATATGTAGTAGCTTAGCTTCTCCGTCAAGGTACAAATAACCTTATGACTGCATTTCAGAGATTCTTCTACAAAACCACTTAGTCCTTGTCCTCACATTTCAAAAATCTGTACTCCTTAGAATTCATAATAACTGAGACCTAATTGTAGACAAGTTTGGAGAAGGGAGATAACAAACTTCAGTTGAGACATACTGAGAGTGCTTTGGAGATACTGATACCACATGTCAAGTTGACAGTTGAATCTGAAGGCCTAGAAATCAGCAGGGATGACTGTGCTGGAATGAAAATTTGGAACTGTCAGTGCAAAAAAACCCATGCTCTTCTGTATTGCTGAGGATTTGGTGGCACATTAAATGACATGACATTGCTCTGTGTGAATATAAACCAGACATTGTAATCATGAGTAATAGTGAGCTGTTTTTTCCACATCATATCTCTGCTGTTGACTCTTGAAATGTAACTGTAGAAAGAAATCAATGCCTTAACCACAGTTTCTGAGAACTATACCATTTTGGATGTATATCCATTTTGCTATCCCTCCTCTCTGCTTCATTTCAGTCTTTTATTTGTCGCAAATTATTAAAGTGAGAAATTTAGGGAGTAGGTTCATAACGTACATTTTGGGTACAGAAGTATGTACCCTAATGCTATTTTATTTGTTTTCTTATGACTGAAAAAAAAAAAAAACTTTATAGAGAGGTTTTATTGACTTCCCCTATAGTATTCATCCAATTCCATATTGCCTTTATTATCTGTTACAGAAGCAGAAAAAGAACGCAGGGAGAAATCTGGTTGGTAATGAATAATAATTACTAGGCTTAAAACTCACTCTTCGGGCAGCTCAGGTGGCTCAGCAGTTTAGCGCCACCTTCAGCCCAGGGTGTGATCTTGGAGACCTGGGATCGAATCCCACGTCAGGCTCCCTGCATGGATCCTGCTTCTCCCTCTGCCTCTGTCTCTGCCTCTCTCTCTCTCTGTCTCCCATGAATAAATAAATAAAATCTTAAAAAAAAAAAAAACTCTTCAAGGAATTTGCTTAACTGAGTTTAGAATGCACTACAATTGGATAAATGTGGCTTCTGGGTAGAGTGATCTTAAAACCTATTTTTAAAAATCAAGTTTGATATATTTATGAATTACATTATGTAATTATGTGAAGTCTGTGGATGAAAACATGGGTGCTCCCTGCGCCCCCGCCTGCCAAGATTCTTTGGTATTTATTCCTTATTGCTACCTTGTGTGCTTATGTTGCTGGTAGTTGATTTTTTGTTTTGTTTTGTTTTCATCTCATCTTTCTATTGTGGTGAGAACTCAGTGGGCCCTTTTTCATTTGGAAGCTCTTACCTTTCACTTTGGTTTCAAAAGTATGTATTACGGTGATAATTTTTCTTCCTCCTCCTTTTTCTTTTTCTTGGTGAAACATCTGTCATTTAGTTTCTGGACCTTTCGAACTAGTCCTCTAATTTTCAACTGTTCTTTACCATTTTCCATCTCTGTCATTGCTGCTGCTTGGACGGAGAGTTTCTCAGTTTTTGTCTTCCAGTCTACCAAGTTTTTCATTTTACTGTCATAGTTTTAGTTTCTCAGATTCTCTGTTATGTTTTGAATTATTTTAACAGCATCCTTTACCTCAAGGATGCAGCATCTTTTAATTCAAAACTCTGCAGAATTTTGAATTTTTCTTCTCTCTGGTCAGTGGTTGTTTTCTTGAGGTGGTTTTCTGTTTGTTGGGCTGGTCAGACTCCCAAGAGAAAAGTCTTCCAGTCTTCCTCCACTAGTGTGTGGGCTGACTGCCCTTGCTCTAGGTGTAGAGCTGGACACCTCAACCTTCAGTGTGTAAATGATCCCACCAACTGCCCCTCAAAACCCAGTTCTGTAAAGTAGAACTCTTTAGGAATACATTTCTCATCTTTTGCTGGGAATTAAGGAGTGCCAGCTGAGAATAGATCTGGAGCTTCAACTGCTCCCTTAGTGAGAATTAAATCAGTCTTCAAGTCTTAGCCTTTATCCCTGACTATTGCTGCCATTGCCTCAGCTTTTTCCCTGGGGGATGGAATGAGGTGGCAGGGGGAGGAGTCTACAGTGGAAATTGGTTCCTTTTCTCCTGGGGTTAGCTAAACCCCCTGATTGCTCAGCCCAGATGCTTTGTGGTTTCTCAATTGTTTCCTTTCCCATTTTCTTCTTTATGAGTTTTGTATATTTTAAACTCTATAGTATTCTAGAATTTTAGGAGGGACTATAAGTACATGATGATAATCTCACCATCTTTATCTTTGTCTACAAGTTTTTATTCTTTCAAGTGTTTTTAAAACTAAGTAAAACCTGGGGCACCTGAGTGGCTCCAGTGGTTGAGCATCTTTGTTCGGCTCAGGTCATGATCCTGGGGATCCTGGGATCGAGTCCCACATCAGGCTTCCCACGGGGAGCCTGCTTCTCCTTCTGCCTATGTCCCTGCCTCTGTCTCTCATGAATAAATAAATAAAATCTTAGAAAAAAATAAGCAAAACCCTTCATTTTGAAGCAAACATTAGGGGAGATGTAGCTTTCTTTTATTTTCAGTTTTTGGCACTTCAGTTGTTGAATTAAGAGTATACATTTGCCAAAGTGTTTTACAACTTAAAAATGTATTCCTTGAATAAAGCACAATGTCAAATTATACTTTAACTTTATTCTCTGTTCCTATCATGCAATTAATCTCTCTTCCTTTTGAAATCCTTTGGCTTTTTGCCTTTCCATGTATAAAAGTTTCTGTGGTAAGTCTCATGGTATTAGTTTTTATTCCTACACCTTTCTAAATATTTTGGATTATAAATCTTTCTCAGTTACCATTGTATTAGCACCTATATTAGTATCTGTATTTGTGTCTTACATATGTGTATATGGGTATGTTTCTGTAAATATTCTTGGGCTTTGTTCTGCGACACAGTGAAGATAGTTGGGAACACTTTTCATCCTTTTAGATCTTGCTTTTAAGATTTGATTAGGCAGTACCGGAGTAGTCTCAGACCAGGTTTAATTATTTCCTATGACTGAGGCAAGCCTTGTATATACTTGACCTCGTATCTGTGAATCATGAACTCTTTTAGTCTGGCTCTCTGAGGGAACACAGCACTTTTACTTTGGGTCCTGTGGCTGGTTCTTTCTCCAGCCTCTGGTATTTCCTCTGCCACACATGCACTGACTAGTGTTCAGCTTAGTGTTTGAGTGGACCTTGTGCAGATCCCCAAAATTCTTTCAGAATAGCTCTAGTACTCGTCCTGAAATCTCGCTGGGTTGGTCTCCCTGGATTTTCTGTTTAGTCTCCACAAGCCAGAGAGGTAGCCTGGCACCCTTCCCCAGCCTGCATCCTGGAGACTCCCAAGCCAGAGAACTGAGGTAATCTAGGGTTGACTTCTTGATTTGTCATCTCTCAGCCTCATTGTCTTTATTGCCTGACATTCAGAGGCTTGAGAACTGTCATTTCTTGTGCTTTGCCTGTTTTTTATTTTATTTTATTTATTTTATTATTATTATTATTAATTATTATTATTATTATTTTTTTGGTTGTTTCAGCCAGGAGAGTGAATCTTGTCTGTTATTTTTATCTTGGCTGGAAGCAGAAGTCCCCTTACTCCTATGAATATAGACACCTTTTTTTAGGTTCATCAAACTGTACAAGTCATTTTATTAGATCTATCAGAAAATTGATATATAAAAATATATAAATTTTGGTGAAAAATATTGTTAACATTTTTTAACATAAAAATTAAAATCTATGTTTAAAAATTGATTTCTCTTGCCACAGTAGAGATACATTCATATATATTCTATGTTGTTAGCCCTAGAGAGAACCCTGAGGTTCTCAATTTTTTTTAACTCCTTGATACCCTAATTTCCTTTTTTTTTTTAAGAGTTTTATTTATTTATTCATGAGAAATAGAGAGAGAGCACAGCAGAGACATAGGCAGAAGGAGAAGCAGGCTCCATGCAGGGAGCCCAGTGTGGGACTCGATCCTGGTACTCCAGGATCACGCTCTGGGCCAAAGGCAGGCGCTCAACCGATGAGCCACCCAGGCTTCCCCCTAGTTTCCCATTTTTTCATGGTGTCTGTCCCCTAGGCAAGATGAAATACTTAATAGATATTTTTATTGAATAGTTACTTCCAAACAGCTTCATTAGTATTTGAATCAAAACAACTTAAAGTGAAAAAAATTAAATTTTATTCATAAATTTTAATGTTTATTGACATCATTTATTAATGAGATCTCTTTTTTTCTTGGGCACCATTCAGATTAGCAAACATTAGGAGAGCAAACAGTATTTTCATACTAATGATATTAACAAATATGGGCAGAAACATATATTTGACTGTTAGAATTCATTTCCATCCTTATTGGCTAAGGCCCATATATTTTCGTTAGCATGACCTCTGCAAACATGTAAGTTGTAGTATAGGGCTGTTTTATTGTATTAATTTTATTAATTTATGCCAGTGTTTAAATCTCCTTTGGAATCTTAAAATTTATTTTTAAATTTACTTTTATTTAAATTCAATTAATTAACATATAGTGTATTATTAGTTTTAGAGGTAGAGTTCAGGGATTCGTCAATTGTGTATAACACACAGTGCTCGATATGTCATATGCCCCATCGCCCAGTTACCCCATCCCAGAATCTCACAATTTAGTAGTGACATTTAAGAGGAAGGTACAGCCACACGCATTATCTATTGTTACCTTGCACTGAACCAGGTACATGTATCCATACCATTTCTTTACTTATTTATAAATTTACACTTTTATTTTCTGGTTTTAAAAATGATTTATGAATTCTATTACTTATGAATGTGTCTGTGTTCTCTAAAACTTAAAACAAGAAGTAATTGTAAAATTATCATATCTTAGGTGAAAGGGAAATGTAGTCAGCCCTACTTTTAAACCTCCCTGTATATTGGTTTGACTATGTTTCCATAATGGGGTATCCCTCACTAAGTGATTTGAAGACCTCAAGGAGATGAAACATTGATGTTTTCCATTAAGCAAGTACTTATGATTGCTATAAATAGTGACCTTTATAGTTTACTGTTTTTAAAGCAAGGTCTGATGGAAACATATATTCCTTGTAATGATTATAGTGAAATGTTTCCATAATTACTACTTGATACACTTAAATGGCATCTTTTTTTTTTTTTTTAAGATTTATTTATTTATTTGAGAGAGGGAGGGGGAGCACAAGCAGGGGGAATGACTGAGGGAGAAGGAAAAACAGGTTTCCCTCTGAGCAGGGAGCCTGACACAGGGCTTGATTCCAGGATCCCTAGATCATGACCTGAGCTGAAGGCAGACCCCCAACTGACTGAACCACCGGTGACGCTTAATTGGCATTTTTTTTTTACATAATAATGTTTATGTGCAAAATACTTGTCCTGAACTTGAATTCAGCCAGTGTTATTTAAAGTAGTTGTACAGAAAAGGGAAAATCACTGAATTTGAGAATGCTAATGTGGAGTCAGCTCCTAAATCGGCATGTATTAGCTGTGTGACCTCGGTGCTGACTTCAGTTAACCTTCATGACTTATTTACCCCATAAGTAAAAGAGAGAAGAAATAATATGCTTTTTATGATCACCTAAAGATGACTCCATAATAACTTTCTTAGTATATAAGAACATTGCAAGGGATCTGATGGCCTTGCTTACTGTTGTATCTTTAGCATCTGGTTTCATGCTTCGTACATGTAAGTGATCAACAAATATTTGTTGGATTAACTGTCATTTGACCACGTAGTTTCACACCAAGCCTTTTTTCAAGGAAAAGAATTCAAAAGGTTTATAAGGTCATTATAGCAGAATGATGCAAACATAGCTTAAATTATTGGCAACTTGTTAGTGTTATGAAAGATATATTCTCTCTGAGAAGAAAAATTGGTAATGTGTTTTGCAAATTTTTTAGGAGGAGCAGAATAGAGGCAAGCCTAATTGGGAGCATCTTAATGAAGACTTACATGTACTGATCACTGTGGAAGATGCTCAAAACAGAGCGGAGATCAAACTGAAGAGAGCCGTTGAGGAAGTGAAGAAATTACTGGTACCTGCAGTAAGTAATGATTTCCAAATCCTAGATTTGGGGCCCAACCCCGTTTTCCTTTAATTTTTTAAATTAGTGTAATGTTTATCTTAATGAAGAGGTTATTTTTTTATTTAATCTCAAAACATAAATATGATTTAAAACTCATTTATTATAGCATAATAGGCAAACAGACATTACTCAGATCCTAAAATGGGAAAACCTGTTTATGTTGGGGGAAGGAAATGTTGTGAGGGGAGCTAGCTCAATTAGTGTCCTACTTTTCAAAGATGTTATTATTATTGCCTCACTCTATTACAGGATGAAAAAAGTAGATACATTATCAGTAAGGGGATGAAAACCTTTTTTGACAGAAGAGCAGTTTCTCATTGTAAGCAAGTAACAAATGTACAGAAAAGTCCTGTAACACTCCTGTGTTAGTAGGAGTGCATTGTTTGAGTTGGCTGTGAGTTCCAAGTACCCTCCTGGCATGTCATTGTCTCCATCGAAAGATTAATATTCCACAGTGAAATGTTCCCATAGTATGATGAAATTTTCTTTTAGAAAACAAGAGCTAACTTTTGTGGATTCATTAGATATCATCTCAAGCACTTTTCACACTTCAACTCATTTAATGTTTTTTTCTAAGATACTAAAAACTATTAAAGTTCATATTTAGGGGTCTTAGCTAAAACACTGAAAGTAAATTTGGAGGTGATGTCTCATAAAGGAATGACCCCAAATACCTTTGTTCCCGTCCTCCCGCTATTCCATCCTCCATCTTTCCCTCCCTGCCCAGCACTATCCTTGTCTTTTCTTATTACATAACCCTTTAGTAACTCCTCATTTAGAAATGATGGTTGCACGCACTCCCAGAGTATTGTATTTTTCAATGGAAAATGAAAAATAAATGATTGGTTTTCAAAGTCTCTTTAAAAATATTTTTTTTGTTGGTAAAAATGATAGAAATGTGAACCATAACTTGCTACTGAAAAATTAGGAATATTCTTAGTATTCTGTCAAGCAAAAACTTATGACATTTACATAAACAAGTATGGCATCTGTTACTCTTTATTCCCCAAATAATCTATTCTATAAATAAACTTAGAAGCTATAAACATTTCCAATTTATGGGATAAAATTAACTACTTAGAAGAAAAGAATTCCACAAAGATGTTGTTCATTTAGATCTTATAAAGAATATAAACAAACAAATTATAAACTAAAATGTATAGTTTTATACTATTAACCCATATAATTTTCCTCCTTTTCCTTAATAATTGTACAGTTTTGAAAAGCTATATAATAAAGAGCCTTTTTTTTAAGTATACTGAACTCTTCGTCCCGTGACCAGAAAAAAGTTATTTAACATTATTTTATTGCTATATATAGCTGAAAATGCTCAGCTCACATAATACTAAGTAAATAAGTTCACCTAATACAGTAAATAGACCAGTCGTCTGATAATTAAAATTCTTACTGATTTATTAGTTTATTCCAGCCATTCTGTGAACTACTTTAGTTTTAAAAGTTATTAACCTGGGAAAGAGCATCATGTAAAAGCTGTGTTAAGTAACTAGCTTACTAGTTACTAATAAGCTATGTTTCTTTCAGAAAGAGTAAATTTCTATTTCCTCATTTACAAAATGAGAATTGGAGTAAATGACTTCTAAGATTGTCTTTGAATAGACAATAGAATAGGTGGTAGTGGTTAAAAAAAAACGGGAGAAATTTTTTAAAAAGTTCATACGATTTATATTTCAAAGGAAAAGAGCACTTTTGGTGATAAAATCTGTCTCCTATTGAAATTTTTTTAGAATTGTTATTAATTACTACCACGGAAGTAATACAACTCTCTCAGAATTACGAATTATAGACTAAAAATACTTGAAGGTGTATACATTCAATAAAGTAATTTAACCTTATAGAATTTCTTAATCCTATCCATTTTGTCAGATATGCGTATTGTAACATGGCTGCTGTGTCAGGGAATTTATTTTTATTAAACTCAACATTATTAAACATTTCTGGTGATGGTACCCTGATAAGCAAAGGTTTAAATAAAACATAAGCTTTACAATCCTGAAGAATCAAGTGATTTGGGTTTTTACTTATAGGTTGTAGGGAGACAAAGCATTTATTTGAGAGCTGACTTCTGGATTCGAATCCCATCGTTTGTGACTTTTTACTGTCTCCCTTTCCTCATTGGAAACATCACAATCAGTGATTGGGAACATCACTGAACTCTCATGTATTTTTTTTTTAATTTTTACTTATTTATGATAGTCACAGAGAGAGAGAGAGAGGCAGAGACACAGGCAGAGGGAGAAGCAGGCTCCATGCACCGGAAGCCTGATGTGGGATTCGATCCCGGGTCTCCAGGATCGCGCCCTGGGCCAAAGGCAGGCGCCAAACCGCTGCGCCACCCAGGGATCCCTCTCATGTAGTTATTATGAAATTAGATGATACGTGGAGAGTGCTTAGCATAATGCCTACCACAGAACTATTTCATAGATGTTTGCTATAGCTTTTTGACACTTTCTAAATAATATTGTTCTATAATTGTGTAGGTTCACATACTGCTCTTTCCAAGTGCTGATTATAAAATGAATGCATTAATTCAGGATTGAAGAAAAATACAAGTTCCTTCTCAACTCATTATTCTTTTTAAGTAAATTGATTTGACCCTTATAAAAAAATTCACTGTAAGGCTCCTTACAGAATCCTTTAGTTTATCATTACTTAAATATTTTCAAAACGGTATTTTTCAATTGAAAGTATGGACCCATCATGATTTTCTGAAAAGAATTCACACATAAATGAATTGGTTAAGTCTGATTTATTTTTTCCTGTTTGTGTAAGAGTTATAAAGGGAATGATAGGGACACTAGCAGTTATTTAGAAATGTATTATTTAAGATGCCCTCAGATTCAGAATTGCAGAATAGAATTATTGCCCTAACTCAGTGGGATTTGACTAAGGGTTGTCAGAATCACTGCGTGAAAGACAACACATTTCTTATCAACATTTATGTTTTGTCTAACTCTAGGTTGGCCCTCCAGTGAGCTGCCAATAGATCTTTTTAATTCTTATATTACATGAAGACGTTTTGAAACATTTCTGTGGTTTTCATATCTCAAAATTTATCTTGAGAATAGTGACACTCGGAATTTTGTTGACCATTTCATTCTCTTTTTTTTTTTTTAAAGATTTTTTTTAAGTTTTTTTTTTTTTTCTTTTATTTATGATAGTCACAGAGAGAGAGAGAGAGGGGCAGAGACACAGGCAGAGGGAGAAGCAGGCTCCCACCACCATGTGATGTAGGATTCGATCCCAGGTCTCCAGGATCGCGCCCTGGGCCAAAGGCAGACGCCAAACCACTGCGCCACCCAGGGATCCCGACCATTTCATTCTCAAATGCTTATTTAACATTTCCATTAACAGTACTTTGCAGTTTTGCCTTTCCTGTCTCTAAATCTTATATGTCATTTGGAGTCTCTAGCCATTATCAAGTGTCCAGAAAAGTGCCAAATTCAGTCAAGTTTACTTCCTCCATCCCTCAGCTATGCTCACTTCCTTTTGCCTTCATTTTCTTTACCCTTATCTCAAGCCAGTTACTCAAAACCCCACAGCCAGCATTTGTACTTGTTCTTTTGGACTCCACAGACCCATCCTTACATTGCAGTCTATTCATAACCTTATCCTGCTTAAAAAAAACCCTTTTGGTGGTTCCCTCTTAACTCCAAGAGGAGAATGGAGAATTCTTGAATGTGTACAGTTTCCTTCATGACTGCTGTAGATTATCTTCCAGGCTTCATTTTTCACTCTTCCCCAAATCTAAAGTACACACACATACACAAACATTCCCTGCTAGAGCCACAGACTGAATCATTCTGTATTTATTTGATTTCTTGAACCTTTCTTCTCCCTCCTGGACCTTTGAATTCATTCAATAAATGTTCATTGTGTGCATTTACTATGTCAGCTGTTGAGGATACAGAAAGAGTAAATAAAGCTAACAAAGTGCCCGCCATCTTGAAGCTTACCTTCTGGTTGAGGGGAGGGGGCAGCTTGGATTACTGACAATAAGATACACACACACACACACACACCACACACACACACACACACATACTATATAGTAGGTTGTGCTAAAATGTGAAGAAAAATAAAGCAGGAAATCGGGAGCCATGGATTAAGGAAATACTATTTTATATGAGATGATTAGAGAATGCCTCTCTCAGAAGATGACATTTGGGGAAAAAGAAAACCTAATTGACATGTGGTGCAATCATTTGGATATCGTAGGGTTTCTAAGCAAAAAGAACAAGTGTGATGATGCCTAGAGACATTTTTGAGGTGTGTCAAAGGGGGTCCAGTGAGGAGCTTAGTGAGCTGAGAGATTGGTGGGAGGTGAAGTTGGGGAAATGGGGAAATGGCAGTTACAGAGGCCTATAGGCCATAATAAGGATATTAGATTTTAGTCTAACATAAGAAGCTCTTGGAGGAATTTGAGGAGAGGAATAACATGGTCTAATTTGTGTTTTAAAGAATCATTCTGAATAGAGAACAGACACACTTTGAAGGCGATGGAGAAAGCAGAGAGACCAATGCAGAAGCATTTATATTTCATGAATGAGGTGAAAGGAGTGTGGACTAGGGTTGAAGGGGCTGACTAGTAGTAGATTAGGGATTTATTTTCAAGGTAAAGCTGGCAGGAATTTTGATGGATTGGGTGTTGTGTATATGTGAAGACTTCAAGGTTTTTACCCTGAGCAATTGGACTTTTCTCCTCTTCATATTGTTAGAGGAACAGGTTTGAGAGGGAAGTCAAGAAATCGGCTTCAAAAGTCTAAAAATTGAGCTAGCAAATGTTAATTGGGCATTTAGTTATAACAATCTGGGCCCAACAATAGATGGGCCCAGAATATGTCAAGTTTGAAGTTGTCATCATATCAAAAGCTTCTAGAGCCAGGAGGCTGGATGCTATCATCTAAGAATTGGATAAAGGTAAAGAATTAATCTGGGGACTGAACCCTGGGTATTAAGAGAGCAAGCATGAGTTGGGGAGTAGTGGGGGAGGGGAAGCAGGAGAAGCAGACTCCCCACTGAACAGGGAGCCAGATGCAGGGCTTGATTTCAGGACCCTGGTATCATGAACTGAGCCGAAGGCAGATGCTTAACCAACCGAGCCACCCAGGTGGCCATTGCATTTTAAATTTTAATACTTCATTCACATTACAGTCTCTGAATTGCCTTCCAGAAAATTTCTACCAATTCACAGTCTTGCCATTGTTGTATGAAATGACTGTTTCTCAACACAGTCTAAAGCCTTGGGTATTAACCTAAGTCTTAAATCTTTACTTTCCTAGTAGTTTAAAAATAATTATAATAAACTCTTTAATTACAAAAATGTGAATAAAATAATTATCATAGTTTTTTTAGGTTTTTATATTAAGCAACTGTGTGATATTATAGATAGTTTTGTAACAAAAAACTATATTCTTACCTTTACCTTGAACAGGTACACAGTTTCATATTGTTTCCATGGGGAATAGGAGTCAAGATTACATTTTCATTTACAGAATAAATTTTAGGTAAAGTGTGGAATTGTCTTTGTATTATTTCAGTATATATGTTTCTTACCTAACCATGTAAACGAAGTTGATTTTTGGAAAGAAGTAGATGTAGAAAGAGTTGCATGTTTTTTGCCCATTTTGTTTAATGTTATATAGCAAAAGATCTATCCCTGGCTTGAGGGACTTGGGGGGAGTAGAGAGTGGAGAGCAGAGACTTTTTTGCTTTATCTGAAATTTCATAATTAAAATGTAATAGTTGATTATCTTGCATCTGCTGATTTTTAAGATTTAAGAAAATATGGGTAAAGGTTGTACTTGTATTCCATGTGACAGGGTTCTAATTTTTCTAAAGATTTTGATGATTTTAATGTGTCCCCATTAATTCACATAACTCTACACACCACTAAATGTTGAGTAAATCAATCCAAAACCTTTTTTAATTTTTTTAAAAGTGTTTATATATTTATTCATGAGAGACACAGAGAGAGAGGCAGAGACACAGGCAGAGGGAGAAGTAGGCTCCATATAGGGAGCCTGATGTGGCACTCAATCCTGGGACTCCAGGACTACGCCCTGAGCCAAAGGCTGATGCTCAACCACTGAGCCACCCAGACGTCCCAGTCCAAATCCTTAAAATTCAAGTTGGGTTTCAGAACAACCTTATGAAATAGGTTCTCTCTTCCCAGTTTTCTAACAATCTCATGGAGAAACCTTAGCATTGTTAGAGAACTTGGTAATTTTGTTTCCAAGAAATAGTTTAAAATTCTTATTTCACTGCAAAAGTAAAGGGTTGAGAGGATTCACATGTGATTCATTAGTAGAATCTGATAGCATCTTACATAGAGAACTTGTTTACTTTGTAAATAATACTGTTTTTAATTCAGATATTTCTTTGATTTTAACAGTTTATTTAAATCTCTTTTGTTTTTAAATCACAACGCAAATGGTGCCTAACTAGAGAAGAATAGGTTCTCTGGTTATATATAATGTTTTTATCTGACAAGTCTGTTACCACCAAATATATACTAAATATATCTTTCTATTTTAAGTAACCCATTCTCTTGTTTGAATCTCACTTCAATAAACCTCAACTATACTGCTTCAGATTCCTTTGGCCTTTAGTATACTGCTGTGATTACAGGGTGATCTTTTGTGAAAATTTTCATCTATACACACTGATTAAAAAAAAAAAAAGGACTGTAGAACAGTGTCCTGACATTGCAGATCTTTGGGAAGAGACCTATTGCTGATACAAATCTACCCTCGAAGTATTTCTTGAGCACCTGTATTCCTGCCGCCCAGCTGAAGTAATCTCTCTTCCCATTGTTAGTCTTATTCCGTTTAATTAATTCTCCCATAAGTTAATAAGAGTGATTTTAAAAATGATACATAAATCATATTAAAGGCATAACTTGGCCATTTCACTTAGAATAAAATTCAAGTTCTATACTGACATCTGTGAGTTAGGGCATCAGGTGAGCTGTCTGGTATGAAACTGTTGTAAAGTGAGGAAGTTGTAAACAGGTAGTTGTGAAGACGCGTAAAGTAAGAGAAGGAAAATGTTAATGACACAATTTTAGAATTTTGGGTAGTTCTGTGTAACTATAAAGTTTAGTTTCCACATGTGTAATTTTTTTTCTTTATTAGTTATTTTATAAATGGGAGAAAGAATTTTGAAGTACAAACTTGGAATAGAAGAAAATAAGCAAGAAAAAGAAAATCACATTTTCTAAAATGATGATCAGAGGATATCTTCAGACTGACCAGTAGAATTCTACTAAGTATGTAGGTAGAATGTGAAGCAGAACGTTTTATAGGAAGAAACAGTGCATTGTGTGTGATAAGATTTAATACAGTGACAGCCTTCTTATTTTAAGTGTACCCTGTAAGGAATTATTTAGGGAATTGTGATTTCTGGATTTATTATATTAAAGATAATTGAGTAGGAAAAAAATGTAGTTTTAATGATTCATATGGAATTTTACAATATGGATTATTTACTAATTTTTGCTCTGTATTTAAGACAGGATATATTGATTATTTTTTTGGTATAAGCCTTATTGTGAAGTGACACTATTATTTGTTTCTCTACAAATTTTTTTAATTGAAATTTTTATAATAGTTACTAATTTAATATAGTTATCCCTTATGATGAATTATTATTTTATAGTTAAATGATAGTTTAAATTATTTAGTTCTTATATATGTAAACCTTAGATTGTTAAACATATACATAGAACTTCTTTATTGTAACTAGGAAGCTTTCTTCAAGTGACATTTTAATGCTTGTTCTTATACACATAATTCTCATATCTTTCTGTGATCCCTTCAAAGTAAACTGGGCTGTTAAATTTCTTGGCTTTCTTCTTATAGTCTTAGCATTTACTTAATATGCTTATATATAAGTACATAGAATTATATATAGCTTTTCAAATCACTTTAACATATATTTGATCCTTAGAGAAAGCTTGTATTAATTTACTCATATACCAGTTCTGTCATCAGGTATTTTCATTTCCTTTATAATTACTGTAGTGATATTATAATATGTTACAGATTTTTACTTCATTTGTCTTTTATAAAACAATAAACCTGTTTCTAATTAATTTGGTTTTAATATTCTCATGTACATATTAGGACATGAGCATAGGTCAGTTACTGTCTATTATTTTAAGGACTCATGAGGGTCTGTTATTTTTGGACTAGGATGGGTGAAACCATTAGAGGCGTTTGAGAGAGGAATGACATGATCTGAGTATTTTTCAAGAATTACTTGATCTGCTCTGTTTAAAACAGTAAAGAGTACAGGAGTGGAAGAAAGGAACCTCTGATAGGAGCCTGCAAATTATGGCTCATTGGCCAAATCCAGCTTCCCACCTGTGTTTTAATAACCCATAAACTAAGAATGGTATTTGCATTTTTTTAGTGGCTGGGGAAAATCAGAAGAAGACTTCATGCAATGTGAAAATTGTATGAAATTCAAATTTCATTGTCCATTAAAAAAGTTTTATTGAAATACAACCTTGCTTACTCATTGACATATTGTCTGTGGCTGCTTTTGTGCTTCATTAATAAGTTGAGTATCTGCAGCAAAGACCATATTCCCCAAAAAAGGCATTTACTGTCTCATTATAGAAAGAATTTGCCAGTTCATGGACTATTGCATTAATCCACAGGAGAGATGATGGATTGGGCCAAGATAGCTGTAGAGGTAAAGCATGGTCTGATTCTGAGTGTATCTTTAAAGTGGAGCCGGCAAGGTTTGCTAATGGATGGTCTGTGGGACGTTAAAAAGCAAGGAGTCAGTGATGACAGCAAGGGCTGTAGACTGAACAACTGGAAGAATGTAATTGCTATTACCTTGATAGAGAAGACTTCAGTAGGAACAGGCTTTGAAGAGATTGTGTCAGGAGCTCCGTTTTAGATCTAGTAGGTTTGAGATAATTGTTGGGTACCCAAGTGCAGAATATTCTAGTATTCTTTTCAGATTAACAAATACTTATTCCAGGTTGATGGTTTTAGGGTACTAGGATACAGCAAATTATTTAAAGCAAGATCCTTAATATTTAGGGCAGTGATATTTCCCTAACTGTATTTCATGAGGCACTTTTCATAAGTACTCCAGGTAAAGGAAGCCTTTAATATGCTAGTAAGTATGCGAAGCTCTGGTAGGAACCATTTCCAAATTTAATTGACACTCAAATTTTTATTCTGGGAGTACAGTCACATCTAGTGTTCTAGAGATAGATGTTTAAGAAAGAATATGGCAGTTCCTGGGTCTGATGTAAATACAGTTGAGCTGTTTTTCAATGCTGAAGAATAGTCATTTTGAAGAGTTGAGGGAAGAAACTTAAGGGTTTTTTCTGCTTCTTATTACACATAAATTAAAACACTCATTTAAAGTATATAGTGTGAGTTCTGATAACTGTATACCCATAGTCAAGATTTCATTCACCCCTTTGCCATCAATTAACCACCTCCTCCCACTGCCTCTAGGCAACTCCTGGGGTTAGTTCTCCCCACCCCCTTTTAATGGTCTCAAAACTTTATTTTTCCCCAGCTTTATTGACAGATGTTAGACCAATAAAAATTATATATGTCTTTGAGAGAGAAAGAGCACAAGCAGAGGGAGGAGCAGGGAGAGAGGGAGAAGTAGACAGACCCCCTGCTGAGCAGGGAGCCTACGGAGCTCCATCACAGGACCCTGGGATCATGACCTGAGGTGAAGGCAGACGCTTAACAGACTGAGCCACCGAGGCACCCCTATAGATGCCTTTTTTTTCATTTAGCATGGCATGAAAGTTTTTTGAAGTTATCCATGCTGTTGCATGTATCAGTGGACACTACCTATTTGTTGATAATATTTCAAAACCAGTTTATCCTTTCACCTGTTCTAATTTAATTTTCATTTCTTCAAACACAAATGATCTCAAGCATCTTTCCATGTTCTTCTTGACTATTTATGTATCTTCTTTGATAAAGTATCTGTTTAAATCTTTGTCTTTTTATTGACTTGTCTTTTTGTTGGTTCTAACAATTCTTTATATATTTTGGGAATGAATTTTTTATCCATTATTCTGATCTGTAGCTTGCTTTTTAATTTTTCTTGATTTTGTGGGGAGGCTTTTAATCACAAGTTCAGTTTTATTCATAAACATGAAACTTGTATTCTGGATTTTTATATTTTTTAAGGAATTTGTCCTTGTCATCTAAGTTTAAACTTAAACGTTTTTTCATGAAGTTTTTCCCTTTTTATCTTTTTAAGGTCTATAGGATCTGAGATAGTGGTTTTTTTTTTTTTTCATTCATTATATTAGCAATATGTGATTCTTTCTGATTTTCTTGATCAGTCTAGTTCTAGAGCTTTAGTAATTTTACTGATATTCTCTAAGGACCAGCTTTTGGTTTTGTTGATTTTTTTTTTTCTCTTCTACTTTCTACTGTCTTAAAGATGCAAAATTCTTTCTATAATGCTTTAGCTACTTCCACAACGTAACATTATGTTGTATTTTTATTACAATTTATTTTTTACTTGCCTTGATAATTTCTAATTTTACCGATGGGTTATTTTCAGATGTTTCTAAATATTTGGGAGTTTTCTATTTATCTTACTGTGCCTGATTTCTAATTTAATTTTTTTTTCTCTGAGAAGGTATTTTATAAGGCTTTATAGTCTTTTTGAATCTAATTAGGACTCTTTATAGTCCAGCATATGGTATGGATGAATATCCCACATACACTTTAAAAACATGTTTATTTTGCAATAGTTGGGTTTCTGTTGTTTGATACATGTTGTTTAGGTGAAGGTGATTGAAAATACTCAATTTTCTCGTGTTATTAACCATTTTTCCTGATATATGTTGTATAGACTGGTTACCTAAACTGTATCATTGGCTGTGTCAATCACAGCTCAATTTCTGGTCACAGGAGGCACCACACATGAAGAAAGTAATTCTGTTCCTTACCTACAAAATGTACCCTCCATGCTATCCCACAATCTTACTTATAGGCTTTTGATTACAGTGTCATAATAAACAAGAAGATTATGAAAACATCTGTTAATGTTACTAAAAAGTAACATTATGTATAAAAAGTCTGTTTCCTTGTTCCTGTTTCTTCCTCTCCCTCCCTACCTCTCTCCCTGTACCCCCTCCATCTTTTTCTCTCTTTCTCCCCCTCTCTGCTTTATCCATTCTCCCTCTTTCTCTCCATCTCTCTCTCTCCCCCCTCCATGGCCTTCTCTCCATCTCTCTCCCCGCCTCCATCTAGCTCTCCCTCCATCTCTCTCCCTCCCTCCCTCCCTCTTAACTCCTTCACTATGTGAATACATCTATTATCTCAGCTATCAGATACCATCCCTCTTTCAGTTCTCATTCCAGTTAGTTGGAAAATAACTATTTCTTGTCATTAGCTAAGACCTTATATGGATACATATCCTATGATGTTTTCTAATCTTCTTCGAAGGAACCTCAAAAACACTAGAATAGTAGAAGTAGGGAGGATATTGTGCTGGACTTATGTGGATATGAAGACTCAGAAAGGTGAGGGATATCTAGCCAAATACCCTTTCTCACTATACTTTTTTCTTCCCTTTTAATAGAAACAGATGTAAAGATTTGTGTTACAGAGGTAAAATACTAAACAGAAAGACTAAACTAAATGAGCACACCAGCCTGTATTAGAGAAATGTTTTCAGGCAGCTGAAGTTTACATCGTTTCATAATTTAAGACAGACTTTGGCATACAAATATGCTGCCACCAGTTTCAGACAGGTCATAAAGTGTTCATTTCACTTTTTAACATTTCAGCTTTTAACTTTATGATGGAGATAATCATGTATGTTTGTTCTTTTACTTTTTCTTTAAGTTTGCATATAAGTATTTGAGAACTTGAACATGAATCAATTTTGGATATAATATAGCTTATTCCTTTAGTAAACCATTTATATACATAGAGCTCAGTAATATTAAACTAAATAATTGATCTAATGTGTAATAGATTCTGACAAGTTTCCAGATGAGGATTTTGAAATATTTTGCTTCCAGTTATTTCAAGGAATATTACGAAATTGGAAAAATTTTCAAAAGTAATTCACTTAAAAAAAAAAAAACTATAGATGTTACCAAAATTTGGGAGCATGGTAGAGACAAAAGGATCCATCACAGAATTTTTGAAAGTTTGCTTTTCGTGGTACCCAAAGATTGTCTTTTTTCTAATGCTATATGCATTTGGCTCATAGTTAACTGTGTATTAATTATAACCTGAAAATAAGTCAAGAGAGATAATGACTCTGGAGATGGAGTAGTCTTATCTTGGAGTTAAAGGTTTTTAACTGGGTTGTTAATGAACTGATAGTACTACATTTAGTTCTTGACCATAGTGTCACTCATTGAAGTCTGTTGTCCACCTTTTCATTTTATTGGGAGAGAAGGTGGAGTATTAAATACATTAAAAGACATCTCACTGTGATGCACTTGGCCCTTGATAGAGCTGTAATATGAGAGAGCATCTCTCTCATGTAAAGAAAGGTGTTGCTACTGTTTTCTGCCATGCACAACCATTTTAATCTGAATGGGAAATCTGTCTAGGGACCCAGAGTACAGTAATTAGCAGTCTCTTCAGAGTGTCAGAGCAGAATTACTATTGTAATGGTTTAGCTGCAGGATAAAAGGATTGAATTTGGGTCTGCTTGTCTGCCAAACTAAAATGAGTTGCCATGGGAATTTTCAAATGTGAGAGGCGTTTACTTAAAGCAATTTGGCAGGTTTGAATAAACTCATAAATTACAGGTTTGAAAGGAGCCAGTCCTTGCTTCCTCTTATATAGGCAGGACTGTATAGAAGGCTGATAGCTTCTTAAATTCTTAATGAGAATGAGTTGATCCATGCTCTCATGCAGACGATCTGCTTATTATGGCTTGTTTATTCACTAAATATAGTACAGTAAGCACATTTAAGGAAAGGTATTTTGTTCTAGATCTCTGGAGGAAAAACAAAGTGACAACTATAGACATAAATTTCCCCTCCTAAATTAAATATATCTTCAAATAATGATTATTTATCATTAAAATGATTTTGTTTTAATAAGCTTTGACCTGATATTTATTTTAATTTTGCTCAGTGCATGTAATAAATATGTATCTTTATACTTGTTATATTTGTCTTACAATAAGATGAACATTTGTGGCTTTTTTGGAAAATGAATAAGGTACTCAAACTTATAAACTGGATCATTCAGTTTGCATTTAAATACTTTGAGAGAGACCTTCAGCTTTTTCTTGTTTCAGAAGTACTAGGTCTTAGTATAATCACTTTTTAGTGAGAAAATGCTCCCATAAATGCCTAAGGTGATGAATATTACTCAGGCTTCTATGACCTCATTCATCCTCAAGATATCAATGATAATAATAATTAGTATTATTACTAATTAATATTATTACTATTACTAATTATCATTATTATTATTGCTTTGTTGTTTTATATCTGCCGTCCAGAAAAAAACCTCTTAGTGAAATTTAAGTATTGAAAATTTTGAGACTAACATATTCTCACATAATAAATCAGGTCTTTGAGGTAGTCTGTTAACATTTTTTAGGCCACTTTACTTTCATAAGGAAGGAAGGTAAAAATTTGGTTGTTGCTAATATTAGTAGCCTGAGAATGTAGATGCAGCTTTCAGAAATGTTTTACAAGGAGATAACAGGTATGCAGGATGATTGTTTAATTTGGGTAAGAAAGTATAGAATGAGTATTTTTTAAAGTACCATAAATATACTTGTGTTTATATATTAATCTTCTTAGTGTAATTACATATCAAAGTAGTCTGTTTAAAATCCTGTAGTTCTAAGATTACTGTTGAACCTTAATTAATAATAAACCTTGACCCAGTGACAGAGAAGACTTTCAGAAATCTCATTTAAATTTAGACTACAAAGACCATCATCATAGAAGTCCTTATCAGAGATCTAGAACTGGAATCAAAATGCCATAACACACTATATGGTATATGTAAGGTACTCTGATGCAGACGGGTATGTACTGCTTTCAGAGGCACTTGCAGAGGTTGAAATGCGTTGGTTAAATTGCTTTTTATAGAGAGGGATGATGCTAAACAAAACATAACTGGATTCCACATCACTATCTTTTTATACCCCACCCCATATTCTGCATTAGGGCAGTTATAGGAGCCTATTCTAACTAGAGTTTTCTCAAATAATTCAAAGTACTATATCTTTGGATAGCAATCCATAGGGACAAATTGAGAAGTATGACATGGTGTAAGTTGTAGGACTTCAATCACTGTCATAAATCACTGAGGGGGGCTGTATTGAAACCTCTTCACTCTCCATCCATCATGTTGTCTGCCAGTGAGTCAGCATTTTTAAAATGAACAAGGAGCTTTTCCCCAACATGGAGCTTCTTGGCAATAGTAGTAAAACATGTCTTGTGTAGTAGGGTACCTGTGAACAAGCCCCTACCAATATAGAGTCTGTATGAAAAACATTCTCCTTTTCATTATTATAAGGATTCATTCATTCTCCATTCATTATTATAAGGATTCATTAAGGCTTCCCTAACAGAAAAAATATGGTTAACAGTTTATAGATAGCTTATACCTCTAAATTTAAGGTGTTGCAAATGTAAAACAAAGGATTCTGGGCACAGGGTAATAAGGTAGTATGTAGTTATTCTCTAGGAAATATTTTTGTAGTTTATATAAAAGATCCTTCCATTGTAATCTTATATTCCATGCATCCCTCAGTTTGCATGTTGAATTTATTATCTAACATTTTTACACTCACAGTACCTGTTTATTGTTTCTATCCTGTAATTAAATGTGCTGGCTGAAATAATGCATTTTAGTTGTTTTTTTCCCCCCTTACTAAATAAATGCATGCTATTCTACACAGATATTCTAAAATTAATTTAATATATATGAATATATATTAGTCTTTTATTAAAGAGGTAAAATTATTTAATAGAAAAATAGATGGGTGATTTCTCGGTATATCTTCTTTAGTTCAATTATTTTCATACATCCCTTTAATTTGTTTGCATGCCCTTCTGATGGTTGGTAAGTAGCATCATGTTCCTTATATATAGGTGAAGCATTCTTATTCCATTCATTTTCTATTAATGTACATTGAAACTGAAATGGCAAAAAAAAGTTAAGAAAATCAAATACCCTTTATTTTAATTAACTTGTATTTTTTAAACCCTTATATTTAATTTTTCTTGACATTTCAAATGTTTATTATATGTAAATAAAATTATTCAGATGTACCATTGTGAAACTTTAGTAGTATTTTAGTGAGTCAGATGAGCATTTTAATATTATATTCAGATTGTTTCAGGTAAACTTAATTTGGTAGCTTGATTTTCTTCTGTATTTTTAGTTTCAAAAGTAACACATTAAAGTAAGACTCTCCTCACTCTCAAGCCTGTATTGTGTATTTGTATAAACAGATCGGTTTGGCTTTTTATTCTCTTAACATTTAATGCCTCTATGGGGAGAAAAATTAATCTTTAATGGGTAAATCAAATACTAAATATAAAGTGAGTTTTTAAAGTTATGCCTTTAAACTGATATGGCATCTTTTTTTCTGTCAAACCTCTTTCTAGAATGTATCTCTGAGCAAGTTACCAGATTCATGAATTAGCTTTCTTCATGATATTAATGTATTTTATGAATTTGCTTGTGAATGAGGACAGTATACTCTTTTTAAATAAAAGACTTTGATTACTGAATTTAGCATCTGTGGAATTATAGCATACTTTTAAAGATTAAAAAACTCATTTAATGACTGTCAAAAGCAATTCACTTCACAAACCTCTGTTGAGAAACTATTTACCAGGCTAGAAACCAAGACTTTGATACATATGGAAATAGAGATTTAGTAATATAAAAATGAGAGTAGGGCAAAATTAATGAGTTTCCCAGTTATTTATTTGGTCACTTGATGCTTGCTCTTCTGAAATGTCATGCTGTCACTAGAGCTAGATACTTTCCAGAGTGATCTTCTTAGTCTCCAGTTTGTTCTTTTTGGGCAGTCTCATCCATAGTCTGTCTCTAGGGACCACTGCCATAGTGATCGTTCTTCAATGAACTTCTCATCTTCAGCCCCACGTTTCCCCAATCCATTCAACACCTTTGGATGATTTATAGGCATCTCAAACATAACATTTCCCAAACTGACATCACATCCTTCCTTGCCCTCCTCATACAGCAGTTCCTCCATTGTTTTCTCTTTGTGAATGACATCCATTGCCTAGAAGTCCTGTATTCTTAATTGCACCTTCTGTTTTTCCTCTGCTCCTACTCCTTTCAAACATCAAGTTCGGATTCTGCCTCTTACTAGCCCCTGACTATCTTTTCTGTTTTCACTATTGTACTAGGTCAGTTGGTACTCCCTCCTAGTTGCAGCCAGAGTTCTCTTTTTAAAATATATTTGAAGTATCATCATGTTCCCCGTTTCAGATTTTCCATTAACTTTCTGTCACTGCGTGGTAAAATTGCAAACTAGTCAGCAGGGCATTTGTAACCCATCTTCACCTGGTACATACCTACCTTGCAAGAGCTGTTTCATGTTGTTTCTTCCTTACCCTACCCCCTTATTTAAATACCTGGCAACTCCCAGAAGACTCCTTGTTTATTTGCTTAGCAAATAGAAACTAAGGTGGGGAAAACCTAGGAGAAGTCACAAGAAAGATTTCTCTTAGTATTCTAGCACTTTGAATAATTTAAAATTACCAGTGAAGCACCAGCAAATAGGAAATGTATTCTCTAAAAATACACAGTATTTGTCAAGTTTTTTATGTGATTGTATATTATCATGCAGTAATAGTAGTCTTTTGCTTTGTTATTCATGACTTCTTACAGAAAAAGTTCTATTGTAATTTAACACTATTACCATTATAACAGGTTTTAAGCATCTGCTTATATTCATTGAACAAATATTTATTAATGTTTTATAGATACTGGGAACATACTAGAGAATTTTTTTTTATTGTTATGAAGTTAAAGTATCCATTCTGTTCTGGAACAAATGAAGATATTCCTTATAATATGCAATCAAAATGGTGGTTGTAGAAATATTTTGATTTATAAAGTTTTTCATGGGAAATTAGGAGTTTCAAACTCACAATAGCAAACTTATTTATTCCTATAGAAATTTCAGTAAGCAGGGATTTTTGAAAAAGCTCTAAATCTAATGCTATAAAACCAAATTATAAAAGGATAGATCCAGAGTTGAATTACTTCTAACTCTGAGACCAGAGACATTGCCTTTCTTTATACAATATTGTTTCTTAAGAATCTCATACCAAATATTTAAAGCACCAACCATCCCAACAAAGAGCTGCTGACCTGTGGAACATCAATCACATTTCAGCTAATAGTGGCTACCTAGTATGTATGTTCTCTAAACTGTTGCTTTCTAATTCTAGTTCTTATCATGAAAACTCATCTGTTAGAAAAATGCCAGTGTTTGTATGTTAATACTGGTTGTGAGAATTAGACCACCACTCATAATCATCATACAATACTGAAGCACTACAACTTGCCAAAGCAAAAAACTATTTCTTTTTCTTTTTTCTTTTTTCTTTTTTTCTTTTTCTCCTTTTCCTTTTCCTAAGAATTTATTGTTTATTCATGAGAGACACAGAGAAGCAGGCTTCCTATGGGAAGTCCAGTGTGGGACTCAATCCCAGGACCCCCGGGATCACGACCTGAGCCAAAGGCAGACACTCAACCCCTCAGCTACACAGGCATTCTACAAAAAACTATTGCTGTTGTAGTTTAAAAACCAAATAATGAATCTTAGATTTGATATTGTAAAGTATAGTTACAAGTCAATTAAAATGTCTTTGACCACTCAACTTGATATTTTGAAGGAGTTCCTAAATAAAAGAAATGCGTTATAGCAGTGTCTAAAGTATACTTCTGTTAAAAAGCCCCACTTTAGCTACTGATTTTTATAAATTTGAGATATGTTCAGTATAAAATCTATCACTGGAACGCAACATATCTAAGAGTATGCTGATTTTTTTATATGTTGGATATTTTCTGTGATAAAGAGAAATAAACTTAAGAAAGTACAGGTAACTTTTAAAAACTATATATGAGGGATCCCTGGGTGGCGCAGCGGTTTGGCGCCTGCCTTTGGCCCGGGGCGCGATCCTGGAGACCCGGGATCGAATCCCAAGTCCGGCTCCCGGTGCATGGAGCCTGCTTCTCTCTCTGCCTGTGTCTCTGCCTCTCTCTCTCTCTCTCTCTCTCTCTCTGTGTGACTATCATAAATAAATAAAAAAATTTAAAAAAAAGAAACTTTAAAAAAAATAAAAAAAATAAAAACTATATATGATGCCTAAATATGTATACATAGCATATTTTTTACATACACATTATATGTATATATATTTATGTAATATAAAAAAGCAGTAAGAAGTACTAAACCTGATTAGAATACAAGCAGTATTTGTACTCTGTAACCTTTGTTGTTACTGGTCTAGCTTGTGAGGTGAGCACCACCAGGCACAGAGCAAGATCATCAAGTTTACCATGCACATAGTTCACTTTTAGTGAACTCTAGCATATATTAATACACTCTTGGCAGTTAGTCTGTTTTCACGGGGAAATAAAAGTGGGGAAATCACAGCTCTTTCTTGGAAATGCCTGAGAAAAAGCCCAGTTTGAGCTTCCATTTAAGGAGCTCAGTGGCACTGTTCCCATTTGGTTAGCAATTATTTTGTTTATGTTCATTCGTTCTTTCCTTCCTTCCTTCCTTCGTTCCTCCCTCCCTCCGTTCCTTCCTTCCTTCCTTCCTTCCTTCCTTCCTTCCTTCCTTCCTTCCTCCAGCCCTAAAATGAATATGTATACCTTTGTAACCATGTACTTTGCAAAAGCCCTTTCAGGACACAGTTGAACAGTGTATTCATCCCCTGGAATGAAGCAGAGTAAGTGAATAAATGCAGTCCTTCTTGGTATTTATTCAAAATAGGTAATCCCCAATCAGGAAAGTAATTTGTAACAGTATTCTTTATAAAAGCAAAAGATTAACATAAAGCAATAGGGAACCATACTATCGTTTAGATTTAAAATATCATGAATGTTTAGAATATTGTACTACTGTGCGCATGCACAAACACATGCACACAGAGTTGGTTCTACCCTCTAACCATCTCACACTTCTATTTTCATCTCTCCATCCCCGCTGGAATTATCTTAGTTCAGGATGTCATTACGTATTGCTTGAACTAGGAACCTATAATCTCTGCTTTATCTGTATGATCTTCCTACCTCTGTCTTAGTCTTACCTTTCCAAATATTCTCCATACTGGAGCCAATGTGGTGCTTCTAAAAATAAAAGTTTAATCATGATTTTCCTTAGATTAAGACATTCTAGTGAATTATAATTACTCCACAGAGTATGTCCTTGGCTTGAGCATGGCTAGCAAAGTGTTACTACCTTCTCAGCCTCATTATTGATCTCATACTTCTGATTCTAGATTTTTTTAAAATGTGTTTTTATCTTCCTTGGAACCACTTTCACTCTTTCTGCCCTCTTTAACTCTTACTCATCTGCAAGTCTATGATTATGTATTACTTTAATGTATGAATATCCCAAAACCTTCCCCCCCCCCCCCCCCCCCCCGTTCATCACTAGCTCGGACTTAGTTTGACACCCTTGCTGTATGTTCCTGGAAACTCCTTATCATTTTGTTTTAATTGCTAAATTTTCTATTTGCAGCTCTGTCTTCCCTGCCACTAGTTTCCATGAGGGCCGACTTTGTTAAAACTTATCATAGAGATAAAATTTTTTAAAGGTTCAATCAAGGACCACAAGATAAAAATTTTTCATAGAATATTTCATAAAAATAGCAAGAAAAAAATTATACCAACTATAAAGGATAAATCCAATTTGTATTAAAATCCACATGGAAATAAAGCCATTAAGTTTCCCTTGAGTATTAGCTTATATGTAAATTTTAAAATACAATTTTAGGGAGGCCTGAGTGACTCATTCGGTTAAATGTTCAGCTTTTTGGCTCAGGTCATGATCTCAGGATTCTGAGATCCAGCCTCACCTGGGCTCTGTGCTCAGTAGGAAATCTACTTGAATTCTCTCTCTGCCCCTGCCCCCAGCATGCACGTGCGTGCTCCCTCCCTCTCCCTCTCGCAAATAATCCTTAAGATAGAATTTTGGGATGCCTGAGTGGGTCAATGGTTGAGCATCTGCCTTCGGCTCAGGGCATGATTCCAGGGTCCTGTGATCGAGTCTCGCATCGGGCTCCCTGCCTAGAGCCTGCTTCTCCCTCTGCCTATGTCTCTGCCTCTTTCTGTGTGTCTCTCATGAATAAATACATAAAATGTTTTTTAAAAGGAAGATACAATTTTAAAGTAATACGGAAGCACCTATATTTGGAAGGAAAATACCGTAACAGCATTTTCTGCTTTCACTACCTAGATACATCCTACTAAATACTTATTATGATCCTGCCCTTGGTGGTTTAAGACTTTGTCAGTGTTTTCAACCGCCTTGGTGGTATGTTTTTCAAAATAGATCAATTTAGTGTATATATAAAGAAGTCTGTTAAGGTAGGTGACTCCCTTACTTGATGGAACTGATCAAGTGTCATAGGGAAATCCTTAGCAACCTGAGTATACCTGGCCCCATCCCAGTGCTTGTGCTGATGTTATGTAGAGGTAAACAATCCACCCAAGCCTTGATGGCAACCACACAACATTCCTCTGTAACTTAAAGTAGATTCCATCTTGGTGTTTAAACACTAGGTTTTTAAAATGCATTCCAGCATTTATTGTTTTCTCACCACTTTTCAATTTTTGTTTCTCTTTATAATGGTATGTTACTAAGTTAATGGGCTAATTATTGTTATACTTACTGGACATTGTAGCCACAAAGAATACAAGAATACCCAAAAACCAAATGCCCAAGCATAATCAACTTGCTTAAGGAGAGTGGTTTTATTATTAACTGCATTAAGTTTCAAAGCTCTTAAGTAGAGGACTGAAGAGGACTTCTTATATTGCCTACCTCAAAAATGTCTGGTGTGCTCCATTGTAACAGCTGTTTTGCTCATAAATTACTCCTGCATTAGAGAAAAAAAATTCCTAGGGTTTTAGTTTTAGAATTGACCCCTGTTCCTAATAGTCAACTCCTATACTTATCTTTCCCTGATTTATTTTATGCCTACTTTAAAATGAGGTTTTTAGGTTGCTGTATAGTTACACACTTAAGAAATGAGGGAGTATTGGCAATTTATTTCAGAAGTACAATATTCTTCATCCCTAAAGGAATGTGGTGTTTACATTCTACGTTTTGTTAATTATTATTTTATTTTTCAAGTTTAACTAACCTGCTCTTGGCTTCCTAGCTGTGGGATAGCTAAGCAAAAGAAGCATTCAAGTGCTTTTATTAACATAGTGACACAAATTCCTGTCTTGTGTTAAATTTTACCCTAAAGTGCAACCAACCAAATGTTATCCTTGTGTTATAGACCTTACAGAGTTGTTAAGAGTGTTAAATCAGGTATGAAAGATTAAATTGTTTAAAAATTATAAACACTTGCAGGGGATCCCTGGGTGGCACAGCGGTCTAGCGCCTGCATTTGGCCCAGTGCGCGATCCTGGAGACCCGGGATTGAATCCTACATCGGGCTCCCGGTGCATGGAGCCTGCTTCTCCTTCTGCCTATGTCTCTGCCTCTCTCTCTCTCTCTCTCTCTCTCTCTCTCTCTCTCTGACTATCATAAATAAATAAAAATTAAAAAAAAACACTTGCAATAAGACTTTTATTTGAATCCCAGAAACAAAAAGCCTTTAAAAAATGAAATATTTAATTGAGCTTAATTATTTTTTCTCTGACCAAGGAAGATGATGAGTCTCAATCTCAGAACAAAAATTATAGTGCAAAAACATAACTTGGTCTTCATTTCATTTGTACATCATAGAAGTCAAATGCTACCAGATGATAGTTGAAGAAATTACCTGAATTTTTTCCTTCCCTGCTTTGTTCTCTCTTAGCCTTAATGTGAGGTTCAAAGTTTTAGTCAGCTATTTACAATGAATGTATGCCTTTAGGTATCTTACAGAACATTAAAGAAAAAAGGTTACAGTGCGAAAAAAAGGTTATGGTGCAAAGTAACCAAAATTAATGACCTTATTGTCACCAATAATGACTACATCTAAAAATAGTTGAAGTATACGTGGAACTAGTAATAGTGCCTCACATTGCTCTGACGACCAGGTAGCTTTCTGCCTCTACTCTCGACTTTGAGGTCATTGCACTGTGCTTGATGGCTCAGAGATCTCCTTAATATTTCCAAATATAAATAGGTGACTTTAAGGAATCCCTGTAGTGTTATACAGTAGCATTACATAAAAGTCTTTCAAGATCACAATTAATAGTTTTATCACAGATGCTTAAGGGGTGAGCTTAGTTCTCTGTTAACCCACTAAAAGTGTAGGTAACATTTTGCCTCTGTACTCCTGGATGGTTTTTAGACAGAGTTGTAGTTATCAGATGCTTAAAGTGGTTCGTGATGCTTTCCCAAAGTTTTTTATTTGGTTTTCTACTACACCCTATGTAAACTTCTGTCACAGCAGCTATTACGCTTTATTGAACTTGCTTTACTTTTGTATCTCTATCCAAACTAGACTATAAATCTTAAATACAAGGGCCACATTTAATTCTTTATATACCCAGGCTAGTGATTGGTCTTTGGTATATGTTTTCAGTATTTTGTTCAAAACATAAATGCCTTTTCCTTCCTTTAGACTGTTTGCTTAACCTGAGTCTATATGAGTTTAGTATGTTACTACTTTTAGAACTCATTGACAGGCATTTGTTACGACATCCTACAGGTGTCTACTCCTCTCCATACCACCACTACCACTACATGTCTACTTTTCAGATTTTTTGCCTACTTTTCCCATGTATCTCCCACAACTAATCAATTTTTGGATCATCATAATTTTCAGATACCTTCTCTTTATCTTCTGTAGACTCGGCTCACCTAAGCTCACAATTTGTAATTATATATCCTTCCTTTTATTGCCCTAGCCATAGTCTGATAATGTCCACCTAAAATAATCCATTTCAGAGGTCTTTTTTTTTTCTCTATAAAATAATTCTGTGGCTTTATTGCTACTAGTGTAGTGTATAACCCAATTTGTGGATCATATAAGTCTTCCAAAGGTTTGTCATTCCTTTTAAACTTACTATAAAGAATAAAATTACAAATGGTGTCATATTGTGTTTCACATAGAAGAAATAAATGCTTATTATGAGACATGACTTTTCTGAGATTGTTACTACTTTTTATAGATCTGTTTATACCTTGTTGAAAAAAAGAACATATGATCCTAAAGTAAAAAAACTATATTTTGGGGGAGGGGCGCCTGAATGGCCCAGTCCATAGAGCATCCGACTCTTAGTTTCGGCTTAGGTCATGATCTCAGAATCATTAGATTGAGTCCCACCTCAGGGTCTTCTACTACACCCTATGTAAACTTCTGTCACAGCAGCTCTTAAAAGGTTCTATGCAGAGGTAGAACTGAGACCTCTGACAAAGTGGTGCCTCTAGCAGGTAATGAAAACACAGAAGCACAGAGGAATAGGTAAACTAGTTGGCTGGTGCTGCTCCTTATGGGTGAGACACAGGAAAACTGGTTCTAGAAGTGCTGAGCAGGAGGTATGGAGCCTGAGAACAGCTGGCATAGGGAGCCACATCCCTTCTCCCCTCCACCAGCTCTTCAGTCTGGCTATACTGCCCTCCACCATATATCTCAGTTTTGAAAGCCTGACAAAACCACCTGGTAAAGAAGAAATAGTACTTGAGAGTCCTAGACCCAGCATTGAAAACATGGAACAGGTCAGTTTGGAACTTAATAATTGCTGCATCATCATCTTGGAGGGAAATATTCTCACATAGTATGGGAAGTTAATCTTTCTACTAGCTTTACAGGATAAGTTAGAATAAGTAGATCCCAGATTTAAATTCAGCTCTGTACCTAACATCTCCACTTGGATATTTAAATAGCCAAAGTATTGGCATTTTCTATTTTCAAACAGAGCTCTTGATTCAATTTCCCTCAGCCTTTACTATCTAATTAAGTGGAGTGACCGTCTACTTGATTATATAATCCCAAAACCTGAATGTTAGTATTCAGTGTCTCCTTTCCCTCATTCCTTACATCCAACTAGCCATCAAGTCCTTTTGAGTTATATTTTCCATCTCTTACTACTTCCACCCCAGTCCAATACATCTTTTATCACGGGGACTGAAGTCAGGCTGGTGACTGGTCTCTAATCCTACCAAGCCCCAAATAGTCCATTCACAAAATAACAGAATGTGCCTTTAAAGATGGATTCTTTTACTTCTCTCCTGTATAAAATCCTCTATGTAAATTTCAGTTATATTCTTTGTTAGACTTTTCTTTAGCAGGCAGGGCAGATACAAGTGGTGATTAATATTATTTGCAAATGACATCAGATAAAGGGCTAGTTTCCAAGATCTATAAAGAACTTATTAAACTCAACACCAAAGAAACAAACAATCCAATCATGAAATGGGCAAAAGACATGAAATCTCACAGAGGAAGACATAGACATGGCCAACATGCACATGAGAAAATGCTCCGCATCATTTGCCATCAGGGAAATACAAATCAAAACCACAATGAGATACCACCGCACACCAGTGAGAATGGGGAAAATTAACAAGGCAGGAAACCACAAATGTTGGAGAGGATGCGGAGAAAAGGGAACCCTCTTACACTGTTGGTGGGAATGTGAACTGGTGCAGCCACTCTGGAAAACTGTGTGGAGGTTCCTCAAAGAGTTAAAAATAGAACTGCCCTACGACCCAGCAATTGCACTGCTGGGGATTTACCCCAAAGACACAGATGCAATGAAACACTGGGACACCTGCACCCCGATGTTTATAGCAGCAATGGCCACAATAGCCAAACTGTGGAAGGCACCTTGGTGTCCATCGAAAGATGAATGGATAAAGAAGATGTGCTTTATGTATACAATGGAATATTACTCAGCCATTAGAAAAGACAAATACCCACCATTTGCTTCAACGTGGATGGAACTGGAGGGTATTATGCTGAGTGAAGTAAGTCAATCGGAGAAGGACAAACATTATATGTTCTCATTCATTTGGGGAATATAAATAATAGTGAAAGGAAATATGAGGGAAGGGAGAAGAAATGTGTGGGAAATATCAGAAAGGGAGACAGAACATAAAGACTCCTAACTCTGGGAAACGAACTAGGGGTGGTGGAAGGGGAGGAGGGTGGGGGGTGGGGGTGAATGGGTGATGTGCACTTAGGGGGGGCACTTGATGGGATGAGCACTGGGTATTATTCTGTATGTTGCTAAATTGAACACCAATAAAAAATAAATTTATTAAAAAAAAGATACTAAAATTTTTTATAAACTTTGGTCATTCTTCATTTTCTCTTTTCTGTACTAGTTTCTTTTTCAGCCTAGGGAATTAATCATGTACTTTTTTCTCTTTATGTTTGGAAAATCTTCTCCACTCATTTTTTTTAAAATTATATTTATTTATTTATTCATTCATTCATTCATTCATTCATTTATGAGAGAGCGCGCATACAGGGAGAGGCGTGGGAGAGGGAGAAGCAGACTCTGCTGATCAGGGAGTTCAGTGTGGGGCTCGATCCCAGGACCCTGAGATCATGACCTGAGCCGAAAGCAGACACTTAACTGACTGAGCCACCCAGGTGCCCAACTACTCATTATTTTAAATTTGCAGAAAAGAATCTGCTCAAAAAAAAAAAAAGAAAGAAAGAAAGAAAAAAAGAAAAGAAAAGAATCTGCTTTTTTAATGTTAGTGAACAAGTTCACTTTGCAAGGCATTGGGTGCTATAGGAAGATTGGTTTCATTGGTTATTGGGTAATTTATGGATACAAATCACATTAGAAATTTCCTAAAAACCACATGAAAAAAATAGAAAAGATGAGATAGTATGTGGCTATATGATTGAGTTTCCTAAAAGGAGCAACATAGACTTAGGAAAATGATACCATTATGTGTGGATGTGGTTAGAAAAGAATATATCCTGGAGAGAACAGTGATGTGAGCTATTGAAGTATGCAGAGTATGCTTCTGGACAGGATCTTGTCTAACATGGGGGCAGAAAAGCACAAGTTGGCTTCTAGGGAACAGCAGGCAGATGATTTTGACTAATGTAAAATATTTGCAAATAGGGCTGCCTATAGATGTTATTCAGTGCCTTGAATGCTAAGATGAAGAGTTTGGGCTTTTCTTATAGGCAAATTATTTTACTGATCACATTTTAATGGTTTGGAAATAATATATTTGCTTCAGTTCTCTATTGTAATTACTTTGTTGTAGTGGAGTTTTTTTAATGTGTACTTTATAAATTTAAAGATGCCAAATAAAAATGATTTTCTTCATTTCTTATGGAAGGTCTTCAATGAATTCAAAAGGTAATTCCACCTAGGGGCACTACATACAGGAGAAGGTATGGTAAGAACTTTAGATCAGGTACACTGGGTTGGAAGCCAGTTTTGCAGTGTGACCATATGCAACATTGGATAGGCTACCTAACCTGTCTAAGCCTCAAGGACAACACAGTTCCAGCGCCATAGATGTGTTATAAAGTGTAAATGTTTAGGTGATGAAAATCTGATACCTAGTTTTAATAAGGTATAGCAGTGTGTAAATCATTCTATTTTAAGACCTGTGCACTCTCACTAAATATTAACCATGCTGTATTTCTCTTTAACATAGCTATTAAATACAGCTGTTAACACAGCTGTGCATTACTATAATGTATGCATAGATTATTTATACAGATTCACAATCAGTCTTCCATAATCGTAAACCCCAAAAAGTTCAGAAAAATATGTTTATAATCTATCCTACCGAGTGTATTTTTATGTTTGTCACAGATCAGATTATTCGAGTGTTCCTCCAGACCCCTTAGGATGTTAGGTAATCCTTGGTATAATATCTTTATATAAGTCTGAAAATTTTTCAAAATACTTTATGATACTACAGGTTTTAGATAATGGGGTAGTGGACTTGTAGAGAAGTTAGCAGCTGTTTGTAATATTTTTAAACGTTTATGTTTCAAAGGTATGTTATTCATAATGTTTCAGTAACCTTTACATAATGCTTTCCATACAAAATATGAGGGAAATATTCATTTATCTTATGACCCAGCAATTCTACCCATAGGTGTGTATTCAAGAACTGAGGGGAAAAAACTATATTCACAAAAAGACCTTGTGTAAGAATTTTCACAGTGGCTTTATTCACAATATCCAAAAACATCCCAATGACTGTAGCATAAGAATGGATAAATAAATGAAACTACTCAGCTGTCAAAACAAGTGAACTACTGACACATGCAACAGTATGGGAGAGTTTCGTATATAATGCTGAGGGAAAGAAGCTGGGCACACAGAGTATATATACTCTGTGATTCCATTATATGAAATTCTAGAATAGGCAAAACTAGTCATAAAAATCAGATCGGGGGCAGAGGGTGGGGAGGACCGGGGCTGCCCAAGAACAGCTTCTTTTGTTACAGAAGGAAAAGTCAGCTTTCCATCTCTCTAGAAGTGTTTGTCCCTGGGCCAGCTTCTACAAAAAGGCCTTTTGAAATGTCTAGAATTGAGATGTATAATTTCAAGATGCCATATTTGATCAGCTTTTATCTTTGAGAGAAGAGGAAACATCATATAAACTCCTAATATGAAGCCTCGCTGGTAGAAGCTCTAGGGCCCTTGGACTATAGAAAAAACTTAGTAAAAATTATCTAAGAAACCAGCAGATTATCTTATCTGAAGTTAAATTTGAGAGAGATATACCTTCAGCATTCAGGCAGGTATATAATGTCAAGTTTCATGGATAGAAACAGGAAAAGAAGGTTGAATAACCACTTCTGTGTTAGAATAATTCTATAATGAACTCTGTAAACTCTTGAGACACAGACAGCATCATGCTCTGTGAGTACAGAATGGTGGGTGAGGTGGGGAGAAGTGCTGAAGATGCCAGAGTGAAGCTTATTCTGGATGAGACCGCCAGGTTTTAATTTCCAGCTTTGCCAGCTCAAATCTGTGCTAGTGTTAGTGTGGCCTGCCATAATGTGATGTAATCCAGTGTGCATAACTGTAGTTCATAATTTGTGAATCCCCGTGCCCTCCAGTGATGGCATTGTGGCATACTCCACTGCTGCTGCTGCTGCTGCTTTGTGAAAGCTGTGCTGCCCTGGGTTTTATTCTCCCCTTGGGCAGGGTAGGGGGAGGTCGCTGCTGATGACACCGCACCTCTTTTTCAAAATCCTGCACCCTGTTAAAGGCACACATACATTCATGAACCCTGATGTGCACATATGTATTTCTTCCATCATCTTTCTCTTTGGCTCTCTCCTGGGTTTAACACTACATCCCTAGCTAAAGAGTGTGGTTATATTGTTATCCAAAAGGAACAGTCGGGTGAAACGCGCTCCAGTACTTCTTCCCTCTACAGCGAGCGTGTCCCGTCACTTCTTCCATCTTTATTTCTAACTCTTACTTGATGACGTTTTCAAACATGTACCCACTGTTTTACTGTTGAAAGTGACTGAAGGTAGACCTATTGCTTTTTCTTTAGAGTATAATTTATAGACTTCTGGTATTCTGTTATTATATATAGATTTAAGTTTGAAATGACTTGATGAGTTTTTAGTATCCCTAGTTTTCAGGGAACAAGTTTAAGGAGTTTGGGTTAGGTGTAATGGATTGCTAATGTGTCCCTTTTGTTGCTGATGCTTACTTATTTTTATCATTAACTAGTAATTGCTACAGCTTTCAAAGAAATCCTACTCACTTTATTCTCTGTAATCTTTGCACAAATTCATAGGGGTCAAGGAATACAATTCCATAAGCATTCAGGTATCTTCTCTGTTTTCTCCTACAACGTGGTTTTTTGAAAAGTTAGCAGTGTGACACCTTACACTTTGTCTTCGTGGTGTTTTGACTCATCTTTTAATTCTCTACTGAGAATTTAGTTTAATAAAACCCAATTTAGCAGTTGTGTTTAACTGTAAATTATAGCGCCCTTTTTGTTGGTGTAGTACCAAAGACAGAGTCTTGTGTATCATTAACAGTTGCGGTAGAAAGGAAGGACAGAGAAGCTTGTCATCTGATCCTGCTCCTTTCTGAATCAGGCCAGAAAAAAGTGTCATTGGGTTACTTTGTTTTTAAATATTAAGTACTGAGGATTAGATAATGCATAAAATAAGTTAGTAGCACATAATTCGATTTCTACAGCCATCTTCAGGCATGAACCTTGGTAAGATGGACCATTATCTACTACTTTCTTTTACTGTAGCTGATGCTTATCCTCTAGGATTTAGAGATTTAAGGTTTGTAGATAAAGTTAAGGATTTTTCTTAACAATGATTTAAAAGTCCTAGCAAAGATAACTTTTGGGACAGGGTGAATGGGAATATAAGCAATTATAAATAAGAAATAGACTATTCTCAAGGAGCTTACTTTGGTAGTGTTAGTATACATGAAACTATAAATCAAGGTAGAAACAATATAATCTAAGGATGGACCTTCGAGAAGGTAGCATTTAGATTGGAGTATGCAGAGGTTAGGTAGGATTTAGAAAGAGGGTAGAATGGAGTGCAGAGGAGCATTCAAGATGGAGGGGTGGGTAGAAATATGCACAGAGATGCATAATAGGGAGTGGTTTGATTTGATTTATAGCATAAGATATGTGTAAAACATAACAGAAGATTAATTGCTTTAACTTGAGAAGATAATTTGGGCCCAGATTCACAGATAGCTTAAATGGTTTATATTTTAAGATAGTAAGAAACTGTGAAGGGTTTTAAGACATGAAAATGTGAAGGAACATTAAGAAAAAAAGTTATGTTTTATACAATTAATCTTGTCATTGTACAGATTGGAGGACAGATACTATTAACATAATATTGTAGTAGTTTTGGTAATACACCAATAATGACTAGAAGAAGAGTGACATGACAACAGTAAATGGAAAGGGTAGGGCAAATCCAAGGTAAATGGAATGGTCAGAGACAATCCAGGTTTTTTAAGCCTGTCACCGTTGCATAGTTATTAAGAGCTTCCACTTTTGAATGCCTTGTGGCTTGGACAGTGGTAATACTACCATTCTACCATTCTAACTTGGCCCTAAAGGTAGATTTGCTTTAGAATGGTAGTATTTACTAACTGAGGAAGAGTGGAATGTTGGCATAAAAGAGCAGAATAAATATTCAAATTTTAGAAATTCTTATGATTATAATTGTATTAAATTTTCCATTTTGGAAAATTAAACAGAATTCTCACATGTGAATACCACCATCATGTTATATGTTTAAAATACCAGTTTGGTGGCAGAGTGAGGGAGGTTGCTTGGTTTTTTGTGGGTTGTCCCCCCCCCTCCCCTTTAATGATCACACTGAGTTTTTGAATCCTCTACAAAATGATAGATCCTAAAGAGAATAAATGTACTATATTTAATCTTAACTAATATTTATTCCATTTAACAAAGCTTTTGGGGGAACTTTAATAAATCAGTGTAGTTTACATAAAAAATTTCCAAACAGAAATGTAGCTAGTGGCTACATGTTGAGAGTATCCTTTGTATCGGTACGTCAGCACCTTTTGGTTCCCTAATCTTTCCCTCCACGTCCCCCCACAATTGAAGCAGGTGGCTATAGTCCCATAATCCCTATTTTAAGGCTGGTGAGTACATATGGCTGTGATGTGTGCAGACCATCTTAAGTGCTTACTACTACTTTTGTGTTTTCCATGTGTAGGCAGAGGGAGAAGACAGCCTGAAGAAGATGCAGCTGATGGAGCTTGCAATTCTGAATGGCACCTACAGAGATGCCAACATTAAATCACGTAAGAATGAGACTGAGGTCCATGGTTACAGCTGAATCAATTATTTTGTCCACAAACCTTTTGTCCTGTTGGCAGTGCAGCACACGAGCTTCACACTATGTGAAGAGTCGAAATAATTATCACTTAATAAGGGACTCACAGTCCCATTTTTACTGCTTTCATGAGTTGGGGACAGTCTCCTTTATTTGATGCCAGCATGTCTAAGTTTGGAGTTTATAAACTTTTATTATTTCAATGATATTTCAACTTCTAAATTTAAAAGCTTCGGGAAATTTCCTTTTCTTTTAACTACAGATTTAAGGCTTCGAGCTTAGTGTTATATTTATGCAAAAGAGAAAATAATTTTTAGACTTTTTTTTAAAAAAGTTGATTTGGAATGTATATGAAAGCAGTGACCCTTTTGTCAAATTCTGTCCTCTCACCATGCTTGCTAATGTTCCCCTCCGGTATTTTTCTCTGTTGATTTTGCATATAAGCTGAATTCACAGAGAGCAGTAGATGATACTGTTTTAATCCCATTTTTCCTTTAGATATATCTGTGGAAGCTTCCATAAACTTGGAAGAGGATTGCTTTGCTTTTTTATTTTTTTGAGGCAGTTGAAGGTTTACAGTTCTTTTAGTGAACATAATTATTTAAATTACTAGTTTTTTTTTTTAAGAACTAAAAAATTTTTTTAAGGTTTTATTTATTTATTCGTGAGAGACAGAGAGAGAGGCAGAGACATAGGCAGAGGGAGAAGCAGGCTCCATGCAGGGAGCGCAATGTGGGACTCAATCCTAGGCTTCCAGGATCACGCCCTGAGCCGAAGGCAGATGCTTAACCGCTAAGCCACCCAGGCGTCCCAAGAAGTAGAATAGGTGTCCAAAATAGGGGCAATTTACTAGATTCAGAAGTGGTTACTTTACAAATATTTGGCTTTAATTTATTCATGAGAATGAGTATATCATTAATAGTCTTATGCTTAGGAATGGGACATTTTTTATATTGTTTTTTGTATGAAGTTCATACAGATGCAAGAAGTTTATATAAATAAAACTAGTAGTTGGCTAACTTAATACAGTAAAAATTATTCTTTTTTTCATTTGAAACTTAAGTTTTTCTTTAGAAATATACCAAAGCTGTATTTCTGTGGACTCCCAATCCCAAAATTTTTTAACCTCTTTTAATGCGAGTGTTTCCATGTGCTTTTGCATGTACCTTTAGTCTCATGAGATCTTAAAAACACAGATATATCAAATACATGAACTAAATATAACCTATTTTAATGGTCTCATTCTTTTTTTTTTTTTTTTACAGTGGCTTGTTAATTTTTGCACATTTATTCTTAATCACACTGGGAAAGGGGAAGCTGTTTGCATTTGATCAGTGTGCTTTGGCATTTTGTGTGATCAGCGCATGTACTAATGATTTCCTTTTATTTTTCTTCTTTCCTGCTTCTCCTTTCTTTTTCCTACTTCCCTCTCATTTTCCATATTTTATACTGCTGTCTCTACACTTCTCCTACATTTCTTTGCTTACTGTAGCAGCCCTTGCCTTTTCTCTTGCAGCAACAGCCCAGGCTGCTCCAAGGATTATCACTGGGCCTGCGCCTGTTCTCCCGCCAGCTGCCCTGCGTACTCCTACGCCAGCTGGCCCTACCATAATGCCTTTGATCAGACAAATACAGACCGCTGTCATGCCAAACGGAACTCCTCACCCGACTGCTGCAATAGTTCCTCCGGGGCCCGAAGCTGGTTTGATCTACACACCCTATGAGTACCCCTACACGTTGGCACCAGCGACATCCATCCTTGAGTATCCTATTGAACCTAGTGGTGTATTAGGTAAGTTGTTCTCCCTGTGTGGCTGGCAGTTTATTTCTTCATGACTTCAGTGCTTCAGACTTTGAAATGATTATATCCGTTTTGGAGAGGCAAGACAAGTTTCCATTAGGAAGACAGAAGCCTAAAGTTTGTTTTATTTCAGCCTCTCTTAATGGCTCCCTTTTTAAAGAATTGCACCTTAGATGTGCTCAGATTCTCTTTGGTAACTCAGATTCACTTTGAGTAAATCAGCTATGAACATTTAAACGGAAAGTACTTTTCACTTTTGACATCACTGAGGTCGTTCTGAGTTTGGCCTATCCCCTCCGTTTGCTCCACTGCCCACAGTTAGATTCCTTTCGTCTCAGGGAATTACTTGGTTGTCATCTAAATTTTAAATTTCTATGTGGAAATATTTTGAGATCTTTTTTATAACTGCTGTTATCGTCTGTGTGTTTTCTAATATTTGTGATCACTTAAAATATGAAAGAGACCAGGTAAATTAGTTGGATTCTTCAGCTTCTCAGTTTTTCTCTCTTGAAGTTATTAATTAATGTCAAACATGAAAGAAATTCCTAATTTCAGTAGTACAGTATGGAATTGATAAGTAAATACCAAGTCACTGTTTTAGAATCACCTTTGAGGCAAAAATTAAGATCATAGTATGAACGCTTGGTTTTACGTGAACAAAAAGTGGTGTGCTTGAAAAAGACATTACTGATGCCTTTTTTTTATAGAGTGGATTGAAATGCCAGTCATGCCTGATATTTCAGCCCATTGACTTGCTGGATGAAGGACTAGAATACAGCAGCTGTTATAACACGACCAGTCAATGTGGGACAAACTGTTTCCGTGCTGCCCCTTTGTTTTACCAGACAGAATATGAATACTTTTTTTCCTTGAATTGTATATGACCTTGGTGCTGCATGCATGCTGTTGACTCTTAGGACTTTGATCTTTTAAGGTTTTTTTTTCCAGCATTAATACTGATCTATAAAAATTTGAAAGTCTTTAATGAACCCGGACACTAAGATTTAAACTTGAAAATTCATTGTTCAATTAAAGAAAGCCACAATGCTCTGTATGTTATCTGTGTGTGTGCATGCACTCAGGTGCCTTTTGTTTCATGAGCAAATACATTTTATTGTACATGTTTTCCGTTTTATCTCTAAATCATTGTATAAAGTATCATAGGTCAGAATTTATAGAATTGTTTATGAGAAGCTTGTTTCTGTTGCACATTTCTTGAAGCATTTTTAAAATAACCTGTAACCTGTAACCTGTTTACGTCTTCCTTTCTGTTAACGCTCTGTCTTGTGGCCCCATGCCTGCTCCTTTCCCCAGAGCTCCTCTCTGCTGCACGCACAGCGTCTGTTCGAGGAGTTGGTTGCTTCCTGCAGGGCTGGCACTCTTAGCCACCAGCTGCTGTTCCAGCACTCTCAATGCAAGATCTCGCTGATTTTGCCTCGTGGAATTCTACTTGTATAAGATTAGTTTATCTAAAATGAAAAAAGGGGTGATGGACCAGTTTACTGCTTAGAAACAGCAAGAGGCACTGCAGTTTCTCATTTTAAGCAATGTGTTTTTTGTTGTGTTGGGAAATTTTTATTTGTAATAATTATTAGACTGACAAATTAAAAGCAAAATATATACAGATGCCTAATTGGCATTCATAAAATGAATAATAGTACTAAATGATCAAAATCCATTATCAATCCTGTTTCTCGCTTTGCCACCTAAGCAGTAAAACGTGACATTGAGCACTTGGAGAACTGAGAAAATTATTTCAAATTGCTAAGTTATAATAAATTTGCACACAGATAACATGCATGATATATATCAAGTCTCACATCATATTATTTTAAAATAAGCAGTGCCCTTCAAAACAGATGCAGACATGTGTGTTGGTGGTAGTGAGGAGATTGGTATTAGCATCAAATCTTCATTGATGACTAATTTTTAATTCCCTTCCTTTTATCTTTAGGTATGGCTTTCCCAACGAAAGGCTAAGAATTCAAGAACGGTCTTAACTGAACCCTCATCAGATCTGAATTTAACAAATGCTTAGTCTCAGCAGCCTCCGGGGGTGGGGTGGGGGGGAAAGCTTAGCCTAGCAGTCAGTGACTTACTTGCACTTTTTGCACACTGATAGAAAGTAAAAGTATGTTATTAATTTGGTTTAGTCTGTAATCTTACAAAGTAACGGTAATTTATAAAGGAGTGTATAGTAGTATACTGACTGCTAAGTGTACTATACTGTTTGCTTTACTAATCACCTAATTCATTGCAGTTCATACTTATTGACTCAAAGTTTAAAACCACAATCTGTAGGCTTTAAGAATTGCTTTTAAAACCTTTTTAAGTGATAAACTCTGGAAGTGGTCTTAAGGTTAGCAAATAATTGTCAGTATTAAACATGGCATTATTTAAGTGGTCCTGCTGCAAGAAAGGCACTTCAGTGAATATGTGACTAGTAAAGCTTAAATATGTTTGGATCTAATAGAATTCATGAAATACTGTAACTTGGGATTGTGAATGAATGGATAAAATAGGTTAAGGCCAAGATGTTTGAAATGAATGCAATATTAATAGACGCATATATACACAACATACTATGGTTAATTTTAAAACTACTGTGCCTTAACGTGTTTCTTAAAATGAAACTTTTGTAGTAAATGAACATTTGAAATCCATTTTGATAAACCTGCTGTTAATGTTTGTTTTCTTTTCCCTTGTGAATGTTTCTAACTTTGTCTTGGTAATTGCAATTTAACTAGGTGCGGTGGCTACTAAAGTTCGAAGGCACGATATGCGTGTCCATCCTTACCAAAGGATTGTGACCGCAGACCGAGGTTAGTTTAGTTCTGCAGTTCTTGTTTATAAGAAATGCGTTTGGTATCCATAAAATTTGCAACACCACACCTGATGGAAAAATATAACTGCTTGCCTGCACACCATTTCTTTTCTTTTTCTAAATTTGTCATAATTGACAGATTTAAGGGTTGGGATTTTTCTTTTCTTTCCTTATCTATCTTTTTCCTTTCCTTTTCTTTTCTCCCCCTCCTCCTACCTGTTTTTGTTTTTGTTTTTGTTTTGCTCCCTTCATATTTTAACTTATTAAATCCTATATTAGTATGTACTGTGATTTATTCCTACTAAAACATAAATTAGTCCATTTGGGGAGCTAGTAAATTGTGATATTGCCTTAATTATTTTTCAGTCATAATTTTTGCTAAAATTTACCTTTTAATTGTTCTGAAAAATTGGGTTGGTTTTGCAAAATGAACTAAGCGGATGGTGCTTTAATGAGAGAAGTAAAGGAATATATGCCTCCTGTGTCCTTGTGGAGAAAACTGAAGATTTAGTTTCCATTTTCCTTTTTAATAAGATATTTGAGCCACTGTGTAAACATGAGGTTATACATGTCAAGTACTTAGCTGAAATCAACAAAGTAAGGACTGTGAAGATAACTTGATGCAGTTGGATTTTTTTTTAATATTAATGAGAAAATCAATTCCCTTTTATTCTTACATTCTCTTGCCAAAATGGATCCTTTGATTTTTGTCATTTGCTGCTAAAATACATTATCTGAAGGTAAACTATCTCTTAATGTTCTGTGGAGACATGAATCCAGCTTTGAATATTTCCTCTTTGACTAACCTGTGACTGGAAAATAAGTCTTCATTTTTCTCCTTTTCAACATTTGTGATTTGTGTCCTATATATGCCCTTGGACCCTTTTATAAATTATTTATGTTTTTGAGGAGTGATATTTTCGGTTTATTGACATTGAATTGCTTTCTAAGTTTGTCATCACAGGGTAAGAATCCAAAGCAAGGTAGAAAAAGATTTTTATCAAGCTTCTATTACGGCACATTTATTACTTAATAATTAAATTGATTGAAGTCTCTAATAATTAGTGGGAAAAGTGATGGAATTTACACTTCTGTCCTCCATCTTCTATGAACTTGTGAACGACCTACCTGCTTCTCATGGTTCTCCTGAACACTGATGGTAAATAAATACTGGACACAGCTGTTGTCCACATCAGAATAAAATACTTTCCAAAGACGGTGATGATATTTATTTAGCATCATACATAATTAAAGAGCCTTGAATTGAAGACATGTAACTAATATATATGTTACTTGTGATTATTCAGTGCACAAAATAATAGGCCCCAAGCTCAGTGATGATCTGTGACAATAATGCACCTTGTAGGTGTGTCCTATACAAGTGTATGCATCACCTTCTTGCAGAACATGTCTCCTAGTGAAGGAGGTGATTTTTTTTAAGTCACTTTAGATTTAAGGAAATCAGATAATTCCATGAATAATTTGAAGCTTATTGTTTTTTTTACATTGTTAATGTCTGAAATAGTTTGAAAGAGTATTTTAAAGTAGATTTTCTTCTATTAACCTTTCCCTTCCTGCCCCTTTTAGGAGATTTTTCATAATTTTGTTTTAAAGCAATAATAATTGGCTACTCAATGCTGCAGTGCCTTGAGATAGTTGAAAATATTAGATTTTATGGTGTTTGGAAATAACAACACATTCCATGCATGGCTCTTTTGTAGTTATATGTGTTTTTGAGTAGTCTTGTCACTTTTATTCAAAATGCAATGTCAGCAAACCGAAATACTACCTTTTTTATTTTCTTTAAAGAACAGAATACTTGTATACTGCTGTTACTATCACTGTATGCACTCATTGGGTCTAAGGGAGATGTCTGAAGTCCTTCATTTAAATTATTTTATGATACTACTGTTTTCTCTAGTTTTGAGGTTTTTTTTTTTTATTTTTGAAGGGAAGAATAATATAAGCATCCATTTAATGCAAGGAAACTCAGCCCTTGGACATATAACCATGTAATCTTTTATAAGTATTTAGAGTACTGCATGGTTGACAAATATATCTAGTTCTTTACTAAAAATAAACCCACTTCTACATCTATTTCGAAACTGAATTTGAAGCCTGTAAAAGACCAACTGACTTTTTAGTTGTGATGAACCATTAAGTGATTTTGCACGGTTGACAAACCTGTGTGTACTGTAGGAGGCCAGGACTTGGCAGAGGATGTGTTCTAGGTGTACTGGTATATATATATAAGTGATAGTTTGCGTAGTTTATATATTCCACACACAAAAAAAGCATAATCAGAATTTTTCTGAGTACTGATTTTATAAAAACCATCATTTACCTAATTTGTATAAGAAACTTAATACAATTTTAATCAAAATTTTAAGTAATATCAAAAATGCTTTAAGATTCTGTATTTCGGGAGTACTTCCTGTGAAGTGGTATGACTACATCGTGTTAAATATTTATTTTCTTCTTTAATTTTGGAATAGCAGTTTTTATTTTAAATAAAATTCCACTTATTTTTAAAAAATTCAGGGAGGATTTGGTCACATTGAAGATACAGTATTTTTGTAGTATTTATAAACTATCCTAAATGATAGACTCTAGAAAGCATTTTTGTTATATGAAAGTAAACCAGTCCATTATATAGTTCATTTAAAATAACTCTGTGAACGTTATACCTACTGGGTTATGATTTATGAAGTGGCATGGAATCTACCTTTGCACTGAATAGTTTTCATTCACATCTCCTCTGCCTTAGTCACAATGCCAACAGTACAGAAAATTCTATCAAACCTCAGAATATAGCAGAAATAATTAAGCTGTTGAATGAGTCTTAAAAATCATACTACTGTTAAGTGGACCAAGTTTGGTGAAGCAGAATGTGACAGAGGTTGATTATAAGGAAGGAACAACTCAAGGACACTGGGGACGATAACTTTCCACTTGAGAACTACTTTATGTTTTACTGTAATTTTTTAATTTTTGTTTTGTTCTGTTTGTTGTTTTGCAAAAGAAAATAGTATTTACAGGTGGCTTCTTTTAAAATATAAAATATAAAGCAGGAATGTATATGAAATGTCAGATTTTATTGTATTTGCAGAGTATTAGCTTTGAAATTGAATAAAGAAAGCTGTTTGTAGTTTTAAAATGCCTTATTGGTATCAATTAGAAATTTCTTCTATTTTTTGATGTACTTAGAGCTTTTTGAGTATAGAATTTTAAATGGCAGGATTTTACAGTGTTTACATGCAAGTGCATTTTATAAGTGTTCTATATGTGTAAAATAGTATTTTCAACTGGAAAGTGTTGGCTAGCGCAGAAGGCCTGGCCTTTTTCTGGTTCCCATGATGTTGCTTACACTGCTAGACTACAGTTTAGTATTGCTTTGTATCATAAGGCCAAGAAATTCCATGTTGTTTGTAAATAGAATAATTGAAAAAGCAATAAACATTTATTGAACAAAAGAAACCTTGTTTGGCCCAGAGTTTATGTTGAACCAAATTGTTCACAGAAATTTAAATTTCTTTAGATTCATTTCTGTTAATCATCAGTTATTAATAATCACATCCATCATTAATAGTTGCTTTAATGCTTGCATCTGAGAGAATACTAATGCTTAATAGCAGTCAGACACTGATAACTGCACTGACTGTTCCAGAATTCTGTATATCAAACCTATTCATTGTTGTTGTTCTCCAATTTCCTTCATTGACTGCTACTAACTATTAGTTGTTAGTTGTATTTTATTTCTATTTTTTCTTGTTAACCAGTTTTTTTTGTTTTTTTTTTTTTTTGTGGGAGTGGGCTCTTCTTCATTTGTTCAAATCATGATATGAAACTGTCATGATTTTTATTGTATTCTGTAGATGGTGTCAATCAGTTTGTCAGAATTAAACATGCTTTTTTTTTTTATTAGTTGTGATTAGTTTTTCATGTTGTCATTAAGCCGTCACTAGCTGAAACTAATCTCTTCTCTATCTTTTCTTTTCTTTTTTTTTTTTTTTTTTTTTTTTTGTTTTGTTTTTTGTTTCTAACCACCCAGCCGCCACCGGCAACTAACCTATGACCTTCTGACCTCTGAACTCTTCACCCAATGATGACCTGACCATGCCTGCCTGCTGATCAGTTAACTGGTAATCGCCTTTGCTTGCCTGTCGTCAGTGCAGCGAGCTGAGGCACTTGTCCGTTCGTCTTACCATCTAACCAAACAAAAGACAAAGAAATTGTTGTCCTCCAACTCAGCTTTTGGTTTTTCTTTCTGTTTGGGTGAAAGTGATTCTAGAACCTGCACTGAATAGTAGTAAAGCAATAAGGCCCAATTCATCCCACAGCACTGATCATCTTTTCATGTCCTACCCTAAGCGAACGGTAAGAAGGCCTCACTTCAGAAGGGGAGACAGATGGCCCTTAACTACTCAGTGACAGAGGCAGTTACTGTGAGAGACTTCTAGGAACCTTCTTCTCATAGCGAGTCACAGCTCTCTGAATGTACTGTGTGATGATGCATCATGCATGAACCTTTGGTCAGGGATGTCATTGGTGAAGTGATTTCAAAAAGTATTCAAAATTTGATATGCTCTTTAGTCACTACAGTGCCCTCAAAGGGCAGAAGTTGCAGCCTTTTTTATATTGCCTGCCAAAATTTGAAGTATTAGAAGTGTGCCATGAGAGAAAAAACAAGGAATTTTGAGAAGTAATGCAAAGAACAAAACTGCAACACTATTTTTAAAAAGATAAATATCTGAGTTAAAATTACTGAACCTTTATTTTACAACCTCCTTTAAAAAATATATGAGAACAAGGTACATGCATTATGTGTCACATTACTGGGCAAACTGTTCAAATATTTTTTTTAAACCTCCCTGTATAGAAAAAAAAAATCATTAAGGATGTAAAAGCCATGCTTGCCTATTTGCTGTATACATGTAATGAAATTGTAGATAAAGTGTAGTGCATTGAAACAAATGAACAAAAAGTAGATACTTTTACTATACAAGGGTGCTGGTGCAGAAAAAAATATATATATTTTTGGAAATGTAGCATTTTATACTTTCAAGTGTTATAAAAAAAAAGAAAAAGAACAAAGAAACCCTTTATTTCATTAAATGATTTTTTCTGGTGGTTGTCAAGAAACAAAAGACCAAAAGAGCCTTTTTGTCTTTCTTTTTTATTTTTTAAGTATTGGAATAAGTCTAAAGAAAAGAAAGTGCCTTATTTTCCTTCATGGTCATTTAGTCAAGTGTCTTGTAAGATCAGCTCCTCCCTCAGAATACAAGTTAATGCATGTTACTCAGTCGCCCGCCCAGTATGTGAAAGATTTGAGGGGAGACAAATGAGTTGATGGTTTGAATTATATGATTTTTGCCACGTTACCTTGATACAAATTTGCCAAATCTGATACTGTGAAAAAAATTTGATAACTTTTCTAATGTCTGACAAGTTTTTAAACATCATTCTTTTAAAATCATAATCGAGTGCTTTTGGTTACTGTGATATTTAATGTTAGCCCACAAGGTTCTGAGATAAAAAATTATGTGTGATCTGAACATCAGTTTACAGACAAAAGTAGAACTTTATTTTATTCAGAGAAAGAGGAGTGTGTTGCATTTTTTCTTATTAAATTGGAAATAATAGTATTCTTAGCAAGCTTTTTCACAAAAATGAATCTTTGCGATTTTCATTCTGGATAACAGTATTTTTTAATGGCCCAGATTTAATCAGACTGCTTTCTGCCATACCAAATCACTTGGGTAGTCCATTTCTTTGGTGGTTTTAGTAACCTAAGTCCCCCCCCACCCCAACCCCAACCCCCACACTTTTTTTTTAACTTTAAGAAAATGAGAACTGGCAATAATTGTGCATATAAATGCTCAACTACATATGAGTTTCCAATTTCTCGTGAAATTCATTTAGTTTGGCAGTTGAAGTGATTTGTGCACAGAGCCAACTATATCTAAATACTTAAGTAAATAATCCTTAACTGCTCAGTACCGGATGTGGCAAATATCAAGTGGCAGTGGATCCCCAGCTTATCAACTCATTCCCTCTTGCATACCTTCACAGCTTCACAGTCAAAGGTCAGCAGTAAGCTCAGTAAGCACCTTCGTGGTGACCTCCTCCATCATCTTGTCTCACTTGGAAACCGTTTTCAGTTTATTTACTATGCAATAGACATTCATTGTTTTGTATTCAGCTAGCGTTGGTTTAATGTGCCACTGCTTTGTCTTTCTGTTACACATACAGTTGTTTTGATTTATTTACAATATATGCTGTGCCATTTTGATTTTTATTTTGTTTGGTTGGTTGAATAAATTTGCGACACTCGAACACTTGAGGTGATAATAGTTTAACAACAGTACCAGTATTTGATCCAGTTTCATCTCAACTATGTTATACCTGGACATTTTAGATGTTTATCAAAGGTCTTTTATGGGGAAGAAAGTAAATGTATGAAATAAACGTGTGACATTTATGAGTAATGTTGGCTCTGAACAAACTTTTGAAAACTTAGTTGATAAAATTTTGGATCAACTGAAAAAAAGCATGACTTTTGAAATCTCTGAATGCCTTGGTTCTCAGTATTATCATTCTTTATTGAATTTATTTCTTATTAAAATATGTAGTTTTTAAGACTTCTTTTCTGACAGTATTATGTAATTTTTTAGTGTGGGTAGATGGGAGTGTCGCTTGTATGTTACCGTACAGCTGACATGTATTTTTGTCAATTCTTTATTATCTTAGTAGTTTCATGCTATGTATGTATCATAACCAACCTATTGCCTATGAGAAACATGTAAGATAATGTATTTACAGCCATTGTTACAAGTTTATAATGTATTTTTCTATCTTGTTTTATATGTATGTTATATAACATTCAAAAAGAATTTTTTTCTTGATTGAGAAAAGGATACAAAATGCAGAATCCACAATTTTGATAACTGAAAATTGCCAATTGTTTTGCAGTACTTTATTATATTGGGTGTCTTGTCTTTCTTGGGCTTTTAGTTAGCTAATGAATGAATACATTAGACACTTTTGGGTTTTAGTTGGGATTTTACATAGCTTGCATTTTAATTCTTTGGTTCTTTGCTGTTTCTATTAACCCATAGCATTATTTTAATAAATGTTATAATACCAACCTACTAACTCTGGACTATGTCTGTTTATTAACCTTTACGTGTTTAATTAAAATAAACAAATAAAGAGAAAAGAATGTAAAGTCTTGAGTTACTGGACTAACCCTGAAGAACGTGACCACAGATAACATAGCGTGACTTGTTTTTATGTTGTTTGTCAGCTGACAATTGCGCACACTACTGTTAAAATGGCTTTGGTTATTCTGGCCTTTTACCTTGGGTGGGGCGGGGTAGGTGCCAGTAGAGATGGGAACAAAGTAGCATTGGTTTGGGGCATTCTTTTCTAGTCTTGCCACTTGCCTTTCAGCCTCTTGCGTTACTAATTTCACACTTTTCTTATTTTTCCTTCTCCAAAATAATCACTGTCTGCTCACAGCATAAAGAGTAAAGAGATTTGTTGTGATGATATACCCCCCAAAACCAGTTTGATTCTTTGTTGAACCATTTATTTTCATTTCTATTAAGTATTTTATGGTCACATTATAAAGCAAAGAATCTGGTGAGGGTTTGCCTTTATTCACATTTGTGTTTTAATTGGACATTTTTCCTTTATATAAATGTTGAACTGTTTTAGTCACTGTTCCTTTTGGGGGCGGGTAGGGTGGAGTGGGGGAGCTCAGCCAGGTAAAGCCAAAGGTAGAGTGGCTCTGTTTCTCATGACAGTCCAAAGTAAGCCATTTATAATGACCATGCACCCCACTTCTCTCATAACCCCTGGTGAGAGATGAGACCACATCCTTGAGTTTTCTTGAGGTGTTCTTTCTCTCTCACCCTCTTCCAAAATACAACCAGAATACTCCATTAATACAGAAGTTAAAGGAAAATGACAATGGCATTTGAGAAGTCATAGCGTTTCTTGCATACAAGTCAATTTTAGATTTATTAAATACCTTAGTCTTTTCTTGGCTGCAACTTAGGTAAATTGACCTCCACATATGAATTCTTTAATTCTTGAGGTACATTTTTTATTTCACAGATATTGGTAATTTCTGTGAAACAGTTCTCCTGGTTAATAAGTTCTCAGGATGAATTTTTATGTTTGTAAATAATGGCTTATTTTTGTAAATTACACTTTATTTATTTTAAAGTTCTAAAACTTGGGGCTGAAACGAGTTACATGTTATAAAAGGCATAACTATACTGATAATGTTATTAACTAGAGTGTCAAAATACTCCCATATTTATATATTTCTATAGTATATCTACATAAATGAATTACATAAAATAGTGATAACGGGTGATTTAATCATAGAGATTAGTCGTTTGGATCAAACATATAGTTGTTTCTCGGGTGGGGGGGTTGTGTATTACTGTTAGGTAGAGCTTTAATATGCTACTAGCTCAAACGTTCTCATTGCTATACAGTTCATATATTATTTTGTAAAAATTTGAGGATGTCTGTCAGGCTGCTAATCTATAAGTCATCATGGTACCGTGGCACTTAAATTGATGAATTTTTATGCAACTCACTACACATTCTCTGAAGCCTTATGAGTGCAGTCTCATCTCATTTTCAGCTAATGGTACTTCATGTATAAGTATGTCATATTGTCACCTTTTATGTTGGAAAAGTTGTAAAAGACTTTTAAAAAGGTGAAAAGAGTAGTACAAATCCCATTTTTATGCAAGCTGTAATGGTATTAAAAATGAAACTACCAAAATCTTAGAATGATAAAATGCTAGTCCGTGTATTGTTTTATACTGTTGTTTGACAAGACAATTGAAAGTTAAGCTTTCAGTCGAGAAGTTGGTAAAATTAACGTACTTAATAGTTAAGCATGTTTTTCTTAGGGAAAATGTCAGGAAGAATGTAGCATGAAAGTAGATACACACGCCCTAGTGCAGTAGCTCCACACAGAGGAGAGTCCACTCAGAGGAGCAGGTGAAGCACCCTGTTCACAAAAGCAAGATGTGCACATTTATACACAAAGTAGGTGGTTATGGTTTTCTTTAAAAAAAAAAATGTTAGATACAAAGGATCTAAATTTTCTAGTGTACTTAGAGCAGACAATAGGTTTAAATGAAATTGGTCATTACCAAATCAAGAATCTTCTTTACCAGTGATGTCTAACACTTTCATATCCTATATGACAGTTCAGGGTTTTTCCAGTATTTTTTTGTTTGCTTGTTTGAGATAAAAGGTCTTTATTTCTTGATAACAACTAGCTATTACATGATTTCTAGCAAGTGATATTCAGTAGAAAGAAGTGTAATGCTGTATTATAATGTTATTTAATAGCAAAAATAGCTCAGAAAACTTTTCGACTCCCAAACCTTCTAAGAAGAACCGAAGGCAGTTTTTAATGTTACAAATTTCCCTAATGCCTTTATTTAAAACAAAGTTGTTAAATTTTACAGGCAATATTTTTAGAAATATTCATATGGTACATAAGTAATTTTGTGGTTTCCTTCGTAAGTTAATTTGAAATACCTTTGTTATAAAGAGACTTTAAAATTATATGCATACCTGGTACTCAATGCTGAATCAAACTGGTCCACCTAAGCATAGTACTCTCCTTTCTGTGTTTCTGCTGCACTAATTGCCAGGGGCGGGAGAGGAGGAGGAAGAATTGATTCATAGTAGAAGTGAATGGTAGGTGCAGCAAAAAGCAACACAATGTTGATTGCGCATTGATTATGATTTTTCTGTCCTTGGTAAAAGACATCGCCTTGTGGAAAAAGCTCTGCTCCCAGGGTAAGAAAAAAAAACCTATATATTTAAAATGCTACTGAGAAGTTTTGATTACCAAATACAACTTTTATGGTTTATACTGTAGTGGTGTGTATAAGACATTTAGAACTTGTGGAAATTGTATTTAGAGAGAAAAGTTTGAATAGGTCTCAGATCACATGTGAATGGAGAACCACGTATGACTGTACATGAAGTGCAATAAACCAACTGGAAAAAGTGCATGTGCTTCATACTCTCAAGCCAACGTGCAGCTGAAAATGCTGCTTGTGCTCCCACCAATACACATCAGAGTAAAGGACACACACATTTTCGTTTTTAGTTTATGATGCTTTTAACATGATTTAAAAGAAAATAATCTGACCTGGAACTCTATCACTTAACTGGAAGGTGATCATAATATTTGCCTTGACTTCAGTGATTACAAACAGGAAATCAATAAATAGGCTTTTAGAAAAGCTCCTCAGTTGGATGTACGTACAAAATAGTTAACCATTTCTAATTGAGAAGTAGGTACAATTTGTAGACTTTAGAAGTAATGCATTCTCTGTGGTAGCCATCAAGCTGAAAATGAGTAATTTTGATACTCCCTTTAAACTGAACACTCCCCGGTTCAGACACACTCCCAACTACCCTTGGTAACACAACTAACTGTTGATTTCCTTAATCCTATCTTGCTTTAATTTTTCCCCCTCAACTCCCTGGTTCCTGTTGGTATTTGAGCTTGCCTCTCCAGATCCAGAATATTAATTCTGCATCAAACTAGCTTCTCAAAAGGTAGAGTTTGTAAAGCAGGTCTTAATGTTTTTCTTCTTGGAAAAGTCAGGTGAGTATATTTCTAAATTAATAAAAGTTGTTAGTCTATACATTCATAAATGTATTAATATTTAGTTAGGAATTTCTATTGAGTGAAGGCAGTAGGTGACATTTGGGTTTCCTTCCTAATGTAATTTTTTATAATTATCAGCTACCTCTTTATGTGGTCTTGTTAGAAGACAGTTAAACTAATGGAACATTTAACAATTATGTTAAAAAATATTCCACACGTAGAAGAAAACTACCAGTGCTAGTTTGTGATCACACTTTTCCAGAAAATGTGTATTAAAATTAGTACACACCATCTTAAATGTGCTTATTTGTACATGTGTGCAATAAACAGTTTCAGAGAGCCTCTCAAAATTAGGATGAAGATGTAACTATTCTGTTTTTTAATATGCTCCTGTTACATAACTGGATATTACTTACACTCTGGTTACTTAACTGGATACTTAAGGAAAGTCATGGGAAAGAATGGTTAAGATCAAATACTAAGAGAGGAAAATATTTGCAGATGAATCCACAAGGATTTTCTGGCAGAACTGTTGGAGTTGATACTAAAAATTTCATGATCATTCACTTACTTAGAACTTCAAGATTGGGAATGAATAAAATAACGTTATGCTTGAAACCTGAATCTTGAAAGCTGCTCTTAATCACAGTGTTTTAAAGTTTGTCTTATAAATTAAAACCGAGTGGTAGTCTAAGTGGAAAGTTGCCTTGAATACATTTTAATTAAATGATTTATGTTAATGAATGATGCTTTTGCCCATTGTTTTCTCAGGTAAAAGCACTGAAAAATTGTTCAAAACTTAAACTTAAGATCTCCAGATGGCTGGGAAACTTAAAATTTGAGTTCAGTGGGTGGAGTGCCTATGAAGACACTTACCTAAGAGCTCAGGTCTCAAATTGGAATGTCGGTAGAAAACCAGACTCACAAACGGAACATACAAGTGCCCCACCCTAAACTTGTTCAGGCATCAGTTGGGATGGGGCCATATGACATAGCCATAAAGTTGGGATTTTAAGTCAAAGATAAAAATGAAACCGGGAGAGCCCTACGACATCTGGAAACAGTCTGTCATCACCAAATTATCAGTGTCAGTTCTAAAACGAATTAGGGTACCTCCCATTGCTCTTGGAGAGCATGACAGAAGCAGCCTGGCATGGGGACACACACAAAAAATGTAGTTTTAGGTACTCCAAAGGCCACTGCATTTTACTGGGATTCTATATGAGTGTTTGACAAAGACTTTGTACCATTCAAGGAAAATCACTGATGTGGACTCCCCCAACTGCCTGTATGCCATTAAACTAATAATTACCAAAAAGTCCTCATATATATCTTAACTCTTTCAAAGAGGAGTTAACCCAAAATTTTCAAAACTGCTTGTTGCAGTTTACTAAGGTTTCTCCATCTCTGTCCCTGCCTCCATTTAGACACTTCAGAATATAAAGAAAAGTTGAATCACATGGCATAGATGGAGCTAAAACTAGTGAGAGGTAATCTCCAGGGGGCATAGCTTCTTTTAATTACTGGAATAACGTAATAATATTACGTGTAATATTTTTATCTGTAGAACTCCACATCTGAGCAAATATACAATGAACTGTAGCCAGCAAGACTATTATTACGGGAAATACTGGGAAGCTCACTCTTTCCTTGCCTCTGTAGCCCCTAACTCCAAAGAGAGTATACTTTCAGGAACGCATCGGACCAAGCTAACAAAGGAAAAATATACATAGATTTAACGTATTTACAAACTGAAGAAATGAAGTTGGTCAGCACGCCAACTCCCATTTCTTAAGTGTGGTTTTTTTTTTTTTTAAGATTTTATTCATGAGAGAGGCAGAGACATAGGCAGAGGGAGAAGCAGGCTTCCTGTGGGGAGCCCGATGGGGCACTCGATCCCAGGACCCCGGAATCATAACCTGAGCCAAGGCAGATGCTCAACAACTGAGCCACCCAGGCACTCTTAAGTGTTGTTTCATTTGTCATCCTACCAGACCCAAAGGCGATTACATGACTCCACTGTGAGGTCTGATCCTCTGGAGCCATTTGCTCCCTGAGAGTTGGGTAACAGTGTCACAGTGAGCCATCTGAGCAGGTGGAAAGAAATGCCTTCCCATGTGTGTGTCCACGGGGCTCTCTTGCTCTCCTTTTCGGTCTGCATTACTGCCTATTTTCCCTATGAAAATTTCTTGTGTAGAAACTTCGTAGAGCTGTGGCAATGAAATTAAAATTCCGAAATCCCAGGGGGCAGTTTATGAGCTGGATATTAGAAAAGTTTGTTGTGGTACCAAATCGTGTAACAATGGGTTTTAAAACCAAATATTAGATCAAAGATACTATAGAAAGTATCCCATGAGGAATCATGTCTGTCTCGTGTTTTACTCATATTGATGAATACCAGCCTCGCACTCAGTGCCTAACTGGATCAGACACATGGGGTTAAGATGCTACAATCAGTATATGATTCAATAAAATCAGTGACTTAAAATTAACAAAAATAACCATTTCTTTGTATATCAAAATGCATTAAAACCAAATTTGTGCATAGATTGTGTTATCCAAAGTGGTAAAGCCATGTAATAAAGTAGATTAATGCTTTAGAGTCAGAAACCAAGAGAAACCCTCCATGTCCTTTCAAAAATGCTCCCCTGGTGACCTGTTTGGGGGATTTTGCTGTTGTTATTCTAGATACTGATAAGTCCCAAATATGTGGGTGGGGCAGACAGCATTATAAGAAATTTCAATCGAAGACATCTTTCATTGTACAAGAAATTTTTAGAAGCAAAATTTATAAATGTTTTACTGCCACCCTTAAGTTATGATAGTCAAACAAAACAGCTATGAGAAATTTAAAGGTAAAATATTGGTGAAACACCACAAATTAAAAACCATGGAGATAAGTATATACAGTGCGTATGCTGTGCATTGATTTTTTAATTTGTGTTTTGGAGCAGCATAAGCCTGCTTTCCGCAGTTGCACTGTGGGCTTCTGTTGCCAAAAGCATCCAAGTGTCAAAAAGCTTGGTGTATTGCAAACCAAACTGGAAATGTAACCTGCTTCTTAGGATCTTCCGTGCTTTGTCAACAGGAATATAAAAACTGTGCATTCATTGTCAAAATAAAGATTTCTATTCCACATCTATGTTATGACATACCAAGTTAATTTGGAATATGTGTGTCTACAGAGATAAATTAATAGTTTTAATTAAGGCTGCTTGATCAATCAGAGTCCTTTTTCTATGCTTCCTTTTATCATAGGAAATGTTACAAATAAATAGAGGCTGCTTTATTTTATTCATTTAAAACACTGGTGATTCTGGGAAGATGTTTTTGTTTTTTTTAGCACACTTTATTCTTTCAAGCAGTTCTATGCTCACAGGAAAATTGAGCAGACGGTGTACAAATTTCCCACGTCGTGCTATCTGCACACTTGCACCGCTTCCACCACTGTCAGCACCTTGCACAAGAGCCCCACATTGTTACACCCTGTAAAGCCCAAGTGACACATCGTAATCCCCTGAAATCCATACTTTTTACACTAGGGTTCACTCATGGTGGTGCATGTTCTAGGAGATTGGGCGAATGTATAACGGTATGTGTACATCATTATGGGAGCATACAGAGTACTTTCACGGCCCTAGAACCCCTTCTGTGCTCCACCATCCCCCAATCTCTAGCAACCACTCATCTTTTTTACCATGTCTATGGTTATACTTCCCCCCACAATGTCTTGTGGTTGGAATCATACGCTATCTAGCTTTCTCAGACTGGCTCCTCTCACTTAGTAAATATGCATTTCTAAGTTTCTTCCATGTCTTTTCATGATTTGATGGCTCATTTCTTTTTAGTGCTGAATAATACTTTGTTGTCGAGATGTAAGCACAGTTTATCCATTAACCCATTGAAGGACATCTCGGTTGTCTTCATGTGTGGGCAATCATGAATAAAACTGCTCTTGACATCCGTGTCCAGGTTTTTGTGTGAACATAAGTTTTCACTTCTTTGGGTAAATACCAAAGAGCACAATTGCCGGATCATATGGTAAGAGTATGTTTAGTTTTGTAGGGAATTGCCAAAGTGTCTTCTCGAGTAGCTGTACCATTTTGCGTTCAGAATGTCCTAGAAGGGTGACGATTAAGGAGGCAGATAAAAATATATGGATAGGAATTTCAAAACTGAACCATCAGTTACATTGTTTCATCAGACAAATCCAATTTAGAACTCATGCTGATTTATTAAAATTCCAAATATGTCCAAATGAAGAACTTTCAAAATCGCCAAGCTGTTTTATTCATGCTAGAAATACTTATGTGCTAGGATGATTGTGCTGAATACCATGCCTGACCCCTGACAGACAAGAATGATGATAACAGTTCTTGGTTCAAACAGCTCACAGGCTGGGACTGGGGAAGACAGACTTAATATAAAAGTAGTAAATTAATTATCCAGCCTATAGAACAACAACATTCCAAGCCTCAGTTCTGTGCAGAGTATCTAGTACATTTATGATTTTCTCTTGTGAAAAAGGGAACTAAGGTTCTGCTCATGGGAAAGATGGCTACAGTATTTTGGCAGAAAGTTTCACTCCTTGGCATAGCCACATTTGAAGTAACCCCATTTTGTACAAGCCTATCTCACTGAATTATTATCCAACAATGTATCTTCAAAAAAGTTACTCTGTTTTGATTGTTCAGTGTTGAGGTGAGAGCCCATTTGTCCTCAGCCAACTTTGACTTCTGTTGAGAAAGATTTCTCAGGCCCAATCATGGCAGCTCCATCCTGACCCTCCACATCCTGGACGCCTTCCTGGTCTCCTCTGGACCCGTAGCCAAGCCCTAGTGTGATGTTGCTCTACCAAGGTGGAATGCCTGGGGCCCTCGTACTAACCCCATTACCAATCTCTGAAATCTCTCTCATTCCCCTGGGATGCAACTTAATAGTAACTTTGAAATTAAACAGACTTCCATGGTCATTGTCTGAAAAGAGGAATTTTATCTAAAAAGGGCAGTCTTGCATTTAATCTTGGGAATATATGTGCCTTTAGAGTATGATTATTCTTTAAGATTGTTAGTCCTTTGGTTAGCTCTGTTCTTTGAAAACAGCCTCAAATGTGAAGGAAGTATACCTAGAGTGGTCTTAGAGAGTGGAGCACCCAGTACATTTTGCCGTTTCACATCTCTCTGCATTTAATTGCGATCAGAACCTAAGTGCTCAATAAATACTTGCTGAGTGAATAAGTGTGCCATTATATGTCTCCTTTCCAACCTGTCCTCAGAGCATTGTAAAATCAAGTGATAGACTTAGGCCTTGAAATTGGCGTGGAAACCAGTTGACTGGCTGCATGTACGGTGAAGGCATCAAGCCAAGGAGAAGGAGGGTGGTGGACGAACAAGTTCTACAACACCCGAGCCTGCACACAAATGTGTGGTGCCGAGACAGCTGTGCTGGCCTGGCCTGGCCTGGACCTTCCATCTGAAGAACTTGGATGCTACCCCTCACTCATCTGCTAGGCGTCAAGACTGCCTCTGGTAAATGCTAATGTGAAGGTACACTCACATTGTCGCTGAAGAAAAGGCAGGATACAGAGAGCACCTTATCCATGTTTCCATACCTGAGAGCAGCCAAGCACCTTCTCACCAGCATCACAAGTAAAAAGATTTGGAACAAAAGAAGTTGATCAAAGCCCCTTAGAAGTCTAAACAACTTTGGTGACCATACAGACTAACACATTGCCGATTACAGATGAGAAAACAACTAGGAGGCCCCAGAAATGATATTCCTGAATTCACAGACGTGGGTTACAGAGTGGTAACGAACTTCTTGATGTGCTGAGACACAGGTGGCACTCTCGGAGGTGGCACTCGGAGCAGAAACAGGCGGCACTCTCGGAGCACAGCATCCCAGACTTAACAGGTGTGGACTCCTCACAGGACTCTGGCTTTATTAACGGGAGCGTGACCCCCATACATCAGTCTAGTGTGTTTATTATTTCAGGTGGCATCTGCTAAAGACCAAATAAAACTGAAAGCCAAAATGGGCACATTTTCAAAAAACGTGTTTCATGGAATTCGGCTGTTACAGAAAAAATGCACAGAACCAGTCTAACCACTGAAGAGTGAAGCAGGAAGCAGGTGCATAGAAAGTCCAAGAGGTTAGGTTCTACCCTAGTCCCAGTGTGCGTGGTACCTAAGAGGCACTTGAGAAATAGTATCTGAATGGGCAGTTTTGCTCATCAGAAATCCCATCCCTGCATGTCGGAATTATTGCGTACCCCTACTTCTCGCTTACCCCAGAGTCCACCCACTGTTGCCCTTTCTGGCATGGTAGCCCCCGACGAAATCCCCTCCTACATCTTATGGCCCATTCTAGATGCCCTATCTGTCCTGCACAGTCGTTAGGAGGAAGGGGAGCAAATTGTTTGTGGGAAGGCCTGGCTCCTGACCCCAAACCCTGTAGCTCATGTTGGTTCCCCAGAATAGGGCCTCCCAAAGTTTTCCATGCCTGACTATTAATCTATAAAGTAGCTGAATAGGTCGCTGGGAGCAATCGATGAGGGCGGGGGGCTGGTGGGGAGGGGGTCCCGGCCCGAACCAGAGACTCCGGTTCAGGGGTCATCATCACCTGGGTGGATGCATTTGAACCTATTTCCTTGGTACTGAGGGTGGGGACCCAGGCAAAGCAAAGCTGCTACTGTGTGGAAAGGTGGCCCCAGAAGTGATGGCCAATCAAGAACGGAAGTTCAGAGTTGGACATAACATGACTTGAGAACTAATATTGTGAACCTACCTTCGCTGTTTAGGACGTAGCGAATGTCACAAGCTTCTCTGCTTGACATTCAGAAGAAATGTTGATAATAAAAAGTGAAGCTAATCTGTTTTTCTGAACAGAACATAAGCTATTATCTACAAGAGTGGGTTATTGGCCTTCCTGGTATCTGGCATACGTCTTCTATTCCTAAATCCTTAGTCACCTACTTCTGAGTCAGAGCAGGAGAACATTTTACCAAGAGTTGACCTACAGGGGAATGATTCTCCGCTACTGCATATGTTAATGAGAAAGTTAGAGAGACCTAAAGACTTAGAAAATTCTCAGTATAATAAAACAAGCTTTCCTCTCACCTTGACCAGCAATGATTTAAAAAAAGAAAAGAAAAGAAAAAAAAGTGTTCACGTTATTAGGAGCATGGTGGGCTATTTGAATCAACGATTTGATCCCTAGCTACTACACATCTCCTTTTGAAGAGACATGAATTGTTAATTGAAGATTTCCACTTGGTTTCAATGATTCTGAATCCATTCCTTTTTTTTTTTCTTTTTGTCCCTAGCAACTTGATTCAAATTCACCGTTTAATTACGTGGGATTTCAGTGTCCTTGAAAGTTAGCATATTTGATTTTTTTTCCCCACAGAATTTAGTTCCTGTGCATTAGCATAGTGACCAGCAGGGTGGTTCTTTCACTATATTTAATGTTCTGCAGACTGTGACAATTTATTTCTAGAAGAGGCATTCATACCAATACTTTCATCAGAATGCTGTCACCGAGTCAGGCCTGCACACTTACAAAGCTATTGCATCTCATGTGGGTTTCTCCAAACAGGGTAGTTGACCATTTAAAGAGAACTGAAATATTTACTATTAGAACACTACATCACATCTAAACTGGGCCTTAGGCTACAAATTTTTATTTATTAAACCTAAAAAACATTTATGGAAATAATTACGAGAGGATACAAATGCCTCACTCTCTAAGACAAAATTTTAAAGATCACCTACTGCTAATATTTGAAACAATACACAGAATATAAAGTAAATGTGGCTGGCACTCATATGTGTCTGATAATTTTTTACTTTAAAATATATCTGGGTTTCTAAAGTGAGCTCTGTGATTGTTTTAACAACAAAAATCAATTGACCCTGACTTACTCTCATTGACAAAACCTTGGAGAGCATGAACTTAGATCAGGACTCTGAGATTTTGAAAGAATCTGATTTTAACTACTTTTTGGTAAAGGAGAAATGGGTGGCATAGATTGTAGTGCAGCAGTCAGCCCGTGGCGCCCAGTGAGGAATGGCCCCACTGCAAGGACTTACACTCTGGGGCACAGGGCCAGTGGTCTGTGCCTTGCCTGGGAAGTCCTGGGACACAGGAAATTAGAGACTTTAGAAAAGCCTGTTCTTATACTTCCCTTTGGGAAGTTTGTGACAAAATGTGTACACCTACCTGCTTCTCCATATTGTTTGTTTTTCTTCTTTGTACCAGAAAGGGGAGTACTTGGGTCTGCCTTCTTGAATTGCTGGGCACCTGTCATGGGTGGGAGTGTACACTCTGGTAATCTGTGTATTTTTTCAAATATTAGCAGTAAGTTGACCTCCATCCCCTACTTTTAAAGAATAAGGCATTGTTGTTCTTGTAATTATTGCTGTCAAAGGGGTTTAGGTTATACAAGAGTTTGCTGCCCAGGACACCTGCCAACGTCGCGTGTCACAGATCTGCCCCCAGGGACCTGGGAACTGGCCTCGGCAACATTGCCTTGAAGATCTGAGGTGTTCCCCAGAGTTTTACCCAATTTGTGCAGAGCTACAGTCATGTGGGGGACCGCGTGCCACATAGTGCACTCTCCACCACAGCCAACGTAGAAAAAGAAACATTTTTTTTAAAGATTTTACTTATTTGAGAGAGAGAGAGAGAAAGACAGAGAGAGAGAGAGAGAGAGAGAGAGAGAGAGACAGCACAAGCAGGGGGAGGGGCAGAGGCAGAGGGAAAAGCAGACTCCCCTCTGAGCCAGGAGCCTGACATGGGGCTCAATCCCAGGACCCTGAGATCAAGACTTGAGCCAAAGGCAGACGCTTCATTGTCTGAGCCACCCAGGTGTCCCTAAACTATTTTCTTCTACATCCCAATGGCAGCCCACTCTCCCGACTGATAGAAAAAAAAGTTGAGCTCATAGTTACTTTAAAAAAAAAAAAGTAATTTTTTGGGAAGCAACTAGAAAGTACTTGTCAATCAGAATTTCCAATTAGAATTGTACATCCTTAAGGTGTTCTACAGATATTTTTCTTGAGAAGTGTTATGCATTTAGGCTATGTGTAGTTTTGGCCACTTGCAACTTCTGGTGATCTGGACAGGTTACTTGAAACTCAAATCTCAGGTTTCTCACATTTTCCTGGCACCACATGACAGACATGTATTTAAACTGGAGTCAGCAGGAGAGGAAGCCTTCCCACCTTATCACAGTCTTGAGAGAATGGAACGTGCCTTCCTAAGACGTGCACGTACACGTGCATGTAAAGGGGGTTCGGGGATCCCTGGGTGGCTCAGCGGTTTAGCACCTGCCTTTGGCCCTGGGTGCGATCCTGGAATCCCGGGATCGAGTCCGGCGTCGGGCTCCCGGCATGGAGCCTGCCTCTCCCTCTGCCTGTGACTCTGCCTCTCTCTCTCTCTCTCTCTCTCTGTCTATCATAAATAAATAAATAAATAAATAAATAAATAAATAAATAAATAAATCTTTTTTAAAAAAGGGCGGGGTGCTCAGGCACTCTGAAGTGTTAAGCAAGATGTGTTACAAATTTCCTACGTGGTTAAAAAATTATGCATTTTATAACTAAGATGAAGTGTTCCAGTAAAATACGGCTGAACTTGTCCCACTTGTAATGGGCATACACAACCGTGATTGCCTAAAAAGTCACTATTACTAAATGATATTTAAACCTTGTCTATCTACATATGAAATTCTGCTTTGTAAACATCCGATTACATGAATTGAACATTTCAAAGGGTAATCAATACCTACACGTGCCCAACAAACAGATTAGGATGTTTACTCCCAGGTGGTTTTGCTCCTATTATATGACTGTTATTCAGATGAGGCACATACGTGGCCAGCCTAACAGGGACAGCATCCAGCTGGTGTCTGGGAAAACTGCACAACAATACTTTTCAAACTCTCTTGTCCTCTGCTCACCCTTTCCAGGTACAGACACATGCCCTGCCATGACCAGTTAACCTGATATTCTTCTTCTTTTTTTAATTTAAATTCAATTAGTTAACATATAGTGTATTGTTAGTTTCAGGGGTAGAATTTAGCGACTCATCAGTTGCATATAGCATCCAGTGCTCATCCCATCACATGATGTGCCCTCCTTAATGCCTGTCACCCAGTTACCCCGTCCTCCCACCCGCCTCCCTTCCAGTGCTTTCTATGGTTAAGTGTCTCTTATGGTCTGTCTCCCTCTCTGATTGCATCATATATATTTATGTAATATATATAATCTGTTCTAATGTCCTTCTACTGACTGTAAAACTTGCTGAAAGTTTCTTCTTCTAAATGTTAATGTTGGAGAAATACAAGCAAACACTAACAAGCAGACAAAGACGAAAGAGGCTTTCCTGATCGTTACTTTGCCTGTGTTCCTGCAAAGGAAAACTCCACCGTCTCTCTACCAGTTCTCCAAACTGGATCCATTCCTTTCTCAGGAATGACCGGCTCTGCTCTCATTGTCAACAGAGGAGCATGCATCCTGTGCAACTGAGGAATCCCTCCCCTGAGAAATAGCGAAATAGAGGGATGCCTGGAGGGAAGTTTGCTAGGTCAATTGCCCTTTGTCATTGAGGGAATGTGTGGGATAAGCAGTCCGTTCTGCACACTACCTATGAGGCAGGCTTTATCTTCACCTGACATTGTAGTGCAAATTAGGCCCTGCTTGTCCAGGGGGACCAGGCCAGGATGAAGACATAGATGCCAGCCAGTTTTTGAAAGCACCATGGCCTTGGTTCAGAGGGACGATCAGACACAGAGCATTATCACACTATCAAATATCTGGAACTCTTGTGTTGTCTGTGTGAGGACAGCTTTGTTTTGCAAGAAACCTAACCCCTCTGAAAAATACGATAGAAAATGTGGTAATAACGATAATATTCCCTGGAATGTTATATAGATCTGCTATTAAAGTACTCAAAGAGGGAAATTCAGAGTGAGGGGGAAGAGGAGACAAGAACTGAGTCTGGTCAGATGGTCAGAGGAAAATCCCATGAGAACATTGATAAATAGACCAGTCCAATCATCCCTCTGTTTGGGCAGCTAGACAAAAATGGGAGGGAAGTGGGGAAGGAGGTAAAATGGTTGGTGCCAGTGTTTTTTAAATTTTTACTTGTAATCTCTTACATTCTTGGCTTTTATAATCCTTCCACAGTTAAGCACATGCTAGAAATATTGTTTTTTCTTTGAGTAGATTTAATGTTTGTCAGAAAGCAAGAGCCTTGTAATTGGTCTTGTAGATGGTTCCTGGCTCCAGACTGTAAAAAAAAAGGTCAGGACAGGAGCTCAGTTGTGGTGTGGAAGAGACAGACTTGTATAAACACAAGACTAGAGTTGAAATCATTCCTATGAATGGGTTTCTGAGTTGGAAACCTGTGTTTTAAATAACAGAGGTGTGGGGATGCCTGGGTGGCTCAGTGGTGGAGTGTCTGCCTTCGGCTCAGGTCATGATCCTAGGGTCCTGGGATTGAGTCCTGCATCGGGCTCCTGTAGGGAGCCTGCTTCTCTCACTGCCTGTGTCTCTGCCTCTCTCTGTGTCTCTCATGAATAAATAAACAAAACCTTAAAAAAATAATAATAGAGGTGTGAAAATGATGCCAAAAGTCAACTGACTGGAATAGTGAAATTAAATTGGGAATAAAGCTGAGGAAAATGTAAAAAACCAGCCATGTGATCATGTTGGGAACATTTATTTTTCTGAGGAAAATTTCCGGGTCTTAGGGAAATTTTCTTTTGCATGACATGTGAATTTAAGCATATGGCTAAGTTTTATGATGGCTCCCTCCACCCAGTCATCTAAGAAACCCTGGGGGATATGGGGCTTAGTGGACATGAACCCAAGGTGGAAAAACAGGGCACTATTCACAGTCACATGGCATTTCATCCCAGGTTATTTCCAGTTTAAGTTCTTTCTCACTGCTGAGAATCAAATTCAATGCTTTCTTCCCTTGTGGTAGATGTACCCTCAAAGCTACAGTAAAGGACCCTTGAGACACACCAAATCCAACATGGTACCCATCACCTTCCCATTCAGATATTTTTACCTCACCATCCACTAGTTCCCCTGAACCTGGAAGTCAGCCTTGACTCCTTTCTCTCAGACCCTCCGACTTCCAGCATCCAGCGTGTTGGTTTCCTCCTCTGTATTCTTCCTCTGCACTGCACAACCTCCATGTTGGCACCATACCTCCCTGGGCCACTGCCCCAGTGCCCTCTGACACCACCTCCACTTCCATCTGCCTCCAGCAAACCCTCCACACAGCTCTTAAGCCCTTTCAGACTCATGAATGCTCATGCCTGGGCTTTCCCACACCATCCTTCATTTTCTTTTGGAATCCAAAGCCCAGAAAATTCTATTTTTGGTATTATTCTCCTTTCTGCAAGCCTCTAACTTGCCAATTACAACTCAGCTCTGTGGATAAACTATAGTGACTACAGTTGTCTTATGCTCAAAGCAGCGATTCTTCCAGAATGCCCTTTGAGATATTTGTGTCCTTCACACAAAGCTCATATCCCTTCAGCAGACACTGTAATCCCCTACATCACCTCTCTGTGCCCCCAGTAGCACAGTAGAGAGGCTCTACTCCAGCCTCTCCAGTAGCTGGAATCCAGCACCTTTTCCTCAAAACACCCACTTTTGTGATACATTCTTCTGCAAACCACTTCAGCATGCCTGCCTCCCTCAGAAAAACAAAAGCACATTAGTGAGACAAACCGTACCTAGTGTTCTGGACACGTGCTCTTGGAGGACTTCAAGCCAACCCAACCCCTAGCTGGTCACTCTACCAGAGAATCCTGGCAATGACCTAACATCCTGCATCCTGACCTCCCTGCTGTCATGTCTCCCCACCCTCTCAGCCCTCATGCGTCAAACTCCTGTCCTACTCGAATGACTGTTGGTCAACCTTCAAACAAGTTACTTGCTATTTCCTCTGAATACCCTCTATTGACTTCCTACTTTTGCTGGCTAACTGGACTTTATGTCGGAAAGTCTTCTCTGAATTGCCAAATGGGTTTCTGGCCCCTTCCAAGTATCCCATGACTCCCCAAAAACAGTGTGGGAGTGTTATTGGCACTTCTCACATCCTACATGCTCACCTCCCCATCACATCATGATGTCCTTGAGAGAGGAACCATGTGTCATTTATCTGGTATCCTAGCACCTAGAATAGCTGCTAACACTTTAAAAATAATTAATAAATGATTGTCCTAAAGTGAATGACAAACTTCTGTTTCTGGCAATATGGCAGGCTGAGTAGTAGTATACATGTTTCCACTGAAAATAGCAAAGTATGTTGTGTAAAATATATTGTTAAAATATTTTAAGCCAACAAAACAGCATTGATAAAGAATCCTCTGGCCAAACTTTAGATGATGGTGTGAATCTAGCAGAGTAACTGGAGTTTTGAGACTGGCTCTTGCTAAGCCGAGATACTGGTCTCAAATTTATCACTTTGTAAGGCACAGAGTACAAGAGTCAAGACCTGATGCCAACTCAAAGTGAGAACTCCAGTAGAAACCCCTCACCCTGTAGAGCTGGACTCCTCAGTACAAAGGTAGCTGAGAAAGGACTTGCCTACACAACACACACAGGACCTTAAGGAAAAATGCTGCCTATAGCCTGGAGTCTAACTGGTGGAGAAAGAGAGAAGCAAGATAACCCTGAAACCTTATCCATAAACTGCCTTCACACTGATTTTTTGCCTGGCTTCAAACCTTCTGGATGGATTAAAAAGTCATCTCAAGCCAAATATTTAAAGTATCTTACCAGCACCTTCCAGGAACAAACAGAAATGCATCCTTTCAGGAAAAATCTCCCTTCATCCCAAGCTTCAAACTTACTACAAATAAAATTCCAAGAAAAGCAAATGCATAAACAAATGAGAAAATAAAGCAGCATGATGTGTGTATGATTATAATTACAGACAGAGATACAGCAGGAATAGTCACAAGGACTTAAGGTACAAGATGTACCAGTCACACCCTACAATCTCTATGTTTAATACATTAAGGAAATAAAAGACAAGCTTGAAAATACATATGGGGAACACAAAACTAGAAAGAATAGTCAAGCACACAGTAAAAGACAAATAAAATGCTTATTAGTGAAAATACATAATAATTGTAAGTAAAATCTCAATGCATACGTTTTACAAGAGCTTGGATACAGGTGAAGAGACAAGAAAGTGTCCAAATGTCACATGGATAAATAGTGTGAACGAGACTTTGAAAAATATGAAGGTCAAGTGACTTTTCCTGGAACCCTGACTTTTCCTATAGTCAGGGTTCCAGGAGGAGAGAGAGGTGTCATTAGGCAAAGCCAGGAAGTGAAGAGACAGACAACGGCGGCATTTCCAGAACTCATGAAAAACACCACATCGTAAATTTAATATCAATGAATAAAAAGAAATCCTCATCTTGACGAACTAAATGTCACATTCAATCAATGAAGATCTATTTCAAGAATAAGGGTGAAATATATTTTCAGATTAATCAGAAGCAGGAGAGTTTGCCAGAAGGCACATCCTAAAGGGAATCTTAAAATACATATTTCAAGCAGAAGACAAGTGACCCTTAGTTAAATATCTGAACGTTTACAATGGAAGAAAAGATCATGAATGGTTGTAAATATGTGTGTCAATCTAAATAGACCTTGATCACATAAAATAATATTTTGGAGTTCATGAAAACCAAGATCAAGTTAAACGCCCATCAATAGTATACATCAATAGTATACATCAATAGAAAGTAGTGAATGGAACCATTCAGATTAGGTTGGGTTATCCCAAGGAACAAGCAACCCTAAAATGTCAATGACTGAACACGATGAAGCTTTATTCTCCCTTGTATAACTAACCTCCTGCAGGTTGGTACAGTACCCACTGAGTCATGAACACTCAAGGACCCAGAGTAATGAAGTTTCCATCTTGACACTTCTTTCCAAATTCATAATGGCAGAGAAAAAACAAGAGAATCACTCACTGGTTATTAAACACATATGACCTCCCTCATCTCTGACTGGCCGAAGCAAGACACATGGCCATACCACATTCACGGCATGGGGTGGGGAAGGCCAATCTACCATGAGACTAACAGGAAGAGTACTGGTGGTTTGTGAACAGCTCTAGTGACAAAGTCTTGTGTTGAGGGTGGGTGGATACAGGATAACAGAATTTCTTCAGAGAAGTTTGTGTTTGTTCCTGCAAAAGTGACAGGACATGATGAAGGAACCACCAATAGAACATTGTTTCATTATATATGTGTTCCATTCTTGAAGAGGGGAAAAAAGGGGTGAGAAAAATAATCAGTCTAAATAAGCCCCCCCCCAAAAAAAAAAAAAGAAAAAGAAAAAGGAAGAAGAAGAAAATAAGAAAAGTCAGGAGAAATAAAAAGCATAAACTAAGGGAGTTGATATAAACTTACCAGTTATAGCAAATGTAAATGAGCGAAAAGCTCTCATTAAAACATAAAAGCTTATTATGCTGGATTAAAAATACATAGTTGTATGTTCTTTAAAATACAAAAGACAAAGGGGCTCCTGGGTGCTCAGCTGATTAAATGTCTGACTCTTGATTTTGGCTTAGGTTGTGATCTCAGGGTCATGAGATTGAGCCCCATATAGGGCTCCACAGTCAGCGGTGAATCTAGTTAAGATTCTCTCTTTCTCTCCTTCTGCCCCTTCTTGACCCTACCCTGTGCACTCTCTCTCTCTCCCTCAAAATAAACAAATAACAAATACTATTTTTTTAAGAGTAGAAAAGACAAAGAGTTTGAAAGTTAGAAGATGGGAAAAAAACATACCAGCAAAATTGTGAGCTAAAGAAATCAGGTGTTTAATTAATTAATTAATTAATTAATTAATTAATTAATTAATTTATGATAGTCAGAGAGAGAGAGAGGCAGAGACATAGGCAGAGGGAGAAGCAGGCTCCATGCACCGGGAACCTGAAGTGGGATTTGATCCCGGGTCTCCAGGATCTCGCCCTGGGCCAAAGGCAAGTGCCAAACCGCTGTGCCACCCAGGGATCCCAAATCAGGTGTTTCTATATTAATATAAGACCAAACAGACTTAAGACAAAAAGACATATTAGAGATAATGATAAAGGTTCGTCAATAATTAATAATTTAAAAATTTGAAGCAGACATCTAAAATAAAAAGTTATCAGACCTATAAGGAGAATTGAGCCAAGCCATATTTAGACTGAGATTTTAATGTCATTTTCTCATGAACCAATAAAACAGGCATACAGAAAAGCAAGTGTAGATATAGAAGAAAGGTAGAATATTTGAGCAATATGATTAAAAATATTGACCCAGTGCATCTATTTAGAGAACACTGTATCCAACAACTGCTGAATACAAATTATTAGCTGTTTACTGTGTCAAAGCAAGTCTTCAAAAGGATGGAAATGTTCATGCTGTCTTTCCATAGTACAATTAAAGTAGAAATCAATAACAAAAATATAACCAGAAATCTCCTGTGTGTTTGGAAATTAAGAAGCACACAACGGAGGCCACCATGGGTTGCATAAGGAACAATGATGACAATCAGAATGATGATAAAATTAGAATAGAGAAAATTTTGAACTGAAAGACAGCAGCAGTACTGTATATCAGAATTTGTGATATGACTAAAGCACAGAATGGAGGGAAACATACAGCCTTGGATGTTGAGCCTATAAAACAAGAAAACCCAAATTTCTGAGCCCAGTTCTGTAGGGAGGGGTAAGGGGGCAGCTTCATGTTTCTCCTCCTCAAACCAGGCAGAGCAAAAACGAAAATATTTGCAAACCCTTCAAGTGTACATTTTTCAATAAAACTGTAAAGTAGAGGAAGTCTGCAAATTCCAAAACATTAGCAAGTTTTGGGGAAAAATACAAGAAGTCGGTGTGGTCAATCCAGTTAGCCACCAAGATGTGAGTGTAAAGGGGTGCCACCCAGATGGAGATTCCACAGGCAAGTCTGATAATGAGCAAGGTGAGAGTCTCAGGGGAGAAGGAAGAAAGGTATGGAGTGGAGACAAGGGACAAAGGTCCCCAGATTAAAGAAATTGCCTGTCCTTCTGGCAGCACAGGAAGTAGCCTCTTATGTGGGAAACTAAGGAAACTCAGCCAGTTAGCTGAACCAAGTACTTCTGTTAAGAACTTGTCCAGTAATATCCAGCGCTAACAAATGTGGATCATGGGAGTAAAGCATCTGCATCTGTAGAAAGATATCTTAAGAAAAAATAGAAATTAAGGCCTCTCAGCAGAAGGAAAAAAATGAACAACAAAAAAGTACAGAATTCCCAAAGCAAAAGATACTTGACATACAATATTCCAAAATGCGTCTTAACAGAAAAATAACCCTACAAGACAATTGAAACTCTAGAAGGACACTATACAAAGTAGTTTTCAAAAATTCAGAGATAACTGGAACTGAGGGAAATTCATGAGAAAAATGCAAAATAATTTCATATGGTAAAGTACACAAGGGAGAATAGATATCGTGGAAACAAGGATAAATGCTGGAGCTCAGGAAATGAGAAAAGAAAGTGGGGAAAATAGATTAACAGGATTAGATAAAAAAGATAGACTCAGTGCTATCAAAAGAGGTCCAACATTTGTATAACTGCTACATCCCAAGATAGAACAACAAAATAGAACAGATACTTAAAAAAACTATCATTCCAGAAAATTTCTCTAAGTGTGTTTTAATTGGGTAAGATGTTTATATGGAAAAAATAAATTCCTGATAATATTCAAGACAAAGGTGAATAGTGACGGAGGACCTGACACTCCAGCTTGTTGTGGTGCTCATGTCCTTTTGGGAGCTGCTTGTGTCAGTGGAAGGGATGGCATATTCAGACACAGATTTCAAATATGTGTGGATTTGATATTTGACAAGTAGTATTTCAATTCAGCGTCACTTAATAGCTGGTGAGATAACATTTCAATTCATTTAATACACACTGTTCTGGCATAGCCAGCCATCTATTTGTAAGAAAATATAAAGAATTATAATATATAAAAATCTTACCTTGTATCACAGGAAAACAAATTTTAGGTAAATCAAATGCTTAATCTAAAAAATTAAAAAGAAAAATAAAACACTTCACAAAAGTAAATGACTATATTCATAATCCAGAGGTGAGAGAGATTGTCTCCTCTGGCAACCTTAAAAAATAAAATAACAAATATGTAGACTCATGTGAATATATAGATTATTCTATATATAAGTTTTGTATGGGAAAAGAAAAATTAAGAACACTTAATAATCAACAAAATATATAGTAGACATTGCTGGAGTTTAATTTCTATAATGTAGAGACTTCTTACTAATCGTAAGGATGGATACAAATAACCCAATAAAAAATGGGCAAAAGATTTAGAGAGGGAATTCACAAAGAATCAAATCCAAAGAGAAATAGTCTGAAAATACAACCAAATGCCAAATAAAGCCTGAGTGAGGTAACAGCCCAGTGCCAAGACATTTCTCAGTTATCAAGAATTGGTCATAAAACAGAAGGAAAAAAACCCAAAACTGCCAGTGTGGAGGTAAGGATCAGGGCACTATAGTGCATTGCTTGTGGGAATGTAAAAATTCACAGCTGTTTTGAAAACAAATTGGCAACGCTTGTTAAAATGAGAATATATAAGCCCTTTAATTCAGTGGTTCCATTCATGAGAGTCCACCCCTTGGAAATAAAAGGATCGATTTATGAGAATACTTGTATGAGGACATTTATCACAGCATCATTCATAGTGGCAAGACCCAATGAAGACACAGAATTGGGGAAATGATTGAGTAATTATAGTAAAATGACTCGGAATATCATGAAGCTGTTACAAAAATAATGAGTTAGAATTCTAACAGGTGAGTTGGAGGGATTTCTTATGAGGTATTGTTGAGTGTCAAAAGCAAGATTCAGGAAACTCTATAAGGTGATCTCCATTTAATAAATAATAACCAAACCCTTCACTATCTATGTCTAGGTTTGTGCATGTCATAAATACGTGTGAATATGATTATATGAGCATTGAGAACAGTATTTAAAGATCTCTATAGGTCGTCGACATCAGGTAGTGGGCACTTGTTCCTGATCCCTGGACCCCCAGCTAGCTATGTTACTTTCCCTGCCATCTACCACCTGACCGTTATGTCCATGCCACGTATTCTAGGGTTTTGTGCACTCCACTTCTAGGTCATGATTTCTGTATTAGACAACACAAGTAGCTATAAAAGAGAGAGAGAGAGAGAGAGAGACCAAGAAATTGAATGGTTCAATTTGGGTAGACATTTGCCTCTTGTTCACATTACTGTCCGAGGCTAGGTTGACTAATTGGCTCTCGTTAGAGTGGTAATCTGGACAAACAGATTACTGGAGTGCTGGTGGCTTGTTATACTGTGGCCCAACCCTCGGAAAAACTCCCCCTGAGGAACTTGGAAGGCAGACCACAGGCCAGCCCAGCCTACAGCTCCAGGAAAAGCAGCTGGCTGGTACCATCATCTTGGTGTGTGTTGTCTCCTCCCTGCTGCTTTTGGCAAGGTTGTTGAAAGAGGTTTCTGAACTCAAGAAAGAACAAACTGACTTGCAAGGAGAGGTGGAGGGGAATAGAGTACAGAGATTTGGGGCCAGGTCTAACGGACAGCCCACTGCTTCTATGCCCCAACCAGCAGGAGATAAGATGGCTGTTGCACATCTTCCACAACCTTTCTTTCTCAAGAGCATCCCTCTGGGGGCAGAAAAAAAAGAAGGGCTCTACTCCTGTAGAAAAGTTAATCATCCAGAGAGAAGGCCTTTCTACCAGAGCTGTGGTTTTAGACAAGCTCAAGTCACCCACCATTAAGTTGAGAGAAGAACATGTGTTGAACCAGGAAGGGAAGGACATAGAATTGCAGAAGGCTTGCGAACTACATCTAGAAAACATTTCCAATGTAATTAGCATACGGAAGAGGCTAAAAATGAACATACCAGATACTTGCTAAGATTCTGAGGGAATTAGACTGTCAAAGGATAGCTCACACCCAATCTGCGATGAGCTGGGTGTGAAGGGACCTATGAGGACCAGAGCCTAAGACAGGGTGCCCCCAACCCGCATCATGGTCAGTTCTGCAGCTGCCCAGGGTGGGTGATCCCCGAGCACCACTTCCCATAGGGTGATAACCTGGTGATAATGGACACGGCTTCCCAGAGGCATAGCTGGGAGCCAGAAGGAACACTGGACCAGGGACTTCCCCCCAGAGGGCAGAACTGAGGTCTCAAGAGAAATCTTCCCTGCAGAAGTTGTTTTGCAGCCTCTGTGCAGCATGACGCATCATGGTGAAGGACCAGTGGCAGCCATGGTTTCTCTTCCCTCCTTTTCTGAAATGAGACTTTCCACTGGGGCATTCTGTGTCTGCTGTAGCATTACCTGTTAGGTGGAGGGATTGATTATTATTTTTTCATTTACAGAGCATCAGACCTGATGAAGAAAACTGTGCATTGCGCAGGGATCTCTAGGGTGAGCTAGCTGAGTGACTTTGGGCCATCTTCTTGGGGGCAGGTAGCCCGGATTGCCCACAACAGACAGGGAGAATGCACACATAATCGGTGGCTAGGATGTGGAGGCCCAGGTGGGGACTTTTTATAGCCCCCTACCTTGTTCCCCTGAGCACCCCCAGCAGCTAGGTGTTTGCTTGACGAGGCTCTCCCAAGGGAATGTGAGAAAAGTGTGATGTCCAATTTCCACCCCACATCCCTAGGTTTCTGCTCTTCCCCTCTTCTGGCTGGCTGGAAAGTCAGTGATGACAGTGGCCTTAACAAGTACATAGAGAAGAGGGCAGGGCCTCCATCACTGGGTCCCTGAATAACCACATCAAGGACAGCCACCGCCCATTTGGAACACCTTCACTGAACAAGATCAACTGTTAATGGAACAAGACATGCCCTTACATCTTTTTGAGTTGTCGGGACTTTTTAGATATCACAACTAGTGTAACCCTACCAACACCCATAGGTTTTTGTGGTACGGGTGGTGAGACCTAAGAAAGGGTGCATCAGTTTCTTATGGTTTCTATTACAAACTATTGCAACCAGTGGCTTAAAGCAACACATATTTAATTCTCTTAACTGCGGAGGTCAGAAGTCAAAAATGGATGTGCAGGGCCCTCCTGGAAGTTCTATGGGACAACCTGTGTCCTTGCTTTTTCCAGTGGCTAAAGGTCACCTACAGGCCTTGGCTGCGGCCACCTCCATCTTTAGAGCCATCAGTGCCACACCTTCTCTCCTTGCTGACTCCTGCTTCACGGTCACAGGTTCTTTCTGACTATGGACCTCTTTCCTCCCTCCTCTACAAACCCCAGTGATGACAGGGGGCCCACTGGGATAATCCAGGAGAATCACCCCATCTCAAGGGCCTATTTTAATGACATTTGCAGAGTCCTTTGGTCAAACAAGATAACATACTCACGAGTTTCAGGGGTTGGGATGTAGGCACCTAGCAAAGGGATAGTATTCTGTCTACTAAGAGGGTAGAGAGAGGAAGGAAAAGGGGAGGAAACACTAAAATGCCCCAAATCTCAAGCTTCAGTGTTATCACGCAAAATTGCATGTGTGTGTACATAAACAAGCAACTTTTCAAAGAAAACCAGTGTTTGAAATAAAATGATGAAGGAGAGTATAGCTGGAAAAAAAGAGGACAAGTAAGAAGTGGAGGGAGTTATTTTCTAGGAACAATTTAAGCTAGCATATCCATTCATGCCTCTGGGCAGGCAAAGGTATTTCATAAAAAATCATTTCAAAATTTGATTCTATTTCTCATAGTCTGAGTTTCAGTTCCCTTGATGGGAACAGAAAAGCAAGTGAGGGCATGGATGGGGATTTTCATTTTTTAAATGTTCCCAAGGTGTTACTTTTCTAGAACAGAAACCTGCTACTCTCGCTTCATTATAAAATCAAAATCTTTTTTTTTTTCCTGAGCTGCTGTTCATTGAGCAGTATATCCACCTGACAGCCAAGCTGGGCCTCGTGCAATGCTTGCCCATTGATAGGTGCTGGGAAGAGCCGTAAGAAAGCCAGATATCTTTTAAAGATGGTATTGAGAAAAGTAGCACTTAAAATAAAATTCTTAGAGAGAGAATCCCTTGGAGAGAAATGAGGTGAAATTAGACATAATACCTATTTTTATCCTCTTGAAATTCAAATTTTCTGGAACCAAGAGCGAGATTACTGTGTGAGCCTTTTTCTTTCTTTAATTCCTAAAGAGTTTTAAGAATAACTGTTTCCTTTCCTTCATTTGATTTTGTACTCACATTTGAAACTGAGTGTATTTTCATGGAGACCACCAATAAACTAATTATAGTTGATGAATGTCACTGGACAAGGATGCATATGTGATCACAAGGGACATTTTCCCACGGCCTTCTGATGGAACATCGGACCCCTCCACACAGTGCTCCAGTCCATCGCTAGAGTTGACACTCCAGTTGCAAATCTACTTGCCATCCTGACATGGAGAGTTGGCTTTCAAAGGGATGGGAGACAACAGAAGGGAGACAGGAGTACAGCAGTAGAGGGAGGAGTTGGAGGAAGAAGGTAAGAAATGGTATGAAGTAGGGAAAATGGACAAATGAGTCAGACCTACATCTGGGCCATGTTTGTAAGTGCAGAGATAAGTGGCTTCATGGAAGTCACAGTCTGAAAGTTCACAATGAAACTCTGCGGTGAAATTGCTTCCATGTTTGTATATGTCAAGGCTTCAGTGTTGGCAGGAGGTCTAATTTCCCTCCTTGTTTTCAGAATTGATTAAGGATCCTACACAGATTCCTGGTGAGATTGTGCATGTGTGTGTGTCTGTGTGTGTGTCTGTATGTATGTGTGTGTGTGTATTGTAACTGTCCAGTCCTGATGGCTAGAAAAGAGGTGCTAAGAACTTATTATCCTGGTGGAATTAACAGTAGTCCTCATTTCTTTCAAGGTTTACTTGGTTTGATTCAGTCAACTTGGTGGATTTGATCAAGACATACAGTAGGAATTCCTGAGATACACGTGGGGCAGTGTGTGGCCACATGCTACACATTAAAAGATAGCATTGTGGGCCAAGTGTTATAGTTGGAGAAGGACTTCAAGGATAGGGTCCAGTCCAAGTTCTCATATGTCAGAGTGTACAGTGTTGGGCACATTAACGTAACACACACTCATCCCTTTTTTTCTCAAGCCTGTGTGTGATGTGGAATAGATTTCCTCACGAATCATTACATTTTCCAGCCTGAATTATAGACCAATTTTTTTTTATGTTCATTGAAATTTGTCTCTCTAGATGTCCTTCCTGTTGGCTCAGGATTAGCTCTTTGGAGCCAATTGCCTACAGTCACTAGGTCTCTCTCTATCCTATGTAAGCCCTTCAAAGGGCTCCATGCTCCCAGGTACTTTAACCATTTTTTTTTGTACATAGCATATACCGTTCCAGTCTTATCTTTAATTGATGAAAACATTTTCAAACTTCAGTCAGTAATGGTTTAATTCTAAGCAACCCTTGGTACGAGAATGTCATAGTACAACACCAACACAAACAATAACCATGATTGGACTTACAAGGTTTTTGACTACTAGGTTGTTACGCTGTTGGAAAATAAGAAATGGCAAAAGGATAGATAAAAATCGAAGAATGTCATTAAGAATAAAAATTTGCCAGAAAGATGCCAGATGGAAAGTACCAACAGGGCTACGTATGAATCAAGGGTTACTGGGAAGCAATACAATAAGAATGAGAACAAATGTGTTGCATTATGGAAAACAGAGTTTTTAATAATAACTGTATCCCATAATTAATATTGGCATCTGATAGCACACACAATGTATATTTATACATTTCTTGTTTTCTCTCTTCTGTTTCTTATAAAGAAACACATTTCATTAACAAAATTAACTAGAAATGGATTAAAGACTTAATGTAAGATCTGAAACCACAAAACTCACAGAAGAAAACATTGGGGTAAAGCTCCTTGACATGGGTCTCAGCAGTCATTTTGGGGATCTGACATGAAAAGTGTAAGGAGTAAAAGCAAAAATAAGCAAGTGAGATTATATCAGACTAAAAAGTTAAACCTAAGCACAGCAAAGGAAACCATCAACGAGATGAAAAGGAAGCCTACTGAGTGGGAGAAAATCTTTGCCTATCATGATTCTCAAATGACATACCCCAAAATATATAAGGCACTCCTATAACTTAGTAGCAACCCCCCCCACAAAATCCAATTAAGAAATGGGCAAAGGACTTGAACAGACACTTTTCCAAAGAAAACATACAGGTAGCCAATACGTACACATGAAAAGGTGTTCAACATCACTAATAACCCAGGAAATGCATATCAAAACCACAACAAGATGTCACCTCACACCTGTTAAGATGACTACCATCAAAAAGTTGAGCTAACAAGTGTTGGTGAAGATGCGGAGAAACGGGAACTTGTGCACTGTTGGTGGCAGTGCAAACTTGTGTGGCCAGTCTGTAAAACAGTATGAAGGTGACTCAAAAACTTAAAAATAAAACTACCATAGGTTATTGGAAGGAATTGAAATCATTATCTGCACTCCCACGTTCCCTGCAGCATCATTCACAACAGCCAAGACATGGAAGCAACCTAATTGTCCCCTGACAAATAAATGGGTAAAGAAGATGTAGAGTATAATATATGCACAATGGAATATTATTCAGCCGTGAGAAAGAAGGAAATCCTGCCATCTGTGACAACATGGGTGGACATTGAGGGCACTAAGCTAAGTGAGATAAGTCAGAGAAATAGAAATGCTGTATGCTAGAATTAGTGAATTAACACGTCCGTCACTTCACATAGTTGCCTTTTTGTGTATGTGGTGAGAAGTTTTAACATGTACTGTCTTAGTAACTTAGTAAGAAAAAACCCCAAACCCCCCCCCCGCAAAAAAGTCACCAAAACCAAAACCAAAAAGCCCCCAACAACCCAGAATCATAGAAACAGAGAGATTAGTGGTTGCCAGGATGGGGTGGGATGGGAGAAGCATGTGAAGGTGGTCAAAGGGCACACACTACTGGTTGTGAGAGGAATGAATTCTGAGGATCTAACTGCAGCATGATGTCTAGAGTTGATGTTTCTGTATTGTATACCCGGAAGTTACTAAGACAGCACATGTGAAAACTTCTCACCACATACACAAAAAGGCAACTATGTGAAGTGACGGACGTGTTAATTCACTTAATTGTGGTAATCCCTTTGCAATACTTGTGTGCATCAAATCATCACACGATATTTCTTGATATTTCTTAAACAGACACAATGTTATATGTTAATTATGTCTCAATAAAGCGGGGGAGAAAAGAAGATCATGTGAACATTAGCAATGCTGCTAACACAACAGAATCTGAACTTGGAAGTTCAGAATTACTTTCAAGTACTCTTAATTAGACTCATTGAAATAAGGATAAAGGTAAGAAATAAAGTTAGCATCCCTCTATTTAAAAAAAACTAGTGAATTAGAAAAATAGAATTAAAAAGGTTAGCAATTTTACAAAGCATTTTACTATTGTTCCAAAGGTGGCAATTACTACATTCAAACCTTGTAGGTGGGGCTTTCACTTGGTTAGGAACCTACAACATTTCTCACACTTGAAATGGGAAATTGTCATGTTGGGGTTAAATAAAAAAAGATTTGGTACATCGAGGAAGGAGACTTTCATCAGCAAAGAAAAAAAAATTTCACTTTTTGCTAAGAATATTTTATAAGTTATTCATAGCGCATATTTAGAGACATGTAGAAAATGATTACTAGAAAGGAGCTTTGGGGGTTTCTTTCACCCTCCCATAATACTCTGAACAGTGTGGGTGCTCTTCTGCTATTTTAATTTCTGAGAGTGGGATTGAACAGGAGGACGCAGTCTTTGCCTTTGAGAAACTCCAAGGAGAGAGGCGAAGAATCCTCAAACAAGGTGGTGAGTGCAACGGGAGAGGTATGTCCAGCATTGGATGGGCCAAAGGCAGGGTGTCGGAAGTGGAGAGGCCTGGAAAGGACAGGAAGGCTCTCGAATTGTTGTTACTATTGCTGTTTTGCTAACTTTTAGATTTTCAAATTACATGTTAATGCCACGGTCTGATAGCACCATCACTTAGGCCAGGCCGAGGTGGGGTAATAGGTTGAGACTATCCTTGGAATATGGATGCTAAAATTGTATGAAAATTCCCCAATAGGAACATCCATGCCAAGACTCCTGGAAGGAACCTCGTCCAAGAAGGCTGTGTTGGGTCTGAATCTTGGTGCATCTTCTTTGTGATCTTCCCCATGGGCACAATGCAGCTTCTTACTGAGCTGGCTTCTCCTGGAGCCTGTTCAAGTCTTCCCTTGAATCATGGCTTCCTCACAAGACTGATGTGGTTTCCACTAGCTGCAGCATGTTCTTGACTCCTGTGGCCCATTCTTCCCTTCATAACCTGTCCAACCCATTTCCACCATGAGCTGAGCCATAGCTCAGGCTACCAGTGAGCCTAAGGATTAGCTGCCCTTGGCCCAGTCGAAGAGTCCATGCCTTGGTTCAGTCATCGGAGGTTGGTGGAATGGGCTCATTGGTACGAAGTATGGCCATCCAATTAGGAAGGGCCATGGGCATGGCCGGAGCCATGTAGTTAGAGCTGGGGAAGAGTGACCAGTCAGAAGCAACACAAAAGATCTAAACCTTCGATGATTATTTCTCAAGCTGCAGTGTCCCAGAAGTTTATGATCCCTCTCTAACACTGAAATGAAGATCTCTCAAAAAAAAAAAAAAAAAAGAAAGAAATGAAGATCTTTCAAGGCTGTCTTCTGTGTGAGCAAATTAGCAACTGTATTTCAGAACCTGACTTGGCTTTGTTTACTGGGGTTGCTCTTGCCCACCTGTGGTTGGGACCTAAGGACCTGGACAAAAGGGGCGACGCTGCTTTCTGGGTGAACCAGCTGGGAACCACCAGATGTGTGTTCCCTGAGCATTTGCTCAGCATCTTGCTCTCCCAGCTCGGACTCTTTTTTCAAAAAGCGGAGACAGATAAACCCAACACTTACACACTGCCCTCGGTAAGGTACTGTTATCTATCCATGAGCCTTTCAAAACGTGGCTTGCTCAAGAAGGCATTAGAGCCAAATTATCATTTATGTTTGTCACAGGGGTTGCAAATGTGTAATGAGATTCCAGAGTTAATGTTTCGTACAAAGCACTTAGGAGAGCCAGAGTGAAATTGGTTCAGAATTCTGATGTGGTGTTTTGATTAAAGATAGTTTCTAATCAAGGGTGGAGCAAAGGCTGTTTGGAAAATGTTAGTTTCTTGTTCAACCCACTGGTGCGGTGGGGTCAGGCAGCCTGCATGGAGCAACTCCTGGCAAGAGAGGGAATGCAGATATGCACTTAAGACGTAGGGGTGAGACGTTCTGCCCAAAGGTGCTGCTGACACCTCGGACCCCCGACATGTGGTATGCATAGCCCTGGTGTCCGTGACTCCACCCTGAGTTCTAGCGAGTTCTAGTTGATCAGCACTGGATAGCAGCCCCAGGTGACTCACCCCAGGACAGAACAGAGGTGCTGGGAGCATCTCTGCACCTGCAGAAGGTCAATTGGGCAACACCCTCCACCATATTACCATGTCCAAGATGGAAGGAGCCAGAACAAGAAGAAGGACCTTCCCAGTCATTGTTCTCTTCATCTGCTTGACTCTTGCAAGGATCTTGGGGATCCTTCCTCTGGAAAAACTGTCCTGTGGTACAGAGGGTCTTGACAGAGACTAGCAAAGAAAATAATACCAAGACACAAGGGAACTCAGGGATCTGATGGAAAGGCCATGATTTGGGGCTTTTGATAAGTAAGAGCCATTTGTTTGCTCATATCGTGCTGAATGTTTTCCTATTTCATTTCAGAACAAGAAGGGTCTGAGTTCTTGTCATATTTATTAACCTCTCCCAAGTCATGACCTCAGGAGGCCTCCTCTGAGACTCAGTGGGAGATGCTTTCAAAGGACCTTGGGGCTGCCCCTTCACTCATTGCTGTTGCTCTTCCCTCCTTTCCTGGAGTCCGTGGGCATCAGATTAGAAATGCTCATGAAACAACTAAATCTTAGATATGTTTGGTTCACGTGAACAGGCCAAGTTTCCCACCTCATACTTGGAGGCAGTGTGTGGTGAATGAGGCAGGGGAGGTGGCTGGGACTTGGGGAGTGGGGTACAAGGCTGGTTTCTGTCCAAATTCTTGCTTCTAACCGCACTCCCTGGTTGCACTCTTACTAACATAATCTATTCCCATACGGCAGCTCGATGCATCTTTAAATAAATAAATTAAAAAGACCAGGTGAATGTCTTACTTTCAACCCACTATTGGCTTCTTTTAACACCTAGAATAATAAGGACAAGGTGAGGCCTTTTGTATCCTCCCCACCCACCTGGAGACCCTACCTATGCCCACCTGGGACCCCACCTGGGACCGCACTTGGGACCACTTTCCATCCTGCTCACTGGGCTCTGCACCGCCTAGGTCCCACTGGGACTCCATGGTGCCATACTGATGCCTATTAGGAGATCCTCGCCACCGAGGGCCTTGGCCTGGAACTTTCTCACAACACTCCAGTGGCTTCCACCTTGCCCTTAGAGTCTCAGATCTACTGTCTCCTTCCTGGTGCCTAAAGTAGCCTTTACAGAGAACCCTGCCTCATTATCTGGTTTTATCTGCCAGAGCACTTACTGTTACTTGAAACAATCTCATTACTAATTTGCTAGTTCGTTGCTTGCTTCCTCTAGAATATGAGTATCACGAGAGCAGGGACCTTGCTTGACTGCGTCGCTGTGCCCTCAGATCTAAGAACCATGGGTGGGCAGGATGGGTTCAAGATGCCCTCCACGAATGGCTGGAGTGGGGCGATGGGCAGCTTCACTGTTACGAACTTTAGTCCTCTAACCCGTAAAAGGTGATGGATCCCTACCTGCTTCCCACATGCACATGAGGAAGAGGAAATCTTTATCACTGCACGAGATCACCCTTAGATGCCTCCTGAATTATCTACCCTCAGTGCCTTTGCCATTCCAACGACGTCCTGTTAATGCTGGTGTTGGGACAGTAAGACACAGCCACTGGCCACCTGTGAGAGCTGTTTCAGCAGAGTTGCATCATACGGAGGAGGTTTAGAGATTTGATTTTACAGATTGGGAGGCAAGGTCTGTGGAGGCAGGCAGGCAGGTGGGGCCTGCAGTCAATCTACTTAAATCCACGTAACCACAAGCTTCAACACAGGCTTCTCTGTCACTTTGCAGATCACGGGCAAAGACCAGCGCCAACCACACTGGTAGCCTTGTTCCCTGCTTCAGTGGGAGCCAAGAACGCTGTTTCTCCCTATTCTCCCTGGGGACTGGCTGGCGCTGACTCTGCCCTTGCAGGGACTTGGTATGCTCAGAGGTGACAACCCCCCAGGCCCCTGAACTCCCTGGAGCATTAACTTAAAGCACTAACATTAATGGCGATTTTGTGTTAGTGTTTGAAGGGTGGCCACGTCCCACCGCCGAAAAGGGTTGACACAAAACCATAATGCCTGAGCAGGAAGCAGCCCATTGATATCTGGGCAGGAGCTCTCATTTCATGAACGCTGTTGCCATGAAGCTAAATTAAAGCTTATGAAGTTAATTGAGTAAAACACTGAGAAACAGGCACCTTATCTTCAGGTCACAGTGACTGGTGGGCATCGCTAATACATATACTTGATGAAAATAATTTATAGGGATTTCCTTGAATACTTAAAATTATATATTTCAAGTCCTAGATCGTCTGTATGGTTGTTCAGGGACCGCCTGAGAACAAAATATATCCTGATGAGTTGTAAAAATCTTCTAATTTTTTGTTTTTTTGTATATCAGAGAATAATAAAATCTCAATTAGTTTAAAAAAATCCAGGTCTCAGCACTTGTGTGTGTTTATGTTGTAATTGTTTTACTATTAATTTACAGTAATTAACATCAGTCAGGCAAAATTTTTGGTCTGTCATTTGAACCTGTAGATGAGAATGTGGTTGGAGTAAAAAACTTCATCTTCTCTCTTGCCTCTGCCTCCCCTTCCTTCCCCTCCCTCTCTCCAACCCTCTCCTACCCCCAGTAGCAGGGAGGGGAATGGTTAGCAGGGTGGCTACGGGGCAGCAGGAATCCTGAATGGGTCATCCAGGCAAGGCTTTCCTGGTTCCCTCATCTCCACCTCATTTCCACCCCACTAAGAGCTCAGTTTTCTGGCTCCTAAAATTCTTTTGTTCTAGGACACTGGTTCCTGAGGGATAAAGTCTGTTTTTGACTAAAGTGCAAATTCCCTCAGGGACACACACACATACACACACACGCACACACACACTGATCCTTATGGCTCATTATATCTTTTTTTTTTTTTTTTACCTTTCTCCAGCTTTATTGAGAGATCATTGGCATATAACATTGTGTATGTTGAAGATGTACAGTGAGCTGATTTGATACATTTCTCTATTACAAAGTGATCACCCTCATAGCTAATACTCCATCCCATCCCATCATTACCATTCTTTTTTTGTGGTGAGAAGTTTCAAGTTCTACTCTTTTTTTTTTTAAGTTGCAAATAAAATAAGTTTATTATTTCTTTCAGAGACTTTGCAAAAGGCATTTATTTTTTTAATTTATTTTTTATTGGTGTTCAATTTGCCAACATATAGAATAACACCCAGTGCTCATTCCATCAAGTGCCCCCTTCAGTGCCCGTTGGTCTAGTGGTTAGGATTCAGCGCTCTCATTATATCTTTCATGTGAACCAGTGGCTCTCCTCTTTCCTGTGAGCAGAGCTTGGCCATGGAGGCAGGAGGAGGCTGAGGCGGGGAGGCAGGGGGGTGGAGGGCACGAGGAGAGGCTGAGGCTGAGCCTGGCTCCACTGACCGTCTGCGGAGCTGCCCACAGCCTCACACACCTGAGCACCTACGGGTGCCCGTGTCTGCAAGCCCGCGTTCTGAACACTCCACTTTGAAGCGTCGCTCATAGGATAACATCACTTTGAAACTGTATCTTAAATTCTAATGTGTTGATTTACATCATCTTGTCGTTTTGTCTCATTTGTATTGTTTTAATATAAAAAGTCAAATGATTTTTCCATTTTCATGCATGATAGCCACTGAGATTATTTAGCGGCAGAAGTTAATAACAGTCTGTCATCCAGAAAACTAGTTTGCGTTTCATTTGGGGAAGAGATCTCAATAATTAAATATAATCAATAGTGGAATTTTCATTCTAGCAAATATCTGAATCTGAGAAAGATGCTGTCGATTTGTGCTTTAGTGCCAGCGCTATTTATTCCATTAACGGCTCTTATTTTAACAAGCTTCATCATCTTTATAGGTTTCTCTGATTCCATCTCCTCTCCCTCTTTTATTGCTTTGCTCATATAAATGCTTCCGTAATTTAGTTAATATGAGGTGGGAGAGCCATGTATTTTTCTGACTTGATTTTAACATTTGGTAAGCCCCTCTGGTGACCTCTGGGTCATTCAGAGTGTGTGGGCAATGCTCATTTTTTAAAAAAGCACATTTGACTGAGGGGGAAAAGGGTGAATTCCATGGTCTTAATTTCTGGACCTGGAGGAACTGTGTTCTGTTCATGCCAAACTAAGCCCACCCTGCCCGGCCTTCCATTGTTTCTCCCATGAAGGTGGAATGGAAGGGTGCTGGTGGGAAGGTGTCCGCAGGCCTCTCTAGGCTGATCCAGCCCCATACGAAGGCACCCAGAGCTGTCCCCCTTGGGGGGGCTGTACCCAGAGGATGGTGTGTGGCTCCTGCAGGGCTGTGCACACAACCACCCGGCCTACTTCTCCCAGCCTCCATGGGCTCCATCCAGTGAAGGCCTCTGCTCTGCTCCACGGGGCATGGCCTTCCTTCCCTCCCGGGGTGGCCACCCCGACCGTGGCAGGTGGTACAGCGGGGAGGACGGGAGCCCAGGCCCCAAGGTCACCGATTGCCCAGGTCACACAAGGTGGAAGGGTACAGCGCAGGGCACCGAGGGCTGCCGGGAGAGCGGGCTGACCTGGGGAAGGTCAGGGGGGCTGGGGATCTCCCAGGCCAGCCTTGCCAGGACTGTTCATCCTGAGGAGGCCTGAATGCGGATGGTGTCTCAGAATGTTCCACAGCCCTGTGAGCAGTGGTGACCTCTTGGTCCTGTTGGAGCCACCAGCCAGATAGTGAATTTTGGGGAAAAGGACTAGGAAGGCTGCATCTGGGACCCTGCCTGGCAACTGGCCTTTCTGGGACTGATCTGCACTTGAGAAAGTCAGTCACAAGGGGACAATGTAGGTGGGTGTGAACCTTTGTAAATAGTTTCTTGTTTCTTCTTATAGCCAAATCAAAAACTACTTTTGCTTATAGCCTCTGACTAGGTTTGCAAATTGCACATATATTTAGTGGATGAAATATATGGAGATTAAGTCAGTTTCCAGGAAGCATGTGCAGTCCTTACCTCTCATATCCATACCTCCAGCATTCTGCAAAGAGCCTGCAATATAGGTGTGGGAGGACCACCAATGCAGGCAGGCCACAGGTCGGGGAGGACCACAGGTGCAAGTGGACTACAGGTGCAGGAGGACTACAGGAGCAGGCAGGTCACAGGTGCAGGTGGACCACAGGTGCAAGTGGACCACAGGTGCAGGAAGACCACAGATGCAGGAGGACCACAGGTGCAGGCAGACCACAGGTGCAGGCACACCAGAGGTGCAGGTGGACCACAGGTGCAAGTGGACGACAGATGCAGGAAGACCACAGGTACAGGGGGACCACAGGTGCAGGTGGACCACAGGTACAAGTGGACCACAGGTGCAGGAAGACCACAGGTGTAGGTGGACCACAGGTGCAGGCGGACCACAGGTGCAGGAAGACCACAGATGCAGGAGGACCACAGGTGCAGGAAGACCACAGGTGCAGGTGGACCACAGGTGCAGGCGGACCACAGGTGCATGCAGGCCACAGTTCCAGGAGGACCACAGGTGCAGGCAGACCACAGGTGCAGGCAAGCCACAGGTGCAGGTGGACCACAGGTGCAGGAGGACTACAGGTGCAGGCAGGCCACAGGTGCAGGTGGACCACAGGTGCAAGTGGACCACAGGTGCAGGAGGAACACAGGTGCAGGTGGACCACAGGTGCAGGTGGACCACAGGTGCAAGTGGACCACAGGTGCAGGCAGACCACAGGTATAGGCAGACCACAGATGCAGGAAGAGCACAGGTATAGGCGGACCACAGGTGCAGGAAGAGCACAGGTGCAGGTGGACCACAGGTGCAAGTGGACCACAGGTGCAGGAGGAACACAGGTGCAGGTGGACCACAGGTGCAAGTGGACCACAGGTGCAGGAAGGCCACAGATGCAGGAGGACCACAGGTGCAGGCAGACCACAGGTGCAGGAAGACCACAGGTGCAGGCACACCACAGGTGCAGGCAGACCACAGGTGCAGGTGGACCACAGGTGCAAGTGGACCACAGGTGCAGGAGGAACACAGGTGCAGGTGGACGACAGGTGCAAGTGGACCACAGGTGCAGGAAGGCCACAGATGCAGGCAGACCACAGGTGCAGGTGGACCACAGGTGCAAGTGGACCACAGGTGCAGGAGGAACACAGGTGCAGGTGGACCACAGGTGCAGGTGGACCACAGGTGCAAGTGGACCACAGGTGCAGGAAGCCCACAGGTGCAGGTGGACCACAGGTGCAGGCAGACCACAGGTATAGGCAGACCACAGATGCAGGAAGAGCACAGGTATAGGCGGACCACAGGTGCAGGAAGGCCACAGATGCAGGAGGACCACAGGTGCAGGAGGATCACAGGTGCAGGCAGACCACAGGTGCAGGCACACCACAGGTGCAGGCACACCACAGGTGCAGGCAGACCACAGGTGCAGGTGGACCACAGGTGCAAGTGGACCACAGGTGCAGGAAGCCCACAGGTGCAGGTGGACCACAGGTATAGGCGGACCACAGGTGCAGGAAGAGCACAGGTGCAGGTGGACCACAGCTGCAGGAGGACCCAAGTTGGAGCCCTGTGGCTCCCACCCCTGCCCTATGGGTGCTTCCCTGGGGATGGCGGATGAGAAGGGTGGTGGCTTTCTTACTGCATTTCATGTACTTCACTTTGACAATGGTCAATAAATGGAACACGGTGCAGGAATGAAACACAGGACGAAGCCTCTGCAAACCTTGCTGCTGCCCCTGACCTGCTCTGCCCGAGGGCCGGTGACTCGCAGGACGAAGCTCGGGGCCGTGGGCTTTGCGAAACCCAGTGCTCACCATCTGCCTGGCGCCCCGGGCAGGCTCTGCTGGCCTTTCCGGGGAGCCTATGGGGTGGAAGCGACCACAGAAATTGAGGGGAAGAAGACAAAATGAAGGCGGTTTCTCTTCGGTGTATAGATTAGTGGGGTGGGGGACGGTGCTGACTCCAGGAGCCCCTTGCGCAGCCCCCAGGCAGTGCGCACAGGACACCTGCTCAGCACCTCACCTCCTGGGCTGCCGGCGCCAGAGCCCGGGGAGGGTGCCTTGTGCTCAGGGCCCACCCTCGTGGTGCAAGGACTTCATAGATTCTGTCCACAAAATCTTCTGCCAGAAGTGGGGGCAGGGGCAGAGCAAGAGGAAAGGAATGTCACACACGGATTCAAATGAATTAAAGGAAAATGTTTTTTGTCTTCGCCTGGGAAAAAAGATGCCTAATTGGAATGAGACTAATTTTAACTTTGATTTGGGGGGATGAGCACCCTTCCCTGCTTTCCAGAGGAGACCCGTCCAGAGTGTGTGGTTTGTGAGCCGTTCCTCTCCCAAGCCCACTGGGGAGGGGGTTAAGCGTGAGCAGGCTCCAGGCTTCATGCTTCATGTCCTCCAGACTGGTTGCTGCTGTTTGAGAACAATAATAATAATAATGATAATAAATGTAGTAATACTTCGTAATAACAAACAGCAAACACTGTCAAGACGGACTAAGTATTTCTCCCCCGTACGAGATGCTGAGTACTTACCATGTGTCAAGTGCTGAACTTCTGGGACATCACAGTCTCAGAGCAGTGGCATCAGGGGCACCTGCAGGAGGCATGGGACGCACAGACTCCGGAGCACCCCCCCTCCCGGCTCGCCCACTCAGCCCGTCTGGTAGCAGAAGGACCTGAATTTTTTTTTCCCAGATCTTTTTTTTTTTTTTAATTTTAGTTCAATTTGCCAACATAGAGCAATACACCCAGTGCTCATCCCATCAAGTGCCCCCCTCAGTGCCCGTCACCCATTCACCCCCACCCCCCGCCCTCCTCCCCTTCCACCACCCCCAGTTCATTTCCCAGAGTTAAGAGTCTCTCATGTTCTGTCTCCCTTTCTGATATTTCCCACACATTTATTCTCCCTTCCCTTATATTCCCTTTCACTATTTTTTATATTCCCCAAATGAATGAGAACATATAATGTTTGTCCTTCTCCGATTGACTTACTTCACTCAGCATAATACCCTCCAGTTCCATCCACGTCGAAGCAAACGGTGGGTATTCGTCGTTTCTAATGGCTGAGGAATATTCCATTGTATACATTGACCACAGCTTCTTTTCTGAACTTCCCCAGGTCAGGCTGGTGTCCCTGACACAGGACAACACTTTGAGAACCACTGGTCTCCATGAGCTAATCTAATCCTAATGAGCCTTTCAGCCAGCAGTCCCTTCTCATCCCCACTTTACCTTCAAGAAAGTGCAGATGTCCAGGGTCTGATGCCGATGTTCTGGTCAGAGTGGGTGCTCCCTGAAGCCCATGACCACAGCCAACGTGGTGGATACCACGCAAATATGTGCAAACACCACGACTGCCCAGAAAAGTTGGCAGGTGCCAGGGTATCATCTTAAAACCCCAAACAGTTCAGGGGGCCCGAGGCCAGGGAAAGCTGGCCATTGACCTTGGCCTTTGGAAACTGCCTTGGCCTTTCCAAGATAGGTTTCTCGTTCCTCAGGCTGAACGAGCCCGGGCACAGAGATAATAGACTTGCAGCTCTACTTTATGACCTAGTAATAAACACGAGTCCTTCCGACAAAACTTGTTTCAGAGGTACTGATGCTCTTTGCAGCACCAGGGCTTGGAGAATCTGACTTTTGTTGAGAGACAAGAAGGCCACCAGATTTTATCTCTACTCTGTTTTTTCCTAAAAGCAAAATATCTACCTCCCTACCCTCACACGAAGTAAATTTTAAAGGCACAATAGTTAAGCATCACTAATGGATTTGAACATTGTTCTTTTCCAGATACATAGATTTGATTCTGTGTCATATTTTTAAAAATATTTTATTTATTTATTTATGAGAGACACAGAGAGAGGTAGAGACTTAGGCAGAAGGAGAAGCAGAGGGAGAAGCAGGCTCCCTGTAGGGAGCCAGATGCGGGACTTGATCCCACGACCCCGAGATCACACCCTGAGTGGAAGGCAGATGCTCAAACACTGAGCCACCCAGGTGCCCTCTGTGCCACATTTTAATTAAAAATATCTTGACTCTGAGCATCAGTCCTCAAACACCTGGTAAGGCACTCAAACTTTAAAAGCCAATAAACTGGGGTGTCCAGGTGGCTCAGTTGATTAAACATCTGCCTTCTACTCAGCTCATGATCTCAGGGTCCTGGGATGCAGCCCCGTGTTGGGCTCCCTGCTTGGCAGTGAGTCTCCTTCTCCCTCTCGCTCTGCCCTCCCCCGCTCATGTGCTCTCTCTCAAATAAATAGATAAAATCTAAATAAATAAATAAATAAATAAATAAATAAATAAATAAATAAATGCCAGTAAACTGAGCGGGCCTATTATAACTAGAATCCTCTAGAGCTTGTCAGAGTCCCAAGAGCACCCTTCATCAATTATAAATCAGTACTGGATGTTTACCGAGGTTTCTTGTTTATCGTGAAACATTTATTTCCAGGCTCTGAATCTGGTCTTCAGACAGATGACAATCCCTCCCTGTTTCTTTGAGGGAATACAATAGAAATAACCCGAGTAATGGAGCCAAAATTTTCTATATGCCCCTCGCCCCCCAAGAAGCAAAGGCATTCTTGGCTGAGGCAGCTTTTCTTATTTGCAAAAGAGGCATCGAGAGAAATTTCTTCACTTGTTGCAGCCATGATAAGGAGGCATAAGAAGGCTCCAGAAACTCTGCTGCTCCCAGCAGCCCATGTTTTTTCCACATGCTCAGGGGGCCTGGCCAGGCAGCAGAAGGGCAGCAGCCACTGGGATCCCGCTCTTCTGGTGGCTGATCAGTAGAGGGCAAGAGGCAAGCCAACCTGACAACACACGGAAGGCCTCTCTTCTGCTTGTGTCCGGCCCCCCAAAGCCACCCAGCAATGCCTGTCGCGTGGCCAAGCCCACCCCAAAGGGCCAGGGCCCTGCTCCATCCCCCAGTGGAAGGAGGAAGGGACAGAAGGCTTGCAGAATAATGGCCCACACCATCAATCTCACTGTGTCTTGCAATTCCATTAAGGAAAAAAAACAAAAACAAAAACAAAAACAAAAACCTCAATCAGTTCAATGAGAAATAAATTGAACCAGTCATTGTATAGTTTTAATTTTCTTAATAGTTGTTTTCTTCCTGCAGAAATGCAGGTCTAGGTTGATGATGTTGCTGAATGTTGGCAATTTCAATATATTTCCATAATTTAATATATTTCCATTAGATTCAGTCCACAGTTAGCAAATTCGCTGAAGGGACAGCACGTGTCTCTTCATCTATTTTAGTTTTCCCGTAATTAGGATACACAGGTTTTGGCTGCAGCGTCCAAAGCTGAGATTATTTCTGGAGAAAATATCTATGATGTTATTAAAAAGAAAAAAATCGTACTACTTTTTAAAAGGAGCTAAATGAAACCATTTCTGTTGGACTGATTTTTTTTTTTTTAAACTTTAGCTACTTTTAGGGCTTTGACTCAGGTTGTAGTCCCACGGTTGTGGATGGACAGAGAGCATTACTTTTTTTCTTTGTCTTAGGTGCGGGGCGATAGGTGAGGGCCATGGAGGGGACTGTGTCTGCTTAGCTCAGCTGCCCCTCTAGTCTGGTGACCCCAAGCCCAGACCCCAGGAGAAAAGCGTATGGAGGATCTTCTGGGTCTGGGTGGCTTTGAGAAGACACCTCTCCTCTGTGGTGTCTGCTCTGAGAGCCCCTGGACGATGGCTCTTCACTCTCTTTCAGGGACATGGGCCCCTTTGAGAGTCAGAGAAGCTGTGGATTTCCTCTCCAGAAAAATACACACATGCAAATATACCAACGGTTTGACATCTAACATTCTTACTGTTCCTTTGAAGTGCAACCCTTGAATCTCATATTCTGTTCTAGAATTTTAGATCCAAATTGATGTAGACACTAAGACTTTTTAAAATACATATAATTTTAAGCCCCTATTTAATTAGATTTGTCAACATGGTCTATTGATTTCTTTCACCTGTTGTTTGGGCTTTTCTTCTTCTTCTTCTTCTTCTTCTTCTTCTTCTTTCTTCTTTCTTCTTCTTCTTCTTATTTTCTTCTTCTTCCTCCTCCTCCTCCTCCTCCTCCTCCTCCTCCTCCTCCTCCTCCTCCTCCTTCTTCTTCTTCTTCTTCTTCTTCTTCTTCTTCTTCTTCTTCTTCTTTCTTCTTCTTCTTCTTTAAATAAAGATCTTATTTATTTATTTGAGAGAGAGAGTGAGCAAGTGAGTGTGCATGAGAGAACACGAGCAGGGGGAGAGGGAGAAAGAAGCAGGTTCCTCCACTGAGCAGGGAGCCCAACACAGGGCTTGATCCCAGGATCCTAGGATCATGACCTGAGCCGAAGGAAGATGCTTACCGACTGAGCCACCCAGGCGCCTCTGTTTTTTTCTTTCTGAAGTATATTCTTGAAGTGGAGAAATATATTTTTGTGGTAATTTGTATCTACCCATGTATGCGAAGATCTTAATTTCACCCTCATTCTTGAATAACAAAGTACGTGGACATGGCATTCTAAGGTCACTGTTCTGCTCTGAAGGTTTTTTTGCTGTCTTCTGATGCGCAGCTGCTTGTTTGTCTGGTTGATTCCATGGTGGTTCTCTGTCATCAGCTAGGTTTCCTTGCACTCGGTAACTTTTGCTTAAGAACCTCTGTGTTTCTTCTTAAGAAGAAATTCTTAAGAATTTCCTAAGAAATTCTGTGTTCTACAGAATTTCCTCCTGCATGCACCTCTTTCAGCTTTATTTTTGGGCTGTGTTGTGGTGTTTGAATCATACATAAGTCACAGTTCTCCAGAGAACTACAGCCGATAGATTTATTATTAGGAGTTGAATCATACAATTTTGCAGGCCTAGTCCCCTGTCCTGCTGTCCATCCACTGGAGACCCAGGAGAGCTGGTGGGCATGGTGTGAAGGCTCAAGAGCCAGAAAGCCAGCCATGTGGACTCCAGGCTGCATCTGAAGGACTCAGAATCAGGGGCTCTGATGGTGTAAATCACAGTCCAGGACAGGAGAAAATTGACGCCCCAGTGTAGCAGTCAGGGGAGAGTAAGGGAGAGTAGGGGCGGGAGAGATGGGGACAAAGAGAAGGGGTAGAGAGGAGGGTGGAATGGCAGGGAGGGAGAGAGGAGAGAAGGAGGGAGAAAGAGACAGAGGGAGGGAGAGAGAGAGGGAGGAGGGAGATGGGAAGAGGGAGACAGAGAGACAAAGAATATGTACTCCTTCTATGTATTCCTTTCAGGCTCTCTACATATTGGATGAGGCCCCCTCACTCTGGGGAGGGCATCCCCTTGGCTCAGTCTGCTGATTCAAAGACTAATGGCATCCAGAAACACTCTCACAGATCCATTGAGAGAAGTACCTGATCAAGTGCGGGGGCACCTGAGGCCTCGTCAAGATGACAGGCAAAACTAACCATCACAGATTGGTGGAGTTCTTTTAGTCGCTCTCAGGAGTGGGGACTGGCTTGGTGTGGCCTCGGTTTGTCACTGGTATGGCCTTGAGCTCAATTCACCCTCTTCTTGGGCTCATGGATGGGTTCCTCTACCTTGGAGGGTGGCTGTATGTTTCATATTTTATTTTTTTAAGATTTTATTTATTTATTCATGAGAGACATAGATAGGCAGAGACATAGGCAGAGGGAGAAGCAGGCTTCCTGGAGGGAGCCCAATGTGGACTCGGTCCCAGGACCCTGGGATCACGACCTGAGCTGAAAGCAGACGCTCAACCACTAAGCCACCCAGGCATCCCTGGGTGTATATTTTAAATATGTGTCTGTTGGACATCTGCACACATATACAAATGTCCATGTGTCCTTGTGTGCCTTGGTCTCCGGTTTCAGTGTATTTGGGGAGCAGCAGAGGAGGTGAGGTTTGGGGTCTGCTTCCATTGTGATCTTGACCTGGCAAACCCCTGTCAAAGGACAGTGACCAGTGACTAGTCAGAGTAATGTGACAGGCTCTGTGGGCCTTCAGAGGTCCTCATCATGCTGCCTGCCAGTGAGTGGTGGTGAGGGATTCCAATTCAGAAATGCAGCCAGGTACATGTCGCCCTCCCCTGCGCCTGCCCTGCCTGCAGGCATCCAGGGCAGAGCTCCATCTATAATACTACCTTCCGCTGCCCATCCCTGTGTCCTCAGCTCCATTATTCTCGGTCAGATCCACAAAATGACTGCCTTTTATCTAAGCTACTTGAGCTTCTTTAACTTTAAACCAGACAGTCTACTTGCAAGAACAAAAAATTGCTGTATTTAAGTTTCTAAACACTTTGATTTTTCTGGAACTACGACTTCTGCGTGGGAAATGAACAGTATCACTGGAGCAATCTCAGCTCATTGATAGGAAACACAGCATATTTCATGGCCTTGCCTTTCTGACTCTGTGTGTTTAGGTTGGTTTCCTCTTTACTGAGCTATTTTGCAATGCCAGGAGAATAAAAAATATGAAGTCAGAAGGGCAACGGCTGCCAACAGTGTTTTCTGATGGTCTCCTGAGGTGCACCTGTCAAACTTGGCTGATTCTGTAGCCTCTTTTCCATAAGGATGTGGCTTCACACATGGACCCAAAGTCCTGACTGGCTGACTACACTTTTCTTTTTACAAGATTTTATCTACCATGTTAAATGTTAGATGGAAATCGTTGGTAAGCAGTTAGTGAGAAAGTCTCAGGAGTAACACCTACTGGTGTTTACCCAGAACTTCCAAATAAATTTACTTTCTGTAAAAAAAGAGGTCAGGATATCTGGCTATCTCAGTTGATTTAACATCTGCCTTTGGCTTAGGTCATGATCTCAGGGTCCTGTGATAGAGCCTTGAGTCTGGCTCCCTGCTCAACATGGGAATCTACTGCTCCCTCTCCCTATGCCCCTCCCCTCCCACCCATCCTCATACTCTTTCTCCCTCTCAAATAAATAAATAAAATCTTTAAAAGAAAAAGAGGTCTTCAGGCCCGGGTGGCTCAGCGGTGGCTTGGCACCGCCTTCAGCCTGGGGCCTGATCCTGGAGACCCGGGATCGAGTCCCATGTCGTGCTCCCTATGTGGAGCCTGCTTCTCCCTTTGCCTGTGTCTCTGCCTCTCTCTCTGTCTCTCTCTCTATGCGTCTCTCATGAATGAATACATAAAAAATCTTAAAAAAAAGTTTAATTAAAAAAAGAAAAAGAGGTCTTAAAATTCCATAATTTTGCTATTTTTAATAGCAATAAAATTATAAAACTCATTAAAATAAGTTAATGATAAAAACGAGGTATTCAAATACAACTAAAATACTATTTATGAAAGGCCACAAAACATTGCTAGAATAAACAAAAAAGGTATGCATGTATTTTGCTGTATGGCAACAGAATATTGGAAAAACTATCCATTTACCTCAAAGTATTTCCTAAGTTTAGTGCAATTTTTAATACAATGTATTCTTTGGCAACTTGACAAAATGATTTCAAAATGATTCTGAGAGAAAAATATCCAACTAAATTTTGAAAAAGAAAAGTAATGATGAGGTTTTTCCTTTAAAAATTGTTGCTAAAATAAATTGCATAATGACTATAATTAAAACAGTATGGCACTAGCTTGCATACCGGGGTCTGTATAACAGAACATTGAAATACTATCATAACAAGAATTTAACACTTTGAAATGTTGGGATACACACTTGCCTTTCAGATCATTTGACATTTCAGACCAATTGGAAAAAGCATTCAGTAAAGGCCCTGGCAACTTTGTTAACTATTGGAAAAAAATCATATCAAATGCCTACCTCACACCATGTGGACCATATCCTATAATAAAGTCCACAGAGCCAAAACAGTTCAGCAGTAAAAGGAAAACATAAAATTAAGAAAAGAGTAGGAAAAAAAAAGAGTGGATAAATGGTTATCTGAATCTGGAGTGGGAGAATAAGGATTTTCTAATGATTGAGGAATTAATAGGTTTGACTGTATATAGATAAAATCATCAAAAATGAAACTAAGTAAAATCAAATGATAAATTGGGTAAGCAGTTAAAAAGTTAATTCCTTAATATATAAAGCTTCTAGTTTTATAATGTTGACAAATGTGAGCAGAAAAATGGCAGGACAACAGTAAATTCATAAAATAAAAAATGTAAATGGTCAATAGATATCAAACATTTAGAAACCCTGGCTTTTAAAGAAATATAAATTGTAACATCGACATCAATTTTTCCCATGGAACTAACAACGACTTAAGCATGTTAATAGCCCATGCTGAAGAGGGTAAAAGAACTGGAGAGGCTTATGTTTGATGAAAGCTCAGAGTCATCTCTCAGGGAGCAAATTTGCCAGAGTTCACCAAATGCCTTAATAATTTCCCTTTGCCTGAGTAATTCCACTGTTCTATAATGTTGAATGAAATCAAATAACCAGTATCCGTCATTCTGATCTACAAAAAATGGCAATTTTACATGGTTGAACCTAGTGATTTATTTGAAGATAATTTTCTAGGGGGCTGGGAGAAAGATTTAAGAGCAAGAATACTCACAGTAGTATTCAGTACAGAGAAGAAAAATTATAAGTCAAATATAAACATTCGACACTGAGAACCGGTTAATAAAATACAGAAATTTCTGTGGTGGAATATTAGGCATCTACTAAATTATTCATGCAATATATGATCTTGGATTGGATTCTGGATTGTGAAAAATGAAAGAGCTCTAACTACAATATTAGAATAATGGAAAGAATTTAAAAATGCACTATGGATTAGATCATGGTATTTGTACCAATATTCAATTCCTGGATTTTAATAATGATACTGTGGTTTGTAAGAGAATGTTATTATTCTTAGGAAATAAACCTTGAAGTATTTGGGGATAAAGGCGCATATTTGCAGTGTACTCTCAAAAGGCTTGGAAAAAAAAATGTGTGTATGTATGTGTATATATAATATATTCTCTATATATCTCCATATATTCTACATATCTTCTCTCTATATAACTATATGGTATATATTTAAGTGTTCTGTTATTCTCTATATTATATAAGGAAGAATATATATACTACATATATTCTCTCTCTCTCTCTCTCTCTCTCTATATATATATATATATATATAGGAAGACACAGCATGCACATAGCAAATGAGGCAGTGTTAATCTGACCCTTCGAGGTAAAAGGTACAAGAGTTGGTTAACTTGATTAATCTGGGGTAAAGCATATAAGAATTCTTTGAACTACGAGTCTTGTAATTTTCTTCCAACTTTGGAATTTTATCAAAAAGTTACAAAAATTCTCTAAAGCAGAAATTATGGTCTCAATTTAAAGACGGGAAAATACCTACTATTTTTTTAAGTAAGGATAGCACCTTATCAAACTATCAGTTTCTGGAACTATCGCTCTTTGTACATCTAGCTTCACATCTGTGCGGGGGATCATTGTCCATATAAATATTGCAAGGATATACACCCAAATCTTAATAATGTGTGTTTGTTTCATATGGGTGATGGACTCACAGTGCAATTTCCTCTTAGCTTGTCCATGTTGTCTGAATTTTCTGAGTATGGGAAAACAGAAAGATAAAATTCACCCTAAAAAATGGGGGAAAAAAACTCTACTTTTGTAATTTGATGGTCTTTGCTCTTTGACCTCATGTCTCCTTGTGATTTTGACCTTAATCTCATAGATGAAAAGTAAAAGTCATAACTAGATTCACAGGGTGAGGTTGAGAGATGCCTTAGGACTCAAAGATATCGTGACCTTTAATGTTTAAACTAGTAAATTTCTGACAAAGTGGTTGAGAATTGTGTCCTGTAGAAGTCCCAGGGTGTCTCCAAAGCAAAACTTGAATTGTAGCATGTGCTCTTACTGGAGCCCAGGATATTGTCCAAGGAAGCTATGTCACTTAGGGCAAAAGCCTTGTCATTTGCTTTATATAACCAAAGGGACAGCAAGCAGGGGAAATTGGTCCTTAGAGAGCCTCATGAAAGAGGGACCAGAGATTAAGAATTAGAGTTCATGTGGTTCTGCTCAATGAGTGACACCATGAATTTGGTAATCTGTAGGCATTATGATATCTAGAGGGTCTAAGGAGTCTTTTCTGTTCTCTCTAAAAGCAGTAGCAGCAGCAGTGAACCTAAGAGAGCTCCCTCACATGCCCTCATTGTTTGAAGACTTCCTCATCCCTGTTCCAGTCCACATTCTTTCTCTTTCTTCTCTTTTCCTAGAGGAATAATCAACCACAGAATTAAATCAAAATGTTATTAAGAAGGCTTTGGATTTTCTAGCTCATTAGGGGATCAATTCAAACCCAAATACCTAATAAGGGAGCAGGGAGGGATCCACACAGTCCTTGGGTACCAGTGGTCTCAAGTTGGATAATCATCCTTTTAAAAAGACCATTAACAGTAAGCATCCTATTGGAACAAATAGTTTCCTGCTCAGTGTCAACCTTCCTCTTTCTGTTATAATTTTGTTCAAATTTTCTTCCCTCTTCCACATAGCCACCCAATTCAGAAGATGTTCAGCATATCCCCAGATCCAGGCTGCAGTCCAGAATTTACGTTAGCCAATGGGACATAAAATTCTTTGAGGAACTACTAGTTTCATGGGGGCCCTGATCAAATTTGGCTAACTCAGACCTATATCTGTGGTTTGGGGAGATGTTTTTTCCTGCTCTCTTCTGCTGGCCATGAGCAAGAACTGATGGCCACAGTGGGCATCTTCCAATAAACTTTGAGAGGACATTGATGTTAAAACAGGATATTGGAGAAAAGAAAAACACCAGATCTGTGATGCCTTCTCTACTTGTCTGGACCATAGTTGGGTTCTCTCTATCTCCTTATGTGAGCCAATAAACTTCCTTGTTATCTAATCTAGTTTGAGTCGTAATTTCTGTTATTTGGAGCCAAAAGTTTCCTATCCGAAATAAGCACCAATCGTCTATACTGAAGTACAAGGTTCTCAAAAAGGTATGTCCATGTGCTAACTCCCAGAACTTGTGAATGTGATCTTATTTGGAAAAAGAATCTTTGCACACATAATTAAGTTAAGGATCTTAAGGTGAGAGTATCCTATATAAGCCAAGGGCAAGAAAATAATCCAATTTAAAAATGAGCAGAAGAACTGAATCAACATTTATCCAAAGAAGATATCCAGATGGCCAACAAACACATGAAAAGATTCTCAGCATAACTCATCATCAGGAAAATGCGAATCAAAACCACAATTAGATACTACTTCATACCTGTTAGAATGGCTGCTTTTTTTTTACTTTGAATTTTTTTTATTGGAGTTAGATTTGCCAACATATAGTATAACACCCAGTGCTCATCCTGTCAAGTGCCTGTCACCCAGTCACCTCATCCTGCCACTCACCTCCCTTTCCACTACCCCTTGTTCATTTCCCAGAGTTAGGAGTCTCTCATGTTCTGTCTCCCTCTGATATTTCCCACTCATTTTCTCTCCTTTCCCCTATAATCCCTTTCATTATTTTTTATATTCCCCAAATGAATGAAACCATATAATGTTTGTCCTTCTCCGATTGACTTACTTCACTCAGCATAATACCCTCCAGTTCTATCCATGTTGAAGCAAATGGTGGGTATTTGTTGTTTCTAATGGCTGAGGAATATTCTATTGTGTATACATAGACCACATCTTCTTTATCCATTCAACTTTCGATGGACACCGAGACTCCTTCCACAGTTTGGCTATTGTGGCCATTGCTGCTATAAACATTGGGGTGTAGGTGTCTCGGCTTTTCACTGCATCTGTATCTTTGGGGTAAATCCCCAGCAGTGCAATTGCTGGGTCGTAGGGCAGGTCTATTTTTAACTCTTTGAGGAACCTCCACACAGTTTTCCAGAGTGGCTCTACCAGTTCACATTCCCACCAACAGTGCAAAAGGGATCCCCTTTCTCCACATCCTCACCAACATTTGTTCCCTCCTGTCTTGTTAATTTTCACTATAGAATGGCTGTTATCATAAAGGCAGAGATAACAAGTGTTGGTGAGGACGGGAGAAAAGATAGTGCTTCTGCACGGTCGGTGGGAATATATTACACTATGGAAAATGCTACAGACATTCCTTGAAAAATTAAAAGTAAAACTACCAAAAGATATCTGAAAGAAGTGAAATCATCATCTGCACCCTCCAGGTTCTTTACAGTATCATTCACAACAGCCAAGACACAGAAACATCCTAAGTGTTTCTTGACAGATGAATGGATAAGGAAGATGTGATATATTTAGCCATAAGAAAGAAGAAACTCTTGCCCTTTCTGACCCCATAGATGGAACTTGAGGGCATTATGCTAAGTGAAATAAGTCAGACAGAGGAAGACAAATACGATATTATATCACTTACATGTAAACTCTAAAAAAAAATAAAAATAAAAACAAACCTGAACTCATAGAAACAGAGAATAGAATGGTGGTTACCAGAAGCTGGTAGGTTGGGGAAAAGAGGAGACGTCAGAGAAAAAATATAAGCTTCCAGTTATAAGATGAGTAAGTTCTGGGGATAACGTGTAGCATGGTGATTATAGGTAACAGCACTGTACTTATACTTGAAAGTTGCTAAGAGAGTAGATCTTAAATGTTCTCACTACAAAAGAGAAATGGAATTATGCAATGGGATGGAGGTGTTAACTAACACTGTGGCAGTAATCACTTTATGATGTAGAAGTGTATCAAATCAACACCCTACAAATAAAATCAATGTGTTGTGTACCTTAAATGTACACAATGCTACATGTCAATTATATCTCAAAAAAGCTGGGGAAAAATGAGTTCACCTGGATCATCTAGGTGGGTCCTTAATTCAATAGCAAGTGTTCTTATGAGAGACAGAAGAGGGGAGCCACACACAGAAAAAGCCATTGGATGTTGGACACACAAGCTGGAGTGATTTGGCCACCAACCAAGGAACTCCTGGAGCCACCAGCAGCTAGATGAGGCAAAGAAGGATCCTCCTCTTCTCTAGAGCCTTTGGAGGGAATGTGACCCTGCTGGCATCTTAATTTCAGATTTCTGGGCCGGAACTGTGAGAGGATACATTTCTGTTTTTTAAGTCATCATGCTTGTGGTAATTTGTTACAGCAGCCCCAGGAAATGAATACAACCTGGGTGACAGATCAGCTTTAATGAGCATTTAAATGAACAGAGCTAAGGGCTATGATTTTTTTGTCCTTTCTCCATTGTGGACACATGGCTCTCCTCTGGTGTGGAGTACCCACACTGGCTCTGAGCATCAGCAGAGGGGCACATCCTGCCTTTCCCTTTTGGCAACACTTTCAATCACCATCTTGTGGGTTGCATGTCACTCTGGTGTTCTGCCTTTCTCTAAATGTCCCTGTGGGCTTTTGAGATTCTGGAAACACATATTCCAAAACCTCATGTTTTGAGGTTTTTGGTCACAACTTTGGCAGCAGATCTGCAGGAGGAAGGTATGTGCTGATCCAAAATGGAAAAAAAAAAAGCTGCAAAATCTATGGCATTATTATTCAGAAGAGACTTTATGGTAGTTATGTCGAAATTTTTTCAATAAATTAATTTTACAGACTTTTAAGGGATAGCTTTTAGATGAATGGAAATATTACTTGAATTTAAATTCAGCCCATTAAGTCGTCAATTATATTGTTGTTGCAACATCATGTATTTAATGTTAATGACACCCACAAATAAAAAAGAAACGACACAAGAAAGCTATTTGCTTTACTGTTTTGGATGATCTGAGCCAAATGCTTAATAAGATTTACTCTTCGTAGTTAAGACAGAGCTGAGGCCGTCAGAAAGGGGAATGAATGAACACCAGCGGAAGCAAGCTCGATGAGACCAGAGGCATTCTGCAGTGTGACATGATGGAAAACAGCCATGGTCACCAAGCGAGGATGAACATGGCTTCCTTACGGTGTCTATTCTATTCTTCCTCCATTCTTCTCTCCTTCTGTTCCCCTAGGTTGTTAATTGAACCTCTGGTTTGTATTCCACATCCTTTGCTTCTAATTTCATTTTCTTCCCGACTTCCTTCTTCAAATACTCCTCAATTCCATTGAGTTTGCTCTACTTCCCCAATCTGGAAGGGTGACGTTCTCTCTGGTTACAAGCCCCTATTATTCTTTCTCAGGTAATCCTGGCTCTTTACTGTGACCTTCGGCTCAACCTATAGAGTGATTTAGTGCAAGTTAGGAAAAGATTTCTTTGGACAGGCAAATTGCTAAAATGGTTCCCCTTCTGCAGAGTTGCAGACTAATGGGCTCAGTGCTTGACTAAGGATGACAGGTTGGATTTCCCTCCCTCTTACTCCTTTGGGTGATGTTCTTTGGACAGTGCAAACACGGCAGTCATCTTGGTATCCTTGTTCGAGCTGCCTCACTGTCCCTTGTCTCAACCATCAGGCTACATTCATCCCTGCTAGCCTACTACTAGACTCTTGGTCAACCTTTCAGATATGATTCCATGGTGTTTCTGATTCCTTTTCCTCTTTGTCTTTTTTTGGCTGGACCACACATGAGTGTAGGGAATATGTGTATCTGATGTGCCACTGGGTTCTCAGCCTGGCATATACAGCTGATAGGATGGTATTGCCATTTATATGTGCCCTTTCCTGAGAGTTCAATAAAAGTTTATTCAATGGATGAATGCACTGTTTCTTCTAACAATCCACTGATCAATCTCACATCACTTTCTGTCTCTGCCACTGCATTTTGCAGAGCAAGCTGTACATCTAGGAAGTCTGACATCATCCAAATTCATGTACTAACACTCCATCACCTTCTGGTGCTTCTGGGCACCAAAGAATATATTCCCCCAACCCCCATCCTTCTCAAACTCCCACTTGACTGTATCCCCCATTTGGGGGGGAACAGGGTGTTTTACCCTCTATGTTACTAAATCATCATATGAAAATCTGAGACCATCTGAATTCTTCCAGTTTCTGTGTTCTCCATTTTCTTTCCATCTGCATGAATGCTCACCTCCTTCACACCTCAGAAAAAGATGTGTCCTTTAGGTTAAGCCCTCCATGTTCACCATAAATCAAACCATTGGCCATCTCTCCTGAAAACTTGTTTTACCAATTCATCATTTGTCATGTCCTGTAGTTGTAATTTCTTCTGCCTTTCCTTTGCTTCCTTTCTCCATGCTGGCACCCAGGGTCTGGTCCTTATAATCCCTGACCTGGCTGTTTCAGCATCTCCCCATTACAGTAGCCCTGGTCCAGGTGCCCCACCCTGAGCCCTTACACACGTTCTAGCTTAGTCCTGTAGAAGTTCAATGCTGGTTGTAGCACTTCCCCTAATAAAATCATCAAAGGCTTCCTGGTTATTTATAGAGAATGGATCCCAAATCCTGCATTCTGTCCTCCAACGGTTTACATAATCTGGGTTTAGTGGAAAACTGCAGCCTTAATTTACATAGTTCACTTTCTCCATTTTTACAACAGCCACATGGAAATATTTTCTCTACTTTAATCATACCTGATGATTTGAGCCACTGGTTTTATTCACATGTAGGTGCTGCAGGAAGTCTCTTTCTCCCAGTATTCACGTATCAAAGTTGTATTCACTCTCCACTGCAAAGATTTACTGCCACCTTCTCCTCTATCCCTGTGGTTTATCCTCCCATAGGTAGTCTTTGGCTTCTCTGAATTCATGCAGAGGTTATTATTTCTTTCCTGTGAACTTTCTTTCCTTCTTCTTGTGATTTAGTGTGTATATGTGAGTGTCATCTCCCTTTCTGGACCACATGTATCTTTGAGGACATGACCCCACTCAGGCCATCTGTGTGGCTTCCAAAGCCCCATCACAGTCCCTCATACATATCGATCTGTCAAGACATCTTTATTTAAAGACACTATTTTTCCTTATTTATTTATTGTTCATATACTACCTGCTTCTTAAAAGTTCTCATGGCAGCTTACAGTAAAGGCCAAGCATATAATGGGATTGATCAAATAAATAGAAGGTCAACACGTGTAGAAGGGAAGAGTGGACAAAGGATATGAACAGGCAGTGCACACACACACACACACACACGCATGCAGGATATTGAGTGGCTAAGCAGGTGTTAAGACTTCACTAGCAATCTAAGAAGCAAAACTAATATGGCAACACGTTACCATCTTTCAAATATCATGTTAGAAACCAGTATAAAAAGGTAACAGCACCAGTGTCAAAGAGGCTGTGAGGAGTCACACTCTGGGGTCCCACACCTCATAATTCAATGTATTGTGAACACCCTATAGGTTACTTTGTCAATATATTTTTAAAAACCAGCATTTATGTGTATAGTAAATTTACTTCTAGGAAGCTATTCTAATGAAATAAGGGTGGTAAGTCAAAAATTTAGGTAACACTATAAATACAAATATCTCTTTTTTGGTTTCTTACACTTGAAGCCTTTGTCCTGATGTGGTTCACTTAAGTATTTGTTTTCATCGTGTGTGCACGTACACTCGAGTATGTGTGTGTGTGTGTGTGTGTGTGTGTGTGTATACTTTAAAATATAATGATATTATAACTACCAAAAGATAGAGACAGCAGGTTTGGGTTACTTTAAGATGCCTTTTGGCCTTAGGATATATCACATTAAGGATACAACATCAACATATTGTGTTCGGTGTTATTATAATAATATATATAATTCTTCAGGGCACTTGGGTGGCTCAGTCTGTTAAGTGTCTGCCTTTGGCTCAGATCATGATCTCAGAGTCCTGGGATTGAGCCCATGTTGGGCTCCCTGTTTAGTGGGGGGTCTGCGTCTCCCTCTCTCCTTCCCTCTACTCCTGCTGGTGCATTCTCTCTCTCTCTCTCTCTCTCTCTTCTCTCCTCTCTCTCAAATAAATAAATAAAATCTTAAAAAATAATTCTTATCTATTTCAATAGGACACCAGCTGGATATTCTTTTGGTGTATTTTCAGTTTTTTGAGAGATGCTTTGATTTTCAAATAAATTTTGTCTTTTACAATTTGTAAAACGTTTGGTTGGGGTGCTCAGTGAGATCCAGATCCTGTCCTGGCCCCTCCTTTGTGTCACCTTTGCTTCCTTCTTCTGCCTCCAGTCTTAAAGGGTAGCATCCTAGTACTGTTGTTCTGCAGTGTTTTGTTGTTTTCCTTGTAGCAGTCTATCCTGCGGATCACTTCACATTGTAGAAATATTCCCTATTCTTTTGCCAGCAGCATACTATTCTATTGTACCAAGTTTGATCAACCTCACTCCCTGTTGATGGATATTTAGCTTGTGGACCGTCTTTGCTGGTATAGTGGTACTAAGTAAAGATTATTTACTTACTTTTACTTACTTTTATAAATAATCTTGTGAATATGTTATTTGTGTTTTTTTCTCCAAAAAAACCTCCTAAATAGGGAATTGATGATTCAAAGACATAATGTATATGCAATTTTTTCAACTCCTGTCAAATCTGCTCTTTAGGGACTGTATCATTTTCCTTCCCACCAGCAAAGCATGAGAGTGCCTACTCCCTGTGCATTGTCAAACTTTTGTATTTTGGCTAAACTAATTGATGAGAAATGGCACTTCAGTGTAGTTTCAATGAATACTTATCTTATTATGAGCAAGGTTGAGCATCTTTTCCTAAGTGTGTCATTTGTGTTTCCTTCTAGTGAACTGTAACTTCTTATCTCTTGCCCGCTTTTCCACCAGGGCACACTTGTTATTTTTAAGGAGGAAAACTGTTTCCACTCCCTTTTATCTTTTCTTCTCTTTGACTGTGAGGAAATGGTGGAACTAGGAGATTAATGTAATCTATCAAACATAATCATTACATTTACATATTTACCATTTTTTCTTTTAAGCTAGATATTCACAATTGTCAGTTAGACCCACTGACTAATATTGCATGGTGTCAATGTCCCTCATCCAAAGACCACCAGGAGTGTGCATCTGCATTTGAACAAGTTGGGTTTATTACCTGTTGGGGGTGATGGAGAATGTACAGTGTTGAGGATTATAGGTATTGCAGTAACAGGTATTGGACAGGACTTGTTATAGAATTTGGGCCTTGTTTGGGTCATTTTGGGAGGCAGGTAAGCTTTGTCTGGATTGGTTGTTGTCAGAAAGTGATGGTAATTCCTTGACTGAGTATCTTAATGAATCTTATCTGAAGGACAGAAGACTAGACCAAGGCTAACCTATAATTGGTAGAATCTCAGTTACTCATATCAACCAGGATGGGAGGATATCTGGTATTTTGTGGCCTGCATAATGTGCATATTTTGTTCATGTTCAGACATGATAATGAGTGGTTTTATTGTTGTCTTTATTCATTGTGGTCACAGAGTAATCTTGTCTGATATGGTGTTTTGTGAAGGTGTCTGTGCTCACCAGAACACCAAAGCCTGCTGAGCCAGTCTGCACCAGCGTCTGCACCCAGGTGACAGTGCCAGATCAGTTCCTGGATGCCAGGGATGCTCTTCTCTTTTGCAGCAGACATCAGAGCAGAGTCTCAGGCCCTGTCACTGTAGTCATGAGTGATCTATCTGCAATGCTTAGTGATTGCAATTCTGAAGAATTGAAAATACCAATATTTCAATATTTACTTCACATAACATCGTGTAATATCTCATCACATCAGTCTCTCATTATGTTATACCAAGAGAGGGCTGATGTCTTTTTATGGCTTAGCCTTTAAGTATCCAGAAGGTCATCTTAAAAGTGATTTTGTCTGGAGTAGGGAGATCTGGATCCCAGAGGAGGTAATCTGACTCAGTGGGAAGAAATGGATAGGGTGAAAAGGGACAGTTAATCAACCCTGGGCTGAGTGTGGTCAATTCCAAGGCTAAGAATTGGGAGATCTGGGAGTTCCCCCACTTTTTTCCTAGTTTTCCTTAAAATTTCCACTTCTTATCTCCTTGACACAAGTAGGGGACTTCTAAAAGTGGATAGTTTTGGAGTATATGTAAGTGGATAACAAACAGGAGAAAAGAGGCTTGACCACATTTGAATCTGGGATATTGAGATGAAATCATTAAGATATCTTAGGAGAGTCTAACAGGGAGGGTGTAGTGCTTTCTGGAATATGCTCTGATTTGATTAGAAATGTTAATGCAACATCTAAGTCTGTTGAACATCTCAAGACATAAATGATTCACATTTTACATTTAAAAATAATATATTAGACCATCAAGAAAAATAGATATTTAGCAATTAGAAGTAGCATCTCATATCCAAATATTGAAAACAGGTATTGCAACCACCTGGACAGTTATATCACTTTTCTGAACTTCACAATTTCATTTGCAAGAAATAGTTTTCCTAAGTTATGATAATGATTAAGTGTGGTGATATGTTTTTACAGCATCTGGTATGCTTCCTGGCACATAGTAAATATCCAATAAATCATAGTCAATTATAACAATAATGAATCTGAATATTTTGACTTAATTAAAATATTTTTTGCACCTCCAACAAATTGATATCACTGTATTTTCTCTTCTTAAGACAGTTTTAAGTTAAAATTGCAGGTCAAAAATAGGCTTGCATACTTTGCCTGGATGCTAAAAGTTAAAAATAATTATGGTACAAGGATCCTTGGAACCACAGGAAGGCTGCATGTCCTCTCCTTGCAAAAGAAGTTGCAATCTGGCCAGATGCCCACAGACCTCCATGGGTGGTGTGGGCTGCAACTCTCTGATCCGCTAGGAAGATGTGGAGCAGAATCTTCACAGTGTGGGAGACACATGTGAACATGGCCCCACCCTGGCTGACATGTCCGAAGGAAGAGCCCCACCCTTTGTGTCTAGCCTCACTTCTTGGAGGTGAGTATTTTCCCCTAGATATGCCTGAGAGGCAGGATAGCCTCAGAGACCCCAAGGAGAGGGCTCACTCAATCTGCATGGTGCTGAAACGGACAGCGCCACTCTGATGAACAGGGTCCCTCAGCTCCAGGGAGGCAGTACTGCCATCAGCTCCGTCAGACCTCCAGGAGCAAGAGAGGATTTGTGTCTGGCAGAGAGAAATGCCACTTCTCTAGGGAAAGGTAGGGTGTTATGGCTGCTTGGAACTTACCTGATCAGATCCAGCTTTTTCCAATGGAGATACAACTTTAGAAAAACAATCAATCTCTACAGGTCCACCAGCAGCTCTGAGCTGCTCCTCCATTTAAGCCTTATTCCCTGCACACCATGTTTACCATGTGCTTGGAGGGAGTTTCCAGGGCTTACTGAGTATACTCAACAAAATCAGAATTAAGAAAAATACTTCTATTTCTTCCATTAAGTGGCACACAAGAATTATCTAATCAATAAGGTTTTCTGCCACTTTTTTTCTGGACTAGACAATACTGTGCCTTTAGTCTAAAGGCATTGACCATTTACTTATTGATGGTAACGTTAGCCAGCCATTCACATTGAGCATTGCTGAAAGTTGCTAATCTTTACCTTTTGGGGTGATATTAGAAATGGGCATGATTTGAGATAGATTTTTCTTTTTAAAATATGAAATGCTGTGATGATGGAATGGTTTTCTGGTGGCCATGTGATTGTCTTAAATAATTCAGAGTTATTCGTTGACTCATTAATTGACTCAACACGCATTGACCAGTTATCTAGTGAGCCCTGTGATATGTAAATTAATGGTCCTCCAAAGAGATCCACCTCTTAATACACAAAATTTATCAATATGTTAGGCTACATGACAGAGGGGGATTAAGGTTGTAGATGGAATTAAGGTTAGCAGTCAGCTGACCTTAAAATAGATAGATCATCTTATATTTTTGAGGTGGCCTAATGTAACCACAAATTTACTTAAAAGTAAAAGAGGGAGATACAAGAGCCAGGGTCTGAGTGATAAGATGGCTTTGAAGATGTAGGAAGGGTGGGTGGCTTCTAGAAACCCCCAAATACAAGGAAATTGATTCTCCACTGTAACTTTCAGAAGGAACAAGTCCTGCCAGTATCTTGATTTCAGCTTAGTGGGATGTGTGACAAACTTCCTACCTCTACAACTATAAATAACAAACTACGCTTTTGTAAAGCCACTATCTTTGTGGTGATTTGTTATAGCAGGAAGAAGAAATGAATATAAGCTCCTTCCACGTGTTAGGCTCTGTACTGGGCACTGAGGATAAAAAGGACAGCTTAGACATGGCCCTGCCACAGCAGACTCATGACCTTGTGTGAGGGGAGCTAGGGCAGTTGCAGTCAGTCCAAGACCTCTTCTGCATGCAGATCCTGTTCACACCATCCTGTGACATCCAATCAACCCAGTGGGGAGGGAGTGGTCTGGAAAAACACTAAGCTCAGTGGAGAAGTGATTGTTTGGAATTACTTAACTCCCTCTTTATTTCAGTAAATTGTATTATATATTAAATTTTTTTCCCAATGGGTTTAACATTATTTAGCTACATTTTAACTTTGTTCCAATCAAGTATTTCTTCTTTTAACAAACTTAATTGACTTTTGATCAATATGATCAGTTGTGAAGTTATCCTAAGCATCTGTCCAGAGGGCCCAGTCACCCAGGACAGGCCTGGGCTCTGGCCTCCAAGAGGGCAGGATAGTTCTTGCCATCACAGACTTGTTGTCTCTTGGGGGCCAAGGGGACCCTTTCTTATTAGTTATAGATCCTCCTGCTCTAAATCATCTGGACTTGGTTTTGTCATCATGAGTCAGTGGGAGGAGAAAGAGAAAAGGACAGCTTGGAATTGGGACCAGGGGCTGAGGAAGAAATGCTGACACTAGGTAGAGTGGACAAGCAGAAAGTCAGGGCAAAGTCCTGCATAAGAACCTAAGCCAGAAGGCCTAGGGAAATCATAGGCTTTGCTTTGCTTGGGTTCAACTTGAGTCAAGCTGTGCACATTTCTGTTGCATAGGGGTTGTATCCCAAAGAGGAAAAATGATGGCATTCCAGTTTATTAGACTGCAGCTGCATTCCAAGACCAAGGTGGAGCCATTCATCTGTTCTCTCCCTCTATACAAACCAGGAAACTTCTGCAGGAATAGGAGGCAGTGAGAATACATCATTGTTAGAGTGGTCTGTGTGTGGCATCAGAGCATGAGCATGCTGTTCCTGTAATGAGATGTGGTTCCCAGTCATTTCACTGCAATTGCCACTTAGGCACAATTACAGCAGTGGCTGCTCATTATCCCTCAGTTATCAGGTTATCACCACCTGGCAGTACACTGAATATGCATTTTTCACCAGCCACACAGGGTGCATTCGTCTTGGGTCTTCCTGGCCATGCCTTTAAATGTTTAGATGAAGAGTGGTTGACACAGAGCTGGGCTGGTAGATGTGTCGTCCCAGCTGATGGCTTCATTCATCACACTTGAGATGTGTGAGAGGCTATCACACAAGTGGCTGAGTTACAGACCCCCCAACAATCAGTCACTGCTCCTTAAAATAATCCATGAATGTTTCCTCTATAGCCTTGCATTGTAGGATAATCTTATTCTTTTTTTTTGATATTCTATATTTCTTAAAAGATTCCTTTTTCTACATCTTTATAATTCAGTTACTTGGGCTGCTAGCACATTGTGTTTCCTTTTTCTCTTTCAGATGCTTATCTTTCATTCCCCCATAGGAACCTGATCAAATTCATTCATTCATTTATTCAATTATTATTGCTACTTGATTTTGACATGGTCCCTGTCTTCTTAGAGTGTATATTCCAGTAAAGAGAAATAACATGCAAATGAGCTGGTAAATATATAACTTCAGGAAGTGATGGGTGTTGGGAGGAAAAACAAATCAGGACAAGGGGATAGAGAATCTAGGCATTTACATAAGGGGTCAGAGAGTCTCCTCTGAACTGGAAGTGAAAGAGAAGCCAGATGAAGAGCTGGGCAAGGAGCATTACGGTCAGAGGTGCAGAGACTCTCTAGGGAGCTAAGGAAGGTCGTGCCAACTAAATATGCAAATAAGATCCAGACAGAAGTGTCCCGTCCCTCAGTCCCTCACTCCCACAGAGAAGAGGGTCCAGCCCAGCCGGCAAGGGGATGCTTAACTAATGAAATCCCCTCTCCTTCATATTTTTATATGAATTACCAGAATATTTCTAACAAAGGTGGATTTTGATGGAGAAGGTCCTTATACTGTCCAGATGGTTGCTTCAGTTTTCCACATTGTTTTGTATGTGGACACAAAGTCTGATTCAAAGCTTTCTTTTATGAACACTACTTAAAAGTTATCTTCTATTTGCAGAAAGCTCCCACAACAGATGCCTAATATTAAAGATGCCGCTTACAGCAAGTCTAGACTTAGGGCTGAAATTAGTTGAGATGTTTGTTGATGCTTGATGTAGCCCCCCCATGGGGCAGGATGAGAAGGAAGTCATGATGCCATAATACAGCCATTGTAATGGAAGCATGCATTTACCAAAGAATGGGTCCTTTCTGTTTTACACAGAGATTGTACTATCAGAACAGGTCGTGCGTAAGATATGAAAACGAACAATCTTTCCAGGTGATGCATGGAAATATGTAATTTCAGGGATCCCTGGGTGGCTCAGTGGTTGAGAGTCTGCCTTCAGCTCAGGGCATGATCCTGGGTGTGGGGATTGAGTCCCACATCGGGCTCCCTGCAGGGAGCCTGCTTCTCCCTCTGTCTGTGTCTCTGCCTCTCTGTGTGTGTCTCTCACAAATAAATAAATGCAATCTTTATTTAAAAAAAGGAAATACATAATTTTACAACTCTTGATAGAGCAGGAGGCGAGACATTGTGAGTGGGGGAGAATGCTATTCTGTGTTTAAAGAGCACAGACAGCGCATGTAGACAGAGTATCTCCAGCTCTTCGTGTTTTCTTTCATTTGTAAGAATTAAAAATGTAAAAACATAAAACGTAAGGAGAATGAAGTCTTGTTGTAAGCAGAGTAGAACATGGAAAAGGTGATTTAGATGCTAGAAGCTAAATGACCCATTGTTGTTTATGAGCAGCTTCTCACGTTTCTTACTAATGAATGAATAGATGGAAGGCAATTCTTCTTCAACTTAGGAAAAGTCTGAAATTATTTTTAAAAATAAATAGTATTTTTAAAGATAAATAGTATTAAGTTAAATAGCAACAGCTTAGCTATCTATCGTTTTAAAACAAATTACCCCAAATGGACTTGAATAACAGACATTCGTATCTCAGAGTTTCTGTAGGTTGAGTCTGGGTGCCTAGCTGGCCACCCGTCCCCAACTCTCCCACATGGCTCTCATCCAGGTGTCAGCTGAGGGCACTGTCTCATCTGGAGGCTCCACTGGGGGAAGGATGTGCTTCCAAACTCACAGATATGGGGACTGCAGGATTCAGTCTCTCTCTGGCTGTGGCCTGGAGGCGTCCCTCAGTTCCTTGGGGCCACTCTTGCATGGCAGCTGGCATCCCTGGGACTGAGTGTGAAAAAGCAGGATACTGTGTGGAAGCTGGAAGTCAGTCTCCTCCTAACTGAAACTCAGAAGTGACATCTCATCAGTTCTGCTGATTAGAACTTTCCAAAATCTCACTCCATTAATGTTGCTTAAGCAGATACACTTGAAGTGAGTCCATAGCATTTTCTGGGATGACTGAAAGGATATTTTGGGCAAAATAGGTTTTCCATAGCTAAGAAAGAGAAGAAAGGAGGGGGTAAGGTCTCTGAGGGCTTTTAGCTGACCATTAGATATGACAATACTTCAAATTCCCTGTGAGAGGCTCAATATTTTCACTTCCAAAGTTCTTGGAAGGAAGCAAATCGTATTGCTTTCTCGGCGCTGTCCACTCCTCATCCTCTACTTCTGTTTTCACAAGAGAGAGTGACCAAGGAGTAGATGTAGGGCTTTTGAATTTCAGATTGCAAGCTCAGGTGACAGGAATAATAAGCTACTTAATTTTTCTTTAAAAAGCTCACTTCATTTATTTTCCCCTAAATCACAGCCAGTTTGGTTCTCCCCAGCACTTTCTACCAGGGTGTGCATGGGTTCTGGGGGAGGGTGGAAGTGAGCTTGCCCCATAGTTAGAGGACAGCACTGTCATTGACTCTCCTATCCTAACCGGAACTTGGTGACAATAAAGAGGGCTGGAACTATTAAGAGTTTAGGGAATGTCAAGACCTGGAGGCTAAACATAGGAAAAATGCCCTGGAACTTCAGAGCAATTCCCCTTTGTCAGAGCAAAGTGAGAGAACTACATCCCCCCTGTCTTGTGCGTGCAGGTATCGGTGGGGGAAGAAAATGCACTTTGCGATGTGGAAAGGTGAAAATACTGCCTGGGGTGGTGGAGGTGGAGAAGGAGGCCCCTGGTATACCAAGGCCTCTGTGCGGTTGGACAGATGCCCCCAACTACGTTCCCATTCTTGACAGAGGGCTTGAAGCTGGCGGCTGGGCTGGGAGCCTTGTGACCCAGCTGTGGGTGTGTGATGAAGACCCTGTGAAGTTTGCTACCATTTTGAAAGGCCTTGGTTGGGGAGAATCCACCTATTGGTAATGGTACACAATAAGAAATGACCACTTTGGATTTATAAATAAGACATCACAATTAAGTTTTAACTTAAATATTGACATGAGAATTCATATATTGATTTTGGTTGAACAATTAAATGACACAATTGCATTGACAGTGGCTCTTTGAGATGAGTGCGCTTTATGACTTTCCATCCTACTTTAAATTGCCACTGCTTTTCCTCCATTGTCAACCTTGTGTCCATCTAGAGATTCAACTGATTCTGGCACGTTCCCTGCAATATCGCATTAAGTCTTTATCACAGGTAGCTCTGCATGTAGGTATTCTTACTACTACCGAACAGGGGAGGATACTGAAGTTGAAGGAGAGGCAGCAACGTGTCCAAGGGCTTTCTGCAAGAATGATGGAGAACTGGGATTTGACATCATCTGACTAGAACACTTCAATTTGTTTCCTAAGAGAGAATTCTACTTTTCCTGTAATGCTAACCCTGCTCTCTTTTGCATGACAACCATTTGCATGCTCTTCGTATTTCCTTCCTGGGATAAAGACCTTGTGAAGGTAGGGACTTGCACACAGTAGGCAATCAATAAGTAATTTTGTCCTCAAATAAATAATGGAACATGAAGGAATTAAGGAATGTGAGTGATTAAGTCTAAAACACAATTGGTTTTATGCTGAGGCAGAAAGTTTTTTTTTAAAAATGCAAGTTCTATAAGAACGGATATGTGTAAAGAAATAATAAATGTCTTAGTGGCTAAGAATGCAAATTCGTGACCTATCACAGACAGCACTGTATTTCTGACAGCTAACGTTTGTTCAAACAACAGAGGTTTAGTGTTATGAATTATTTAATTTCTCCTTCAACATGGAAAATAATTCAGACCTGATCACATCTTCAGAAAATGTCAAGTGTGATATTGAACCATTTCTTAGCATCTCTGCTGGCGGCAAGCAGGCATCACTGGAAACATACTTCCTGATCGGTCCATTCCAAACTGGCCCATCGGGCTAACGACCCTCCAAAGCAATCTCAAGGATATTTCTGGGAAATAACTAAGAGATGAAATGAAGGCAGAGTGAGAAGATTACTGTGCCCAATATCTGGATATTTGGAAACACCAGTCAGTTGAGTAGATTGAGTAGAACAGGGTCCACACTGTGGTCAGGAGCAGTGACAGCAGGGGAGATGCAGAAGTGCAGAGTTTTGTGGTGGAACCTACATGATTTAGTTGTCACGCCAACCTTTGAGGTGCTATTATTAAGTCCCTTTTATATATTAGGGAACGAAGTCATAGGGAAGAAACGTAATTTCCTCAAGGACCTGCGGGTAAAGCACAATGTGCACCCAGATATTCCAGCTTTAGAATGTGTGGGTAATCTTTACAGTAACAGGATGCAGTGTTTTCTTTCAAGTCCGGTGATCTGAAAAAGTTATGTAAATTTTGCATTCTACTTCGTGATAGATGTGCATTTTAAGTAGTACACAGGTGTTGTTCACTTAGCTTCAAAATTTTGATACAATTTGAAGTTCCATACTGGCTTCACATGCTTGCTGTCGCTCTCTCTTTCAGGGAAGAATTCTGGTCTAGAATGTAGGGTCTGTGGAAATGCTATTCCTCCCACTCCTCCCTTGGTGACACTGAGCGGAGCAGTACACTTGATTATCTTGAATCCCCATAGAAATGATGGCCGTGACCCCGGTTCAATACCATATCCATATTATAGCCCTGCTACGGATATGGTCGGCATGCACAATGTCCTTTAAGTCAGGATGTGTCTGATTAACTTTTTGAAATATGGAGCCAGGATGAACTTATATTCCCTGAAGAATGGCTCTGTAACCTTTCTGCTTGGCCCAACCCCAGAATCTGGCCCAATCCAAACCTTCTGTCCATCCTGATCTGAAAGTTAATCATGCACCACCTGTGCATAGGTGGGAGCATCACCTGAGTCTTTGTGCATGTTTCTACCCCTCCTTGAGTAGTTTTACAGCACTTCAGGTACCTTTGTACATTTCCAAATGGGGATTTACGATAAGCCTTTCTAAATCTTTTCTTGGAAGTATGTGGGTGTTGACATATAAGTATATAAATATTTCACTCAATCTGTGGACCTAATCACACACTCCATTTTGTGAGGAGGCTGGTCTAGATGGCAACATCAACCTGTATTGCACCAAATAAAGCATGTGGGCCAAGTCTGGTCTACCTCATTGGGTATCTTTTTTTAAGATTTTATATATTTATTTGAGAGAGAACAGAGTGAGAGTGAAAGCAGGAGTGGGTGGGGGGAGAGAGGGACAAGCAGACTCCCTGCTGAGCAGGAGTTCATGATCTCAGCAGAAGGTAGACCCTTCATCTACTGGGCCATCCAGGTGCTTTAGCCTCATAGTTTTGTAAATAAAGTTTTATGTGAAAGATAGACACATTTGTTTAGGTTTAGGTATCATTTGTGGCTGCTTTAATGTTAAAATGAGAGATTGGATAGTTGCAATGGAGACCTTAGAGACAGCTTGCACGACTTCAAATATTTACCACATGGCTTTTTTACAGAAAAGTTTGCCGACCTTTGAAATAAAATGTAAGAGCAAGGGAGTAGGAATCTCCATCTAAAGGTCATTTCAGCTGACCTAGCCAAAAAATAGGGGCACACGTTTTGTGGTTGGTGAGAACATGCAAGGGATAGTACACATTTCTTCAGGAACCTCTTCATGTGACTCTCCACACAGTCATGTGGTGAAGAGTCCTGGCCCCAGAAAATAGGGCTGGGTCTCAGCCAAAGTGCTGTCCATGGATGTGTGCCTTTGGGAAGCCTCTTCGCCTTGCCAAACTCCCTTAGCAGCTGCACCTACCTCTTAGCATGGTTGAGGGGCAGAAAAAACAGTAGGGGTGAATTTCTCTGTAAAGTGCTGTTTTGTGGCAGGTGTGATTAAAAGCTCTGTTGAGCCAGAACACTTTGTCCAGCGATCAAACTGAAACAAACAACATATGCTACCTTCCCTATCTGACCCTCATTTGGATTTTGGGAATAGCTTGGCAAACTATGTATTTATTATATTTTTAAATCCACATTATGAGTATGGAAGAGAATTGAAATCCATTCATTCTACAGCTTGAGGGAGAAGAATTGACAGTATAGATACTGATGCCACAAAAGGAAAAAAATAGTCAAGAATTGAAACAATCCTATATATAATTAGGATAAATCTATTTTAAAAATATTGGAGTTAGTCAAGTAATCTTCTTTTGCACTCTATGTAGACACAGCCTTAGTCAACTAAACTCATAAAAAGTCTCCAAGAGGAGAAAATTTTGTATTAAAATAAAATTTCAATGAATTTTCAGCACGAATGGCATACAAGAACCTATAAAGATTTATTGTTATTATTTCAAACATCATTGAAATTAGACTTAATTATCTGTGCAATTTGCTGGAAATAGCATTTTAGCATTTTTGATCAAGTATATGTCATTAATTTTAAAATAGAAATGTACCAAGCTGCTTTTTAAAAATTTCCCCAAAACATAATTGCTAAATTGCCTGCTGGAAAAAGCTTCACTTCTTCCTCTCCTCATCCCTAAATTTTTTCCACCTCTACCTCTTAAATTGGTAAATAAGTTCTTTTTGTTTGCTTACTTCTTTTTGACCACGACGATTTTGAGGGGCCAGATGGGTTCATGTGAACGCCCAGGAGATTCCTTTAGAGGCACAAGGAAATAGATTCGCTCTTCAGGAAGCTTTAGACTTTGAGAGGACATAGGTTAATGGCTTTTTATTACTGGACTTTTCCTTAGGGAAAAGTAATCCTGTATTTTCTCAGCGTATGCCTATGTCTACACGGCACAGGGAAAAGCTGAAATTTATCAAGTTAATTAACTTGGCTATTTCAGCTGAGTAATCAGGCTCCGCAATGTACTGTTTTAATGGCTCATTTTCATCAAGGTGACAATGTTAAGTGTATGTGGCTTGCCCTGGAGGCTATGATTTGTTTTTCCATACTTCGCTTCTTCATGGAACTCTCTATCATGCCGGTGAAATGTGCTGGTGTTTAAGCAGGTGGTGTGTCCAGAAGGGCTTCTCTTCCTCAACTACACGATCCGGCTTTGTTGGTAGCCTACTTGTGCTGTCAGACTAGTCTTTTCACTGTTCACTCCAAAATCACTTCCAAGAGTCCCAGACGCCTCCTGAATAGAGTGGATCTGTCAGTGTCCTACCCCATTGCTGCCTGGCACCTGGGTTCTTTTGTTCCCAGGCCGGGCTCTCCATGTGCCTCACTTTACCATTCATGCAACCATATCTGGTCACCACAAGGGGTGCCATCTCCCTGCCTTCAGAGACTCACTAGTCTCCAATATCTGTCATGTCCCAGTGGAGGACAGGGAGGCCACATGTCCAGTCCCTGGGGGCCTCAGGTTCCAGGAAGATGGCAGCATAACCTCAGTTGGTACTGACCCGTTCTGCAAGGATTTTGTGGGGAGGAGCTCCATGTGGGAGGGCAAGGGTGGCCCAAGTTTGGCATACAACGGTCTACTTCTTGGATTCAGATGTGTTTATGCAGGAGCATCCGGGTTACAGGTAGTTTCAGTTCAGTGAGGGGCTCCCAGATGTTGAAGTAGGTGATGCAGAAGTCTTCGATGGGGAGGCTAATTGTTTCATCACCCAAATGAGGCTAAATGGGCAGAGAAGTCTGATTAATGGGTGGTGTTACATGGAGGCCAGAGTAGAGAGCAAGGGAAATGGTGGGGATGGGGTAGGGGGTGCAGTGGGGGTGGGGTGGCCAATGCACTAGCCCCTGGGCATTTTTGTTCATACAAAAATGTATGACAGCTCTGGATGTGGAGGCCACATTGGAGGACTGAGATCAACTACAAAGAGAAGACCCAGAAACCGTAGGCATCCGGCCGGTGTAGCTGCAGTTCTACACTTGGCCTTAGCAAGCCTTGGGGAGTCAGGGGCATGTGCACAGAGGAGAGAGCGGAGACGTGGAAGATGCGCCAGTGTCCTTGGCTCAGGTGGCCACGGTTGGGGTGGGGAAGGGACTCCGGGTGTCTTTGTTTTTCAGGAGAGGACTTGGTGATCCCCCCGCCCCTGCACTGCCAACTCCGCTGAACAAAACAGGTTCATGTTCACTTTTAATTTTTAAAGAATTGTGCTCCAATTAAGTAACCACTTACTAATATTCTTCTGAGTAATTCTATGCATCTGTACCAGTCTTCTATTGTTGTGGAACAAATTACCACACATTTAGCTGTTGAAAACAACATGAATCCATCACTTTGTAGTTTCCGGGCCGGGAGGTGGGGGTGGGGCTTGTCTGGATGGTCAGCTCAGGTCTCAGCAGGGTCATCTGCTCGAGGTGTGGGCTGAGGCTCCCTTGACCTTGGTAGAATCTATCTGTCCTCTCTTGCTGATGAGCCTGGGGCTGCTCTTGCCCCTTGTGGCCACAGTTCCTGTTTCGTGGGTCGTGGCCATGGGCCCTTCACAGCACGGATGTTTGCTAGCAGGTGTGACTTGTCATGTGACTTCACTTTCTTTCAAATTCTCCTCTGATTAGGTCAGGCCCACAGGGAGTAACCTCCTTTTGATCGCAAAAGACGGGGGGCTTAATCACCTGATCACAGAGTGATATTCCTGAGGTCCCCTGGCCCCACCAAACTCAGAGGCGGGTTGTGGAGGCAGGCATGCTATGGGGGAGCCTGGCGACCATCTCACACACGCAGTGCACCATGTCTGTGCTTAAGCAACTTGCTCTCAGTTTTTGGAAGGGCATCAGCGGGGGCTGCCTTCTACTTCCTAGCCATCCCTTGAGGGGTCTTGGAAGGACCTGCCACTCCTGTGTGGCAGAGTGGCCTCTGATGTCGCCCTCCCTTTGTGCATTTTGATTTGCACCTACAGCAGAGCTAATGTGTCTGCTTCTCTGGCCTCAGGGCTGAGGTTCTGGAGCATAAAAGGGGGAAAGGAGACGAGTGCATGGGTGGCTCAGTAAGTTAAGTATGAGACTCCTGGTTGGGTTCAGATCATGGAGCTCTCCCCTTCCCCCTCCCTGCATGCGCGCGCACTCTCTCTCTCTCTAAAATAAATAAATAAATCTTTTTTAAAAAGTTGAGGGGAGGAGAAAAGATTTTCTCTCTTCCTTGGTATTGGAAAATATCCTGTTAGATCCACTGAGTTGAAGAGTAAGAACTGGAGTGAACCAGGAGAATCAGGAAAGGAAGGCAGTGGAGCTCCATATTAAGAAATCATGTCTAAAGGGGCAGGAAAAGACTATCCACCACTGAGAGTGTTCACAGGGACCACCAGCTATGTGCCCATCTTTTATGCCAACCCAGCTTCTTGGGGGCCTTAGTTTGGGGCTGTTACTGTGTGGCAGTCATAGGAAATGTTAACTGGAAACCACGTTATCAGTGGCTTTGCATCTTGTTAGAATCTCCCAAGGTCTCCAGATGACAGTTTTATCCTTTTTCCCTTTGTTCTCAAGTGTGCTCTGCTCATTTAGAGCACAACCAATTGAGAGTCAACCTGGGCTATATTTCTGCAGCCCCTGCTCTGCACTCGGAGGTGATTCAATGAGGTAATTAACGCCAACATGAAACAATCAGCATGTGTGGGTGATCAAGTCTAAATAATTCAAAGAGAAATACCTGATGTGTTTGGCATGTTTAGATACAGACTTTCACCTTGTTTGCGTTTACAACCATCTCCTACATTCCAGTTAGGCTTGTAGATTATGAATAATGAGAGTATTACTCATGCCCCAAAAGCATGGCATGTACAAATCACATCAGCGTTTTATTCTTAAGAAAATGCTGCATTACTCTTCTTTTGACGTATTTTATTTTCAGGAGGGAGAGAGCAGTATCCATACAGGCTTACCTCAAAGCGCCTACAATCGATGGAGCATTATCATATTATGTAAATAATTTAAGCGTCAGTGTCATTACAGGTGTAAATCAAAAGGACAACTTATCCTTCCAGACTTGCTTGTGTTTGTAAATTTATACTGTGTTTAGGGGGGAAGCATGCAACCTGCAGAACTATTCAGGTGCCTTAAACCTCACTGGCTTGTGGGAGCCACCCAGCAAACCCAAGAAGCTGTGACTTCACCCGCTGGTGTGAAGAAGGCCTGATGTTTGCCGAGGAGGTGGCTGTCTTGTAAGCTGGCTGCGCTCTAGAACTGTGCATCCCAAGCATCACCCTGCAGACTTAAGTCCCAGACCTCTGGGCCCCGCCTCAGAGGTTCCAACTCAGAGCATTTCTGACAAGGTCCCTGGTGATGCTGACCACACTTCAAGAACCACTGTGCCGGAAGAACTAAGGATTCCTCATGGAAGGGAAGCTGGACTTTAGGAAAACACTTTGAGGGTAACATTTGGTTGACAGTCAGTTGGCTCTGATTCAAAAGAGGAAAAGGAAGATGGAATCTGCTCTGTGTGTAAAGCAGGAGGCTTGTTCAACGGCAGCTGGAGAGCAGCCTTAGGAACGAAAGAGTGAGGAGCAAGGACACAACCGGTGGTGACTTGGTGGTGGACCTAGAATAGATGAGGTCAGGAAGAGATGTCCTGAGACAGGGAGCTGCCAGTGAATCCCGAGAAGCGCTGGAGGCTGTTTCCAACTAGGACATTCAAGTTGAGAAGTCTTCCTGAGTTGACACCCTCCTGCTACCCTATCCTACCCTTGCTATTGGTCCACACTGCCGCAAGATCTGATGCGCTCTGCAGCCTTGTGTGATCCTTTCGGATCTTACTACTCAGGGTGTAGTGTGTAGACTTGGAACATGTTGGTTTCCCTGAGAGCGTCTTAGGAATGCAGAATTTCAGGCTGCATCCCAGTCTCCCAGCCAGGTCCACTGAATCGAAATCTGGAATTTAACAAGCTGGCCAGGCGATGTGCTTGCACATTACCATTTGAGAAACCCTATCTCAGGCAGATTTTTCCAGACCTTTATAATGTCAGAAGGGCTGGGAAGCCTTTTAAGGTACCAATCGATGCCAGGGCCCTACCATAGCCCTCTGTGTCAGCATGGCCGGAGAGGGTCCTGAGAATCTGTTTCACAAGAGGATCAGCTGATTCTTGTGCCGAAGAAAGTTGGGGAAAGGGGGTGGAGGGAATGAGAGCCGTTTCTGGGCTGAGAGTAAATTGAGGTGGGGGCAGGGGGCAGCCCCAGGGGATACAGGGCAGGCAGGGATGAAAAGTGAAGAGGGAGGAATTTGCAGAAAAGATGGAAACTATAAGCACACTGCTGAGCACCCTCAGGCAGCCTTGACAATCAGGAAGGTGTTTGGGTTCCCTGGACCAGTTGTTGACAAGTGGGTGGTGTGGGGAAGAAACTTTTGCCCCACAGGAGGCATTTAGCAAGGTCTGGAGACATTTTCAGTTGTCACCAGTTGGGGATGCTGCTGGACACCCTGCAGTGTGTGGGACAGACCCCCTCCCCACTGCCAATCAAAGAATCACCCAGCCCCAAATCTCTATATGCAGAACCTGAGAACTCTGGCCTAGAGCATCAGTTCTCAAAGTGTGGTACTGGACCAGCAGCACCTAGCTGTATCACCTGGGACCTCAGGCACTAGTTAGACGAGAAGTTTGGGGGCCTCCAATCAGATACTCTGAACCGCATGCTCTGGTGTTGGGGTCCAGCATGGTGTTTCAGTAAACACTCAGGCCCTCATTCACATGCGTGCCATAGTCTGAGGACAACTGTTGCAGATGGTATGCAACTCACAATGGTAGACGCACAGACTGTGTATCAGATGAAAGGGTAGCCTAGAAGGTGCCAGTACTACAGGGTATCTTTGTCAGTGTGTCTGAACACTGGACCAGGCAAGAACTGTCAAATGCAGCCACTTGGCCCCACTTTTCACCCAGAGATGGGCAGCTTCCCTAGGTGCTTCTAAAAGTCTTTTCATTTGAGAAGCATTGCCCTGCACATTTCAACTAAAATGAAGGTCATAGGTTCCTCTTCTCCCTTCTCTGACTGCAAGTGCTTTTATTTTATTTTATTTTTTTCCATTTTAAAGCTATACTTGATATTCAATTTAACCTGATTTCATGGATATATAATGGTGGATATACATACCCCCAGGGCTCTAATTTTACCATTTTTCTGCACACAGCCCCCAGCATTCTGGAGAGGAGCCTGAGGGCCCTTGCTGGTGGTGTATTCGCTTTGAAGTTTGAAGTTCTTGCTCTTCTCTTTCTCCCCAACAAGAAAAGCCCCATTTTTAACTGTTGTGTGACCTGGACTTTTGGGGGGCAAAAAGGCTTTGTTCTGCTGCAGAAGAAGAGAGCTTCCCAAGTTTTCCTGCACCCAGAGGATGCACTTATTTTTGCAGCCCAGAGCTAAGCACTGGGGCCCTTGCTGCACTGCCCAAGCTACTTGGAGGCCAGAAGGCACACCCAGGGGGCCACCCAAATGCCCCAGAGCCGGCTGGATTGTATGTCCTGGTGCGACTATGTGCCCCCTACACCTGGTAGGAAGCCCCTTCCTTGGGGCAGCCATCAGGCCTGTGCTCTCTGACTCCTTTGAGTATGAAAAGCCTACTTTTCCTTGTGAGGCTGTCACTCATGACACTCATCTGCAAGCTGGGTCATTTGGGATTTCCCCTAATAACGATGGCAGATTTGGGTTGTGCCAGCCATAGCGCCTTGCTTAGCTTGTTTATTCCGTGGCTGTTGACTGAGCATTTTCTCATGTTAGACACTGTCACAGATCAGTTTGCCTCACATAGCTCCATGGCAGGGCTGTGACACACACCACGGGCATCTCCATTCTACTAATGAGAAACTGAAATTTGGAAGGACCCAGCTCCTTGCCCAAAGCACAGTGGGGTGTCCAACGGAGACTCACCTGCTGTTCCTCCTGCACACCGCTGTCTTCTCTGGGGGTGTGCACGACCCGGCTGGGAAGCCAGCTGGCCGGAGAGAGGACAGAGCCTCTTTTTTTTTTTTTTTTAAGATTTTATTTATTCATGAGAGACACACGGAGACAGAGGCAGAGACACAGGCAGAGGGAGAAGCAGGTTCCCTGCGGGGAGCCTGATGCAGGACTCGATTCTGGGACCCCGGGATCATGCCCTGGCCCAAAGGCAGATGCTCAACTGCTGAGCCACCAAGGCGTCCTGAGGACAGAGCCTCTTGCCCCAACCCCTTCAGCATGACGTCAGCCTCCAGGGCTAGTTAACCTATTTCAGTAAATATTACTGAGTGCTGACCATGTGCAAACCAGTATCCCAGGAATAATGAACACTGAGTAGCAGTCGAGCATTTAATTAGGTAGCAGCTTTGTCAGTCCATATTCTTCTAGATGTAATTTTAATATTTCAAAAACTGAAAAATTGCATGGAAGTCTCAGTACAAAAGAGATATATTTCCAACCACAACAAGGACCGGATGGGAAAAACGTATCATTTTCATGTAAGCTTCTGCTTGAATAGTGAAAAGATCATCAAATCTGTTTGCCCCCCTCTGTACATTCATAGCTAGATATTTACTGGCCTCCCTTGTGACTGGGTGCTGCTGCCAACTGAGTGTAAGCAGGGCGGTGTGTGCCACTTCCATAAAACATCTCCGCAAGTGATCCTTGCTCTTCCTCCCTCCTCTGTGGGCAGGACCAGATGACTCTGGAAGGCAACGGTCGAAGATGGCAGAGCCACGAGAGCTAAGAGCCGGGGAGAGCTGCCTGCCCATCTTGGAGGCCAGCTAGTAGTTGTGAAAGCAAACAGTGTGCTGGGTCTGAGTCCCGGCTCTGCTCCCCTAGCTGTGAGGTCTTTCGCGAGTCATTAGCTATCCTCAATTCTGTTTACTCTTCTGTGAAGGGGAGATTGTCTTTCTGCCTTGACACATGATGACACCATCCCAAGGGTCAGTTAAGAAGGGTGGCTGTGGACGCAAGGGCCAGCAGTGGTTGTTAGGTTTGTGTTGAGCTGTCCAAGGTTTTAAACATTTTTGGATTAGTTGCCAACCTTTAAAAGCCAGGAGATTTCACATGTAAATTTTGATTTTTCATTTTCTTAAAAGGTCAGGGGATTTGGCAATACCTAGCCAACATTCCGGTATGGCAACTGTTGGCGGCAGTTGGGTATCGGCACTCTCTCCTCCTGACTCCCAGAAGTCCTGGCTCTTTGTGACTGGTGCATTGCATTTGGGTTACTTGCTAACCCTTACAATGTTTGAATTTTCAACTCTTGTATTATGCATAAGGATGCTTTTATTATTAGTAGAATACCTTAGAATTTATAAAACAATACCTATGTTAGAAAGGTCAGGGAATCGAGCTCAGTAATACACACCAGACTATGTCACAAACTGATGGTTGGACATCTCCTAGTAACAGTCAAAAATAAGAGGTTTTGATTATGGGACTAATGGAGGTCTCCAATTTTTGGCATTTTTTGGCTCTAGGTCCTTAGCTTTAGGGTACTTTGTTGATTTATACCCTTCATGTGAGGGTATACCCTGCATATGAGCCTTAGACCGTTGGAAAGAATGTCATCTTACCCAATGCTTGGGAGATTGAGAAACCTGCTTTAATATCCCTTTCTCATCTATTTCCTCTGAGCTGGAGCCTCCTTGGGCCAGGCAGAGGAGTAACAAGTCACCACTAACATTCCAAAAGCACCCGTGATTGGGTGAGGACATGCAAGTCTTCCAATAAGGTCCACACACAGGGGGTTCCCATCATCTCTGTGAGAACCACCCCCCTACAAACAGCAAAACGCCCTCCAGTGTATGTTGGATAGGTTGTGGCCTCCTGGAAAGCATTAATATGGCTTCTGAAGCACAAAACTTAGCATCCAGGACTGGCTTTAGCCATCCCATAGGGGAAAGCAGCTTGCAAAGCAGTTCAAAATATGAGAGGCAGGAGAACAGAATTTGAGAAATGGATCAGCGAGAACAAGTTATGTTAAATTCAAAGCAGAGCCCAAACTGCCCTTGTACTGCTTTACTGAAGCTGGAAGGATCAACTTGCCACTTGGAATATAGTTAGAGGCTCAATTTTGTGAAAATGTAGACCTTCCTATGCAAGCAAAGAAAATAAGATGGAAACATTGGTGTATGGGGAGTCAACTAATGGATTCCAAACAATCGATTTCAATTCACTGCAATTCAAGAGATCAGTACTCATTTATTTTTCTACCTTGTTTGGAAATAGTGTGTGTTTCATATTTTTCATTATAGTTATGCATAAAATGAGTGCCTTAGTAGGAAAATATACAAAAATTCTTTTTCTTGCAGGAACACACTTAGGAATTGTTTGTGTGTGTCATCCTCAGGTCTCGTGTGCAAGGTGGAGAAGGATGTTCTGTGGAAGAAGGATGTTGCGTGATGTGACCCAGGGTCATGGTAGATGAAAGCTGACCATGAATCATCGACAGTGTGGAAGCTAAAGCAGGCCCAGCATGAAGGGATATTCAAAGCAGGCTGACACAGCAAAACTGCAAAGTAATCCTTCTTTTATGCTCTGTGCTGGGCAGTCTGTGGAAAACATGCTTTGCAAATAGGGCTTTTCATAGAAGAGTCCGGGATAGAGGTCAGAAGAAGGTCACAAAGGTGGTCTAAATTTGGAAAATAAGAACCACCAGCAGAGGTTAAAGTGTTTGTTGAAGTGTGGTCCCCAAACCAGCAGCGTCAGCATCCCCCCCACCTGCCCCCCAAGTTGTTAGGAGTGCAAATTTGCCCCAGGGACCCTCAATCAGAAAGCCAAGGGTGGGGCCCAGCGGTCTGTGCTTTAATGAGCTCTCCAGGTCATTCTGATGTGGGCTAGAATTTAAGAACTGGACTGCTTGAGGGGACCAGAGCTCATTAGCGTGGGGAGGCGAAGACTGAGCCGAGGTGTGATCTCTCTTTAGCTTAAGTTCAGCAGCCAGCAACTCATTTCCAGAACAGTGGGCAACAGGGCAGTAAAAGGGGAGCCACAAGAGATTCCAAACCTGGCTGTTGCGTGAATCACCTGGGGAACTGTCTTAACAGCACACAATCTTGTGTATCCTGATTTAGTTGGCTAATGGATGCTCCCCAAGTGGATCTAGTGTGCGGCCGTGACTGAGAGCCACCAGTGCCCAGCAGAGGAATTGATGGCAGGAACTGTGCTGGGACTCAAGTGGGAGGGGTGGAAGGGCATGCCCTGAAGGGCAGTCAGCCTCTTGGGGGCCCTTTCGGGGTTACCAATGCCAGGAGGGCTGCCCTCTTATCTCAGGATTCTTGAAAAGCTTCAATCCTGGACTCCTCCTCCTACACCTTGTTGTTTACCTTTTCTAAAGTGATAGTGTCCTGGGAGTGGTTCCTGCCTTGTCTTCCCATGTCTCTTCCTGCCCCAAAGGAAACATCTGCGTCTCTCCTCCTCACCAGGCCACATGCTCAGGCATCATCACTTCCAAACCAACAGTATTGAGCTAAAATGAAATATCTTAGTTGCACCACTTGCATCTGAAGAATAGGGCTTTCTTTTGGATGTTCATCCATTCAGCTTTAGATGGGAGGGATTTATTTATTTTTTTTTAAACACTACCCTAGATTTTGGCAAAAGAAGAAAAGGAGCTCTGTCTAAATCATTCATATCTTAATTTTTCTAAACAACCAATAAACAATAGATAATAAGGGGTGATTTCTGTTTCAGAGGTAAAGCGAAACATGAACATGTTTTAGGGTGGCAGGCCCTGAAGCTCTCTACTTTCTGACATAAATGAGTGCCATCTTATTTGTAAGCCTGCCTTTGAAGGGATGAGGGGATGGCATGCCTGATGTGGGTCACTAGGTCACTATTCTTTGTCCCATTCTCCCTAGTGTTGGGACCAGTGTTTCTTTTGTATGTGGGGTTATGGTTGCTTAATCTTTTCCCAGAATGTCCCTCTGCTGTGGCCAGGATTTCCTGTGAGGCCCTCTTTCAGTGATGATGTGGTTTCTTCTCTTTCTACTTCTTGGTTTCTGGACTCATGCATTCCTAATGGGGACACAATGACAGGCAAAAGACTTTGATTCCATGTATATGTTGCATGCTGGAGAATGGCAATTTATCATTGGAGGTTTTTCCTTCTGAGCTGGCATTTCCCCTATGCCTCCAGCAGGCTGTTTCAATACTTAATCTGTCCAGCAATTTCCTGCGAGTATTATACACTTTACCACAAGTAGGTCTGATGATAATGGACCCACTCCCATACCACTTTTGTTATAGAATGAGGCTGGTGTTCTGAGGCAATGGTATATGGAGTCCTGAACCTGTAGGACAAAGACTTATGTCAACCTTTAATTAGTGGTTCTGTCTAAGACCCTGCAAGCCAAAAAAGGCAAAGCCATACTGTGAATACATGTTTATTTCTGTGACACATAATCACTGGCCCTTGAAGGATGGAAGGAATTTGGTGTAGCCAGCTTGCCTCCAAGTAGGGAGCTAGTCTCCTCCAAGGATGGCACCATTCTAGGGCCTCAAGATTGATCTCTCTTCCTCACAGGTTAGAAATGCAGTGATAATAGTAACAACAGCAGTCCCAGGGAGGCTTGAGGCAGTTAGGTCCATGGGTAGTCTTCATCGCTTCCACTGTGACAGATATGTCCATATGCTCATCATGCCATATACATACCCAATGATGGAGGTTGGCTGATGTCAACTGCCCTATCATTTTGACTACTCACACCTTCAATGTGAATAATTTCTGGTGGGCATCAACATATGACACAAATATCTTTTCACACTGTGCCCACTCTCAAATTTCTGTATGCCTCTAGCTCAGATTTCTTTGTCCCTCATCTTTCAACTGTTTTCCTTTCAGGGTCCCTAACTAACTAGGCAAGACATTTACAACCTGCCCAAAGGTTCATTTATAGTCTAATATCAGGGCACTTTTCTTGCTACCTAAAAGGCATAATCAAGTGCATTACCCAAAGTTCTACCCATTGGGAAGGTTTTTCATCAATGATATATTTCAAAGATACCCTTGATTATTGTCACACATCCACATACCTAGCTTACTCATTCATAAAGTAAACTCTTCCTCCTGGTAAAACAGAATCACTACCTATGGCCATACTACATGGACTGAGAAACAGGAGCTGGTGTAACAGTAGTGGATGCTGTTGAGGTCTGGGCTCCCAACTCCTGCAGCTTGCTTATCTCTCTGGGCCTGCTCTTGTGTGAACCTAGGCATACTACTTCTGTCTTACAATGGATTGTTGCTGGGCTTATAACTTGGTAGATGTGAAAGGCCCCGGCTCATCATGGGTAGTCTGGTCACATGGTTGCTTGGTGCCCATGGTTGGGCATTCTGTTTCTGCCAGGACTCCATAGCACATGGGAATTTGTTTTTCTAAAGATGTATGATTCTCTGCTGCAGGTGGCATGCCTTCACTCCAGAACTCCAGAAGACTACACTGTGACTTTCCCATTGGGTTTGCCCCAAACTCTACATCATATCTTTTCTTCCTCAGTACCTTTAATACTCTAGAGTTTGCCAGACTGTATGGCTTAAGTGGTAGAGCTGCTTGTATCACAGCCATGACCTGAGCCCTTTCTTGATCCAGCTCTCATTCAAAGCTGGCAGATCTTCATATGACATACTTTATGGGCTGGAATAGTACCCCAATTATTGCCAAGGTAAGACAAGGAAAGAACATGTATCTTAGAATTGGTACATGGTGTGATGGTTAGTTTTATGTTAACTAGAGTGTCCAATGTTTCAGTCAAACACTAGTCTAGATGTTGCTATGAAGGGTATTTTGTAGATGTGATTAACATTTATAGTCAGTTGACTATAACGAGATTATCCTTTTTTTTTTAAAAAAAAGATTTTATATATTTATTTGAGAGAGAAAGAGCACAAGTGGGGGGGGAGTGGTAGGCAGAGGGAGAGCAAGAAGCAAGCTCCCTGCTGAGCAAGGAGCCTGATGTGAGACTCCATCCCAGGACCCCAAGATCATGACCTGAGCCAAAGGTAGACGCTTAACTGACTGAGCCACCTGGGCGCCCCAAAGAAGATTATCCTTGTTATTGTGAGTGGGCCTCATCCAATCAGTTGAAGGATTTGGGATCAAAGACTGAGGTTTCCTGTGGTTACCCCCTATGGATTTCAGTTTTGCCAGCTCCCACAATTGCATGAGCCAATTCGTTAAAATAAACCTCTTTATAACTATATATTTCACTGTTCTGTTTCTCTGGACAACTGTGACTATACATATGGTATGTATGTCTTTTTGATAAAGAGTTTTAAAAAAACTAGATAAAATGGATGACTTTCTAGAAAAATAAAAATTAAAAAAATAATTGACTTGATAAAATAATAAAATTAGAATATCTAAATAGACAAAAAAACAAGAAATAGTGGAAAACGTGACTAAAACAACAGAAGGACTGCTTTCCAAAGTGCTTACATAGTTTTATGGACCAATTCTATAATACCATCATGAGTTTATATGGGTAATTGCTAACCAATTAAAGTGTTTCAGAGCATAGAGTGGGATGGAAAATTTTCCAATCTATTTTATGAAGGGAGCATAGCCTTGATAGAAAAAATGGCATATCAATAAAAACAACAGTAGCACAAGCAACAACTACAGATGAATCTTACTTATGAATAGAAATATGTTGAGTCATATCAATAGGGCATCTTTAAAACATAATCCTAATGAAATGGGGTTTGTTCCAAGAATACAAAATGGCTTTGTATTAGGACATCTAATAATATAATTTATTTTTTTCACAAGTCCAAAGGAATAGCTATATCATTATTCATGAGGAAATTTTTTATAACACTCAAAAGCCATTCTTGAATTTTTCTTTAAACACTTCTGGTATTTTAGGAATTAATATTGAATTTTATTATAAACTTGAATTCAAGTCCTGTTTGATAGGTGTCGAAGGTAGCATCCTTATCACTAATGTAGTAACAGAGCTTGTGCATGTCTCCCTGAGTGTGAGTCTGTGAACAGGATAGCATTTCTTATTTCTCCTAGTACATGTTATTGCCTACTCAAGAGTTGTGTGACTGGCAGCCCAGCCTATCGATGGCTGTCCTTGCCTTGTTTATTGGTGGCTCTCAGCGCTATCCCTGTGGATATAAAAAGTCCATCCTGATTTATAGCTTCTGATACAGTGAGTTCCGACCCTTTGCAGCTTAGTGTGTTAAAGAGGAAACATATAATTTCAAGAATTACTCGCTGTCATCTGTACAAATGCAGAACAATGAAAAAAATCTCATTGAATCCTTTGTCTCATTTACTTTAGATATATCTTCCCAAAGCTTATTTTCTAATGTCACAAGGTGGTTCTGTCACAGCAGAAGAATATAATAGAATCTTAGCTTTCTCCCTTGAAAAATGTATAAAGTTTATTAAATAAAAATGAACTGTCACAAAACAGATGCTACTTTAAAGAATGGTGTTTCTGGTAATTTACCTTTGAATATAAATAAGTAGTCCTCTCTTCAATCCCATTTTTGAACATTTAATGCGTTATTAATTAAAGTTAACATTAATTAAAACGGCACACTAACCAGTAACATACTTTCTTTTCCTTTTCAGAAAATTTTGTTTTCTTATTCCCCTGAAGGAACTTTGAAACGAATGAAAACAGGGGCCAAGATAGGATCTTCCTGACTGACTCACTCTTCATTGGAAATTTCAGTAACTCTCAGGAGTATATGTTTGAATATGTTTTCATGTTTGCCCCATTTTTTTTAAGTGAACTGTTTACCTTTAAGGCCGAAGCATCAGACTGAAAACGAAGTGCTCATAAGCAGGTGGAACCAAACAAAAGTCTGGAAGTTATTCAGAGATGTTTGACTTCCTCCAAGCTTTTATCTGGTGACCCCTTGTCTATATCTTGAGTTGGCCTCTTGGACGGGACCTCTTCTCACCTGGATGAGATGCTGGATGTTGATTTCCCACCCCCTGCATCTACCTGTCCCTCACTGTCCCCTCCCATGCCCTGCTGTGGCATCTGGGGTCTGCTGCGAGTCTTGTGGGGTTGGTGGGAGGGCTTATGTGCTACCTGGCCTGCCTCTTCCACCTCTCTTCCTGTGCCTCATACTACTTTTCTTCTCTCCCTTTCTCCCATCTTTCCTTCTCTTCCTTTCTTCTTCCCTCTCTCCCTTTTTCTTCTTTTCTATTTTTTAAAATAATCAGAATTGTATGTATGCATAGAATTGAACAGAACTACGTCCTTCTCATTTTCCTTTCCCCAGAAACACCTTCCAAGTCTTTTAATTGATTCTTTTGCCATTGATTTTTGTTTCTTTCTTTTTAAAAAAGTGCTTACATTATTATTTATCATTTTATTTTAACATTAGGCATTATTTCTTGGCTTTCTGCTCTGGAGGATGAAGATTTATTTTTTTTTACACACTCTCCCCACCCAGTCCAAGCCCACCACGCACATGCACACACAGCCTCAGGCTCTAGTTCTTGCATTTGCTTCCTATTCTATGTCCTTATTGCCAACAGAGCCCAAACTCTCCCCGACTGGTATAAATCTCTCGCTCTCCCAGACCCATTGGGTAGTTCATCCTCTTTGTCTTCAGCAAAGCTTGAGAGACTTCTGAACATTCCAGTCCAGACTGATGTCCTCCCAGTTCAGCCACAAAGCTGTTGTTTTTGAGTTGCTCTTTGTTGGCTTTTGGAGATTACTCTGCCTCTTTCTTGTTCTGGACCTGAGATTTCTTAGAACCATGTCTGTGTCTTCTGCTTTTTCACTTCTATCCTTATTTGTTGGAGAACATTCTCCTGCTACTTGCTGAGTTTGCACTAGTAGGAGGTGCACTTTCACAGCACTGGCTTGTCTGAAAATCTTTGTTCCACCCTCATACTTGATTACTACTCTGGCTGGCTACCAGATTCTAGGTTAGAAATGATTTTCCCTTAAAATTGTGAAGTATTTGCTTCAGCTAACAATATTACTAGTGAGAAGTTTCACATTTTGATTTTTCGATCCTTCCTGTGATACCTTTTTCTTTTCTTCCTGAGAGGTTATGGGAAATTTTCTTTGTCTCTAGGGATGTAATGTTATGCTGATGTGCCTTTGGGTGAATCTATTTTCACCATGGTGTTGGGCATTGAAAGAGTCCTTTCACTTTGTAAATATGTGTCCATTTTTTGACAAAGTTTTCTTGAATTATCTTGTTGATGATTTCCTTTCCTCTATTTTCTGTTCTGTCTTTTCTGGAACTTTTATTATTTGGATATTGGATCTTGTGTCCTCCCCTCCATTCCCTCTTTCTCTTCCCTTCTCCCCCTATCTCTCTTGGGAGATTTAGTCAATTTTCTCTTTCATACTCCATTACATGGAACAAGTTTGGCTGCTGGAGTAAGAGACAGTAGCATACACAAGTTGTTTCTCTCCCATATAAGGACACATCATAAATATGGTCCAGGGCTATTGCCACAGCACTGAGGTATCAGGCCCCTAGGTTCCTTCTACCCTATAGCTCTCTGTCTCTAAAGTGCTGCTCTCTTTTGCAAGGTCGAAAGTGTTCCACCATATTTCACCACAAGTGTCTGTACTCTAGCTCTTGGGGAGGTTGTGATGGGGAAAGAGAGGATACAAATTATGGGTTTCATACATCATTTCTGTTTTCATACTCTTGGCGAGAGCTTAGTTACCTGGCCACAGCTACAGGGGCTGGGAGGTGTGCTCTTTATTCTTGGGTCATGCTCCTACCTAAGAATTGTGGGTTCTATATCTATAAGAGAAAGAAAGAATACTTATTAGGTGGCAACTAAGAGTCTCTGCCACAATTCTCACTTCTGATGACCCAAACATTAACACCCTTTCTTTTTCCCCCTCAAAGAGAGAATTTTGCACCTTCTTAAGAATGGGAAATGTCTGTAATCCACTTCCTGCATCCAGCTCAAAGTTCCCTCTTGTCCTATCACTTAATGCCCTCTATAGGCAGGATATACAAGCAGAGTAACCTCAGCAAAAACTCCCACTGGAAAAAAGGAAGAAAGAAGAAACCCACAGGAATTACTCATGCCTTGTGATGCACAGATGCTGCTGGAGACCAAGTGTTGGTTGCCTCCTGGACACAGCTGGTTGTGCTTTCTGGGCATAAATAGCTCCCTTGTCCTCTGGGCTCTCTGGGAGGTTTGTCCTTCCTAGCATCCTCCATAAGCACATGTACAGTGGATACTGCACACCATGTCCTTTTCTGGGACTAATGGCTTTATATCCCAATTACTGCAGGGTTGAAGACTTACGGATTTCAAGCTGGTTAAACAGTCAGGGTTTTGCAGGCCAGCATGTCTCTTTGGTGGTGTAAGTCACTCACAAACTTACAAGTATGTTTGTTCTTCCCAGTTCCATGCATAAGGTGACAGCGAGGGATCTCATCTGGACAGTTTTCAGCTTGAAATTCCTGCTTGTCCTCCTTGCCACCCTGAGCCCTCAAGGGCATCTGAACAAAGTGAGCATGGCAGCACCCTTCTTCTGATTTTGCCTGCTGGTCTGGCTATCTTGTTTTGCCCAAGGACTCTTAGAGAAAGGTAATTGAAACGGGGTTGGGGTAACAATCTCTTCTTGCACCGAGACTCTCCTTCTATGGAGCCACCTATTATCTCTGCTTCACCTTGGGTCACAGAAGGTTTGGGCATTTTCAAACCTGCAACGTGGTGGATGACCTGACTCCCAGCCAGCTGAGGTTTCAGGCTGCGGAGGGGGAGCTATTCCCCTTCCATTGCTGGCTCTTCTCTCTCATGTAGGGCTTTGCTGAAAAGGGCATGAGCAGACGTGTCTCAGTGGATGGCAGCCCAATCAGCCTCAAGCCCTGGTGACAGGGAGGCATTGGGAAGGTGAAGGGGTGGGTGCTTCAGTGGGGATGTATGTTGAAACTGTATTCAACATACAGGGGCAGAGCAGATTGAGGGGGTTTGAGAAGAGTCATTAGAGATAAAGGGACATTACTAGTCTAGCTGCAGTTCCACTAGCACTTTCTCTCTGGGTCTCAATGAGGGTATGAAAGGACTCCTTGGTTCTGGTTCTAATGGGGTTTGGGCCAAGAGAAGCTGGATGCAGATCTGCATTTGTCCTTGAAGGTGAGTGAAGCTGAGCCAGGAAAATTAGCTCCTTTCCATATCTCTGAATCTTCTCCCCATTGCTAATGCCTGTTGTAACTGGAGCAAGTCAGTGTGGGTCAGGCTGATTCATGATTTTATGGCGAATGAACTGGAACAGATATGGCCCTGCTGGCAAGAATTCAAAGCTCATATACTTTCCTTAGACCTCTGACTTGAGTAATGAAAATTCAGCTGCTCAATCCAATTGGGATCCAGGTAAACAAGACAGAGAAAGGTGAATAGGAAAAAGTAAATTAAATCATGAAGCAAATGTCAAGTAGAGGTCAAAGGAGAAGTCTGGCCTGTGGGGGGCAGGAAGGGGAATGGTCTTTGATTCATAATGCCTATTTCTTGCTATGTTTCTGATGGGATCAAATGAAATTTGGTAAGTGGAGGTAATTGGTAAATTTGGTAGAATCGGTTGCGGGACAAAATTCCCTAACCCTGAGTGCTCACAGAGGGGCTGTGCCGCCTCACTGTGGCCTTGCTGTGTGTCTCACCTGGCTCGTCTCTTGGGTTCACAAGCCCATGCACTGTGATTCCCCTGCTGTTGTGTGTGGACAACTAGGGTTCCCAGAGCTGCTCAGTCCTGCTCAGGGACTAGGCCTTGATGACAACAACCCAACGTTGTGCATCCACAGACCTCAGAGACGTCGGGGTGCAGGGGTTCCACCACTTACTTTGGGCCTCGGCCCTGGCTGATGGGCTTTAGCCTGTACATGGCTGAGTCTGATTAGCCAATAATACCAGACGTGGCTGAGTCTGTATTCTTGTGCAGATTGACTTTCCTCTCAGAATGGAAATGTCTCCCAACCCAGAAATTCTTTCGTCGGTTCAGGTGGACAGCCTGTGAGCCAGGAAGAAAATATGTGGGCAAAGGGTTGAAATCCACTGTCCACTAGCAGCTCACACTGTTCCCTTGCTATAAGATACAGATCTCATGCTTCTGGGCCATTTTACTGTTTACCCCCTGGCCTTAGGGGGCACACGTGTGAGGAAAACCTAATCAGAAATATTGGTTATGCTGTGGATTTAAAGTGAAACAGTGAGGGCCTGAGCAGCACCCCCAGCTGTCCCCCATGGGAGGGCTCAGATTCTTGTCTGTCCATTCTGTGAAGTCTGAGTCATGGTGGCCGCCCTCAGGGACCTGGCAGTCTGTTGGAGTGATGCCAAGGGCACATAAAGCAGCAGAACCCAGAGCTGAAGCAGAGCTATGCTGGCTGAGTGTCCACTGAAAGAGGGAAACTGGAGAGCAATCTCAGAGGTGGTGCAGATGGGGATACAGAATGCAAACTCAAGGGCCACTGTGCTGGGATTTGATCCCAGCTTGGCTACTTATTGGTGTGACCTTGGACATGTTAACTGTCCTGTGTGTGCCTCACTTTCCTCAACTGTGAATGGAAGGGATTAGCAGTACTGACACTGAGGATTAAATTAGTTCTACTGCAAAGCATTTAGAAGAGCATCCAGCTCACAGTAGGGGCTCTGGTATTATTGGCGAAGCTGAAAGTTCCCTTTTCCTAATCAGCAGGGCTTGCAGGAATTCTTGGGAATGAGCAATCCCATCTGGTTGGGCTGAGCAGAGAAGGCTTCCCGGAGGAGGTGGGATCTGAGCTGGGGCTTGAGAGATGGTAAGATTTTTGTCTAGTGGAGGAAAGAAGGGGAGGGTGCTCCTGGCAGAGAAAACTGCAAAACAAAGTCAAGGAGGCTTGTTGTGGGGAGTAAGGGTTTGTGTGGTGGCACCCAAAACTGTTCGGTCACCCAGCTCTGATGGTTAGTTCTTCTTGGGTGACAAGCTGGTCTGGATGGGTCATGAAGACGAATCATAAAAAGTCTGCAGCAGCTTGTCCTGCCAACCCTACTGACTCGTGGGAGCATGAGCAGAGTTCAGCTGTCAGAGAGAAGCAGCCAGCTCTGGCTGGAGCAGAGGGTTTATTTTGGAGAGAAGTGAGGGACATTGAGTGCATGAGTAAAGCAAGAAATGGTTGGAGGAGGGGATGGAGGGTTTTGTCGAAGTGCCACCATGGGGATAGGGTGACAGTTGAATGCCAATTGGAGTCAAATCAACCTTGGGGTATTTTGAGAGCAACATTAAAAGACTTTGAAGGCTCAACAGTCTTTTTCACCAGAACATTTTCCTTCTATGTTCCCTTGCTCCTTTGAACTTGCTCCCTTTGCTGAGCTGCCATATGAGTCCATCTCAGCCCCTTTGTACCCCGAGACCCCTACTACTGGTTTGACACAGACATCCTCTCCTACTTTACTGTTTCCTCTACAGTGGAAACAAACACTGTCTCCCATACATGTTGCCCCACACAGTGCCCTCTGTCCCTCATTGTTCCTGGTTGCTTAGACCCCCATACCTCTTCTTGGTAGTGGGTTGGCTCCTTTCCAAGAACAAGAAAAAAGCTGAAATCCCTGACCAGTAGACCATGCAGTGGTTGCCCATGTTTCTGGGGGACAATGGGTGCTAAGTGGCCAGGAGTATTGGGCCAGGACTGGCCCTGCATTGTACCCTGAATAAGGAATCTTGAAAATTACATGTTAGGCTGACATTACTTAGAGTACAAAACCCAACATGACATCCTGTAGTGGATGCTCTAGCCTTTTGTTGGTCACAGATACCTGGGAGGCCCAGAAGATTCCTATAAATTTCATAGAGAAGACAGACATAAAGTCTTGGGGAGATTTGAATCTTTGGAAAGTGAGAACTGGGCCTGATGAGAAAGTTCTCTCAGTGGCAGCAAATACAGATCTTCTGGAGCAGCCAATGCCACATTTTGACCCAAACACAAATGTCCATCCATGAGCTCCACTGGCCTCTGCGGGTGATGCTTTTCTGTTGAAGTAATGGGGCCGTCCCTTAGGTAGATGAATGTATTTTGGATGAAATGTGGTTTTTCACAAACTTTAAGTTGCAAGAAGTTAAAGATCAACCAGATCAGTTTGAATTGGCTTGGATTAGCAGACTAGATGCCTTGCCAATGACTGAACCTGAGAGCACTCAGAGAAGCCCAGGAGAATGATGGCTTCAAGCACTTCTGGCTGTGACCATGACCATTAGGAGTCAGTTGTTTAAGGCATACTGGAGTCTTCTAGTCCTGTTTTTCTTGGGATTAAAAACAAATTAAGCAGTGGATTTTGAGTATATGGTCTCTAATGCCCTGACTAATTTGTCTTGAAGGGAGAGAAACTATCCAATAGAAATGGAAATTGACAAAGAACCTGCATTGAATACATCAGTTAATCAACTGGGATATATTGACAAGGTGATTAACTCTACTAGAGGATCATGGCTCTGACCAATTCTATTTAAAACCCAAATCAGGGTGGTAGAAAAAGGATGCTTTCCTGTCTGGTCTAGTGATCACACATGCACACATTTCATGGATTGGTGAAAGAGAAAGGTGTCTGGTGGTGGTGATGGGGCGGGAGGGGAGGGGATGGGGAGTGGGTAATTTGGGTTATTTATTTATTCCTCAAAAAATAGAATGTCTGCTACGTCCAAGACACACATTTTGGAACACATATGCTTCAGACAGACACACAGACATGCACACACATTGACACACACACACACACGTAGAGACATACACTTATATTCTGCCCTGAAGAAATTTTACCTACAGTCTTCTTTGATCTTTTGAACAAATACGTAACGTCGATTTAAAACAATGCAGTTTTGGGCACAAAAGCAATCTGTCTTGGGGGAAACTGGCAAAGGCAAGAAGAAAATCCAAACTAAGACCGTCTATTAACATCTAGCCGTGCTCATGGTTGATACTCATTCGAGTTAATCACTACTGCTCCTCTCCAAGCCCCGCCCCACGGTCCTATTGGATTATATAATAGACCTCAATAACTCTAAACGAGCTATTATATCCTGCCATATAATTATATATTTAGGACACATGTATGGTTAAAAAAAGCAATCCACAGAAAAACACTGAAACAAATTGCAGAGCAATTTCAATGGCTGATTACATTTAAGCTGTAGTGTGTCAGCTGTTCTCATATTTTTTTTTCAGAGTTCCCAAATTCGTTAGACGATATTCTGGAACTATCAAGCATTAGTTTTTATTTCTGAATCAAAGTCATTTTAGAAATGTGAAAAGCCTGCTTCGCTGATCTTTTCTTTCTGAGACTCATAAAATCCAAAAAGTGGCACCTCATTTATTCTTCTCGGACAAGTCTTTGAGCTGCTTGTCCTATTTAAATAATAATAATAATAATAATAAATATAAAAATAAAAGCAATTGTTGTTTGCTGAGCTTTTACTTTTTTGCCAAGTATTGTTGTGTGTATTTTGTATCATCTCATTTTAATCTGCACAAAAAATGAGAATGAGCCATGAGTTGGGTGAAGACCCTGAGGTGTGGAGTACCTTGTTGGAGAAAAGTGGCTCATAAATAGTGAAGTCATGATTGAAACTGGGTTGATTAGTCCACTCTCACTATTTCTAGCAGAAATGACAGAAATATATTTTCATTTTGTAAGGTTTTTTCACATATATATCTCACTGATCCTCACTATGATCCTGTTAGTATAGGTTTTGGTATTGTTCCCATTTTACAGATGGGGAAAATGAGGGTCAGAGAGATTGGGATTTGCCAAAACCCAGCTCACTTCCCACAAGGACTCTGGGGCCACACTGCACGAAATAAAGCTGGCATGAAAATTGGACCATTGAACTCCAAATCTGGTGTCCATTCATGATTCTACACTGAGGAGACAAAATAACCAAACAAAACAAGACAGAAACAAACATAAAACCACTTACGGCAGTGAGAGTCCTTTCCCCCAAGTATCAGTAGTGCTAGGAAGGGAATCTCCGCTAGCATTAATGCGGTGATGATGAGCTTGTAGCACAAAGCTATGTGGCCTACCCTACTTGTTCACCTGCCCTAGGGAGCCTGTCCTACCTGTGCGCCTACCCTGGGGAGACTGAAGGGGCACTCATGGAGTTGTCCAGCTCCAGCACCATGGGGCACTGGAGGAGTCAGGTGATGTGCAAGAATTTGAGCTCACCGTGACTTCTCACAGGCTGGGCAGTGAGGGAAGGGGAAACCAGGCAAGCCAAGAGATAAGAAGCAGTGTGGGCGATGGCCCAGAGGCTGGAGGCCTGGCAGGGTGTGAAAAAGAAGGCCTTGAGGGGGGTCATGGTGAGAGCTGACATCATGGGCACAGCATGCGCTGGCAAAACATTAGAGGCAGTCATTTTAATCTTCAGAATGAGCTCAGAGGTATACAGGGTGGATATATAACATCTATTCATTCATTTAATATATGATTAGATGTCAGTGTTGTTGGAGTTACATTTTAGGAAATGACTATTCATAATGGAAGTCCTGGCAAGGTTTCTTTATAATCAGCAAAACGGGGTGGAGGGCTCAGCTGTGGCACCCTTGCAAGAGGCTCTTAATTTACGAGTGATGTTAAATTATACCGGCTGCCAGATAGTCAGATACGGGAAGTGATACAATAAGTCACTGGGGATATGCTAGTTTTTCTTTTTTCATTTGACAACCACAGGAAGTGGCCATTAGCCAAGCCATCTGAGGAGAAAGCATCTGATTGCTATGCTACGTGCACAGCGTCCTGAATAACTCCAAAGGCCTAATAGGAAAGCCTGCTGGGCATGGGGGTGGGAAGGCAGATAGATGGAGGACAGAGGACTGGCATGCTTGGGGCTTCGTATTTAGGTTCATGAGAAACAGGCATCTCAAGGGCTCCTGGGGCTTGTTTTGCTTGGGTTGCTCTGACTTTTCCAGGTTGAGCTGGCTTTCCTCGGGTTTGCCATAAGCTTTATAAAAAATAGTTTGGGGGTATTTTGGGGGCAAACTGTGTGTGAAGAACTTAATACCTACTTTATTACTTTGTTCTTGTCTAGAAAGCACAATTCAATACAATGAGATTTCTAGTGTGTCATTTCTGCATGAAGGCAGAGGCAAACTGCAGACTGGGGCAGCTCTTTGTATCCAGGGCCAACTACTGACTGCAGAGCGTGGCTTGCTCTGGTCTCTCCTGAGGCCCAGACTGAGACCCAGCACTGTGTGGAAAGCACTGGAACTCTCAGATGATAAAGCACCGGAGGAGATGTGTGTGTGCGTTTGGGAAGCTCACTGATAAAAGTGATCCCAGGGCTCATGGGCAATATGTGAGTCCTTGAGAAAGAGGCTGTGGTATTTTGTTGAAAAGTTGACTCTGAGGGATCCCTGGGTGGTGCAGCGGTTTGGCGCCTGCCTTTGGCCCAGGGCGCGATCCTGGAGACCCAGGATCGAATCCCACATCGGGCTCCCGGTGCATGGAGCCTGCTTCTCCCTCTGCCTATGTCTCTGCGCCTCTCTCTCTCTCTCTGTGACTATCATAAATAAATAAAAAAAATTTTTTTTAAAAAAAGAAAAGTTGACTCTGAGATGATGCTAGGTAATCGGAGTCGCGCAGTGGGGTCCCTTTAGAGGTGTACTAAGCTGGCGTTACAGCAGGTGTGGGGAGGGGGCCTCTCTCCCTTTCTACTCTGGACCATGTGGATAGACTGTGATTTGCTCTTCCAGAAAGCTCTTTGGCTTGATTGCTTCCTTCTCAATGGCCAGTCATTCCTTGAAATAAATACTTTCATATTTACCAAAAAAAAAAATGTTTTTTTTTTTTTTGTTGTTGTTTAGTAGAGAAAGGACTTTGAATGGTTCCCAAACTTTCTTGTACATTGAAATTCTTTGGACATCTTTATAATTGCTGATACATGGTCCCTGCCCTCAGTCATTCTGACTTAATTTGTATGAGGGTGTTGAGGGTGTTGCAATAACGCATTAGGCATTGGGTTATTACAAGCTCCCCAAGTGAATGTAACATGTAGCATTGTTTGGGAACTACTGCTCTTATCCTTCACTTTTCAAGACATTCATTGGCATATCTGCTTAAAAATTCCTTCGCAAGAATTCCAGTCTTTTCATAGGTCCTTTTCTCCAACTTGATATTCCTACATTATCTAGAGGTTGTTTGTTAGGGTGAGGCAGCAGTCCCTGGAATGGGTATGTTGCTGTAACAAACAACTCTGACTTCTCTGACCTAGATTTAGTCTTCACTTCAAGCAGTCTTGCCCAATGTGGGTCAGCAGGAGACATTTCTTGTGGTGGACCTTTGGGGTTGACAAGATGCTTCATTTTGACCTGGGCTTCCCATCACCTCAATTAGAGAAAGAGTACCTGGCAAAGTGCACAATGATCTTGAAGCTGCAGCTGGGGAATGACCCTTCATTTGGGTTCTCATTTCATTGGCCAAAAATAAAAAAAATAAAAAAAATCATATGGTTTTGCCTCATGTCAAAAGAGGCACAGAAGCATAATCTTATCATGGTCCTGGAAGGAGGAAAGTCAGAAATATTTGGAGGATAGGAACAACTATTATACATGGATTTTTGATTTTGCATTCAAAATTCTTTCAGTGTGGCTAATTCCTTCAAGACTTTTTTCCTTGTAATTTTGAGAATTAAGAGATTAGATTTGCTGCTTCATAATGAAAACACTTTCTTGTCCAGACCCAGGAGGGAGAGTAACTCTGGTTTCCTCTGATCCTTTTGTGACTGTTTTCTTGATTTGATTACTCTGTTAGTTAGGAATGCATTTTTTCCTAAATAATAGCAAATCTTACTGATGGGTCTGAAGCAGCTTGTGATTTTTATGCCTCACATTTCAGAAGTCTGGGTGCCAGCAGTCTAAGGCTGGCCCTGTGGCATTCAAGATTCAGATTCCTTCTGAATTTCTGCTCAACCATCCTTAGTATGTATGCCTTTGCCCTCATGCTTGCTGACTCATGGTCACAAGATGGCAGCTGCTCCTTCAGATTCCCAGTCTAAGAAACATGCAGAGAAAAGCCAAGGGGAAAGGGATTGGGAGGGCCCAATGATTTCTCTTTGCAAGGCTTTGCCTTTTTTTGTTGGGGAAGAAATTCCTCTCTGGGACTTGAACCATGACCACCTGGAGCTGCAGAAGAACTGCTGTAGAGGAGGTAAGGGGAATCAAGCTGTGTAAATGGTTTTTATGGAGCCAATTTACAGCATAAACTAGCAGGAGCGGGCTACATTTGTGCTGGAAACTCTAAATCTAGCCCTTGGGCTATCACTCCTTGTATGTTTGTAAAACACCTCCATTAATTTCTGACAACGTGACTTTAGAAATGGAGTCCAGGCTCTGAGTTATGAAAAGAGTTAAAATACCTTCCATCACAGCATCCATTAGGTAACCCGAATGGCTCTTTACAATTACCCCACCTAGATTTTGGGTGATAGTGATCTATGCAGCATTGGACTGATATCAGATATCAAAAATGGAATCTATTGCTACCAAAACAATATGTCTGATGAAATTGCAGTTCAAAGACTTTTTATACTAGAGCTATGGAAGCTTGAACTGGGTGGGAAATGGGAACTGGAGTAGTTAGAGCTGAGCATCCCCTTTTGAAGTGAAGCAGAGAATTAAGTCAATTACCTAGTACTTCAGGCAGGAAGAAGTGCTTTCTTTCTGAGAAGTGACCTTCTAGAGCTCTATAATCTATCTTTCCTGAGGTCACCAAAGATGTGCTGGGCTAGTCCCATATTTCCCCTGGACTATTGAGTTTTTTCATTTTGGAGGAAAATAGTTCTTAGGAGTTAATGGCAGTAAGACGTGGCCTGGGCTTCTGGCTGGTAGATCTTCAGTGAAAGCAGATGGCCACAATGGTATTAAAAACTAAAGACTGCAGTAAAGCTTTTAATTGAAAACAATTGGACCCTGCTGGATGGTAATTACCTTGGCTGCTTGCAAATAATATCCTGCCCCTGATACCATGAAAGAAAAGCTGAAATCGAGTGAACAGGATCTGCTTGATGTGCATCTAATAAGGATGGAGTTCCCCAAACTACTTTCTCTAGGGATCCTCAGAAAAGAGAAATGAAAAGGAGAATTTGCTGTAGCAAGAATGACAAAGACAAACCATTCATTTATGAAGCAACCTAATGGGTCCATGTTTATTAGGAGAAGAATTGAAATTCTAGCCACCTTCAGGGAAAAAAAAATAATGGTGCTTTACATACCTCTTTCTTTTCTCAGTAAAATAGACCCTAATGAGGAAGATGTCTCATTTGGATGGTTTCCTTTAAGATGTTTGCTGCATGAACTGCCACCACACGTAAGAAGTCACAGGCGTTGGGAAGACTCGGCTGCTATAGAGTTATAAATATTCAGGAGGCAGTGATGTGATATTAGTTAAAGGGACTCAGCCCTGAGGGTTTGAATATGAAGAGATTTTGTCCAGAAGGTCATTTTTAAATCCAAATAACAATATTAGAAAGACTTGTGGGAGGTGCGATGGGAAAGTGTCTTAGGAGGCCATTGGCTCAGTGGTTCCTCCAGAAACTACAATGCAAGATTCAGTCAGTGAGCCTCACTGGGGACTGGGTGATGGCTGTTCTTTAATGGACTCCAGATGACTGTTGAAAAGCCCTGATCTAGCCCCTCCTGCACCCTGGTCAGCATCAGGATTCCATTCCTGGTGGTCATTCTTGGATATCTACTTCTTACCTAGAGAGGAGTGCTTAGCTTCATACAGATTTTGGGCTAAGGTCAGAATCTCTCTGTCTTGGGGTGCTCACAGAGACTGCTCCCTCTACTTTGGGCTCCTAGTGGGATCATTGTCTCTGCCCCTTGAAGTCACGTGTGACCACAGATCTTGCTCCTACCAATGACACGCAAGAGGGAGCCAAGTTTGTAACTTCCTGTGGGAGCTTCAGTGATCCTCATGGCATCTGCCCCTTTGCCTCTGTGACTAGCCATGTTCCAGTTGGTGACTGAACCTGGATCCCCGGTGGAGTGAGCCCACAGCTGTCCTGTGTAGGATGAGCATAGGGAGATGTCTATGGCAATTACAGCATGACCTCCAGGGCCTGTCCTGTCAAATCATGCTTAGCAGAGCTGGGTGCATGTGTGAGGGTGACATCTACATCATGGTTAGGCCCCGTTGGGGTAAGGAGGGAAGAGAATAAAATACATGAGTGCAAATCATTGAACCATTGAAGTCATTGGGGGAAGGTCTGAGAAACTGCCGCCACCTCCATGCAGCTCCCATCAGGTGTGCAGTTTGGGGCCCTGAACCCAAAAAGACTTGTAATTTTCACCTGCAGACTCTTCTTACTCCTGTCACTGGAGTCACCTTTCTGGGCAGTGTTACCGTGCTAACACTTTAGGCATGATGTGAAAACAAAACTCAAACAAAGCCAGTGAAATCCTAGAGCTGTGTTCACATGAAATTGTTATTTAATCATGGTAAAATGTAAAACATCTAATTTAGCTTCAATATAGTGTAATATCTTCTAGAGCAAAAACGAAACACAAAAAACCCAAAACCTAAATAAAAAAAGGAGAATGTATACAAAGAATTTCTTAAAAAAAAAAAGCTTCCTCTACTATGGCAACTCTGGCTTGGCTATTTCCTTCTTAGATTATTCTCAGCTATTTTCAGCAGTCTTGAGTTGTGTGCTGCTCCATGGGGTGGACATCACTTTGCTGTTCATTATGCCTAATAAGGATACAATTCCTTGGATTCCCCTGGTCTGATTTTTTTCTTGTTTTTTACAGCAGCTAGCTGCTGTTCAGTTCTGGAATGTTCTTTTTAGAGCAGACAGGATATTTTCTCTGTCTGATATTCTATTGCCTTTAGTGCTCATGAGACATGATACTATCTTCCCCAACAGGCTGGCGCATAGAGGGAGCCATAGATGTCACCATGTACTTTCTCCTCCGAATGGCAAGCTTCTCTTCTGCTCATTGAATGGATATCTGTTCTTGGCTGTCTCTAGTTTTCTTTCCTTTCTTTTCCCCTCTTGTCCCATTCCTGTCTTTTGGCCATATAGGCTATTGTTCAGACACGGGTGCTGTGTCAGATGCTAAGGGGAAGTCAGGCTACATTGGGAATCCCCAACTATAGAAATTCTGGAGACTAAGAAAGCACCAGGTGAATAGTATATGCAACAGTGGTGGTGAAATAGTGCTTTCCTCTTGTCTGTGCTAAAGCAGGACCCTAGGAGGTCCTAGGGTCCCAGGAAAGGATACAACTGTGTGAGCCTAGGAGTGCAGACCACTTCTTTAAGTATGGAACATCGTCTTTCTGCAGCCTCAAGCTGTGTCCTACTTGGGACCAAAAAGAGCTTAAGCTTTGAATACAATTCTTAAATGATTCCATTAGTTCTATTCAGTGCTGAAAATCTCAATTTTGGTGACAGTGCCAGAATATGTGAATAAAGTACTATAAATAAACTTCTTGATATTGGATTTTGTTTGAGAAAGATGTAATGGGAAGAAAGTTAGCATCAAACATCCCATAATTTTTCATGGGCAGTTAAGATAACTATTTGCTATTGGTATTATGCTATATAATTGTGCAGTGTAATTGCTTCTTGTAGTCCCACAGTATCTGTTCTATAGCATTCTATTTTATAGGTATTTTTAAGGTTTATTTTTTATTGATTTGGCATAGACACAGCAATAAGCTGCTCTTGGATTGATTAGATACTACAGTGAAGCTGAAACATTTAGTGCATTGATTCTTAAAGATGTTTATTTGCAGTTCTGCATATATTTATTACTATGGTGTAAGTAATGTTAACATTAAAAGGAATATTTGGTGTGTGTGTGTGTGTGTGTGTGTTCCTAGTAATAAATTAAAAATATCATGTTTAGCTTTTTCAAGGCACTGCCCAGATAAGTCTAGGAAGATGAGAGAAAACATAAAGCTATGCACAATGGATTGCCATCTATGCAGGGACTCTACGTGTTTATACCCTTATCAAGCCTAGCACAGTGCTACTAATGTTGGTTGATTGAAAGAATCTAGAGATTTTTGTTGAATTTTCCAGCAAATAAGACTGTTAAATGATGCAGTTCCTCCACCTCTATTTTTCTTGAGCAAAAATGGGACGATTCTGGTTGCCTCCTTGAGAAGAAGCAGTGTTCACTCAACAAAAGTGTGTAAGAGCTATTTCACTGGGTCCTTGCTAGAGATCTCCTACGGTTCTTCTTGTCTTCTTTGGTGTTTCATTGATGATTTTCTCATGGCTGCTACAATGTATATATATATATATGTAGGTATTACCTGCCTTTAGATACTATTTTATTTTGACCAATCCTACTCCTTCTTTCAGTTTTGCTTCCCTTTGTGGCTCTGGTGGTATGCAGTATGCTGACAAAAGGAGGCTTTTAAGATGGAATGGAGGTTTGTTCTTAGAAGTCACATTAACATTTCAGAGTAAAGGGGGACTGACCATTCTTGACATCAATTCTTATTTTCTGTTTCCATGCTTTGACTTGGTAAATCAAAATCAGAGTGAAGAGGAGAAAGATAGTTTGTGATTGGAGACAGAAAAGACAGATGGACGCATGGCATGGGAGAATAGGCTTAGTCTAAGTCCCCGGAAAGTTGGTGTTGGCTTGAACCATGTTGGCTGTTGGTTGGAGGAGCCTGATGTACTGTCCCACTGTTAGAAGTAGTTGATGGAAGCAGCTAGGAAATGTTATTCACAGTCTCTGTAAAGTGAATGATTTACTCCCTTCCCTCTGATAGAATGAAATCTGTAAAGCCTTTGGGACTCTTTGGATAAAGTGCTCTACAAACATGTCAGATGAGTTTTGGTTTTATTACAGAGGAGCCTGGTTAGGATGGAAAATGGAAGTTAAGTTAAACATAAGGATTTATTACCTGAGGGAGTCTCTTGCAACATAATTGTTTTAAGAAACAAACATGTGATGAAGGAGCTGAAATCATCTGCATGCTATAAATTTTATCTGATATGGTTACATATGAATGCAGGTGCAACTCATTTTTTGGGGGTAAATAATTAATATTGTATCTGTAGCCTTGCAAAATCTCATGTTATCACTTGAACGCCGTTTTTTTACTCATGATCTCCAGGTGAGCCTCCAGTCCCTGGAACTTACAGGTGTGCACCTCAAACACACCACACCTGTCACTGATTCCTACTGGAACCTGGAAAGGAATGTGGTGTATGTGAGCGTGCCAGTGTCTGTGTGGTTGAGCACTACTGGGGAGGAGGAGGAGGAAGGTCTGTGGTGGAGAGAAAGTGGGGAAAGGAGGGAGAGGAGAGGAAGCTGGGATCTACAGAGGAATTAGGTCTTCAAGTTCTCTATTTCCTCCCCAGATTGAACCTGGCGGTTGTTACAGGCAACCGTGCGTGATATTGAAGTGTGATTGTGCTGTTGAATGGGATGGGAATGTGATGTTGAGCTAACAGAGCATTTTGTGCTCATTGGAGAATGGAGTTATGTTAATGTCATACAAAATGGAAGTGGTCTTCAAATGCAGGAAATGAGGAAAGCTTATAATGGAAGATGTCTTTGAATGAGTTTAGCATCATAGCCTGGCAGCAGAATTCCAAGTAGATAAGTAAGAGTTCTGTTCATTTGTTCGTTCGTTCGGTCTTTTTTTGTTTCTTTCTTTTTTTAATTGATGTTTTCCTTATGGATGCTACAATAGATTAGTTAAAATAATTGATCAGAATCTATTATTTAAAAATATATTTTATTTATTTGTTTGAGATAAAGAAAGTGAGAGAGCAAGCATGAGTGGAGGGCAAAGGGAGATGGAGCATCAGGGTCCCCAGTGAGCAAGGAGCTGGATGCTGGGTCTTGATCCCAGGACCCCGGGATCATGACCTGAGCTGAAAGCAGACACTTAACCGACTGAGCCACCCAGCGCAGATCAGAATATATTCTTAGGGTGGGTGTCAGCAAAGCAAATGAAGAAAATTCTGATCCAAAGACCAGGGCATTTAGGTATTTAAATAGGCTGGACAACTTTCTCTGTTTTCTTGCTTTCTTTTCCTCTCATCGTATAGGTTATTTGTTATATATAAAATCATAAGGCTGGGCCGAAAATGTGACAGCAGCTTCAAACCATTCATCTACCTGGCAACTGACAGCTCTGATCCTTTGCCACCTCCCTATGGTAATGGAACACTTAGATAAAATATAAACATACCACTTTCTTTTGTGGCAATAATTATTATCAAGCAATTTATTTACTTATATTGCGTGTAAAGTTGAGCAGCACCAAAGTGATTGAGGTTATTTTTGAAAAAAATCCCCCGTAACCTCCCCACGTTGTCTCATGGGGGAGCCAGGCTCTGGGACCAGTGAGCTGGTTCTGGATGCAGAGATCACACATGCCTGCCTCATGAGATATGTGTGGTGGCATGAGATTCAAATTCAGTTACATTGATTGAGAATTACTGGGCAAATGGCCATCCAGGTGAGCTTCTGAATCCCATCTGGCTAACTTCAGAAATAGATGCTCAGTGGATGCCTGGTTATGGGGAATGAATCCAGAGTGCTGGTTTATCAGCGTTGTACAGTAGCTTTTGGTCTAACACTGGGTAAGAAAATTCACATTTTTCCCCAGTGTGGTCACAAATAGTCTTCTGTGGAAGCAGGTTTCCTTTTATCCTCGATTTTTTGAGGAGAAAGGCTATGGATCTTCACTTGCATAGTTGGTTTGAAACAGATTATTATTCTTCTCACAGATAAGAATCCGGTTAAGAAGGATTTCCTGGATCATCTTCTTTGAGGCATTGGACTCAGGCTTAATGTTCACAGTCAGAATAGAATAGGTTTAATAGCCACCTCTGTAGTCATACTAGAGGAAGTGTTTTTTTGTTTTGTTTTACTTTATTTTCAGAAAAACATCAAGTAATGCAGCCAAATGGGATTGACTTAGGGGGTGACAAAAAACTCGACCTGCTCTGCTGTTGTGCAGCAGATGGGATAAAGTGGTAATGGTTGTGTGTCCTCATAGACATGGATTGTCACTTACTGATTTTGTACACCAGTACTTAGCACAGAGGTTAGTAGGCTGTAGCCAGGAGGAAATGGTTTTTAAATGAATAACCAAAACCATAAGATAGAACAACAACAATACTCTCCAAGAGACTTGCTGCTTATTTCAACATTGCAATACAACATTAGACAGAAAACCAGCATGGAATGTGTGCAGAGGCTTCCTCAGTACTTTTTCCCACACACAGCAGAATTCTATACACCCTTGTATAGTTCTCCTCTTGTGGGTGGCAGGGACATTTATTTTGCTTCCAACCAATGAAATCTGGCAAAGTAAAAGATTTTGCAGATGTAATTAAGGTCCCTAATCAGTCATCTCTAAGTTAATCAAAAGGGACGTTATTCTGCGTGGGTTAACCTACTCAGCTGAACTTTTTAAAATAAATTCTAGAGGTCAGAGATTGAGTAAGTCTGAGACTTTCCCTGCTGGCCTTGAAGGAGCAAGCTAACTTGAGTTCTACATCTGCAACAGAATCGATTCTGTCAACAACCAGGTGAATTTGCCAGAGAACCAAAGGCTCAGATGAGACTCCAGCCCTGGCCAATACTTGTATCCCAGGCTGGTAAGATCCCAAGCAGAGAATTCAGCTAAGCTGTATTTGGATTCTTGACCCACTAGAACTACAAGATAGTGTCTTTTTTTTACATTATTAAATTTGTGGTTTATTGTTATACATTCATAGAAAATTAATACAAAGGCCACTGCAAATATTCCTGGGTGCTATGTTATATTTCAGTGCAATATATTCAGTGTGTGATATAACACAGCAGCTCATGCTGATTCTGGCATGTGATCTATGTTCCCTTTCATGTTAAAATATCATTTTGTATGTAGGTTCTTGAACCAAATGAAGTTTTGGGGAGAAGAGATTTGCTTTGCTTTGCTTTGCTTAAATTATAGGAACTCCTCGGCAACTTTATTGACTTCTTCAGACTTCAGTGAATAAATTGGCACACACAGCAGCCTTAAAAGGGGCTTCAAAAAGATTCTATCACCTTTCTAAAAAATGCCACTTGCCTGAAAAATGTCAATAATTCTTCATATGTATTTCTTCATTTGCATTTTCAGTATTGTTCCAGCTGATGATAATGAAGATCATTCTTGTGCAGCTCATCTTACTTGACAGATGGAAAAATGGAGTTTAAACAAATGATTCTATCTTAATTCCTACGAAGTTTGGGAAATCTCTTTTAATTTTAGGCATTGTCAGTGTTTGCGTGTGAGAAGCAGTCCATAACTTGATGGAAATAAATGCTGAAGGATGCATCAGTGGAGGGATTTGTGCCTAGATTGGCCCTCTCAATGCTTCTCCATTCTATTTACAGAAACACGTTAGTTTTCACTAATTAGACACACTGGTGTAAAATTTGGAAGGTGTTAGTGAGGCTATTTTCCTTCCCACTTTTGGCTGTTTGAGTGATTTTATGCAGAGTGCTCCAGTGACTGTGCCCAAGCTCTGGGTTACAGGAGGCCACGTGGTAGTGGTGGTGGTGGTCGTGACATCACCTTCCTGTTCTTTTGATGACAGCTCTGGGAGAGTGTTCCTGAACTTGAAGCGCCAGTGACAGCTTTAGACAGAGTAGCTTCCCCTTGGGATATTTCTAAATTTTTAATGGAATCACATTCATAAGTTCAACCTGGAGAGTCTCTTTCAGAACCTTCAGCAATATCTAGGCCTCTAATTCCTTGTGTTAAAGGCTTTACAGCTTAAAATACCCTTACTGAGTGCTACTGAATCTTGGTGCATGTGCCTGGGTTTGCCTAAACACTGAATATTTCTTATTTATTCAAGTTCTCTTTTTGAACAATCTTGCAAGAGAATTAGCCATGTCTTAAGCCTTTGTGGAAAAATAGCTTTCATCTTCTTAATTTCCTTCTTGCGTATCTTTATTTTCTGATTCATTAATTTCTGTTCTTACCTTTGTTTCTTCCCTTCTACAGTTTAAAAAAAATGTATTATATTATTCTTTTTATAATTACTTATGTTGTATATTTAGTTCATTAATTTCCAGCCTTTTAAAGGTCCTTATTTCTCCTAAAATAAGTATTCAATTCCATAAATTTCTCTTTAAGGAGTGTATGGCTGCAACACATGAGTTTTGATATATAATATATATTTATGATGGTTTAGTTCAGAGTACTTTTTATTTTCAATCATGCATGTTTTATTTCTATAAACCAAGACTATTTAACAAGAATTTTTAATAAACTTTAATAAACATGTAGGGAGGGCTGAAGGATTGTTTTTTTTATTGATTTCTAACTTACTTGCATTGGGCTATAGAATGTGATTTGTCTATTAACAAATTTTAGACATATGTTAAAGCTATAGTCAACTTTATGGTCTAAGTAATGGTCAATTTTTATAAATTTTGCATGTTTGCTTTAAGAGAATTTTGTGTTTTAGGAAGCACATCAAGATACTTAATAGTATTGTTCAAATATTCTCTATTTTTTCAGATATTTTTTATTGCTTAGTCTATCAATTATTTAGAGAGGAATGTTAAAACTCTTCTTCTGTACTAGTAGGTTTGTCAACTTCTCTTGACGTGTTGCTACTTAAAAATATTTTGAAGTTATATTAACACATACAAGTTTAAGTTATTTTTGTCCTCCTGACAGAAATAATAATATTGATCATTTTATTATGGTAGAGTGACTCCCTGTATCTCTGGAATGTTTATTGCTTCGAAGACCATTTTTCCTATGCCAAACCAGAGTTTCCTATGCCAACTCTCTTTTAGTTAGTGTTTTATATGTATATATTTTAATTTTCAACTTTTCTGAGTCTTTCTGTCTAAAGTGTGTCTCTAGTATACTGTATATATTATTTTTAAAATTTCAATTCCAGTAAACCTAACATACTCTATTGTTTTTAAAAAGGGATCCAGTCTGACAATCTGTGTCTCTTAACTGATGAATTTAATCAATTTGTATTCACTACAATTAATGATGTATTTTATTTTTTTAATATCTTATTTTTGTTCTATTTGTTCTGCTTTTTCTTGCTAATTTTCTTCTTATTATTTGCTTACTTTTGGGTTGACTGGTATTTTCTTCCTTTTCTCTTATTATATTTCCCCTCTACTATTACCTTGTAGTGGTTTCCCTTAAGAAATTAAAATGTATTCAAGTTAACAAAATCTAAAGTCAACTAATATATTTATTTTCCTCATTAAAAACCCAGGAATCTTAGACTGCCTTAATTCCAATCATGTCCCTACTAACTAATAATACTATTGTTCTCTTGTATTTCAGTTTTTATTTTCCAACTTGGAATTTCTTGTACTCCCTTAATCTGAAGATTTATATCTATCATTAATTTGGAAAAATTCTCAACCATTATCTCCTCAAATATTTCTTTTTCCCCACTGTATTACCTCTTTTCATAAACATCAATTATATGTATGATAGACTTTGTTACCATACTTCACAGTTATGAATTAATATCTCCTTTTCACTCTTTATGTGTCTATGATTCATGCTGAGATATTTCTTCAAATTTATCTTCCAGTTTGCTATTCTCTCTTCAAATATGTCTAATCTTTATGTTTAATCCATCTTTTGCATTCTAACTCTATTTTAAAAAATTTGTTAAATTATTTAATTTTTAACACTTTTCAATTTTAGAAGATTTATTGGGTTCTTTTTCAAATAATAATTTTTGGCAGTTTTTCTTTATGAATTTGATATCTTATTTAATTTCTTCAAACATACGGGATATGTATATTTTTTGTTTGCATTTGATAATTCTGTTTCTTTGTGGTTTTGCTTTTGGTATTTATTGGTTTTGTTGGTTCTTATTCACAGTGGCTTATATCCTTGTATATATTGCCTGATTTTGAACCGTGAAATATTTTACTTAGAAATTTATGCTTAGGAACACTTTTGGATCCAGTTTTAAGGTTGTTGCACTGTGCCTATGGACAGAAGCACCAGGGGTCATGGTGGCTGCACAGGTAGTGTGATTCTGGTACTAAATGTAGTGAGGGCCAGAATGTGGCTTTGAAATCCTCAGGGTAGAATTTTCCCTTCCGTAGGAGTAGTCTTCATTCTGTCTCTTTATTGTGGTTATTGCTTTCCAAGGATTTTGGTATTTATTATGTGGCAGCTTGGTCTGACTCAATGCCTTACAAAGGTCCTAGCTTTGGTCTTCTGTTTTCCCCATACACCCTCCAGAGATTGGCAGATTGCTGAATCTTTCAGCCTTAGTGTTTGCTTATCAATATCAATTCAGGATTTGTCATCATTTTTGGTATGTGAGAATTTCCTTTAAAGTCATGCCAGGCTAGCTAGGAAAAGATTTAAAATGAATATTATATATAATTTCTAATAGTATATAAATTTTAGTAGTTCTGTATTTGGAAGCTTTATGAGTATATGCTTTTGGTTATCTTAATGAAAATGGAAGCTGTTGGAGAGCTACTGGGCTTAGGCTTACCTGGTCCAGATACCTAGACTGTCACTTTTCTAGAACTTCTCTATCTTAAGACATGAGGACAATAGAAAGGATCCCATAGGAGACTGTCACTACAGGAGATCTCTGTTATCTGTTCTTATTAACTTGATCTTCTCAGTTAGAAGTTGCTTAGAGAAAATAAATGTCATCATAACATAGAAATAGTCACTAATCAACAGAATAATGACCAGTCCTCATGGAAACTCCATCTCATTCTTGTCCTTGTCTTTATTACATCAGACATTACTATGCAAATGTATACAAAATATTTGCAGAGTGAATTTGTGGGTCTTGCAGTATAGGCAGGTAATTGGTATTGGAGAACTGCTCAAATCTTGGGCACAGCCCTTGAAAAATGAACATCTGAGAGGGCTATTCCAGTTAACAAGAGTAGAAAGTTGACAGAAACAGTAACATGATAAGTGCTTTAAAAGATCATGAGGGACACTTGGAAGTATTGAGGAAGTATTCTGATACTTTTTTGCAAAAATGAACCTCTTTTGACTGTACCAAGGAAACTGAATATAAAATATAGGATGTCATATTGTGACATCTCCCCCACTAATAGTTGATGTGTTGTTTGTTTAATAAGAACCTGAAATACAGTTAAATATAAACAGAACAAATTTGTTTTTATGATTTTCAGTTCAAAATAAACCTGAGTGAACTGGTTTCTATCATTGTGAAATAGAGGTTTCCGTTTTACGTGGATTCATTAAGCCAGCTTTTCTTTCTGTACCAACTTAATGATAACAAGGCCTCCTGTGTAACAAATCACATATAGCCTAAGTCTGGTATAAACTTCAGAATCTTTCATAGCAGGGAACTGGTGAAAGCCTGTAGCCAAGCTGGGTGAGAGCATATGCCTTGTGGTGTGGATTCCTCTTCTTTTCCTATGTGGTCCAGACTAGAGTGATCCTTTTATTCTGTGATCCATGCAGATCTGCACTCAGAGGGTCACTTTTTTGTCCAAGGACCTTTATGACTTTTTGGAGAAAATTCAATATGTAGGAATAATATTCAGCACTTATCTAGAGTATTAAATATCTCTTGATGGTGTTCTTGAGATTGTTCCTCTAATATGAGGTGTATAAATTGTCTCACTGCTTACTTTTAGCTCCTTTTCTCTTCATGGGGATATAGGTCTAATCAGACAGCAGTGTCTGCTTCTTGTGTCTTGTTGCCATGTAATAGAGAATATTGTCTCTTGGTTATAAGTTGCTGGGAGAAGTAACTGCTAGTTGGGATTCAGGCTGAGAACTGATTTCCCTAACTGGGCAGAGATCCACCCAATGTCTCAATCAAGTTCCTGAACATGTCGCAGAAAAGTTACAGTACCCTTTGGATTCCTCTATTACTCTTTTAATGACTAATATGATAGGCAGCATGGTGGTTAAGGGTGTAGACTCATAGGCCAGAGAGCCTGCATCTGAATCCCAGTGCCACCTCTCCTGGGAGGTGTAGCTTGGAGAAGTGGCTCAAACTCCCTGTTTTTCTGCTGCCTCATTTAAAAAAGGAATGTATTTATGGTACTTATGGTTCTTACTCAGTAAGTTTGTTATAAGGACAAAAAGGAGTTATTATTTGGGACGTGCTTAGTAAATGTCAATTAAGTGTTTGTTAAGGCTAATTGTATAGACTCCATCATATTGAAAGTGAATGAATTCTGAGATTTTACACATAAGGTGACATAGAACAGCTAAGAGGATCATGTGCATGTGCATGTGGTTGAAGATGGTCCTGAATTAAGGAGCACTCAGCACCATTAAACCTTCTTCAAATGTCAGAGCCTGACACTGGCACACAGAAAGTAAATCAAGTATTTGCTGGGGGCCGAGGATTCTGAATTATTCATGAAGGCTTTGCAATCTTGAATCCTTTAATTCCATCATATCTCTAGTACAAAAGGCAAAGCCAATGTTTTCTAGTTATAGATTTTGTAAAATAAAATCCTTTAGTCGTGCCAACCTGGTGAAGCTATTTTTTTTTAAATATAGGGTATCAGCTGCCGTATCTATTACTTCTGTTAAAGCCTATCAATGAAGAAGAACCAGGAGAAACCTAACCCATGGGGAAAAAAAGTCATGGACGGAGGTGCTTTGAATCTCTGAGTGTGATATTAAGCTTGTGGGACTGTGCTTTGGGATTTCTATGCAAAGACAAAGACTGAAGATGGTAAGCTAATTCTTTCCTAAGTGAAGCCACATTATCTGCTATCTAGAGGTGAAGACTGGCCTTTTGGGGTTTCTTATTGACCAGGTGCCATGATCACGTGTCTGACTTTTGTGCTTTCTGCTCATGCAGCTCCCTGCTGCTGTCCCCTCCAGCTTGTTCTCTTCCCTACTTCTCCAATCCTGCCCTGTCCTTAAGCCCCAGAGCAGATTTCACCCCTTCCTAGGCTGTCTCCCCAGACTGGCCCGAGGGGAAGTGACCTCTCTTTATTTGAGCTCTTCAAGTGTACTTTCTATTCCCATGGCATGTACATGCATTGTTTGATACTGTCTGTCTCAGATTTTCACCTAGAATGTAATTTTAACAAAGATAGGAATTCTATTTATACTTTTAAAAACATCCTCACACTACTGAGTGTAACAGGTGGTAATTAAACAGCTACCAAAGTGTTGGATTCTGGGACCCTCAGCGCTAGACCTGGCTCTGCCACCAACTTGTTGAAGAAACTTTTGGCGTACTGGCCACATGCATATGTGTCACATACATAGGCACCTTACTGAGTACTTATCATGTTTCAATATTTTTCTAAGCAGTTTACATGTGTTAGCTAATCCTTATAGCTTAAAACCTTATAGGTTTAATCCTTATAATACATCTGTGAAGTAGATACTGGTTGTCATCATTTTATCATCCCGAGAAAGTGAGATGCTGAGCAGTTAGTTGAGTAACTTGCCCAAGGACTCAGCCCTAGCAGAAGGAGACAGCCGGAGTTCAGACCCATGTAGTCTGGCACCTCAGTCTATTGGCCTCAACAGTAATAGTAATAACCCCACATGATGGCTTTCTGATGTGTTAATTCCATGAGGGTATAATCCTAGTTGTTCAATCAAAACTAATCTAGCTGTTGGTGTAGAGGGATTTTGAGCCATAAAGACCCTACTCAGTTGATTTTAAGTAGAGATGATCTTGAGGATCCAAGTCCTGAGTTGATCACTTGGTTTGACAACAATACTGAGACTCCCCAGAAAGAAGAGAAGCACTGTGTGTCTGTGCCATGCAGCTCCCTCCTGCTTGTGACCTTCTCTTACTGACTCCCTGGCCCCATGGGTTTCAGACTTGCTTAGCCAGCCTGACAGTCTCAGGAGCCAATTCCTTGTAACCAATCTCTTCGTGCATGTGTCCCATACTGGTTCTGCTTCCCTGCTGGGACCCTAACTGAACCATACCATGACACATCCTTCGTGCTCTAATTTATCTACAGCTGTCTGGAGCCCTCCTGCCCAGAACATGCTGCTCCCTTTAGAAGCTCTCTGGCATCTCTAGTGTCTGCTTATGAAAACCTTCCCTCCCCACAAGCTCTGGTTCTGGCTGAGGCCACAGCAGACAGAACCAGTGCTTTCCCTCCTGGATCCCAGTGCCCTTTGGATATAGCCCATACTTCCCAGCACTTAGAACACTCTTCTTCCTACAATAGGCAATTCCACACCTTCACTGTGGACCGGGAACTGTTTGAGGGTAGTGGCTCTTTTTTCAGATCTATCATCAGAGTGTAGGGCAATCCCAGCTCATGCAGAGCACTCTGTGGATGTGAAGGATTAAGATTTCCTTGGGCCAAGTCGAAAGGGATTACCTTCTGCCTTTGGTGGTCAAGAAATCTGCTTTTTTAAGGGGGCTGCTTGCTAAATACTTCTTTTTAAAAAACATTTTATTTATTTATTTGAGAGAGAGAGAGCATGAGCAGAAGGGAGAGGCAGTGGGAGAGGGAGAAGCAGACTCCCCACTGAACAGGGGGCCTGATGCAGAATTCGATCCTGGGACCCTGAGATCATGACCTGAGCCAAAGGCAGACACTTAACCAACTGAGCCACCCAGATGCCCCTTGCTAAGTGCTTCTAAACCTGGGAGACAACACAGCTAGAAACATTAGGATCATGGTAACCAACTGGTAATATTCATAATCATGATTAACTTTAAAGATTTTACTCCTTTAACTGCAATGCCTCAATCTTTTCCTCCTAAATTAAAATTTGCTGTATATCCACAAGTTTCAGACAAAATGAGGTGTGTGTGTGTGTGTGTGTGTGTGTATGTATGTGTGTATAATCAAGGAACAGTCATCCACTAGAAACCTACACTTGTATGAATACATATCCATTCCAGGTAACCAGGTATTATTGTTCGTTTGTAGGAATATCTTCTCTAGAATATCCAGGCCCAAATTAACTGAGATATTATTAGGGTAATGTTTTGATTTCCTGTCTTAGTTTAGTCCTTTTTCCCCTTTGTCAAACAAAGAAACAAGCAAGCAAGCAAGCTAGCAAACAAACAAAAAGGACTTCCTGGAAATGCCTGGAATACACTGCAAAGGGCAGCAAGGTGTTGCCGGGTTGGAATCCCTGTTCTCTGAAGTAGCAGGTGGCAGCAAGAGGACGCTCACAGAGCAGTGAGCCCAACCAGGCAGGAGAGAAATGAAGCCTCGCGGCAGAGGAGGACAGATCGGGACACTGCACAGATTTGGGGCAAATGCCTATGTGAGCGGTGACTGAAGTCCATGCAGCTCTACGCAGTGCCTGACATTCACTATGGCCCATGCACTCAGCATGCGGGGAGCTCTTTCAGTCCTCCTGGAGGTAATGGTTGCTACTGGGAGTGCTCTGGAGGGACTGGTGGCTACTGGGAGTGCTCTGGATGGACTGGTGGCTACTGGGAGTGCTCCTGTGGGACTGGTCACTACTGGGAGTGCTCCGAAGGGGCTGAGCACAAAAGAGCTTGGAGTCTGGGGGAGAGGATGGGGTCGGTGAAATCCGATTTTAATTTCAATTCTGTGCTTTTATTGTAAAGTAGAAAAAAACCCAAATACTTCCTATTCTGCTTACTGGGCATATATTCACATAGGACCATTTGGAAACCAATTCTTGTCATTTCTAAGCCTAACACATTTTCATCTTTCCTAAGGATAACCTCTGACTTTTTTAACCCCTGGGGAAATAAAGGCTTCCTTGGTAATGTTCTAATAGGGCTCTAAATGCAGAGATGAAAGAGAGGGGTTTGTAAATATGCTCTCTCTGCTCCTTCGTGCTCTCTTTAAGGTTTTCTGCTCAAACTATTTTATACAAAAATGCCCCTGTCCTATTTGAGGGCAGTGGGATCCTAGAGACGAAGTTTGAGCTACAGAAGGGAATGAAAACTTTGAGAAAGAAAATTATTTATTTTCCTTTTCAAAATTGGTGGCCCAGGGTAGGGAGGCTGAAGAAAGTTGGGGCAAAGCTCCCTTGCTTCTGTCTTTGTGTCAGAGCATCCACTGTTACAGGAGGATCTGGGGCCCCAGGAGCACTCCTTCCCTCCTGGGTGAGGGCAGACCAACTTGATGAATGCAATGAATCGAAAGTCTGGTTGCTTCTGCTCTAACGGGGTTCCTCTAGTTCTCCCGCCAGAACCTACCTTTAAAAACCCTGTTTCTGGTCCCTGGATAGGAAGGTAGCACAGGGCCCAGGAAGTGTGTTTTTGGCACTGAGAGTGGAAAAGAAATGAATCATGCACCTTTTTCACTGCATTGTTCGAAGGTAGGATGGGACCACTCCCAGACACAATTGTTAGGAAAGAACATTCACAGCAATTCGTGAAGCCCTCAGAAAGCTTCAGATGAAAGAGCCTAAGGAAAATGGCAATGTACCAGAATAGGATGGAAGCTCACAATGCAGCAAACTGGAATCATTGAGAGGTTCCAAAGTCATAAGCAAGGCTAATCGGGGGTCCATCCCAATGATTGAATTTCAAACAGGAACATGTAACAGATGTAACAGAGATAGTTTCTTGAGCACATTTACAGTCTTGCCTGAAGGGAAGCACCAAGGAAGAAGGAGTGTTTACTTGGTGAGGGCATGGTCGGTGGGTTGTGGCACGAAGGCTCAGCTTGGCCACCTGCCAGCTCTGTGCGACTGGGCAGGCCACTAGCCTCCAAGCGCCTCCTTCATCATAGTGTCTGGCAGGTGTCTGATCCCCACCCCCCCGGAGCCTGACAGACAGCAGGCACTTAGTAAATATGATCCTCATCTGCCAAGAGAACCAGAAACACATCTACATGAAAGCCTCACCACTGGTCACCAAGGGAGAATTGCTCTATTCTGATGGACAGTGGCTATTTTCATATTTAGGTGATTCTGCTGGGAAAACATTAAATTGCTTAGAAGGCTTCAAGGATTTCACTGGAAGCAAAATAATAGTTGAACCTAGTGTGGTGTTAATCTGTCCTTTAAAATAAAAAGTTATGATCAGTTCCATAAAATGTCAATCAAATCATTTACTTGTTTTGCCTATTAAGAGTGCCATGAATCGCTCGCCCTTCAGTGGGGGGAAGTAGGCTCCCCAACAAATAACTACAAATTCACATGGTTGCTTGGACCATGTGACCTCAGAATTAGGTGGCAGAAAGGGAGCTAGGAAAGTCTTCAAGCATTAGGCTACTTTTGAGTTGAGTTTTAAAAAGCAGAGAAAGTAGACTCCTCTCTGCCTTCTTTTTTTTTTTTAAGATTCTATTTATTTTGAGAGAGAGAGAGAGAGAGAGAAAGGGGTAGAAACACAGGCAGAGGGAGAAGCAGGCTCCATGCAGGGAGCCTGACGTGGGACTTGATCCCGGGTCTCCAGGATCAGACCCTGGGCTGAAAGCGGCGCTAAACCACTGAGTCATCCAGGTTGCCCCTTGAATTGAGTTTTAAAAGATATATGCAGATTTGCCAGGGAGAGATGGGGAATGTGAGGGTGTTAGGAAGAGGAATATTTTGCTTATGTTCAAGAGGCGAACACACTGACTCAGGCCAGCCTTAATACTCACCTGGTTCTCCTTAATGTGAAGTGACCAGGGTATCAGTTGTCTCTTCTGCTCAGTTGATATCTAAGTACTCTGTGCTATAGAGCCAGAGCCTGGGACTGAACTCTTCTTTTGGTCATGGTGGCACCTAAAGTCACAACAAATGGTATAAGAGGCCCTAGAGAAGCAATGGTACTGTGGCATCATGGCTCCTCTGAGCAGGTGCATGGGTCAATTATCCTCTTTTTCCTGGCCAAGCCATGTGCCCTGGCCAGGACTGTCTACCCTCCCATCTTTACTGAATAATCTTTCGAAAGTAAAATCTACTAAAAAACAAAACCACGTAATATTAACCTAGGCTCCTAAAGCAACATTGATATGACCTCAGCTTTGAAGTTCAGTGAATAATGATGACCTTTCTAAGGAGATTAAAGACAAATTCAACTGAGTTCAGCTTATTAGAGGTAACCTACCCCCGCACTTGACATCTTAATAAAACATAGATGTTATGAATTGCATCTTTTAAAAATTACACAGCCATATGCCTTAATGTTGGCACATAAAGGGGCACACATGTATCTCAAATGAATTTTTTCTTCCAGTAACTGGGGCTCGAGAATGAATACCTTTTCACTATTTCTAGTTGACTTTGGAGACAGATGAAACAGTTACCATTGTCTTCTTGTGGGCTTCTTCCCATGCTTCTTCCAACATTTATTGGACACTTTGTGTGCTGGTACTGTGTTAAATGCCTTATATTTATTTTCTCAGCTAATTCTCACAACCACTGTATGAGGCAGGTGGTGTTATTACTCTAATTTCCCAGATGAATTAACCAAGGCTTACAGAAAGGAAATGAATTGTACAAGGTGATAGGCAGCTGGTAAGTGGGGTGGTTTGAATTTAAAGCCAGATAATTACATTCTGGGCCCATGGTCTAATGCCCTCTTTTACTTGGTAAACTCTCCTGATAGACAGAAATTGCCATGCCTACCATAGCGTATGCAGATATGGGAAATATCGACTGAACTGAATTGAATGAAAATACAAAGTGTTTTACCTCTGTGCCCCAGATAAGCGTAAACCAGTGGTTTTCAACAAGGGCCATTTTGTTCCCATCAGACATTTGAAATGTCTAGACATATTTTCTTTTAAGATTTTATTTATTTCAGGGACAGCAAGAGTGAGAGAGATCACAGAGGGAGAAGCAGACTCTCCAAAGAGCAGGGAGCCTGATGTGGGACTCGATCCCAGGACCCTGAGATCATGACCTGAGATGAAGGCAGACACTTAACCAACTGAGCCACTCAGGCACCCCAAGATATTTTCGACTGTCACAAGTGAAAGAGGAGGTGCTACTGGCATCTAGTGATTAGGCCAAGGATGCATAGGGTAGTCCTCACAATAAAAAGTTATCTTGTCCAAACTGTCAATAGTGCCAAGGTTGAGAGATCCTAGTGTATTTCATTTTGGTAAACTTTTGTGAAACACTGAGGCAAGATTAGCTCTGATAACCATAGCAGCAAAACACTGATGCTTATTACATGTTTATTAAAGTTTCTTTGTTTTTTAAGATTTTATTTACTTATTCATGAGAGACAGAGAGAGAGAGAGAGAGAGAGGCAGAGACACAGGCAGAGGGAGAAGCAGGCTCCATGCAGGGAGCCTGATGTGGGACTCAATCCCGGGACTCCAGGACCATATGCTGGGCCTAAGGCAGGAGCTCAACTGCTGAGCCACCCGGGGACTCCCATGTTTATTAAAGTTTCTTAAAGAGGTCTTGAACATTTTTATCATTGAATTCCTTTTATGAGTCGATGCTGGATGTTTTTAAAAATCATGCCTCGTCTTGTCATTCTCTCAAGAGAGGACATGATCAAGAGGTGAGTTGATACCTACTGTTCTGGAAATACTCTGCCAACCAGAAATGTGAGGTTTTGTGTAAGGCTTATGCATTATGAACTTTGTCTGAAATTTTCTTTGTACAGCTTAAATATTTTAAAGAAAAGTATACAAGTAGACTTGTAGCACGTTTGCCTCCTGAAGAACATATTTATAAACATGAGCCAGCTGGATTAACCTAGCTGCATACCTGTGGAGTCACCAAACACTGAAATTGTCACTCAATTTTGCATCTATTTATGTTTACTTGGAATTATAAAAAGAGTTGCTACTGTTGTATGTTTATCTATATTTGATGGACTATAATAAAGTAAATTTAGGAAAAGTTTTTTTAGGCTTGCAGTGAAAAGTTTTAGTAGTGGTGTTACATCTATAATTTATCCATGTGCTCTTGTACACGACTGTAAACAATCCCTTCTCAATAAATATATCCTTGTAACAGTGAACTGTGATATTTACTTCTTAATGAAAAACAAAACCACAAATCCCCACTATTGCATTGCTTTGTTTGCAGATCCTTAGTCAGCTAAATAGGTTGTGATGTTTGCTGTAATCATACATGTTGGAGTTTCAGGATGGTGCTGTGGCACCGTTTGGTCCCACAAGTCTTTAAATGCACTTGTATTTCTTAAGTCATAGGTCCTTTGTAGCATTTGCAGTCTCATTGCCAAGAGTGATACAGACTCATTCAGTGCATGTTGGCCAACCGATTTCTGCTTAGGGGGATTAAGTCTCTGGTTTAATAATATCAAGTACATAAATTGCATATCAAAAGTTAAGTAGATAACATTAAAAATAAATATGTCCAAAAAAATCAGGATTTGTTGATGTCATGAAGCTTTTCCTCCTAGCAGTTCTATGGTTGTAGATTTTACATTTAGGACTTTAATCTAATTGAGTTGATTTTTGTATAAGGTGTGAGATAAGGATCCAATTTCATTCTCTTGCATATGGATATCCAGTTTTCTCAACACTATTGATGAGACTATTCTTTCCCTTTGTGTGTTTTTAGCACTTGCTAAAGATCAGTTGACCATAAGTACATGGATTTATTTCTAGAGAACCCTAAAAGTATAGACAACAAAAAACAAAGACAAATGGTATTACATCAAACTAAAAAGCTCTAGACAACAAAATAAATAATCAGCAGAATGAAGAGAAAATCTGTGGAATGGGAGATAGTATTTGTAAACCATCTACCTGCTAAGAGTGTAATATCCAAAATATAGAAAGCATTCAAACAACTCAATAGAAAAAAATAACCTGGTTAAAAAATAAGCAAAAGACCCAAGTAGTCATTTCTGAAAAGAAGACATACAAATGGCAAGCTGTATAAAAAGATGCCCAGCATCATTATCAGGAAAATGCAAATCAAAACCACAATAAGGTCTCATCTCATACCTGTTAGAGTGGCTAGAATCAAAAAGACAAGAAATAGCAAGCATTGGGGAGGATGTAGAAAATGGGAACCCTTGCAAACTGCTGGTGGGAGTGCAAACTGGTGCAGCCACTGTGAAGAACAGTGTGGAGGTTCCTTAAAAAATTAAAAATATAATTACTATATGATCTAGCAATCCTGCCTCTGGGTATACATTCAAAGAAAATGAAATCAGTATGTTGAAGCCATATCTGCACTCCCATGACCATAGCAATATTATTTATAATAAACAGGATATGGGGTGTGGCTGGGTGACGGGCAGTGAGGGGGGTACTTGACAGGATGAGCACTGGGTGTTATCTATATGTTGGCAAATCGAACTCCAATAAAAAAATATACAACCCCCCCAAAAAAACAATATCCAGGACATAGAAATAACCTAAATGTCTGAATGAATGAATGAGTAAAGAAATCTTCAAATATTGTGTGTGTGTATATATATATATGTAAATAATATATATTATATATATTTTGTAACATATAACTTGTATTATATGTATTAAATATATAAAATATGTTATACATATACAATATGTAATACTATAGACATAATATATATGTTCTGTTATAAATTTACATATTTATATATTTTCCAAATATTGTTTAGTCATAAAAAAGAAGGCAACCTTGTCATTTGTGACAAAATGAACAAACTTTTTGTTTTGTTTTGTTTTGTTTTTTTAAAATGAACAAACTTGTAAGACATTATGCTAAGTGTAATAAGACACAGAAAGACAAATAAATACTACATGGTCTCAATTATGTAGAATTTAAAAAAGCAGACAGGGAGAATGGTAGTTGCCAGGGACTGGGGGGAGGGGAAATGGGGAGATGTTGGTTAAAGGGTACAAAATTTCAGTTACACGGGGTGAATAAGTTCCAGAGCTCTACTCTGGTGATTATAGTTAACTATAGTTATAGTTAATGATACTATATTGTGTACTTGAAATTTGCTAAGAGACTAGATTTTAAGTGTTCTAACCACACACACACACACACACACACAACTATATGAAGTGATGTGTGTGTTAATTAGCTTTGATTGTGATAGTCATTTCACAATGTGTATAAAAATATCATGCTGAACACCTTAAATATATACACGTTTTATTGTCAACTAAATCTCAACAAGCCGAAGAAAGGAAAAAATGGCTTAATTCATAAAAGTAAATGTGGTGTTAAAATAATTCCAAAATTTGCCAAAAAGTGTTAATAGGTATGATTAGATTTTAAAATTGAGGTTTGGATTGAAACACCTATTAGCATAGGCATTGTTAGGCAATAAAAGATCCTCTAAAGCAATGGCCTTATATTTCTATGACTAAATGACTTCGTAGGTGCATAAAAATAAGCTTCAAGATGGCTTGTTGCCTTTAAGTAATGACATACAAGTAATGCCTTACAGAGTTATAAGATAAACTATCTTATAATTTGAATATGGGAAAAATACAAAGTAAGTTGATCTAAAATAATAAAATGTGTATTCTAGTTGAAAAGAATATTTATTCCCTAATATCCATGATGCTTTTTAGGTACATGTCTACAATTCCTTCAGCCTGGTTGGCCATGTCCCACCCTCTAAAACACACACAAACCTCCAACATTCACACCTAACTGATATTGTGTGAAAACCCAACACTTCAGAGCAGCCAGTCCACACCCAGAGGCTGGTCATGGATCTGCAGCCACAAGAATGATGGGCTGGTCTGATCAAATTCCTTATTTCCTAAGAACTTAAATTAGAAATAAAGTAAGTATTATTAGTACCAAGAGAAAGAGACATGGGAGTTTCTGTGACTGTGGATGATGGAGTGCTAGAAGAAAGATCCATACACACCTGCTGGTGGTGGGGTGGGGGTGGGGGTCCCTTTCTTCCTCCAGCCAGAGTCCAGTTATGGCATTGATTCTGAGTTCCATGAGTGGTCCCTCATCACTTCTCACATAAACACCTCCTTATCTGCCCTATCTAGAGAGATTTTTGTCTCAGGCAACCAGATGAACTGGAGCATCCTAAAGGAAAGGAACTTTTCCATCTGTTTGGGGAAGGAATGAAAAGCAAAAACTTCAAGGTATTAAACATTATTTGAGGTTTTGTTTGCTTGCTTATTTTTGCCAGAGACCTAAATGAAAGGCAAAGCTGGTTTTGTAAGATGACTCATTTGTAAGATGATTCAATTCAAAATGTTTCAAAACCTTCCATTCTTCAAATATCCTCAAGGCTAAGGCATTCCTGGTACCTCATCTAGGCTTCTGATGGGGCTGAGGAGCTCACCCAAGCTTGCTGTCCTAGACATCATGTCTGAGGACTGTTGATCAGGGCTTTTTACAGGGTTCTGATGCTAAATCTAGTGGGGCATCTGGGATCCATAGCAAGAGGGACAAGATTAATTCTCAGTGTTATCATAATGCTATAATTTAGACCACCCATTACACCATTCACAGTAATTTCCCCGCTGCACTTGACGTAGAGCTGCCGTTGGATGTGTGTCATACATAATCAAATGCCAAAACTACGATTAGCATTTTAAAGCTCTTGTGGCCCTGATTTATGCCTTCATCTCCTGAGCTTCCCTAGTTAATATATAAAATATGTTAAGGTAATATTCACACCTCCCTTAACCTATAGGACAAATTAGAGGCAGCTTGGTGATGTGGTTTGTGAGGTTTAGGTGAGACCCATCCCTCAATGTCTTTCTTACATGTCTGTGCCCAATGCCAGAAATTCAACGAATAAATCACCCCTCCAGTATATAATGTATGGATCAATAACTTTATGTGTTCATTCAGGTGACATTTGTGATATCTCAGACACTGTACAAGGCACTGGTAAGAAAAGGGGAAGTATGAAGGAAAGAGATAAAAATGAGTCAGACATAAATCCTTCCCTCATGAAGTTTATAATATAGCATCTACACAGTCATGGAAACATGAAAACAAATGTAGTGTCAGGGGAAAGCCTAGAATGCAGAGGGCTTTGTGGTGGAGAATCTTGGGATATAACTTTTGAAGGACAGGTTGTGGCTGTTAATGGAAGGTCTCACACATTCTAACTGTCAGGGTGTAGTCAGGAAAAAAGGAACCACACTGGGTATTCCAAAAAAGGGAGTTTAATATAGAGGCTTGGTCTCAGAGGTATGGATGTGAAAAGGTTAAAGGGGAATCCTGAGGTAACCCTGACATACAACTTCAGGAAGCAGGTGCCACCCTATAGTTTGAGAGAGTGAGGGAAGAGATGCGGTTTTCAGAGCCTAGAGGCTGAGAGAAAGGGTCTTACGGAGGTAAAGTTCAGGCTTCTGAGGAGGGCCATTGAGCTGCTTTTAGGACCCCTGGGGCACACAGTTGGGCTGTTTCTGGGAGCACTGGACCACACTGACACCACTGTGTGGTGCTGACAGGAAGCAGATAGGAGGCAGAAAGTTCCTTCTCTCCCGCCTGCTTGTCTTATAGTTTCTTTCTAGTGTCTTCTAGACAGTTGGCAGAGTCTAATAGTAGGCAGCTGGTGAAGGATTCTAAAAAGATGGGATACAGAGTCAAAATACAGCATCATACAAGATTTGAAAAGACTGGATTTGGAGCTGAGAACCAATAGCAAAGCAACCAACCCACAGGTAATAGGAGCTTTAAAATCTCTTTCCAGAAATAGAATTTTTCAAAAGTTTTAAGACAAGGGTGAGACTAATCTTGCTATACGTACAGAGGCCAAATTAGTTGAGAATTGAAGCCCTAGAGTAGGGATGAAAGTCAGGAAATTGTGGCAGATTGCTTTTTCCAGCACACAACATATCTCCCATCCCACAAGCTCTTCTTCCAAATGACTTTGCCACTTCTCCAATTGCAAGAGGGCATCTAAACTCAATCTTCTTGAATTGGCTGGGCTTGGGATTGTGAAAGGAGTGATGATTTGTGACTTATGAGACTAGGGAAGGAAAGTTTCTATAGGTTCTTCCTACTGTTCTTTAAGGTGCTCAAGCTTAGAATCTGGCCACCATGCTGCAAGGAAGCCCAAGTAGCCATAGAAAAGACCAGATGTAGACATTCAGCTGGAAGCCAGGATCAACCCTTGGACACAAGAGTCAATGAGCCATCAGATTGTCACAGCCTCCAGTCATCTTGTTACTCCAGTATGGTCTTTCTACCTGAGTCCCCATAGAGTCTGTGATCATGGTGCATGGTTGATATTTTACACCACTGAGTTTGGGATGGTTTGTTAAGTAGCAAAGGTAGATGGAACAGGAATTAAGACTATAATCTCCTCAAGAGAGGATAAAGACATGCTACTGGGCAATGCAATGGGATGGAGAAAAGAGGAGAGAATGAAAGATGATTTTGAAAGTAGAATGGGCAATATTTGATGGCTATTGATGATGTTGGTTGATAGAGTGTATCAAAGAAGGAATAGTTTGGGGCAGTGTGGTGATGGGGCAGTGAGATATGTTTATCTATAGTGTGTGTGTGTGTGTGTGTGTGTGTGCGTGTGTGTGCATGTAATATTCTGTTTCAGAAAGAATCAATATAACAAATAATAAGTTTAATTCTAGATTGGTAGCATCATATGGGTGTATGTGGTGAAAGTGCTTGCTCAGGATGTGAAAATGGAGATCTGGAGACAAGTAAGGTATAAATATTGGAGTCATGTACAGAAGGTAAATATCTCACCTTGTAAAGAAGGGTAGAGTAAAAAGAAAAGGTGGGTAAGGACAGAATTCTGAGTGAAGCTGACATTGAAAAAGGCAAGGGATGATCACAGGAGAACCAGAAAGTCATCTTTTTTTTTTAAGATTTATTTATTTATTCATGACAGACACACACACACACACACACACACACACACACAGAGAGAGAGAGAGAGAGAGAGAGAGAGACCCTGGGTCAGAGGCGGCACAAAACCACTAGGCCACCAGGGCTGCCCTAGAGAGTCATCTTGAAGAAATCACCAATGAAGAAAATTTCAGCAAAGATTCAATTGTTAGAAGTGCCAAATTATGCAAAATGGCTAGGGTAAGGATGGGAAAGAGAACATGCATTAGTTCCCCGTGGTTGCTGTTAATAAAGTGCCACAAGCTAGATGGCCTGAAACAACAGAAGTTTATTCCCTCACAGGCATGGAGACCAGAAGTCCAAAGTCAAGGCATTAGCAGGGCCCTGCTCCCTCTAAGAGTTCTAGGGAAGAATCCTTGCTTGCCTCTTCTGGCATCTGGTGGTGGCATCTGGTCTGGTGGTGGCCAATCTTTGGTGTTCCTTTGACTTAGAGACACATCACTCCAATGTCTGCCACATTGCTTCTCCCTGTGTGTCTCTCCATGCCTCTTCTTACAAGGACACCAGTCATATTAGATCAGACCCCATCCTAATTAGGTTCCCTTCACAGGTTCCATGTGGAATCCAGCACCAGTCATCCTCAGAGATGGTTGGAGAAGCAACAGTTTCAGGGAGGGTTGGGGGACCTGCAGATGGCATTGCACGGAAGGGGAGGAGGAATCAGGGTATTTGGGTAGCTCTCTGAAGCAGTTGACCAGCAAGAGAGGAAAGTAGTGGCAGCTCACAGGGAAGGCAGATAGGTGTTTCCTCATCCTTTTTCTGGGATGGGAGTAACTGGGGAAAGTTTATAGGCTGGAAGAGTGGAGCCAGTCCATAAGGCAAAAGTGAAGAGGGACAATGGATGGAGCCAGGTCCGGGGGGTGGGGGGAAGGAGCCATGGGGTCTGGCTCAAGATTGAAGAGCTGACCTAGAAGAAGGAGGACTGGCAGCCCAGGATAGAGATGTCAGCCCAGGGGGCCGACCAGCAACCAGAATGAAGAGCAGATGGAGCTGGACAGGCTGCAGACTCAAAGGGGCTGCTCTTTTTTCCTTCTCGGTGGCTCTAGATCTGTTTCATTGTTGTCTTAGTTTTAAGGCAACTATGAAAACATACCACTGCCATATGGCTCCTCAAAGGCACGGAAACTCTGGCGCTTGTTTCAGAAGCCAGGAATAAGCAGTCAGTGCCATGTCCAGGGCTGATGTCAGCTCTGGTGACAATGGGAACACCCTTGGGGGTCCCTGTGGGAAGCCAGTTCCCCTGAACATGCTGAGAAGTGAAGGAAAAGAAGGGAGAGGACAAAGGAGAGGCCCCAGAACACAGTGAAACAAGTTGACCAACATCAGGTCTGGAGCTTTATTCATTTGGGGTGGGGCTGGAGATGCAGAGTCCCAGTTAGAGGAAGTTAAGGAATTTCACATGAGTAACTGTTGGCACGTCCTGTGTTTCTGTACTCTGAGCTAGATGGGCTGTTTCACATGAAGCACTCTTTATTTTTTCTTTCAGAAAAATGGTGTTGGTGGGTTTTGAGGGAGTTGATTTATCCCGTCTGAATTCTGGACTCGTGGAGAAGGATATATAGAATTCAGATAGGGGTCAAATTTGCTCATTTCTGGAAAAACTGGATAGAAAACAGGGTTCATATGTGAGCCCAAAATCAGCTTCTTACTCTTTTCCTCCCAAATGGAACTTATTGGCTGGGTTCACAGGGCCAGCAGATGGATAACACCTGCTATGGTGACTTCACAGTCTGAGGGGACACAGGGTCTGGAAGAAAGTTAGGATAGAAGAAGCTCTCTCACGAGCAGAGTTGTGTTGCTTCTGGATGTGTTGGTGGAAGTTCTTATTTTGTGGGTTGGCAGGGAGGTAGGGAGAGGGATCCCTCCCCTAACGGACATCCTGTTGTTGAATACACATGATGAGGTCTATTTCCGTTGTGAGCCTATTTTTCTGGATAATATCCATGACCTGTGGAAGATTTCATTTTCTTGGGAGAAAGTCCAACACAGGTGAAAAACCCCCAGGGTTCAGAGTCAGAGAGCTAGTTCTGTCTCCTAGGTAATGGGGGACCCCAGGCAATTTACTCAAACCTCTTTGAGTCATAGATCCCCTATCTCTAAAATGAGAAGACATTGACTAGGAAACATAACTAAATACTTACTGAATGAGTCAGGCTAGGCGAGGTCATGCTGCAGCCACATCTCATGGCTTGACATACACGGTGACTTCTGTCCCACACTCGTCTATGGTTCTCGGCCACTCTCAGGGCAGCTGTCGTCCACGCAGTGGCTCTGGGATATAGGGTACTTCGTTTAGTTCTGAGGCACCTCCATCCAACTGCTTCTATGGTCCATGGCAGAGATTATAAGGGATGTTCTGAAACTGAAGAGCTGGCCCCAAGTCCGGCCCTACTGCAGGAGTGCCAGCTGAGTGCAATCTTCCTGTGTGGCCAGGGAAATAGAGCTTAATATGGATGAGTGTGTGGGTCTCTACCTCATCAAGTACTTATCCTTTTCTTCTAGGAGCCCTTCTGTTCATTTATATGACATTGGGTTTTCAAGCTGAGAAGAGATTGGGGAGCTGAGGGCTTTTGGCTCAGCGTTCATTGCAGTGAATCTCACTGTGGGGGTGGTCATGTCTTGTATACGTGATTTTTTAAAAAAAACTCTATTTTTTTATTCATGAGAGAGACAGAGACATAGGCAGAGGGAAAAGCAGGCTCCCTCTGGGGAGCCCGATGAGGGCCTCGATCCCAGGACTCCAGGATCACGACCTGAGCCAAAGGCAGACGCTCAACCACTGAGCCACCCAGGCGTCCCTCCTATATGTGATTTTTACAAATTGGGGAAATACTTGCTTGAAACATTGGTGTACAGGGTAATAACATTTTCTTGATTTTCCTAAGCAGTACCAGATTCAAACGTTTCACACTTACATGTCCCAGTTTTTGGCCCAGGAAATATTTTTATGATTTTGTAGCCAAAGATCTTAAGACTCTGGTGAGGAGAACAATCAGGATTTCTTATCTTAGGAGAGGTGCCTGGCCGTGGAGAAGGAACTGAAGCCCACTTCTGCATTCTCCTGCCAGTATGTCCTGTTTATTCTCACCTCTCCTTGCTCTCCTTGATCTTTTGGTTCACAGTGGCTTTCTTCTCTCCACTTCTCTCTTCCCAACCTTATGTTACAAGCTTAGATCCTATTTACCCACAAAGGTTTGCTTGATGGTTTCAGCTCTCCTTGCACAAATGACTAAGCACTTCAAATCTGAACCATGAAATTTGGAAGTTAACTACATCTATTTGTTCTCTAAGTGTTCACTGTGTTAGTCTTTTTTTTTTAGTATAAATTTTTTTGAGGCAAAGTCCATCTTTCCCAATGTATTAAGCTAATATTTTGAATGTCTTGTGTGTGGGGGTATATAGTTCCCAATATTGAGAAGCATGGAGTCTGGTAGAGGACAAATATATGAATGAATCACTTGGCTATTGGGTAGATGTGTCCAAAGACCCATCTCTCAAAACCATGGAGTTTGGGAGAATAGCTTTAGACTGGGGGTTGAGTCTATACCCCTCAAAGGGACGAATAGCAGCATAGTTATGGCTTAAGGATTAGATCTGAATGTTGCTGATTTTCCAAGTCAGGATGGATTTTGGCTGAGGAAAAGCTATTATTCTATGAGAAAGAAATGGTGTGTACAAAGATCAAGGGGAATGGAGAATAGTATATTTTGGCTGGTGAATAGTTTGCATCCACTGGGAAGGTAAGGCTGGATAGGGTCAGAATTTCACTCTGGGAAGATTAATGTGGCATGAGATTTAGAGCATCCTGGAGGTAGAGATACTATTTAGAAAGCAATCCCGACAGCCCAAGTAAGAGGTAGGATGGCTCCAACTAGGGTGGGAGGGGTGAAAATAGGAAAGGACAAATGATAGCTACTTACCATAGTTAAGAGAATTACAAGTCCAGTGTGCCATGATAGTCGACAGCTTCATGAAGGATGAAACCAACTGTGTCTATTGCTGCAGAGAGTGTAAGAAACTCTTGCATCTGGTTCTTAGGTGTTTTGAAGTAGCAAGTCACATCTTGGTGGAACCTGTTGCCCTTATGAGTACATACAATTTGATAAGATTACTGTTTGATTTTTGGAAGGCTTCTCTCATTTACCATGAAAGTTCATGTCATCCTGATTATTATCCTTTGATGCATAACAACTGACCTCCAGAATTAGGGGCTTGAAATATCCACCTTTTAATTATATCTCACAGCTATTTGGATTGGGAGTCTGGGTAAGCCTTGGCTCAGCACTCCTTTTGTTTCATGTAGAGTTGACTGGAGCTGGGGGTCATGAGCTGCAAGTAGGCTAGTCTGAGGAGTAGGTGAGCTGGCTTTGCTCAGGTGCATGAGATCTAGAGCAGTCCGCTGGAAGGGTGAGCACACTCGTCAGCCCCTCTCCTTCTCAACATTCACAGATGTCCTTGAGTCATGAAGGCCTTTCTTTATCATTAGTGCTGTCAGAGGCTGCCCTGGAAATATGCCTTCAAGATTGTTGGAAGCCATCTTTTTTTAATAGAGAATTTCTGTGAGGTCAGCCTCAGACATCCTTAGCCAGATGTTTGTCTGTTTGAAATGATCTACGAGACACCACCTTAGATCTTCTGTGGTCTTAACAAAGAGTCTTGCACTAACACTCTGGCTGTGATCTTTGCCCTGAAGCCATTTTTTTCCTTTGCGAATCTTTTGCTGTGAGAGGCTAAGGATAAGAAGGAGTTTTATTTTCAAACCTAGCAAGCCCTGGCTCCTTCATATTTTCTTTACCTTCTGCTAAAAACATGAACAGTTTCCCCTTTGGTTCATCTTTGTCTTCTTGAATTTTACTGTTGGCAACCTAAAGAAGAGTTCTATATGCTTCCAGGAAATGTCCTCGGCCAAACTCATGAATTTATGGATATACCTTCCATTTTCCACATTACTACAAGAGATGGTTTCTTCAAACAGCTTCCCCCTTCTGGATCATGGGTCATCTTTCCCCCAGCCTCCAGGAACACTTTCTCATTATCCTTCCTTTCCACTAACAGAAGCTGGGAAGCCTTCAGACCTTTCTCTATCTGACCCTGCATGTTGTAACTTTTGTCACAGCAGCGTGACACTTATGGGTAACAAGTGTTCCTTTGTTTTCTTCCCAGTAAGCTATGGCTGCGTAACAAGCTAACACAATATGTGGTGACTTAAAACGTAAACAATTTTGTTACATTTCATAGTATGGGGAGTGAAGAATTTGAGGAAGACTTAGGTGGATAACTCTTCCATTTCATGTTGCATTGGCTGGGATTATCTGATATTTAGCTACTAGCTAGGGTAGCCTGGAGTCTTAGGAAGGCTTTTCTCAGAAGCCTAGCACCCTGGCAGGGATAAATAGAAGGATGGGTTTAGCTGGGCCCCCCTCCTGCTCATGTCACCTCAGGGCCTCCCCATAAGCTGTCTAAGGCAGGACTGTTGGACTTCGTACATGGCAGTTCAGGTCTCTAGGAGACCAGGGCAGGGGCTGCCAGTTCTTTTGAAAGCTATGCCCAAAATTGGCCTACTGTTATTTCCTCCTTACCCTACTAGTCAAAACAGTTATAGACTAGCCCAGAGCCTGGGGGCGAAGGGAAGTGGTGGTGAAATAGTCCTCTTTTCTCAAAGAGAAGAGTGCCAAAGAATATATGCCTATCCTTAATCTTCCACCATAACTCATCATTCAAGTTGACCAATCCTAAAAATTATCAGCAAATATGTTTTATTAACATTTAGCACAGAGCGTTAAAAGTCAATACCTCTTAACTTACTGAATACTAATCTGCCACCCCAAATAAATGATAGCATATGGAGGGGCCTTTACAGTAGAGGTAGAGTCAGTTTCTATGGACTTGCTCCATGAACTTGGGTAAATCTCTCCACCTCACTGAACACCAGTCCTTGTACTTGCAAAATGTAAATGATATTCTCCCACATGCCACATAAGATTGTTGTATTATGTACCACATAAAAATCCTTAAGATTTTATAAACTCTAGATTGTTTTATGTTCAAGATAGTTTTAGTGATAAAGCCTGAGAGCTTTGGGGCCAGACAACTGGGTTTCGCCTAAGCTCTGCCATGAGATCTCCCGTGGGGCCTTGGTCAATGCTCTAATCCATCTGAGCCCTGATTCTGTTCATCAGAAAATGGCTGTTACAATCCCAATCTTGCGTAGCATGTGAAGCATAGTAGACCCGATTGATGGTTCTAGAAGTTTTGCTGTTGTAGTTGCTACCCTTTTACACTCTGAGCCTGGAAACCGGGGTTAGTTGTGTGTGCACCTCATGTCAGGATTTCTGTGTATGAGTCAGGACAAGTGAGTCATCCCATTGGGGTGCGAGCACCTTCATAAACGGGGCAGGGAAAGGACAAATGTTTGAAGATTCCATCCCAAACCAAGTCTGCTCGCTGCCATGCATCCTAATGCATAAAAGGAGAAATACACTCGAGCACTGTTTCTCCCACAGCCACGTGGTTGCTCTCTAATGAGACAGCTTGTTACCTCTTGTTAAGGACAGGATTTAGCAGTAAAGTCCTCCGTCCGCGTCTATCACACAGGTAATCCTCAGTGGGTGTGCCGTGAGTGATCAGTTGATGTTTAATTAACGTGTGAAACTTTCTTGTTAAACCTAAATTAAATTTGTAGTGCATCTACTTGAGATCACTTAGAACGTTGTCAGGACAACATTTTCCTTGCCTGAAACACCGTATCGTTAGCTTGGACACCAGAGTTTTGAATATGGACTAGCAGAAGAACACGAAGGCAGGACTTTGCAGGTAAAGCCAACAGAAGTGGCTTAGTGTGGCCGCTAGTAGTAGGGGTCTCATCCCCAACCATCCTTCTCTTTGTGAAATCTTCGAGCTCCGAGTGAAGCCACTGCTCTGAGCGTGGTCCCCAGGCCTGCAGCCTCTGCCGCACGTGGTAGGAATGCCTGTTCTTGGCCCCTGTCCTGCACTCCCTGAATGGGAAAACCTGGGATGGGGCCTTGAGACCGGAGTTCTCACAGGCCTCCTGGTGATCCCGGTGCCCCACCAGTTTAAGAACCACTAAGCTAAGGTCTGGTGTTGGGATGGAGGAAACAATGAGCATAAACCATTCCTTGAAAACTTAAATTCATCTAATCACCACCCAGAAAAACACCTACACCCAGACAAAATCTGTATCTTGGCAGTTTTTTCTTCCTTTTGTGTCTTTATTATATTTAATGTGTCAGTCAAAAATACCTGGTTCCCATGGTGAAGAGTAATAGGGATATAAATGCACAAGTATAGGTATAAATTCTGAGGTGCTTGCAGGAGTTCCACATTCACTTGACATTCAATGGGAAAAGAATGCTGTTTTCTTCTGCTTGGGCTGCATTTCCTCCCCCTCTTCCTATAAATTGGTTTAGCCACATCCTTTAGTTTATTTGCTCTGCTCTCCCATAACTCTGGAATTCGGGCACATCAGAAGCCATCCGTAAGCCCCAATGTGGGAGAGTGAGCATCATACATCCTCAGCCCCGGTGTGGCCCTGTGATAAATTTAAACCAGAGCACTTAAGACATGCTGTGAACGAGCGGGGAGAGAAGTAAAAGCAGCCGTTTGTGATGTGGGTGGCGACTTGGGGAAGTGTCTGCGGAGGCTGGAAGTAGGGCGGAGGGAGGAGACGGTGTTTCTCTGTGGCAAGTGCCATCTCCAAGCAAAGAGGGTTTTCATCTCTGAGCTGAAGGCACACACCTGTGGTTGCCGAGAGGCATGGGCCACATCTCAGCCAAGCACAGAATCGGGGCTGTTGGGCAGAGGCTGGCCTCCAGGTGGGGCAGAGGGGAGGAGGGTGGTTCCCGGGAGGGATTACAGAACAATTTCTCTGGAAAATAGGACAGAAGAGGCAAAACAACAAACCGACCTCGCTCCTAGTCTTTCCAGACACAAAGGCAAAGAAGAGGATGAGGGAATTGAGCCTAACGTCAGGGAGAGATAAGGAGCTAGCTCGTGACCAGGCACACTGTAGGTAAACCCGGTTATGCTTCGATTTGGCAAATGACCTGGACTATTTGTCAAACACGTGGGGTTCCAAGCCACCAGGCTGTAATGTGGACCAGTCACCAGTGATTGCATTTCAGAAAGATGTATAATAATTCTTCCACACTGAGAATTTTTTTATTTTTAAGAATTTCCCTGAGAATTTCCATTGTCTCCCTTAGCTTTCCCTCTTTCATTTCTAGGAGGTTCTCACTTTGCACAACAAGAGGCCCTTGGGTAGAAAACGCAATGGTTATTGCATCTGAGACTCAGGACTTGCATTGAAGCATGGTGTAAACTAGTCACTTTCTCTGGCGGCGTCACTGTGATGGCCAGCTGAGGAATGGAGATGTCCCAGGGTCAGGAGGGACAGTCTCACACACAGACCTTTGCTCTTTCTTGAAAGCTGCAAGAGTGAATGTGACTGGCATAAAGCGCTTTGCAGAAATTATGACAACCTGCTGTCTAGATTATTCTAGTGATAGAAAACCTATTGCATTTCATAGAAACATTATCACAGAAACAGAAAGGGCCCTTCCTCTGCCCCACAAGCTAAATGTCCCCTATCACAAACAACTTCTCAAGACAAGGCAGCCTCGACTGGAACCAGTTCCCATAATTGGCCACGGCAGGTTTTTCTTTACCCTAGAATGCTGGCAAGAGGCTGAGGATGTGAGAAGCAAGGGGAGGAGGTAGGTTGGGGAGATAAGGTGATGAATTACTTTGGTTTCCCAGATGACATCTGTTTTATTTTTATTTGGGGGGTTAGTCTCTGTGGTTTGAGGGCTCTGTTCAGAAAGCTAAAGTTTCTTTATGTGATGGGGGACGGAGAACATGCAATGCTTCTAAGACCTTTCTACTGTGAGCTCTCTCTCTCTCTCTCTGAGCCAGGTGCAGGCAAGGGTGTGGCGGGCACAGGTGCCCTGTGGGTGTGTCTTCTGGGCACTCTAGCCCCTATTCTATACTGGGAGTTGGCTGGACTGGGATTGTGAACCAGGTTTCTCCTTCTCATTCAACTCAGACTTGCTGAATTTGCTTTGAATCTATAAGATGGGGTGTGGGCTTTCCATATAATAGGGGTTGAAAAAAATAATGAGATAGAAGGAAAAAATGTCCATGCTATTTAAATACAGTGTTTACAGAGTATTATTTTGAGACTGATTTTATATGTCCTACTAGTTTACAAATATTCTATAGGATTTTAATATGACATTTTAACCTTCATAATTACGCCTTGAAAGGAGAGCACCCTCTGTAGCTAATTTGTCTCAAAAATCAGCTTATTTTACTGGTGGATAACTATAGTTAAAGTTATTTCTGGTCTTCATGACATTTGACACGCATCATTGTCAGACAGGATGGGTACTCTTATTGAGAAGTCATAATAGAAGAGCGCGGGCAACAACGCTGTGCGTATATGAGCCGTCATTACCACCACACCATCTACCCCATCATCGGGGGAAGGAAGACCTGACTGGCAGTTTACACATGACTTCCCTCCTGCTCAGTGCTAAGCTTACCATGTCCTGGGAGCATTGCCTACACACGATGGCAGCCTTGGTTCTGCTCTCCGCTCTAGCAAGATGACTCCAGGGGATGTGCATGCCATCAGCCGATGGCAAAGGAGGGGTGGTCCCTGGAAGTAAGTGTTCTCTACAACTGACCCCAAGTTGGAGACTCTGAGAGAGAGAGAGAGAGAGAGAGAGAGAGAGCGAGAGAGAGCAGGGATGGCTGACAGAGGGGAGAGACTTGCTGTGTCAGACTGATTAACTGACTGCCCTCTCCTTCCCCAGGCCCTGGGGATACCCAGGGAGGCCAGCCAGTTTGGAGGTCCAGCCTTTGATTTTTCAAAGTAAACTTTTGTTTATTAAATAGGCACCTCCAAAGGAAACTTTTGGTCTGATTTGCTGTCCCCAGTGTTACAGCCACCGCCCCCCCATTTACATCCCCAGGGCACATCCTTCATGATGAGTACATCAGCCCTCTTCCCTAAGAGAGGAGGGAGCTCAGGGTGGCAGCCCCCAGCAAGGCATGGGAGATGGTGATGTCCACTCTTTGGTGTGATTCATTCCCATTTGGCTCTGACAGCGAACAGGCTGGAGGAAAGGCAGGAGGGAATACACAATTGGCTTGGCAAATGATCCCCCCACATCTCCCCTTCCCCCTGCCAACTGTAGGCTCTTGGGCTCGGTCCGGGCAGCGGGGTCAGTACTCAGTGTCCAGTGCTACCAAGTTCTCAGGGCCCCATCATGCTGACATCACAGAGTGCAAAGGGAATTCTCTTCATCATGTGTGAAGCATGGGCATTGGAGTGCTGCCCATCATCTCTCCTCCCAGGCTGCAGGTGTTTATGGCTCTTCAACACACCACACAAACACGCACCCCTCAGAGGTTAGGGGAGGCTTGGTATTTCACAGGTTGTTGGAAGTTAGTAGCATTTTGGAGGCTAGTGTAAATGAGTGGTTCCTAAGCACCACTTTCTACTAATAAATAAAGCTGATTTCAAGACAAATTAGCTGGTGGGGTGGGGGGGGGCTCTCCTTTCAAGATTTGATTACGAATATAAAATGCCTTATTAAAACCTTGTAGAATGTCCGTAAACTAGTATGGCATGTAAAATAAACACCAAGCCAGAACTCATAATAAACCTTGCATTTAAATAGCCCAGTATTTTTTCCCTTGTAATTTATAATAATTTTTCGATCCTTTTTTATCACAAAAGCCCAATGTTTGCATTTCGTGGATACAGGGAGAAAAATCAGCAAGTCTGAGTTTTGGAGAGGAGTCTAAAGCTGGCTGTGCATCTGGGTCAGGGGACAGGCAGGGGGACTGCTGGGCTGCCCTCGGACCCGGGGCATCAGAGACTCTCAGCCCGGCGATCCGTACGTCTAATGAGTCCCACGTGCAGTTGGTAAGTGTGCCATCCGGTGTCCTCAGTACAGGGCAGGACCGGAGATGGAAACCACCAGAGAGGTCCTGGGTCCTGGTAGCCAAGAGGGTGCTTCTGGATTTTTTACTTCTTTATCTCTAGTCTGGTGATTTTCTTGGATTTCCTGTCCACTTCCTGCTTCCATCAAAGCCTAGCTGTAACTTTTGTAAAAATTAAAATTTCAATTGGCTCCAGGAAAGCAATTCCTCTTTCTCCTGTGCAGTTTTTTTTTTTTTAACTCCTTGGAGGAGAAACGTGTATGAGTGTGAGAAGTCAGCCAATCACAGCAGCAAGTTAGAGGCAGGTTGGGGTACCGTGTGTACCAGGCCGGCTGCCCTCGGCTCCTAACATTTACCAGCTTCATGCAAAGTAGAAGGGTCCTAGAGAGCTCTCAGCACCCTGGTGATGTGTGTGGCCTGGAGGGCAGTGTCGGAGCACTTGGAGGAGGCCGACAGTAAGCAGAGGTCAGATGCACGAGTGGTGACACAGACGAGTTGTCATCTGAAGGGGGGCCAGCATGTGGTGGGGGAACAGGAGTCCTTGCCAGGCTTCAAAGTCTTCATGTAGCAGGCAATGTCGGGAGGAAGGCCCCCGCCACCCGCTCCTCCCGGAGTCATGCAAGCCTGCCTCACATGCATCTGTGTGTTCTCTTAGAAACCGTCAACCTGCTGCACAGAAACACGTGTCCCTGGGTGGCCTCTGATACGGTGTCCACACCGAGGACAAAAACAGCAGTCTGGGATTGGAAGCCGTCGGGAGCAAGGTCCTGGGCCCGCTGACCAGGCGGCGGTGCCCTCCCCATCCATCACCCCAGGATGAAATCAGCTTTCCAAACGGTCCCTTTGCGCAGGAGTTTCCAGCCGCTTGGAACTCTCTGTTCTCCTCTGCAGAGCCTTTCAGGGAACTCGGCATGATGAGCGCCAGATGAGGAAGGCAGATGTTTTTCTCATCTCCACCCACGGCACCACTGTTGTTTGCCAAGCGAAGGGATCAAGACCCAGTTCTGTGTGGGCGGGGCTGGGGGCAGCTGGGCCACATGTGTCGGTGGAGTGGGGGGCGGGGGGCACCCCTCTGAGCAGCTGCCCGGCCAGACTGAAAGAGAATGGCTTTCACTTTGACTTCATGGCCAAAGCAGGGCTGGACGAGGGTGGGGAGAGAAAGACTGCACATTGGTTGGGTGAACAATATTGGCTAAATTCAGAGCCATTTACGCTCGCCAATTCTGAGTTTTGTAGTATTTTTGAAGCAAACACAACTCAGTTTTTGGCAGGGAAGTGATGCTTAGAATCGAAAAGGAAAAATTAAAAAAAAAAAAAAGTGCTTGGTAGAACTGGCAGGAGAGCCTGCTGCTGGGGACGGATCTCCACGTTCCGGGGAGCCATCCTCAGCGCCCGACCCGGGCAAGCAGCTGCTTGCTGTCCACATCCTCCCTGGTGGCTCTGGCTGCCCCGCCGCTGAGAGCCGGGGCCAGTGCTTCATTTATCTCTTCAGCTGGGGACAAATGTAGATCCTTGGAGGGTGCTCCCATCCCAGGGCCCTCTGGCCTCTGTGCGGCCCGTCCTCACACCCCCCAAGAACGGAGTCCCTGGCAACGTCTCGGGGGCTGGCTGGGGAGGGGGCCTAGCACCGGGGTGTTCAGCACCCAGGGGGGCATTAGAACTAGAAGGTGCCTGAGTGCCACTCAGTTGGCTGTGCCCAGTTCCACGGGTCCCGGGCTCCTACCGTGTGCAGGGAATCGGCTACGGCGGGGCGAGAACCAAACACGGGCCAGACCCTTGACTCCAGAGGATGGACTGTGCGGTGGCGGACACATGGAAGCAGGTCATGCGGGGGACACTCAGCAAGCGCCCCCGAGGAGAGGGAGAGCCACCTCCGGCCTCTGTGTTTCGGGAGGACAAAAGGCGCAGGGGCTTGTGTGGGTATTTCCAATCCCCGGGCCCTCTCGGTGATCTCTCTTTCTTGCCAACAGCTGTTGGGGCCTGGGGACTGGATTTGGGACAGAGGAGCATCTGCTGATCCCCCCCCCCCCCACCATGGCTGCTGTGTCTTGGAAGCAAGTGGCAGCCCCAGGCTTGGGGAAGGGGATTTGAGTCATCAGATCCAAGGAGCCCACAGTCCGGTGACAAGGTTCAATCTTTCATTTCTCCTAGCACCGCCCCTCGAGGGCCATCCGCACAGGGGGGAGCTCTGGAGGGGCTTGTGGGACCCTGGGGCAGGCGGTACCGAGGTCACCGCCATCCCCCATGCCTGTGGATGGCGCCTCAGTGTGGACCGCACCCACCCATTGCCCATTAGTCCGTTTGCCCTGGAGCCCCCCTCCTGCACGCCTGTCCAGGCCGTCCTCCTCCCCAGAAGGCTCTCTGGAGCCCCCAACAACATTCCCTCAGGGACAGAGTGTCCCTCCCACCCCTTTGTTTCATAGCTGAGCTGGGAGAGACCCCGATTTCTCCATTCTCAGGTCCCCCCTGGCTTCTGCAACTGGCGAGAGGGCAGCTTTGACACAGACACACAGATCTGGGTCTCTGTGTCCCCCACCCCCACTGCCCTTCCTTTTCCCTACTCTTCCTCTTCCTTCTCCCCACTCCTCCTCTCCCTCTTCCCCATCCTCTCCTCCCTTCTCCCCATCCCTCTCCCCCTTCTCCCTTCCTCCTAACCCCCTCGAGCCCTCCCCCTCCTTCCCATTTGGTTGCTGTGATTCCCATCTCCCTCCCTTCCCGCTCTCTCCCCCTCCCCCTCCCCTTTTCCTACATTTTCTCCCCCTTCCTCCTCACTCTCCCACCTCACCCCACCCCTTCTCCCAGAGATGTAGCTTTTCTGCAGGAGGGTCAAGGCTGCATGCAGGAGGAAGGCAAGGCCTCATGTCGCCCTCAGTCTCACCTGGCTTCCCTTAGGGAGATGTCTAACCTCTGGAGGTGAGCAGAGAGGTGCAGGGGAAAGGAATGGACGTACGTCTGTGGACTTGGAGATGGAAGGGCTCTGGAGGAAGGACCCCTCCGAGGCCAGGTTGGAGGAGGGCCACAGGGGCTCTGCAAGGGGCAGGTGCAGAGGGAGGGGGGGCGAGGCACGGATGCAGGGGCCAAGTCAGAATCCTTCTGCGAGGGCTCCTTGCCCCCCGGGGCAGGTGGATGTGGAGGCTGGAGCAGCTGAAGTGAGGCTGAGCGGCGCCCTCACTTCTGCACTGGCCTGGGTGTGCCACAGGCCCTCTGGGTTTCAGGGGTCCCAGGAGATGTGAGAGTGGGCATCACGGGTGCCCAGCAGAGCAGTGCCCTCGTCAGCAGACCCACCGCTTGCTAAGTGACTGCAGTTACATTTAGAGACCATGAAGCTCTGTGTACAGGGCTCAGCTCCTGAAGCCCCTGAAGCCGGAGGATGAAGGTCACCCTGGCGTGTGATGCCACTCCACAGGGTTTGGTTTACAAACGTCAGGTGCATCTTCTTCGGTTTGCAGCTTACTGAGTAGATAAGCCCGGAGTGGCTGTGGGCTCGAGAGCAGCCTGATCCGAGGCCACGTGATGTCTAATGACGCTGCTCTAACACTGAGAACAGAGCTTAGAAGCCAATGCACAATAGTCATTAATTTACCAGGTGATCGATGTGCTTGCAGACCCCCTCTCTCCCGCCAGCCTGCCCTTGCGTGGCCACGTAATCAGGCGCCTTCTCAGCAGGTTTGAATCTTTCCTCTGGGACAGATGGACACTGCAAAGACTTAAAATAGGAGCTTCGGGATAGGCTGGTGTCAAAAGCCCTTTTGGGCAGCATTCCTTCACTTTTTGATCTTCAGGGGGACATTTCATGAACTTCCGACTTATGTTTTGTCCATGTGGATTTCTATTCATCCTTCAGGGTTCCTGCCTCCTGGCCCCTGCCTGTTGGCTCAGTTTACTAGAGCCATGGCTTCCTTTTCTCCATCATCACTGCTCCAAACAGGGCTCCCGAGTCCTCTTCAATTTAATGCTGATTTTTTAAAAAGGCTTATTCCCCACATGCACTCCTACCCTTGGAAACACATTTGGGCAGAGTTCAGAGGTAGGGAGCAGACATTAGGGGTGAGCCCTGGCAGTCAGCTGGGACACTCGGCTCGGAGCAGATGGCTGATCTCTATGGTAAGAGTGACAATGATCACTCACCTCTTGTTTAGCACTTGCCGTATGCTTGGCACTTTGAATGAATTAATTCATTTAATCCTCACAATTTTATTCTCCTTGGCAATTTTATTCTCCTTGTTATAAAGATGATCAGACCTGACACGGAGCCCGTGGGGTCGTGCTCTGAGGCCACCATGTGGGGACTTCCTCCCTGTTAGCTGCTTACCCTCTCCCTCTTGGGCCGATCTCCTGCTGGAAACCTGCTTATGCTCACAGAGCATCTAAAAGAAAGCCCGATCCCCTTGGCTGACCCTCACGGGCTCTCCAACCGGGCTCCTGCCACGTGGCTCCTTGCCTCCTCGGTGCTACCCTCCAGACATTCCCACACTGTCCTTCTCTGTCCTGTAGGCACCTTTGCCTGGCAAGGGTGCATCAGAAACAATCCCCTTTAAATCCCCTTTAAATCGTCTTCTACAGAGAACCCAGGTGTCTTAGCTGCTGGCAGCCTGAAGGTTCTGTGTGTAATAGACACTGGGACCCAGTGGCTCTACTTGGCTCCCATGACCCAGACGGAAATAAGAAGGGGACAGGGATCCCTGAGTGGCTCAGTGGTTTAGCACAACTTTCGGCCCAGGGCATGATCCTGGAGACCCGGAATCAAGTCCTGCGTCAGGCTCCCTGCATGGAGCCTGCTTCTCCCTCTGCCTGTGTCTCTGCCTCTCTCTCTCTGTGTGTGTCTCTCATGAATAAATAAATAAAATTTTAAAAAAAAGAAGGGGACATGGCAAATCGTGCACTAGTACTCAAAGCGAGTGGCTCGGCCATGGCTAGCTCCACATGGAGCGTCTGGGCCTGTGGGAGTGGGGACATGGTGGAGGGACTGCAGCCCCACACCCCTGTACCTGCTTGTCTCTGCACCAGCTATGTCCTCTGCCCCGGACACTGTCTCCCCTCTGCGTGTGTCTAGAGCCGCTTTTGTGTCCATGCCTCAGCTCAGGAGTCACCCCTCAGTGACTCTCTTGACCAAACAAAAATAAAATAACCGCCTTCCAAATCCCTTCATTTACCTTGGTTTGCCTGATATTCATCAGTACCCACTGTTTTTCCCATTTGTGTCCCTACCTGTTGCTGTCTATGCATCTTTGTCATCATTGTCTATCAAGCTCTGCCATCTATCCATCATCTATCTCTCTGTTATCTCCTCTCCCTGTCTCTCATCTCTGCCTTTCTCTCATCTCTTATACTGTGGTTCACCGCAGTACCCTAGGTCCTCTCCCTGTCGGCCAGAGGCAGGTGCTCGGGACTCATCAACAATGAATGTGTGACCCAAGTGTAGTTGTAACCGAAGTAGGCGGTGGGCTCAGGGCACAGTAAGCTGCCATTGTCACCTGCCTGCATCAGGTGCTCAGTGTGGAGGGAACTGGGAGAGACCCAGCCTCCTGGTGGAGGAACAGAAGCAGTGGGAGGGGCTAGGGAGGGCGTCCCTCGTGATGAGGAGGACTGTGGGCAGCCGAAGGAAATGAGAGCCTCTGGGCAGCTGTTCTCTATCACTTTATGTTTGCAGGAGACTTTCAAATTCCAGAGATTTTTGGCGGTGCCCTGGAAGAGCTTAAGCGTTCCAAATCACCAAGAAACAAGTGCGGACCGTGTAGCTGGAGTAAAACGGTGTTGCACCTGCGCTTGCTTCCCAGGGCAGCAGAAGCCAAGCAGCGCCGACCGCGCGGCCTAAAACCACAGGCATGTATTTTCCCACGATTTGCGGGACAACATCAAGGTGTCCGCGGGGCGGTGCTCCCTCTGAAGCCTGCAGGGAGGATCCCCCCTTGCATCTTCTGGTTTCTGGGGGTTACCAGTGCTTTGTAGTGTTCCTTGGCATGTAGACGCTCCCCTCCCTTCTGCTCTGTCCTCACACGGCTTCTCCCTGTGTGTCTTCACATGGCTTCGCTCTGCCTCCTTCCCCTTGTCAGGTGGACAGCAGTCATGTGGGGTTAGGACCCACCCCAAGGGCCTTGTCTTGGTTACATCTGCAAAGTCTGTTTCCAAATGAGGTCACCTGCATAGGTACTGAAGCTCAGGACTTCAACATACCTCTTGGAGGACACAGCTCATCCTTCACCAACACCCTAACCCCAGTCGTGCATATTCACGAGGTGGTTTGCAATGCGCCCACTATTTTTCTTGGTTCAGGCCCTGATTGCGTGCCCTGAATCATAGCCTTGTTCCCCAGAGACCCACAGCTGTTCAGCTCGGGCTCATTTGACTGCTGGGTGGTGTGCGTGTGTGGATGTCCCTGACCGGAATCTGGGGCCACACACGGTGGCCTAGTCATCATGTACAGGTGCGGTGGTTGAGAGCCACCATCTGGGGAGGGGAACAACATGAAATGTGGTATTATATTTTCTGCAAGTCAGGAAGGATGGCTCCCCTGGGTGAGGAGCTCTGGCGTCTGTCACACTGGCTGCTTATTAACTGTGTGGCCTTGGGAAAGTGGCCCTGCCACTCTGGGTCTTCTGTGACACCTGGGGGAGAAGCAGAATGTGCACAGGTGAATTCCAGCTCCAGAAGTTCAAGGTCAGCAGGCCTGGGCGAAAACAAGCCCATTCGTAAAACTCATTGTTTTCGAAGTGTTGTTGTTTTAACTCGTATGTTGGTTCCGAGAGTCAGGCAATCAAATGTGAGTGGTTTTTCAGATCTTCACCTTCGACAATATATTTTTCTCCAAGAATCCTAAATGACTCGGTTTCTAATCTGGGTTTCCAAATCATTAATTAATTAATTAAGGAACTCAGTCAAGGTCCAAATGCCAATCAAGGTGCAAAAAGAACATGAATTTCCTTGCTCTCTGTTATAAAACCAGCCAAGCGAAGTGTGCAGCACGCCTCGGTCGAGGGAAATGCTGGTGCCAGTGGCGAGCAAAGCAACACAGATGCTGTGGGTATGGGGCCAGCTGTTCCTGGTTGTGACAACAGCCATACCAGCCCCTGGCTGCACCAGCAGCCTCAGCAGGAGCCCCGACAGGAGTCCCGGCAGGATGGGGCCTTGGAGTGGGTGTGATAACAAGCCTGGGCGCTGGGCAGTAGAGGCAGCAGATGGAAGCTGTCTCCACAGCACAGGGCCTGTGACACTCAGTGAGGCATGTGTGCAATTGCTAATCCTGCACCGTCTCTGTCCCTCCCTGTGGCCGAGGGCCTGTTCTCTGGACACCCCACGGTTGCAATGGTGGCCCTCTGTGGCTGGGCTTTGGCGCCCCTGAGACGAGTGGAGCTCCAGGGCCACCTGGGGATGTTGAGGATGGAGACCGGAGGATGCAGACACAGCTTTGCAGCCTGCACCGTGGCTGTCAAATCAGGCTCTCTGTCTGGTTGGCACGGCCATGAGGCCGTCTTTTACAGAGAATATTTTAGGAGTGAGTGGTGCCAGGCAAACTAAGACAACTGTATGGCTGGGTGGTTTGAGCCAATGTTTCTCCAAACTAAGCAATTTATAAACCCCTCTTAAAAGACCAGTTTTGACTTCATTATACTTATTATTCTACTACTTAATACATACAAGTACAAAACTAAGAAAAATCTTATACTTCTAGTGTACACAACTAAAACTAATTTACAAATTCAATGCAGAGAAAATTATGAAAACAAACAAAACTCAGATTAGCATTAATTTATTGTGGTGATGTCTTGCTGGAAAAATATCCATTGAATTTGCTTTTAACTGACAATCTCTTACTCGGAGAGGTAAATTAACTTATATGAGTATTTCCCCAAAGTAATACTGAACAAGTTTCTAAAAGCTTTTTACCAAAAGTCCTTTCTTGCATTTTTACTGTCATGCTCACTACTAATGAACTACCAGCAGCTGGTGTGTGCAAAGATTGAAGACAGATAATACATCAGCTCCAGATACAAATGTGGTCACAGTGTAAATTCACCATGTGTGACTACTGTGTTTTACTTTCCTTCACTGTCCTCCTCTCCAACTATTGCAAAACCTTTGTACCATGGGGTGGGAATGCAGTGTTCATGTATTAACACTGCTGGCTCTGTTCTTTACTCACTTGCCCCTAAAATCATCATTATAATATAAGTTTCTCTCATTGGTGGATCTAAGATGCACCACTATTTTGTGACCATTAAGAAAGATACAGTTTCCAGGGGTGCCTGGGTGGCTTAATTGGTCAAGTGACTGACTCTGGATTTCTGCTCAGGTCATCGTCTTGGGGTCTTGGGATCCAGCCCCGTATCAGGCTCCATGCTGAGTGGGGAGTCTGCTTGAGATTCTCTCTTTCTCTCTCCCTCTTTCTCTGTCCCTCCGCCCCCCAAATAAATAAATAAAACCTTAAAAAAAGAGACAGACACACTGCTTCCAGTTAAAATAGGAAATGCAATCAATTATAAGATGTGAACATGATGCATGTGAAAATAAATGCAATAGAGTAATTTTAGCAAATGTTTGTATAGCTTTTATGTATGAGGCATGTTTTGTGTTGATGTACACGGATTCATTTATCTCACAACATCCTGTGGGGGAATGTGTCAGCTGGAATAGGCTAGCTTATTCGATGAGAACAAGCAGCACCAAATCTCAGTGGCTTAACTCACCCAATGCCCATTTCTTGTGCATGTCAAGTTACTTTTGAAGGCTCAGTTTCCCTTTGAGATCACCTCTGAATCAACTTGGGTTTCTGTGATGGTATCTCGGAGGTAAGAACATTCGGAGAAGGGCACCAGCCCTCTGTTAGTGCTCCCCAAAGTCACCCACGTTACTCCCACTGATAGTCCATTGGCCAAAGCATTTCCTGTGGCCACACCTAACTTCCAGGGGACAGGTAGCTGGCAGGCAGTAGAGGAGAACTAGAAATAGTGCTGAAAGTAATGTTTGCCACAAGTAGATCACACCTATTTTATAGTCAAGAAAACTGTGGCAAAGACAGGTTAAGTCACTTACCCAAGACCCCACAGGAAATACATGGCAGCACGAGGCGCCGAACCCAGCCACTGCAGTCCCAGCCGCTGTCCCCTGCTCTCTCTCTGAGATGCTGTGCTGTTGGATTTCCTGGTGTCAAATGAAATCTAAATCATTTGAGAGACCAAACCTTTAGTATTTGAAAAAATGCTTCTTGACTGTAAATGGTCACTTCCAAACCAAAATTTTACTTTGAAACTGGTTAATAAAGGGGCACCTGGGTGGCTCAGTGGTTAAGCATCTGCCTTTGATTCAGGGAGTGATCCCAGGGTCCTGGGATCAAGTCCCGCATTGCGGTCCCCACAGGAGCCTGCTTCTCCCTCTGCCTGTGTCTCTGCCTCTCTCTCTCTCATAAATAAGTAAATACAATCTTTAAAAACTGGCTTAAAAAAAAAAAGAAGACTTGACGTGCGTTCAGCTGGAAGATTATGGGGTTTTGACGTGAGGACTGTGTGACCTGGAGGCAGCCTGGGGTGTGCACCAGCATTACAGTCTCAACAGGGTCAGGTGATCGCCGGGCTTACAAACACAGACACGAGCTCAAGCTCTGAAACAGCACCCCAGGACTTCAGGGACACGTGTCCTTCAGACAATGTATTATTTTTTAGATTTATCAAAATCAAGATACAAAATAGGAAAACAGTCTTACACTAATATTTCCCCCCCAAGATTGATACATGCTTTTGGGTTTGAAACATTGACTTAGCAGGTTTGAAACCAACGGAGACACAGAGAATCTGAAAACCATCTTGAGCTGTGAGATGTGGTCACTGTGGTTTTCTTTCCACTTTCATGTGCCAATTGGTGTCATTATTATTATCTTGATTTATGCAGAGATCGATGACCAGCATGTGACTCTAAATGCTGAATACCAAAGATATCTTTTGCTTGCTCCAAATTTGTCATTTTGTTATCAATGCTCTTTTTAAAAAGAGAGAGAGATAGTGTGAGCAAGAGAGAGCACAAGCAGGGGGAACAGCAGAGGGAGAAACAGACTCCCTGCTGGGCAGGGAGCCCAGTGTGGGGCTCAATCCCAGGATCATGACCTGAGCCAAAGGCAGACACTTAACATAACCCACTTAGCCACCCAGGCGCCCCATCAATGCTCTTCTTATGGGATTGCCAAGTGATTTAGAAAATCAGACAACTTAAACTGATGACCTAACAAAATGACACGTGGTAGTTATTTGCACCTGTAAGGCTTTGGATATACAAGTTCAGTTCTACTTTAGTATTTTTTTCACCAAAACCCACCAGTTAAGAGTTTCTGAAAATAAGTGGCAGATTTAGGAAGGGTGGATGGGAGGGAGGAGGTGGGCTGGGGCGTGTGACTGAGGCAGGGGGTCCAATACATGTGCTGTACGTCTGTATTCGGTAGAGGAAAGCCACACTATGTTGTCTCTGCACAGACTTAAGAGGAGTGAATTGTTGTCCTGGGCCTTGTAGGCCAGGAACCTCTTATTTTACCCTTAAAAATATACTCGATCACATCCTCGGGCTGGTTACCTTACAGTTTGCAGAAACAAAGTGAGCTGCCTGACAGGTCATTCTAATTGGAGGGAATGTACACAAAGACCAGACACAGCCCTGCTATTGCACCAACAAGTTCGTTTATTGATTTACAGGAGATTTGAGTGTCAGGAGGTTGAAACTGGATTTGAACTTCTGATCGTCCTCAGGGAAAGAGTCCCATGGAATAGCACTTCCCCAGAGGTTCAGGCTTGACTGCTATTGAAGGATAGACAAGGGACAAGAGGCATGGTAGGTTTGTAGAACGTGATTCCTATTTAGACAGCTCTGGAGTAGGCCCACTGGCAGCAGCGGGGGCTGTGTGTGAAGGTGGGCCCAGCGTGGCTCCCCCAGCTGTGAGCAGGGCACTGATTTTCCAGTCTGAACCAGAACGGCCCCTCCCAGAAAGCTTGCTTCCCATCGGGCCTTGGCTCCCCAGGTTATCATCATCACAGGCGCTGTTGAAGAGCAGATGCAGGAATGACTATGGCACAGAGAGGGGGACACAGGTGAGTGTCCAAGGGGCTGTGAGCCTTGAAGTTTGGGCGACGAGTGGGGCATTTTTACCCACTGTGCTGTAGTCTTGGGGAAATGGAAGGAGACCTATGGCACAGATTTATGGAGCCCTCTGCAGTGACAGTTGTGGACAAGCCTACTGTCACCCAAGTAAAGCGAGGCAGCTTATAAGAGCAGGTGGATGGAGAGCTGCAGGGAAATGGAGTGGTTCTTGCAGGATGGGGGGGCTATAGGCGGAGGGGGAGGAAGGCGCCGGAAGGTGGAAGAGCAGGTGTCGACAGGCAGAGCGGAGGGGTGAGCATCGTCTCCCTGAAGGGTCTGTTCTACGGCATGGCAAGCATAAGCTATTGAAAACCAATATGGTAATTGGAATAAATATTAAATGTTAATCCAGCAATTATTTCACGTGCTTTCCAGAATCCAGAAAGGCTCTTGTGGGATTATTTACATGATCTGGTTCACTTAATAGAGAACTAGTCAGATGAGTCTCAACTTCATTTTCCCCTCAAGCCAGCAGGTGGACAGAAAAATCATTGGATAATTTCAACTGTTGACAAATTGCCATCGTTCTTTACACATGTAGGCGGAGAGCACATTAGCCCCTGAAAGACGCTTGCGTAGAGGTGGATTTGCCATGAAGACACCGATATAAGAGGCAACCATGAAGGCCTTGTCCTGCAAGTGTTGGCTGGTGCTGGGGATGGAGATGGAAGCCGGTTCACAATTAGGAAGCCTCTGTGTGTGAGCAGGAAGGGCCAACTGACTCAGAACAGAGGTACTCCGAGCTCCAGCAATTTGTTTTTATTTCTCTTCTCATTATAAATACATATGCATAGTCATCCCGAGTTTTATATTTGTCCTTTTGTCCTTTTTTTCCTTAAAGAGCACTGCCCACTCCCCAACACCCCCCCCCCCGACTCCAAATTGTGTAAAATTCAGACCCCACCAAATCTGGACGGGTTCCTGCTTAGACTGTTTGCTGAGGGTTTGGCCGGGTGGGGTCTCTTGAATTAGTTCCTTCTGCTCATGACTTTTTCTCCTTTCTTTAGTCCACACCCTTGAGTGATTGCAGCCTCCAAGGAGGGATGGGTTCACTGAAAGGCGAGTCTGAGAGGTGGTGCAGACAGAGGAGAGGAAGTCAGCCTCCTGGGGCCTGAGAAGGATGTGCATGTGCTGTTGCAGCCGGCACATGGGGACGGGCGTTCATGGGCAAAGGGCAGCTGGACTTCCTATTGTGCGCTTGTTGCCCACCCTTCGTTATAATGGCTAATCACTACTTGTGGGAAGGTGTTTTGACCTCACATCTTCATTTCTTTTGTTTCTTGTAGCATCTGGCACCGCACTGTCGATAAAGAGCTTGTCAAATAGCGAGGCCTCCTTGGAGAGCCATGAGTTCAGCAGCAGACACAAGTTTTAGCGAATGCTTGCTGACTATGCTCCTTTCATCACAGGGCAACCCTGCGAGGTGGGTGTCCCTCCCCTGTTTGCAGATGGAGAGGTTAAACGACTTGTCAAAGTTTGTGCAACTAGATCAATTCATTTATTCAACACATTCTAACCTCCACGGGGAAAAAAATCAAGCAATCCTCCATGCTTGGAAGAAGGCCCAGTCATGCCTGATGCTCGCTGGGCTATAGACACTGGACTTTTGTGTATGCGGGGACACTTCCAGGAGCCCACCTGTACAAAGTTGGTTAGCCAGGGGACCCAGTGTAGGGCCAATCTTAGGATGGAACAATGTGTAGACTTGCCAAGTCTGATTTAGAATAGGAAGCAGCAAAAAAGTGTGTGGTGTGTGTGTACATGTGTGTATACATATGTGCATGTGCCCATGTGTATATGTGAGTACACATGTGAATATGTGTATGTATGCATGGGTGTGTGGCATGTGCATATGGGTGCACATATATATGCATATGTGTGCATATATTTGTGCCTGAGTACATGGCCTGTGAATCATGTGCAAATGTGGGTGCCCATGTATGCACATGTGGTATGTGGTGTGTGTGTTATGTGTGTTGTGTATGTGTCTGTGTACTTGGATGCATTCAGGCAGGGAAAGATGGCAGTGGCAGGGAGGGGAGAGACAAGGCCACATCTACCTCTGCCCAGTGACCGTGGTCGTGGGAGTGATCGTGGTCCTGCCTTCTGTCTGTTATTACTTCTCCTTGGCTCCGTGCGAGGCCTGGGAGGAACACAGGCCCCGGAAGGCTTGTGACTGAGTTGTTTGGCTTCTTGCTTTGACAGCTCGAATGTGATAGATATGATGGGTGGAAATCTGGCCAGGTGAGGGCTAAGTGAACCAAGAAAAACAATTATTCAGGGTGGGCAGTGAGCCCCGCTGACTCTTGCAAGACCGGGATCAGAAGGCAAGAGCAGGGAGGAGATTTCTCAAAATCAAGTAATAAATTGGAGAAATTGGGTCTGCAAAGAAGTCTGCCGTGATTTACCCCCGTGCTTGCCAGCAGCTCTCCAGAGTTGCTGTTCTGCACTTTGCTGAGCATATGGAAGCCGTGCGCTTCTTGGCTGGACTCCAGGCATCCAAAAGTTAAATTGATGGGTCCTGCCATGAGGGGTGCTAGCGAATGGGAAATGTAAAGGATGAGGCTGGCTTTAGTTTTCCTTGTTCCCCTTTTCTGTAGGAGAGTTTTCTTCACAGACCAAAGCGAGATAGTACCGTGTTCAACATATTTCTCCTGCCTTTCCCCCTGGGGAAGACTTACGCCAACGTGTGATCTGTTTTGCGGTTCCAGCCCATTGGGCTCATCAGTTTGTTCAACCGACTTTCTAAATGGCCTCATTTTTCCTGACATGGGGAAAAGAGGCTACAGTGTAATTGCAGGAAAATAACTGGCGGCCCTCCCCCTGGACACACTCCGAGCCCCGCTGGTCTTTGCTGTTGTGATGGGACCTGGGGTGCAGCTCTGGGGTCATCCCACTTCTCCTGTGAGTGGAAGATTGGGGGAAAACCATTGGGTCACCCCGGGATGTAGGATGTCACTGGCCACAGTTGGAAAAGGCTCATCTTGCCTGGGCCTTGGCAGCTGGCTCCTCCTGAGGATCTGAAGAGTAAGCCAGACCAGAACTATATTGGGTGGGATTTTTTTTCTTCTTGCCTCAGCTTTCTTCTTGCCAAAACAATGCTACCAGGGAAGGCAAGGGAGTTCAGAATGACGGTCGAACACGGTGCTGAGAGACTGAATGGACTCTAGGCTCCAGAGCCCCCAGTTTGCCAGGACAGGACACCCCACCTGTCTCTCACTAAGGCCTCATGCCGTGGCCATGGCCATAGCTGCATGCTGGGCTTGATGCTCAGACCACGCGCCCTCACTGTGAATGCTCAGGTGTCCTCGGACCCACAGTCCCGGACCGAGGCCTCATCTCAGGCTTCTGCCCCGCATGACTTTGAGTGAGTTATTTGGAACCTCAGTTTGTTCGTCTGAAAGACAGTGATAATGATGCTCTGTTCTAAAGTTGGATGAAAGGACTGTGCATACACCCAGCCTCTAGTGCTTCAGAGTGAAGCTCTTGCTTTGTGTTTGGGGTTTCTGAGCATATAGGCACATGGAGAATAATTCTTTTTAAAACTACATCGTGGAAAATAGTTCCTGAGATTAAATGTCTGTGCACAGAAATGGAAACCAGGAAATGTTCTATTAATCAGCCAATCTATTTCATTGCCAACATTCTGGTTTTCTTTGACGAAACTTACTACCCAAGGCAGACGACCCAGTCTCCCATTATTAGGTGCTGGTAGCGGGGCATGAACCCAAAGCAAACACACATCTCCAAAGCAGAGGCCCTTCTTTTTCAAAATACATAATAATTTTCTGCTCTGAAGACCTTTAAGAACACTTTACGATATATTGCTTCAATGTTAAAAAAGTTGATTGTTTTGTTGAAATTTAGTGACTTCTTCTAATGTTAAGTTATACTTAGTTTATCTAAAAACGTGAGAAATTATGGCTTTAGAAATATGCTTGCCTGTTCGTCCTCTCCTTCTTACTTATTGTTAATAATTCTTTATCTTCTTGGCCTCTGACCCATCGATTTGGCACCAGCTTGAGAGGTAGTGGCTGGGCTCAGAAAATGGGAATTTGTGGATATACTCAGAGATTTCCATCTCGATTCTTTGGAACAAGCTAAAATCAAATCCGACAGGATTGCTGCTAGTTACAAAATGGTGTTAGTCCTTGGACTAAAAACAAATAAACTGACGGCTGTACCCTTCAGGCTTGTCAATTGTGTGATCTGCTAATCTTCTCCTGCCTCTTCTTGTCAGACCCGGCTCCAGCACAGAGCGCGTGTGGGCTTGGTAGCGATTGCTCCCCTTGTCAACGAAGGGAGCAGATTCCCTAGTTTATTGTGTCATTGTGTATTAATCCTGAATAAGTGTTCATGATAATATAATAATCACATAAAAACTCACCAACTGTTTCAACTTTTTTTATCGAGAATTAGTACGCACCAAGGACTTAAAAAGAGCATTAAATTTAAAGGCAAGAGACCTCAGGGCTGTGCCAACTGAGCTTGGTTGCCAACTTCTTTAAGCAAAATTGCCTTTTCCTGGGTCACCTTGTAGCATTTTCCTTTTAAGGATGGTTTGGATCAGGTTCCTGTTTCGTAGGCATACTTTGTTCTGTACAATGATTTGAATGAGTATAACAACCAAGAAAAAATTGTAAGGGGGAGCCTTAGCAGTTTATTCTTTGACCAAGATTACTCTCCCTATCTTTAGAAACGTAAGGTCCAGTGTGGGCGTGTGTATATGTTTGTATGCATATGAACACACATATATTTTTAAACTAACTATATTTTATTTTATTGAAAAAGTATGCATGCATATGGTAAAATATGCAGGATATGAATGGGCACACACAATGGAAGTGATCTCTTTTCTACTGAAAACTCCCAGGCCTTCCAAAAGCAACCACAGCCACCAGTCTCTTTTGTCTCCTCTCAGGAAGCTTCTCGGCACGTTCATGCACTTTAATTTTTAATTTGGTAGAAGTGGAAGTGCACCATGAACGCTACCGTGTCTTGATTTTCTCTTTTAACAAGTTGGTCTTGGGCCCCTTCCATATCTGCACATTCAGATCTGTTGCATTTTTTAAATGGTTTCATCAAATGTCACTGTATGTCTGTGATTTTTTTTTTTCTAACCCCCTGTCGATGGGCTGCCACATGCTTTCCAGTCCGCTGTGACAAGCAAGGCTCTGATGGCATGCATCTTTGCCCAGGGTGTGGAGTTCCTGTTCTCTTAAGGCCTCCTTCACTCTGCGTGTGCTTAGTTGGTGGGGTGATGAGGGGAGAGGCAGGACTAAGGTCCACAGGTGGGAAGCAAGGGTCCCCTGTCACCACATCAGCAGGTGGCCAGCCCCAAGGCCCACAGTGGCTTGTGGACACAGTGCCTGCACATGGTCAGGTGTGCTGGGGTCCTGCATGGATGGGTTTAGCAAGAACAGCACTCATTTTAGGTGTTTTTTTTTTTTTTTTTTTTTTTTTTTTTTATAAATTAATTTTTATTGGTGTTCAATTTACCAACATACAGAATAACACCCAGTGCTCATCCCGTCAAGTGTCCCCCTCCGTGCCCGTCACCCATTCACCCCCACCCCCCGCCCTCCTCCCCTTCCACCACCCCTAGTTCATTTCCCAGAGTTAGAAGTCTTTATGTTCTGTGTCCCTTTCTGATATCTCCCACACATTTCTTCTCCCTTCCCTTATATTCCCCTTCACTATTATTCATATTCCCCAAATGAGTGAGAACATACACTGTTTGTCCTTCTCCGATTGACTTACTTCACTCAGCATAATACCCTCCAGTTCCATCCACGTTGAAGCAAATGGTGGGTATTTGTTGTTTCTAATGGCTGAGTAATATTCCATTGTATACATAAACCACATCTTCTTTATCCATTCATCTTTCGATGGGCACCGAGGCTCCTTCCACAGTTTGGCTATTGTGGACATGGCTGCTAGAAACATCGGGGTGCAGGTGCCCCGGCGTTTCATTGCATCTGAATCTTCGGGGTAAATCCCTAACAGTGCAATTGCTGGGTCGTAGGGCAGGTCTATTTTTAATTCTTTGAGGAACCTCCACACAGTTTTCCAGAGTGGCTGCACCAGTTCACATTCCCACCAACAGTGTAAGAGGGTTCCCTTTTCTCATGTACCTTTGACCTTCTCCCCAAGAGTCAGATGGACATAAGGAGTGGTGGCCCTCAGATTCTCGTTAGGGTCTCCGCTGAAGCAGGACAGCTGGGGACCTTGACGGGGGCAAAGGAGGATGAGAGCCCTCCTGGGAGGGAGTGGCAGTGACAGCAGACAAACCAGGCTGTGTTCTTGACTCTCCTGAAGCACAGGGGAGATCCACCCTCAGGCTCTCGTCTTCACAGAGCTGTGAAGAAGTCTCCGTGGAGAGCTTTAGGTCCAGGTGCCAGAACCAAAGAGAAGGTATTAGCCCAATTCCCAAAGGTTCTTTTCTCTTCCCCAGCTTTCTGGAGGAACAACTGGGGGCTTTTCTGCTCCTGAAGCAGAAAGAATTTCTTCTTCTTCAATTCTCTCTTCCTCCCATAATTTCCCTTATCAGAGGTGATTTTTATGAGTACTGGGGTGGGGGGTGGGGGGGGCAGACTGTCTGTTTGAAACGCGCTAAGGTGGTTGGCGCTGATTACATCCCCCAAAGCCAGACCAAGTCCCTTGGTGCTTATCTGGCTTTGTTTATAATGATGTGGAGTAAGCTTTTCTTTTGCACAATAGATGTCGACGCAGAACATGCCAGGCGGTACCCAGGCTTCAGGTGGGAAGGTTAGACAGAACTGGAAAGATAAAATGTGTTTTCCAGGGATGCATTAGCTGCAGGATGTGGTATTTCCTTTCAAAATGTGTCACTGATCGGGACCGACGGGCCCCCTCCCAGCTGCAGAGAGGGTGGATCTGTGCCTTTGGCTGTGCACCTGCTGGAAATTACTCCAAGATGGAAAACGTGTTAATTGTCCTTTGGGTCTGTTCTTGCCCTCTTAAATGAGTTCCATGGGAAGACGCATTTGCTGGACTATTCCCCGTGTAAGATAAATCTGTTCCCAGAGTGCAGGACTAATTATCCTCAGGGACTCGGTGGACCAAGCAGGCAGACGAGCAGGCCTGAGATAGCGCCCGCGGCTTTGCAAGAGCCACTTTGTGCGCCTCGGGATCCTTGGATGACAGGGGAAGGCCTTGGTGGGGTTTGTGGGGTTCTGCAAGTCCAACATGGGCACCAGAAGATGCTGGCACCCGGTGGTGGTTTGCAAGTTATAGAACAGCACAACGCGTCCCGATTCATGCTGTTTCCGCCCGGGCTCCGAGGGCGTCGGCTGGAGAATGCTGCTCGAGCCCGCCGCTGACCGTGTAACTTGAGGGTTAGAGTTTTCATTCCTGGGCATATTACAGAGATGAAATGAGGTCTGGTATTCCTGCCTTCACCGCACCTGGCCAGGCCCACCTTCTGGCACCTGCTCCTGCTTGTTCCCTGTGCATGGTGGGGGTAGATGTCATGGGGTAGGGCCCTCCCCCACGCCCCCCCTGCCGCCAGTGTCTGCCTGGCCCATTCCCACCTGGGCCACAGGGCTTTCCTCTGGCGGCGGCTTCTCAGGGAGACCTGCCCTGTGACATCTTACAAGACAGTGACTTCTCCCCCCCCGCCCCCCCCCCACATCATCTTTCCCTTTCTGTTCATCGTGGGCAGAAGAGTAGCCCCTAGAGATGTGCACGTTCTAATCCCCAGAACCTAGACTATGTCCCCTCAGGGGATAAAGGGTCTTTGCAGGTGTGATCGAGCTATGGGCTGGTGATGTCCTGGTGTATCCAACGTACTCACAAGGCCTTACAAGAGAGAGGTGGGGGGTTAGAGTCAGAGACGATCTGGGGTGGAAGCAGGGGTGGGGGCAATGATTTGGGGAAAGGGCCCCTTGAGCCAAGGAATGTGGGAGCATCTGGAAGCTGGGAAAAATAGGGATGGTTGTTCTCCTGGAGCCTCCGGGAGGAAGGCAGTCCTGTGACACCCTGGTTTTGGCTCAGTGAGATCAGGTCGGACTCCTGACTCAGCATCCCAAGGTAATCACACGTGTATGGTTTTAAGCCACTGCATTTGTGGTAATTTGTTGGAGCAGGCAGGGTACCAGGGCACTGCTCCATCTCCATCCCACATGCCACCTCCTGGGCCCCATGCTCCCAGGTCTGTTTGCCTGCATCCCCACTAGCACCAACTCCGAGAAGACGGTCGTCCCTCTTGCTGCTTGTGTGTCCCAAGCACCTGGAGAGGTGGTTGGAGCAGAGTAGGCCTTTGGTCACGAATGAGTCTGGTGTGGGTACTTTGATTGCTCATTCTAGTCACTCCTCAATCACATGCTGAGCACCTACTATGTGCCAGTCACTGTATGGGCCTGAATGTGGCATGGTCCCTGCCAGCCAGGGGCTCATGATCTGAGGTGGGCCAAGTGGACAGACCTGTGCGGTGAGGTGTCCCAGGCGCTGTCCTGGGGTCTCAGAGGGACAGCGGCCACTGGCTGGCATCTGGGGCTGGGCATGGTCTGGCTCTGTCTCCCAGAGGAATTTGGGGTCCCAGTGGGGAGAAGCATTCCAGGCCAACAGGTGGTGCTAGGAAGGTTGGGGAACCAGAGCTGGGGGCCTGGGGCAGGAGGGGCTGTGTGGGCCTAGACAGAGGGCCTTTGGAGGCCGGGCCAGGGGGGCCTGGACCACCTTCCTAGACCTCTGGACTTTATCTTGGAAGCCATGGAGCCTCATCCAGGTCTGGCAAGGCCCTACAAGGCTCAGGTTTGTGCTTTCATAATTTGTCCTGTTAGCATGAAGGGTGTGAGGCTGCAGGCTATCCCCGCTGACACGCATGGAGCGCATTTCCTGTGTAAGCATCTAAGCTTTGTGTGCACTAGAGTCTGCAGCCCCCATGAGGCAGTAATCACCACCACCGGCCCCATGGTTAGGCCACAAAAAGCCCAGAGAGGTCAGGCCATTCATTCAAGGTCACGCACTCGTGACCAGGACTGGTCTAGGCTGTCGGACCTGGGGCCTGTGAAGGTCCACTGGCCAGGCTCCCTCCTTAAGGACGCTGCATGGCGGACAGATGAAAGACCAAGCCAAGGCAGAAGCAGTGGGGAGGCGAAGTAGAGGTGAGGAATCACACAAGAAGTGCTGGCAGGTTTGCTTATCAATTAGATGTAGGCAGTGGGGAACACGAGCTGAGATCCCTCCACCGCCCCTGGCCCTCCGCCAGAGCATCCACTGCCTTCCAAGCAAACCCAAATGCCAAGAGCTCCAGAGCAAGGGTTTTAATATTATTTATTTATGATTTTATTTATGCATGAGGGTGTACGAGTGAATTAATTTCCTTCCTTCCCCATAAAGTAGCCAGCAAGCCCTGGATTTTCTGTTAAGCCTCTCACACGGAGCCCAGGTTTCAAACCCTAGGTCCACTACTGTGCATCCACTCCTGTCCGTGAGTCTGTCCTAAGCACCTAATCTCACAGCCTTGCTGTTGTCAGAATTCAACTAAATATCCGTGAGAGGCTGATGCTGCCAGCATGGGGCTCGGCGCGGAGGGGGTGCTCGGTTTGGGAGTCACCTTCTATTTCTTTGCCTCAGAGCACTTGCTGAGTTAATTTCTAGAAGATCTCAGCTCTAGTGCACCAAACCAGTGTTTTCCCACTATCAGAACTGCACGACGAGAATCCTGCTGTTGCCCTGCTTGCCTGGGCTACTGGGAAGCTCGGACATACATCTGTGCGTGGGAGCTGAAGCCATCTGCACCTCAGTTGTCCATGTGATTTATCCCCTCCCTCCTCCTTCTGTTCTTTCCTTCTGATTTTGCTTTGTTCTCATTACTCTGGCTTGAGTGCCCGAGCTTTTTTGGTGGCCTCAAATCCTTCTGCAGAGGTAGAAAGAACACGCATATAAAGTTAAATACAAACTCAACAAATCAGTTCTGTGTCCCACGGCCTCAGCAACGTATATCAGGAAGAATAGAAGGACGGGAATGTTTGGTGATTTTGAGGTCTCCTTTCTCTTATTTTGTTGCCAGTGAATAATGTTTCTCTCGCCTGGCACGTGTTTAAATTTATATGAGGGATTATCACATGAGGAGGAACGGCGACCAGAGCTCCCAGTTTACTGACAAGACTGGGGACATCCAGATCCTTTTCTATTTCTCTTCTTTCTCTCTGACCTCCTTTTGATCGTGGCCTTCTCATCTGCAGCATGAAGCAGCGGAGCTGAGCAATCTCCCCCCCCATCCCCCCCTCACCCCTGCCTTTTGGTTCTCTCAGTACGGCAGTCACAGACCAAGCGTCCGTGCTCCTGATGTCTTGGGCGATTTCCATCCCTAAGCTCCGTGTTGGGTCCCTTCTCCTGCAATCCTGTCCCCAGTCTGATCAATGGCAACCAGAGTTGTGTGTCGCCAGGTGTCCTCATGGTGCTTCTCGGCTCCAGGGCCCCTGTTCTGTTCCCAGAGACTCATAGAGTTCTTCCTCCTTTATGAAAGGGGGAAACTGAGGTCTGGCGAGTTTGCACACCTTCTCAGCGAGCACTGGTGACTGAGCAGAGGAGCCCTGGGCCTGCCTCCCGACCCTCTGCTCCTTCACCACGTGGAGTTTGGAAGTTCTGAGGCCCCCCGAGGCCTGTGCACGGGGACCCAGGGGACTTCAGCTGGGGATGCATCCCTGGGGAGGGACCTCTGCATTCAACCAGAGAGGTGCGACTGCTACCTGTCAGTGTAGCAGGCTCCTGGGAAGGTTTTCCATTAAATCGGGGTTTTGCTTTTAACAGTCTGAAAGCAGCTGCCCCACACATCAGTGGACCTTTATTTTTATTTCCCTTAGACTTTAGCTAAAACTCTCAACCTTGCATATATCCCCCCTCCTCACTCTCCAGAACTCCCTCCAGGTGCTTCATAGTGCACAGCAGTTTCCTCCTCGTCATCCAGGCCCTGAGCTCCTTCCTGCTCCACATCTGCTCATCTATCTCTGGCCAGGACGTTAGCTGGGCCTCAGGCCTGCCTGTCCTCGGGGTCCAGCTTTTCCCACGTCTCCTTCCCATGCCCGTGAACCCCCACGGGACTGTTCACACCTGGCCTCCCTGAAGTACTTCCACGCTTCCACTCCTGGGATTAGCCGCTGCCCCACCTGTAGTGTAGAGCTGTTTTACCTATAAATTGAGACGGCTGACCTGAAATCGCTACAAACATTATAATCTTGACCAATCCTTACACTTAAGTAATATATTTTTTAAAGACTTTGTTTAGAGCAGCAGTGGGTTCAGCGTACAGCTGTTGGCCCCATGTGCACAGCCTCCCCATAATCAACGTCCCTCACCAGAGTGGGACATGTGTTGCAACTGATGAACCTTCATTGACACGTCATTGTCTCCCAAAGTCCACAGTTTCTGTTTGGGGTTTGCTCTTGGTGTACACTCCATGGGTTTGGACAAATGCATGATGACATGTATTAGGGTATCATGCAGAGTATTTTCACTGTCCTAAGAATCCTGTGTTGTATCTATTCATCCTTCTCTTGCTCCCCTCCTTCCTGACAACCATAGATCTTTTTTTAAAAACATTTTTTTTTTTAAATTTACGATAGTCACAGAGAGAGAGAGAGAGGCAGAGACACAGGCAGAGGGAGAAGCAGGCTCCATGCACCGGGGCTGATGTGGGATTGGATCCCGGGTCTCCAGGATCGCGCCCTGAGCCAAAGGCAGGTGCTAAACCGCTGCGCCACCCAGGGATCCCAACCATAGATCTTTTGCTGCCTCCATAGTTTTGCCTTTTCCAGAATGTCATACAGATGCAATCATATAGGCTGTAGCCTTTACAGACTGGCTTCTTTCTCTTAGTAACACACATTTAAGTTTCTTCCATGTTATTTCATATGCTTTCATGGCTTAACTGTCATCTGGATGGACTGCTGTTTATTTATCCATTCACCAACTGAAGGACATCTTGGTTGCTTCCAAGCTTGGGCAGTTATGAAAAAGGTGCTGTAAGCATTTGTGTGCAGGTTTTGTGTGGATATAAGTTTTCAACTCCTGGGGGTAAGTGGCAAGAAGAGTGGTCACCGAATCACATGGTGAGAGTATGTTTAGTTTTATAAGAAACTTGTAAACTCTCTTCCAAAGTGGTGTTACCTTGTTGCATTCCCCCCCAGTAGTGAATGAGGGGTTCTGTGGCTCTGCATCCTCACCAGTATTTTGTGTTATCAGTGTCCTGGATTTTGATTATTTTAAAACATTTTATTTTGAGATAATTGTAGATTCTCATGCATTTTTAAGAAATTATATGGATAGATAATGTATACCTTTCACCTATTCCTCCCAGTGTTATTACTTACAGCCTCCTGTGTAACCATATTCCACACAGGACACTGATATGGATACAATCCATCGGCCTTACTCAGATCTGTCTGGTTTCACACCCCGGCAGGAGAGTGTACACACATGTATATGTAGTTCCATCACCAGGCAGCACACAGGATCCTTGGGATAAATTGTTCTCTTTCTTGACTGTGGTTATTACATAAATAAACATGTGATAAATCTCATATGTAACATTTTTATACTTGTCATAATTATGTCATCCTCATGGTGCCTTGGGCCACTGGGCACATCATAACTGCTTAATAAATATTCAACATAGAGATTTAAAAAAAAAGATTTTATTTATTTATTCATGAGAGACACACAGAGAGAGACAGAGACATAGGCAGAGGGAGAAGCAGGCTCCCTATGGGGAGCCCGATGCAGGACTTGATCCCAGGACCCCAGGATCATGACCTGAGCCAAAGGCTCAGGTGAAACTTTAACTCCACTGCTGAGCCACCCAAGTGCCCCTCAATATAGAGCTGTTAATAAATGTTATTCCTTAAAGAAAACAGCAATGCCTCAGAAAATATAAATCCTGATCTCAAAGGCTACATTTCCTTTGAGAGGCATGTGGTTGAGTGGAAATGGCCTTGAGCTTGCAAGAGAAGCCCTGAGGTCAGAGATGGGCTTTGCTGCTTCCAGCCAAGAGATTCCACTTTTTACGTTGGACCTAGGTGTCCTCACCTATAAAATGAGGAAGTCGGATTAATATTCTCTATGATCCCTTCTGAATTTGAAAACTTTATAATTCTATCAACAGTAACATCCTTTAACATTTTCAGTCTGACTTTCCCTTCTTGAACATTTTCCTCTTGTTATTTGAGTTTATCAGCTTCCGAGTTTGTTTAATTTTCAAGCTCTGAACCATGGAAGAAAAATAATCTTCTACTTGATTTCTTACCAACTCTGAGACAACATGAAAGACCTCATTTGCATCAACATTCCAGAGCAGAGTTGCAGGTCAGGAGACATGCAGGCACTTGGAGATGTTCAGTGTCTGTGTGGACTACAGTCCTGCCTGGGCCATGGGGCAGCCCCTGAGATATCCAGGAGCTACAGGGATTTGCAGAACATCTCCCTCCCCTCCCTCACCTCAGGCAAAGAGGGTCCCAGGCCCCACAGCATAGGCGAGGCTGTGCCACAGTAAGAGACACCTCCAGGGGCACCTGGGTGGCACAATTAAGTGACTGACTCCTGGTTTCAGCTTAGGGGAGTGATCTCAAGGTATGAGATTGAGCCCTGGGTCAGGGTCTGTGCTCAGTGGGGATCTGAGCACAGAGAATCTCTGTTCTCTCTCTTCCTCTGCCTCTCCCCACCCTCCCCAATGAAGAAATGTATCTTTAAAAAAAAGAAAGACACCTCTCTTCTCAGTGCCAGTGCTGGGGGGAGTGAGTCACACTCAGTACACAGTTCTCTGCAGGCCTGAGCAGACTTTTTGGTTGCTGTCCTCCTTCTCGGGGGCTGAGTGTGACCATCCATCAGCAGCTGATCCCAGATATAAACCAGAGAGTGACCAGAAGAGAAAGAGAGAAGCTAAACACGCTGGACAAGAAGCACATTCATCTGACCCTGCTGTGTGAGGTGGGTGTGCAGGTTGTGAGCATGGGCTCCTAACCTGGCTCTGCTTCTCACCAGCTATTAACTTCAGGTGCCTCCCAGCCCCCTCCTGCCTCAGCTTCTAATCTGTAAAATGGGAATGGTGACATTATCTACCTCAAAGGGTTGTGATATGGTTAATTGACTTAATTCAGGTAAAGAGCACGGCGCGGTGCCTGCCATATGTAAGTACTCGAAAAATGTTGCCTGTCACTATCTTGCTTTGTTCTTTACCTCCTAACTGGGTTGTCCATCTCCAGAAATACAAGATGCCATCAGGCACTCAGTCCATGCTGTTGAAAGTGTGTCTGGTGGTAGCTTCTAGGGGAAAGGCATGATAATCTGGAAGCTGGCAAAGTCGATTCTGTGTCCCCTTAAGCTTCTACACAATGTTGAGTCCTATTGGAATGGCAGGGACTCCGAGAGAGGGCAGGCATGCATATTTTTGCAAAGCTATTGGTAGAAAGTCTCCATTCTGGACTCTGACCTGGAAGGACCCCTCTCCTAGACACTGAGCCTCAGAACAACTTTGAAAGATGAGAACCCAAAGAAAGGGCCCACCTGACTGCTCTGGGGAATGGGCCTGTGCTGTCTGCAGAATATTGCTCTGTGTTCCTTAAGGCAGGGAATTAATGGGATTTTATAAGTTACCCTACAGCGATCTGAGGATCCTATACTCTTGGATGAGCCCAGCAAATATGCGGGTTGCATTCATACATTAAAATTCTCTAAACAGGACTTCTTCTAACTTGCGCATTCATATGTTGCTGCCACAAAGCTATGAATTTTCTGATTTTTGTCACACTCTGATAAGATTAAGAAAACACAGTTAGATGTGCTCTTGCTGGCTGAATTGCAGAAGTAATTTCTCATACAATTGAAATCTAAAATTTGGTAGATGCCTTGCCCAGTGGGACAGGAAGCAATTTATCAATTCCCATTAGCTTCAGTCAACAATCAGGAGGCTGCTTGGGCCTGAGTTTTCTTCCGTTAGCAAGGAAGACTTACAGCTCACTAATTTCCCAGGCTGACTGAGGTTTCATGGAGCAGTTATCCTTGGTGCTGAGCATCTGGCCCACTCGTCCACAAGAGAGATCTCTGATCAGGCGGGATTTGCAGACCAAATCCTGTACTACCAGGCCTGCTAGGAAGGCCCCACATGGAGGAGGAACAAGGTATCTCAAGATCCAAAACTCTCGGGCAGCCTGGGTGGCTCAGCAGTTTAAGTGCCTGCCTTCCACCGAGGGCATGATCCTGGAGTCCTACGATCGAGTCCCACATCGGGCTCCCTGTGTGGAGCCTGCTCCTCCCTCTGCCCGTGTCTTTGCTTCTTTCTCTGTGTCTATCATGAATAAATAAATAAAATCATTAAAAAAAAAACATCCAAAACTCTCAATGGGGGTCTGGTGACATTCACCTTTTCCTGCGCTCAAAATATCCAAAAGAAAGTTTCTTGTGTTTTTGAACGTCTGGTGTGGGGAAGCCTTTGCTAACAGGCTTAGTATAAATTTTAGTTCATATCCTAAAACCCAAGAAACACAAATGAGGGACCTGGCCTATTTTCCTGCCTTGTGGACTCTTATTCCATCATTCCTCTTCATGTTTCCCTTCAAAATAAGTCCATGTGGCCACTGGGCCTCTGTCAGTGCAAACCCTGGCATGAGCATGGCTTTTCTGAAAGGGAACTAGACTCCCCCATGGCTGGGGGAAGGAGTCCTCTGTAGAAGCTAGCTGTATTGATTTGTACTCCTACGGAAATTGGGAGGAAGCAAATATTTACTAAAAACACCTAAGCCGGGGATCCCTGGGTGGCGCAGCGGTTTGGCGCCTGCCTTTGGCCCAGGGCGTGATCCTGGAGACCGGGGATCGAATCCCACGTCGGGCTCCCGGTGCATGGAGCCTGCTTCTCCCTCCGCCTGTGTCTCTGCCCCCCTCTCTCTCTGTGACTATCATAAATAAATAAAAATTAATAAAAAAAAAAACACCTAAGCCTTAAAGGAACCTAGACTGGAGAACTTCTTCGCCTTTTCTTTCTTTAGTGTCATGTGCTTCTTTTTACTGAAAAGAAGTCTGAAGACTATTTTGAGAGAGGATTTTAGTGGAGAGTTATTACCCTCATTACTAAATTTCTGACCAGTTTGGCTCTGGTGCCGTCACCAGTGCTGATGGTGCACAAGACACAAGGCAGCGTTAGTATCGTCATCTCTGTGGAGGGCCTTCTGGTGTGCAGACAGGTGTGCAGGTCTGTGTGCTGTTTTATCCATCTTGTTGTTTGTGCAAGGCTGGGGCAGTGACTCAGAGACATTGGCTGCTTGAGGAAGGATTAGATGGATGCTGGGGGGGTGGTCATCACTGTGATTGATTCATCTATATTTCCACAGGTTTTCTCAGGTATGGTCTTTCTGGGAGCTGTCTGTGAGTCTGAGCTGGATATGTGACTGAAGGACACAGCATTTCAGCCCCTGAGCAGTGGGCAGGACCATCCACTCACAGCGGTGTTGAGTGGGTGTCCACGGGTTCTTAGCAGGTGGACTGATAGCCTTGTTGGTGTGAACATAAGAACTCGCATGGTGCTCATGTTGGAGTGGATTCACTGGGTAAAGGGGAGGATGGGGATGCATAGACGTGGAAGGATGACATTCTCCACACTCCTGAGGGCTGTGGACCAGGACCATGGCCAGATGAGGTGAGAAAAGAAGATGTTTGGAGGACTTTGGGCTCAGAAATTGAAGTTGTTCAGGGTGGAGGAGAGTCAGGGCAGCTGAGAAGGGGTGCCTCTTCTCTGGAGAGAGGATCTATCAGGAAGGGCTAAGGGCAGCCCCTGGGGCTGGGGCCCAAGGATGATATTGGGGGGGAGATACGGGACAAAGGAATGTAGGTGAGAAAATTGAACACCAATAAAAAATAAATTTATTAAAAAAAAAGGAATGTAGGTGAGACAAAGTGCTCGCAGAACATGGCCTTAAGGACAGGAAACCTCAGCCCTCGGGAGCTGCTGTGTGCCTGGGGCCATGTGCCTTGTGCCACACACCCATGTGCCATGAGCCCATGTGTCATGCGTGCCTTGATGTGGACCAAGGAAGGGCAGCACTGCCAAATGACCTAGAATGAGTTCTGGCCACCCCGTGTGGCATGGGCTGCACTAGCTCATACCATGCTGCCCTCGTGAAGTCCCTGCATGAACAGCTGGATCCCCAAGGCTTGTCTTTGAAGACAGGCTGCTTCTGATCCCTTAGATTTCCTCAGAGGTGATATTTCAGGGCACTTGAAGTTCTGCATCAATTTTAGTTTGGATTCTGTGATTCCGAGACATGAATCAGGGGTCTTGTCCATCTTCCCCCCCTTGCATGCTCCAGTCTCTCATTGCTCTGCATCTTGGCTTTTTAAGCAAATGTAATGTGTACATATGTCTGATATCAGTGGCAATAGGCAAAAGAATTGCAATTTTAAGCTAGAAGTAAGGGGGATAAATAAACTTGCTTATAAGCAGTAAAATCCAAGATTTTGGAAGGATTCTGTTTAGGTCTCTTCCAAGGATCATAACTTACCTTTTAGGCAAAATTTTCCACAGTTGAGACTCTCTGGATTCTAGTTACAGGCCTTTGTAGTTCCCATCTGTGAGAGGACCCATGTCTTCTCTGAGGCTAGCGGTGGAAGGAATCGTGTGAGCAGCGTGGCAGCCTTCAAGGCAGTAACAAGTATTATTTTTCTTCCCCCAGTCCCACTCTGCAAACTCTTTGATGGCAGGTGTTGTCCTCTTTTCAATCCCCAGGTCTCAGCCTAATATCCACCCTGTAGTTGAAGTTCTTTAATTATCCATTCAATTAAGTTGTCTTGAAAGCAAACACCTTGCCTGTGAGCTTTTCATTGATCCACTATTAACTCACCTTATCTCTAGGGCAGAAATTAGATGGTTACACTACCCATACATCTTACATACCTATGGTTTATGGTATTGTGTTTAATTTCATGTACGAAGGCAAAGGAGTCAAACACTGGAGTCTTGGATGAGTTATTTTACTTTTACTGAATTTCATTGTCCTTATCTGAAATGTGGGTATGAGGATGACAGAGAGAAACATGAGTTCCTTATGAAGATGTGGCCTCTCTAGGACCTTGGATCTTCTAGGGCCACCTCTTGCCCCACAGCACCAGATGCCGACTGAACCACCAGACCAATGAGTACTTCAATGCAAGACATCTTCTATGTGACAATTTTTGGGGGGCATAAATAGATGTTGAATTTTGCCAAGTGCTTTTCCTGCATCTTGATGCAGATGGTCATTAAGATGGTCATATGATTTTTATCTTTCATTTTGTTAATGGAGTATATCACATTGACTGATTTGTGGGTGTTGAACCATCCTTGCATCCATGGAATAAATCCTACTCAGTTATGACGTATGATCCATTTAATATATTGTTGAATTCAGTTTGCTAATATTTTGTTGAGGATTTTTGCACCTATGCTTATCAGGGATATTGGCCTGTACTTCTCTTTCTTTTGCAGTGTCCTTGTCTGGTTTTGGTATCAGGGCAATGCTGGCCCAGTAAAACAAGTTTGGAAGTGTTTCCTTCTATTTTTTGGAAGAGCTTGAGAAGGATTAGTGTTAATTCTTCTTTTAATGTTAAGTAGAATTCACCAGTCAAGCTGTCTGGTCCTGAACTTTTGTTTGTCGGAGTTTTAAAATGACTGATTCAATCTCCTTACTAGTAACTGATCTGTTCTGATTTTCTATTTCCTCATGATTCAGTCTTGGAAGGTTGTATGTTTCTAGGAATTTATCCATTTCTTCTAGCCTGTCCAAGTTGTTGGCATATAATTTTTCATAGTAGCCTTTTGCGAGCCTTTTATTTCAGTGATACCAGTTGTAGCTTCTCTTTCATTTCTGTTTTATTTATTTGACTCCTCTCTCTTTTATCTTGGTGAGTCTAGCTAAAAGTTTGTTAATGTTTTTCCTATTTTCCAAACCAGCACTTGATTTCATTGATTTTTCCTATTGCTTTTGTAGTCTCTCAATCATGTATTTCTGCTCTGAGTCATTGTTATTTCCTTCCTTTTACTAACTGAGCTTCATTTGTTTTTTTTTTTTCCCTTGTTCTGTGGTGTAAAGTTTGGTTTATTTGAGATTTTTTTTTTGTTTGTTTCTTGAGGTAGGCATTTATCACTATGAGTGTCCCTCTCAGGATTGCTCTTGGTGACTTTCATAATGTTGATGTGCTGTGTTTTCATTTTTATTTTCCTCAAGGTTTTTTTTTTTAATTTCACTTATGATTTCTTTATCGATTCATTGATTGTTCAGGAGCATGGTGTTTAATCTTCACATACTTGGGACTTTCTTAGTTTTCTTCTTGTGATTGATTTCTATTTTCATACTATTGTGGTTGAAAAAGATGCTAGATATGATTTCAATTTCCTTAAAAATTTTAAGACTTGTAGCCTAACATATGATTCATTCTGGAAATAGTTCCATGTGCACATGAGAAGGTGTTCTGTTGCTTTTGGATAGAATGTCCTGTATATATCTATAAAGTCTAACTGGTGTAATATATTGTTTAAGACTGATGTTTCCTTATTGATTTTCTGTCTGGATGATCTATCCCGTGATGTAAGTGGGGTATTAAAGTCCCCAACTCTTATTTTATTGCTATCTATTTCTCCCTTTAGATCTCTTAATATTTACCTTGTATATTTAGGTGCTCTTAGGTTGGGTGCATAAATATTTGCAAATGTTATGTCTTCTTGTTGGATCGACCCCTTTATCATTATGTAATGCATGTCTTTGTCTCTTATTACAGTCTTCATTTAACTTCCATTTTTGGTGATATGGCTACCCCAGCTTTCTTTAGGTTTTAATTTGCTTGGAATTTTTTCCCATACCTTCATTTCCAGTCTCTGTATGTTCTTAAATCTGAAGTGAATCTCCTGTAGGCAGCATATGGAGGGGTCTTGTTTTTTTACACCCATTCAGCCACTGTATGTCTTTTAATTGGGGGAATTTAGTACATCTACATTTAAAATCATTTTTGATAGATAGGTACTTGCTGCCATTTTGTGAATTGTTTTCTGGCTGCCAGGTATTTCCTCTGTTCCTTTCTTCTCTTGCTCTCTTCCTGTGTGTTTGATGACTTTCTTTTGAGGTATGATCAGATTTCTTTCTCACTATCTTTTGTGGATCTATTATAGGTTTTGTTTGGTGTTTGCCATGAGGCTGACATATAAAAATTTATGTTTACAACAATCTACTTGAAGATGATAACAATATGAGTTTCTTTTTTTAAGATTTTATTTATTTATTTATTCATGAGAGAGAGAGAGAGAGAGAGAGAGAGAGAGAGGCAGAGACACAGGCAGAGGGAGAAGCAGGCTCCATGCAGGGAGCCTGATGCAGGACTTGATCCTGGGACTCTAGGATCATGCCCTGGGCCAAAGCCAGGCACTAAACTGCTGAGTCACCTAGGGATCCCCACAACTTGAGTTTCTAATGCTTTCTAAATCCTTTCTCGGCACATCATCCCATTTTATGATCCCATTGTAGCTCAGTATGATTTCTCCCTCCAAGTCTTATGTTTTTGATGTCACTTTTATATCCTTTCATCTTGTGTATCTCTTAATTATTACAGTCACAATTATTTTTACTATTTCATCTTTTAACCTTCAAACTAGCTTTATAAGTGATTAATCCACTACCTTTACTATAAATTTACCTTTCCAGTGAGATTTATTCTTTCATACATTTTTTTTGTTTCTGTTTAGTATCCTTTCTTTTCAGCTTAAAGAGGTCCCTTTAATATTTCTTGTAAGATAAGTTTATTGGTGATGAACTCCATTAGCTTTTGTTCTCTTGGGAAACTCTATCTTTTCCTCAATTCTGAATGATTACTTTGCGGGGTAAAGTATCTTTGGTTGAAATTGTTTTCTTTCAGCACTTGGAATATACTGTGCCATGTCTTCTGGCCTGCAAAGTTTCTGCAAAATGTCTGCTAACAGGCCTATGATGATTCCCTTGTACATAACAAATTGTTTTTCTCTTGCCTCTTTAAAGATTTTCTCTTTGTCTTTTAACTTTTGACATTGAAGTATAATATGACTTGGTGTGTTTCTCTTTGGTTTCATCTTTTTTTTTTTGGAACTCTCTGGAATTCCTGGATTTATATGTGTATTTCTTTTCTCTGGTTAGGGAAGCTTCAGCCAATATGTCTTCAAATAATTTCTGTCCCTTTCTCTCTTTTTCCTTTTGGGAGTTCTATTATAATGTGACTTTTAGTGTGTTTGAGATTGTCCTATGAGTCCCCTAAGCTACCTTAACTTTTATTCATTCTTTTTGCTATTTACTCTTCAGATTGGGTGAGCTCACTGATCCTTTTCTTCCTCTTCATCCAGTCTGCTCTTAAACAGATTTAATGTCTTTTTAGTTCAATTATTGTATTATTGTATTGTATTATTCAGTTGTGACTTCTGCTTGGAACTTTCTTCTATTTTCTTATTTATTTTCCTTATATTTTCCATCTCTCTGTTAAAGTTCTCACTTGTTTATCCATTGTTCTCCTGCATTTGCTGAGCATCTTTATGATCATTACTTTGAACTCTTTATTGGATAAGTAAATTACTCATCTCCATTTCATTAATATTTCTGTTCTGGGATTTTATCTTGTTCTTTTGTTTGGAGCATATTCCTCTGTTTCTTCATTTTGCTTGACTCTTTGTATTAGTTTCTATGCCTTAGATGAAATAGCCATCTCTCCCAATCTTGAAGTGTTGGCATCGTGTAGGAAATGAACCTTATCATTCAACCCTACCTTAGCTATTGGTGGCTGTCTCTCGAACCTTGGTTATCATCCAAGCAGACTGTTTCATTTCTAATAGCTTCCAGTAGTTGAGGGTGTGGCAAGACCAGTCAGTGTCCCAAAGGGGAAGGGATCTCAAGTAGAACCCAGGTTCAGGCTGATTGGAAGCCAAACGCTTTTGCAGTAGCTTTTAGAGAATGTAAATATATATAGTCCTCTGGGGCTTCAAGTATAATCCCTGCTGGCCACCAAAGCCATGATGTAAGAAGTATCCCCTGGCAGTACTGACAAATATCAGCACCAGAGAAATGTATAAACTATTTTCTTTAAGATAGTGATGAGCCAGAGTAAGGCAGAGAGAGAGAGAAAAAAATATTGTAACCACTGGTCCCCATTCCCTGAGAATACTTTTATAGGCCCATATAAGTGAGCTAAGACAGAAGCCTGTCCCTCAGGCCAAAGCTCTTGGACAAGCAAATATGCCTCTTTCTCAGAAAGACTGGGGATATGTTTCAATCTGCTATATATTTACTGCCCTATGAGTGGTAATCTGCCAATAACTATCTCTCTGATTGTTACAGTCCCATGAACCCAGGAATGCAAATACCCAGGCCTCCAAAGCCAAGTGATCAAGTGTTGTCCCCTGAGTTGAAGCCTCAGAAACTGGGTCACCAGTTGTAAAAACTGGAGCACCAGATGTGTGAGGAAGCTCCTCTTTGGAAGAAACTGAAGCCCTGGCATATGGCAGAAGAAGAGTGTGAAAATGACACCCACTGGCTGGAGTAAAGCAGAAGGGGAGTGTAAGATGGCACCTGCCAATAAAAGAAAAAAACAACAAAAAGAAAAAGGAAAACAAGAAAAAACGACAAAAAAGAAGAAAAAGAAACACACACACGCACAAGGATGACAATAGTGCTTGCCAGTTCTAGCAACGCAGAGGGAGGACAGGAAGGAAGATGGTGCCCACCAATCTCTGTCCAGCAAGCCCCTACCCCTCAGGCCAACACTTTAAAGTTAGGAAATGCCTGGGTACTTTTCAAAAGGCTGCTTTTGTGCTGGCCCTGTGGCAAATGAGTTTGCATATAAGCCCTTTAAGAGTCATTCCTCAGTTCACCACAGCCCCGTGGGTCTTGAAGGCCCCATGGGTCTTGAAGGCAAAGGCTTCATTGGTCTTCAAGCCAGATGTTTGGGGGGGGCAGTTTATCTTTCAGGTACTGGTATGAAAAACTGGAGGGCTTGATGTGGAGTATGAATCATCCCTCAAAGAGAAGATTTTGAGTTCCTTCATCATGGGTCACTGAACCATGGGTGGGTTTAATGGTGAGGTTGCATCTCAGATTTCCTGTTCATTTTGATGCAGTTTCCCTTTGGTTTGCCCAATGTGAAGGGGCTACTCTATAGTTTTCAGGGTTTTTCAGAGGGAATTGTTACATATATAGTTGTAGATTTGGTAGATTCACCTCACAGGAAAAGGTGAATTTAGGAGCTTTCTATGCTGTCATATTGAACCAGAAGCCTGCTTATATTTTCCCTTGACCTAAGACTTTTCTACAGGGGATCCCTGGGTGGTGCAGTGGTTTAGTGCCTGTCTTTGACCCAGGGCACGATCCTGGAGACCTGGGATCGAATCCCACATCAGGCTCCCGGTGCATGGAGCCTGCTTCTCCCTCTGCCTGTGTCTCTGCCTCTCTCTCTCTCTCTGTGACTGTCATAAATAAATAAAAATTAAAAAAAATTAAGACTTTTCTATAGGAATTCAGGGACGGGACAAGATAGAGTTCAGAGCTCCTGGGTTATACCTCTAACTGCCCCTTCCTTCCAAGGAAGGGTCTGTTAATTTTGTCACTTCTAGGAAACTCCATGGTCCTTTCAGCAAAATTACTCCCAGCATCAGGCCAGGTTTGCCAGTGCCCCAGAGTCCTCAGCATGTTGCATTTTTAGTATAAGGGCACAGAATAGGCTATTCCTGGGGTTTTAAATAAATGGTGACACTTACACCATCGGAAGCTATCTTGGATCCTTATATTGTGAAACTGTTGGCAGGGAAGGGCAGGGCCATATCAAAGGGAAAAAACTCTGCTGGGTGTTGTGCATACAGATTGGTGTTAAATTCAGTTCTATTAAACATCTTTATTAATGATGTGGAAGTGGGGTGTAAACAGAACATTAATTAAGTGCCTGAATACTAAATTGGGAGGTGTTGCAAAAGACAGACTAATCACTTTATCATTTACTCAGTGTACAGAATTGCACAATTCAGTGGATCTCCTGATTAAAAGTGGAACATATCTTTGTTGACAACACTATTTGCTCAATTTGTCGCTGGCATTTTGCTTGGCTTTCTTCACGTGCATATTCTTAGACTGGAAACCTTTCTATTTCTGTTCATTTCAGTATGATGAGTCATCCTGTTTGTACATTAAGAACCCAGGTAGGGGGAGCATATTTTTTTGAAAGGGTGAGGGTACAAACAGTAGCAGGGACAGAGAATGACATATGCTAGTTAAGACTGGTCACCTCAAATGTCTGAAGATGGAGGTGTCTATCCTGGCCCTTGGTGGGGCCTCTTCTGTTCCTTATGCTAAACTGCTCCTCTAGCAAGTTTAGAGCAGGTGGAGAACCTAATGTGCTCTTTATACCCATCACATAGATTTGAGGTCAGGAGTCCTGGATTTTAGTCCTCATTCTGCATTTTTTTTTTGGACTAAGTAGCTTCGATGAAGTCATGAAACCTCTGAGAGCCTTGGTCTCTTTATCTGAGGAAGGGAAGGAATATGGATGTCTCACAGGGTAATGTTGAGAGATGTAAATGGCATAACAATCTTGGAAGAATTTTGTAAACTGTAAAACTGTCCAAAGTTAGTATGACCTTGGATTAATTTTCAAAGAATGAGGCATTCTATCCCAGTGCATATAAAGTACTCCAAATAATTATCAGCAGAGCAGCCAAGAACATTTAGAAATATGGATAGGAAATTCAATCTGGAAAAATGCTAGTAAATACTTAGGGACAGTAGAAAATTGGCAGGGTTTTGAGTTGGCAAAATTAATCAAACTATTTTTCGAATGCTTGGGTTCAACAAACTATAATGAGTTTGCCAAGCACCTTTTCTTATAAATTTTGTATCTTTTGTTTGTTTCAGCTAAAACATGATCCATAAGCTTCTGATTCATTTACACTTAATTCGCTAAAAGGCTATTTGTCAGCAGCACTCAGATGTTCTGAAACCTGCTGGGCTGACTAAAAGATGCTTTCCAGATTTCTTTCTTCAGAAACGCTACTGTCCCCTGGTACACAAATGGTATATTTAAACATTATTTAGTCAAAATCCTTATTTTAAAAATTGAGTATATATTTTAAGAGTATATATTCAAGAATATTTTTAAGAATATAAATAAATATGTTCAAGAAATTTTAAAATAAGGATTTTTACATTATATGTAAAAAATATATATATGATATTCAGGGTGGAGTTTATTGCTTGACTCCTACCACTCATCCTTCTCTCTCTTAGCAGTTCTGACAAAGTATAAAGAAATGCAAAGACATGAGCTGGCCAGAGCCCAGACTATGAACACTTTTAAGGGAAGTCTGGGTTGGGGAGGGTTGGAGACAGTCACCACGGAGCTTCCCACACCCTTGCCCTCACTTGGAGGGCACCTGACTTGCCTGTGTGCAGCCACACCTTGAAGAGCAGAGCCTGGAAGAGTTAGCCTGGCCAGGCCCTACACCCTGCACACTCATCCCCGAGCTGGGGTGAGCAGTGGTACTGCCTGGGCATTCACTGGCAATTTTGATGGATCGTGTCTTCTCCTACACCCCATGGGCTGCTTGCCATACAGCTCTGTTTCTGGGGCCCAGATAAGAAGCTCCAGTCTCCTCAAATGCCAGAAGGCTCATTTGCTCATCAGGTCTTCTGTGACAGGTTCCTTTCTTGGTGGGTTTGGTGGATTATATTCGAAACAGAGCTGCAGGGAATAAGAAGGAGAGACAGAGGATGGGCCATGACTCTTCCCCCCAGATACTCTTGTGGACGAGCCTTCTAAAGCCCCTTCCCAAGGCCTGGGACTCGGACCACAGGGAAGATTCTGGTGCGTGTAATCCCCGCTCTGGGATCTGCAGAATGATGCTCACACTGCCACTCAGCCGTTGAGAGTAGAGGGTTAACAGAGCTCCCCTAAAAGGGCCTGCTGAGAGGAGAGCTCGGTCTCTGTCATTGTAAATGAGAAATGCTTTTCTTTTTTCTTTCTTTATTTATTCATGAGACACACACACACACACACACACACACACACAGAGGCAGAGACACACAGAGAGAGAAGCAGGCTCCATGCAGGGAGCCCGATGTGGGACTCGATCCCGGGACTCTGGGGTCACGCCCTGGGCTGAAGGCAGGCGCTCAACCGCTGAGCCACCCAAGCATCCCAGAAATGCTTTTCTAAATAAGACAGAGCAGCACCAACTTCTGGAAATGAATCCAACCTGATCAAATCATACACATGCGTGACTCCATGTTATGTGGAAGTGCATGCACAATACAGTTACACATAGTGCATGCACACACAAACGTATTTATACAAGTGAATGAGACCCAGTGAGGCCTGGGATGGAAAATTCTGTCTCCTTCCACCTGCATTCAACCGTTTCATTTAAAATACTGTCCCTTGCAGGAATGCTTTTCCCCTTGAGCTGTGGTATGCACCCGAGCACACTGGGGAGGTGGACCTCCCTTAGTCCTGGATAATTCTGCCCCCAGGTCTCTGACCCTGCAGCAATCCTTTCTCCCCACGTCATGCCTGAGCATCTGGGGCAGTGTTCACTTAGCCTTTGAATTCCAGATTCACTACATTCCCTCCATTCCTCACTTCTTCCTCTTCTCATGTCTCCATCACAGCACTGGGCTGAGAAGAAAGCATATTGATTTTTCTCCCTTCTTTATTTCTACATATCTGTGCACAGGGCACGTTTGACGTCTCTTCCAAAGCTCCACCTGCTAAGGGTCTGAAGGAGGAAACTGGGCTATTTCATCTCTGTGATTCTAAATGAGCCATGCAATTGGCAACTTCTCTATTTTAACTGTCCCATTGCAATTTCCCATTGGGGGAAATTCCTAGAATCCCAAACCAGAAAAGGAGTTGAGGAGGATATTAATGAGAAATATATAACTTTCATAAGTGAAAATTATTGCCTTGGTATCCTGAGCTCCTGGAGGAGAATGAAACTACGTATCCAGCTTTTGCTTCTGACTGATTCAGAATCAATGCTTCTGGGCCAGGATGGGGGTGGGTGGATGGTCACTTGGTAGCCACTCTTGGGTATTTTTTCGTTCCTGCAGGTGACCCTGCGTGTGTCCTTTGTAATATCCCTTGGGAGCCTGGAGCTTCTTGTAATTGGTTTGTAGCTCTTCATTCAGCAGAGGATACTCAAGACTGTTTCCTCTCTGGGCTTAATACTTTCTCACAAGGACTATGAACAGGCTTTTTTCCAACACGATCGGGAAATGTGACTCCATTAGGGCACAAAGCTTCATCTCCATTAGATTGCATACTCTTTCAAGTGTTTTATTATAAAATACACATAACATGAAATTTAGCACTTCAACCATTTTTAAGTGCACACTTCAGTGACGTAAAAGACAGTCACGCTGTTGGGCAACATCATCATCACCCAGCTCTAGAACTTTTCATCATCCCAAATGGAAGCTCTGTCTCCATTAAACACTAACTCCCCATTTCCTCCTGTCCCAACCCCTGGCACCCAGTGTCTGCTTTCATACAGTGCTTTCTTTTAAGGTGGTACAAATACCCCAATTTAATCCTGCTTGAAATAGTACAGCTATAGCAACAACGTACCCATCTAACTCGGAACCGCCCATCCTTGGGAAGTGGGCCATCATTTGTAGTGATTTGTGGTGCTGAGTGTTGGGGTGTCCCGTCATGGAACTTGCAGGCCACTGCCTGTCCTCTGGAACCTTGGGTCCCCACAGACCCTGCACTGAGCCAGGTCTGCTTTGTGACCCTGTCCTCCTCAGCCTGAGCTGACCGAGCTCAAGGAGACTCTTACCCAAAGATGGATCATGGCCTCGCCAGCAGCGGCCTGTGTCTGGGGGGCTGGACTTTGCAGGTGAACTGGAGCCATCAGGCTCATCTCTCTTGAATGTGGAAACAGACAGCCTGTGCCAATTGCTGAGAATCTGAGGTGAAAATCTCAGAAGAAGGCTATGTGAATTTGCCGGGGGCTGCTATAAAAAGTGCCAAAGGCTGTGAGTCTTGATCAACAGAAATTTATTTTTTCACAGTTCCAGAGGCTGGAAGTCTGTGGTCAAGGTGCTGGCAGGTCTCTCCTGAGACCCTTGGCCCGCAGACCACCTTCTCTTGTGCTCCCCCGTCATATAATTTCTTCTGATGAGGATATTAGTCACTTTGGAGTAGCACTCACCTTAATTACCTCCTTAAAAAAAAAAAGATTTATTTATTCATGAGAGACACACAGAGAGAGGCAGAGACACAGGCAGAGGGAGAAGCAGGTTCCCTGCAAGGAGCCCCATGCGGACTCGATCCAGGGGCTCCTGGATCACAACCTGAGCCAAAGGCAGATGCTCAACCACTGAGGCCCCCAGGTGCCCCTAATGACCTCATCTTAGCATAATCACCTCTTTACGGACCCCATCTCCAAATAAGGTCACACTCCGAGGTACCAGATGGGGAGGTTAGGACTTCTGCATCCGGATTTGAGGGAGACACACTCAACCCTGATGGGGAGGCTGGCTGGGGCTGCTCTGAACACAGCAGCGGGGGCAGGAGGAGGAGCCGCTGGGAGCGAGGAGGGATGTGCCCTGCATGGCTACAGGGAAGCAGGTGCCTCTGCTCCTGACTGTTTTCAGGGACCAGCTATAGACGGTTTCCTTTTCCCCTTGGAAGCCGGCGAGGATCTCCCTTCCTCGCACCTTGGGCAGGGCCCTCCTGACAGGTCGAGCCATCACCTCCCTTCCCCACAAGGGAGGTGGATTAGCAAAGGAATCCCATCTGGCCCCAGCAGAGTGCTCACCTGGGGGCTTGGTGGTGCAGCCCACGGCCTGGGGACGGGCAGGGCTCAGAGGCCGCCCCAGATGCCTGGGTTCTGCTTGTGGTGGCCACGCTGTGGGATTATGGTGATTAGTGCCGTTTGCTGAAAGCTCTGAAACAATTCCCCTCCCTTTTTTTTTTCCCTGTGAAATGTAGTCTTTCAGCCAAACAGTGTGGTCCTCACCCTATGTTTGTTAAAAAGGTTAGGGAAAATGTCATCCAACCCACAGCCTGGAAAGGCGCTCGGAGCAGCTGGTGGAAGCTCAGTGGGCATTTCCCAGCAGCCAGTCTAGAACAAACAGGGACTGTATCCTTACCCGTACTGCGAGCTGCCAGCTGCCCTCGGGGCTCCAGGAGCAGGGCCCGCGAGGCCGACGCTGCGCCTCTGTCCACCTGCCCCCTCACCTGCTCAGGGCCGGCTCTCCATCGCGCCCTGCCGCCTGGCTGCCTTGCTCGGCCAGCACCGCCCTGTCTCCCTGCTGAAGCTTCCTTTGCAAACCCTCTATTAGATGTTAAAAGCAGAAACAGCCAGTGGAGGGGGCGGGGAGAGGACCTGCATTCAAAATTTTATGAAGAAATTAAATTTTGTGTTGCATCAAAGAATACATGGTATTTCAATACCAAAGCAACAAAAGAGTAAGAGGCAGATGTCTTCAGGCAACTCGCTAATTCACAAATGAGAATGATTGAATACGAGTATTTACAGTGAGCATTTTCTGCATAATACTAATTATACCGCATGCTTAGCAAATTCATTTTTTAAAGATGGTTCAAAGGCAAATGTCAACCTGGATCTGCCCAAATTGTGTATGTACCATACACCAACAATGTCTGAATGAATAGAGTAGGCATTAATAAGGTTTTACCAATCATGGCTATAGGCAGGATTTAAATCAGCCATATTTGGCTTCAATCAACACTGGACACAAAAAGACTCATTTAAAAGTGGTGTGACTAAACACCGCTTTTTAAATGAGCTGCATTGTGCAGGCATTTCATTGTCCCTAATTTAAAAATGGGAGCTTTGGTAGTGGAGCCCCAGAACCTTGGACTTACACTTTAGAAGGCATTTCCTTTTCTTTGGTTGCAAAACAAATCTCCTTTTGCTGGAGCAGGTTTGCAGGGACCAGAGCCATCTGGGGTGCTGGGCTGCCCAGGGGATGAGCCCTGCCCATTGCTGGAGGCACCGTCACGAGGACCATTTATGACAGCTCGTGTGGTGATCTGTATGCAGAGCCACGCATGCTATCCTCAGCCACAGGAACACTCCTAGGTCTGCTCTGTCTGCCCCTGTTTTCATTCCAGCAAGCTCTCATTAGGCAAGAATGTTGTCTTTTCTGATTACATTGCATATGCGCCTAGAGGGGATGAAAGGAAAGGAATCTGAGACAACACGCGTGTCCTATCACTTGCCTGGGTTTGGGCTTCCCACCTTGAGGAAGGCTAAGTGACGTCTCCCAAAGAACCGGGCTGGTGTCTTGGCTTTGTCACCTGTTCCCACAGCACCCCACTTCATATAACCTCTTTAGCCTCAGTGTTCTCATTTGTAAGATGTAGGTAAAGTAAATAATTTAGTGTGAAGATTTCATTATTTAATGTATATAAATCCTCAAACCCATGTCTGGCACCCAGAGGGTGTTTAATAAATGATAGTTGTTATCATCATCCATTTAATTTGGATTTATTTCTATTTTGCTTCCTTTTCTACTTCTCATTGTCCTGAGGTTGTGGGCTCTCTCTCCACAGGATAGCCTGCCTGGCACTGTGGGGAATCCCACTCTGGAGTTAGTGGGGGGCTGGGGGCTTACTCCTATGCTTGCCATGGGTCATCTGAGATTCTCTGTAAATGGGGTACAGAGGAGACCATCTGTAAGACTAAATCTCTTCTTGTTCTAAAAGTCTGTATGAGTCCTATAGTATATGCATGTTGCATTAGGAAAGTCGTTGCCAGTTAGCTCTGGATGATACATCGGAAATTAATAAGTTGAGTGTTATCCAACTTGGTCTTCAGTGAAAAGAACTTTCTTGGTTGTCCTGCTGGAGAGCCTCCGGAGCCCTGAGCTGCAGTTCTGGTTCCTGGCCACTTGTGCCATCTCTCAGGTGACCCCCACACAGAAGGCGGTTGTCAGATGCAGCAGCAGGAGCGGCTGCCTTATTCCATGGGATGGATGCTGTCTTCATAGAGTGGGTTTGCAATTAAGAATAGTTTTCTAAGAAGCCTGGAAAAAATCCGAGTAGAATGAGTGAGTCTTGTGATTCCTGAGCACACTTAAGAAAACAAAACCCAAAGTAATGCATATCCTTAACCTTTGATCTTAATACTTCTGAAGAAACAAAGTGTGAAGTTTTTGTTTTTAGAGTCCAGGGATTAAAACTATTCCATGAAGGTGGTTGTTTTAAAGGTATGAGGAGGGGCGCCTGAGTGGCTCAGCTGGTTGAGCATCTGACTCTTGATTTTGGCTCAGGTCCTGAAATCAGGGTCATGAGATTGAGCCCCGCATCGGGCTCCATGGTCAGCACAGAGTCTGCTTGTCCCTCTCCCTCTGTGTCTCCCCCTACTCATGCTTGCACACACTCTCTCTCAAATAATAAATAAATAAATAAATAATAATAAATAATAATAAAGTCTTAAAAAAAAAGGTATGAAGAGCTGTCCATTCCATTCTGTACTTTTGGGGAGCTTTGAAACGAAAATATGGGGACAGCGATGTCCTCTCCAAAAGTCTCTTAGGCTTGTTCCCAGAGGCCAAACCCAGGCTGGTCAGATGCCACCTTGATGTGAAAATCCTCACCTGTTTGGGGATGCTGAGCTGCAAGAAGGAAGTAGGGAAAAGTGAGGAGGGGAGTGGCTTCAAGACCCGGCACCTGGAGACCATCTACTGTGTCAGCTCTAGGTGGCTCCATGATTTACAAACCCCTTCATGTTACGAATTCATTTGGGCTCTGGAGAGTCTGTCAGAATTGTGCTCATATTGCCCTTGAAAGAAAAGAGGCATGAAAACCATACCGGATGACTTCTCTGATCCTTGTTCTGCAAATGTTCACACCAATTTTGCCCCTTTCCATCAGAGATCAAAAGTCAGTAAAAATCTGAGATATGAAGAGCCTCTGATCTGGAATCAGACCCCGACTTAAGTGTTCATCTCATCACTTAAAGCTGTGAAAGCCTGGGCAGGCTGCTTAACTTCTCTGGTTCTCAGTTTACTAAATGGCACCACTGGTTTCCAGAACTGAGGGAGGTGGGGGATGTACAATGTGCCTCCTAAGCTGTTCTGTGTCTCAGGGATGCTGTGGCAACAGGAGGCCTCATTTTGAACCCAAGTACTATTGACTTAAAAGACTCAGATCCAGCTTGAGGGTGTTCCCTGGGGCTTTGGGGACAGGAGGACCTGCAGAACACCCTGGAAACAAACTCATCCTAAGGCAAAAAAAAAAAAAAAGTGAGAAATGAGAAATGCTAATGGAGGAACAGAGGAAGGGAATTCTGAATGGAGCTTGTTAATGATCTTTGCCCCCCGCCTGCCTTCTCCACTTGCCCTCTTGTGGCGCAGGTGGAGGGGAGACAGAGAGAGTCAAGAACCACCTCTTGAAATGTCTGTGGGGGGGGGGGCAACCCAATATCTTTGCCCTTTGGACAAGTGGCCTTGTCCAAGCTGGCTTCCAGCTCCAGGGGGCGTTGGCACGGCTGGCAGCCCATCCTCATTGGCAGCACCACCCACTGTGGCTCCCATGCTGTGTGTGGCGCTGAGACCCTGGCCAGCCGTGGTACGATCAACAAGAAGCAATGCCCTTGGTATGAGTGTGTGCAGCCTGTAGAGGGAAGCAGGGCTGACATTCTTTGAGTTACCAGTGGTAGAGGTGGAATGGAGAGTCAGGGGGTGTCGCGACACCAGAACACCCCAGAGAAGGCCAGGAAGGGAGACGGGGCAGATAGTGATGCCTCATGGCACTGACAGAGCTTTTTATGAATCTGTCCCCACCACAGACTCAGGAGGATTTCAGGTGGAGGGTGGAAGTCTTGCAATCACAGGAAAGGGAGAGAGAAAGAAAAAATACATTGTCATGACTTCTCCTAATAGAAAGTTCTCTTGCAGAACCCGCCTGGACTGGCCTTGAGAAGCCTGGGTCACATGCCAGGTGTCATTAAGATCCAGTTGTCAAATACTTTTTGCCTTTCAAAAACATGTACTTGTATGTTTTTGTCATTGATTAGAAATACTTGTCCTCCTGATAACTCACAAACGTCGAAATGGTTTCTTCTTGACAGTCAGGCCTGGAAAGGGATTGGCGTGGTGCGTTACCATGGCCGTGACAAAGCCCTGGGCTCCCAGAGCAATCCACCGGCAAATTCCAGAGTGGTTTCGTTAGTGAGGAGGTGGGAGCACTTTGAAAGCTACAGGATTGTTCTCAGTCTTAAAAACTTGCTCTCTGGTTGGGAAGATGAACACTACACATGCAAAAGGCAATTCTTCTTAGCTTTGAAATTCAGAGATAGTTGGCACCCTGGAGGAGGCAGCCTTACCGGAGAGGAGCAGTGCTCACTGTTGCAGGCTTCCCCTGGCGAGAGGAAGGGGTGTGATCCCCACCACGTGTGCACAGAGGCGCCATCCCCAGAATTTGCATGCAGTTGCAATGAGCTTTAATACATTACCTTTTTTTTTAAAAAAAAATGATTTATTCATGAAAGACAGAGAGAGGCAGAGACACAGGCAGAGGGAGAAGCAGTCTCCCTGTGGGGACCCGGATGTGGGACTCAATCCCAGGGCCCCAGGATCACGCCCTGAGCCAAAGGCAGATGCTCAACCACTGAGCCACCCAGGCGTCCCTAATATGTTACCTTTAAAAGATATTCTCATTTGTGTGATTCAAAGCAAGTCCGAGGGTTTAGCTGCATATAAATGCCCAGCAAATGTATTTCTAATAACAGGTGAATTTCACCTATACCTTTGCCCCTGGCCATCCCCCACTTCCTTGGTGTGTGTTTAGCCTCACATTATTGCACAGTAGCCTGGGATGAGCCACTAAGGATCGTCTCTGTTCCCATTACACTTACGTCTCTTACTTAAGGATGCTAATTCTCCAAGCAGCTCTGCACCGCCTCTTCATTCCTCTGGATCCTGAAGGCGATGCTAATCAGCCCTCCTAACAGCTGCCTCGGCATCCCAAATGTCATACGAAGGTTCCTTCCTGCGGTAGTGGCAACCCTTCCAACCTGCTGTCATTCGTCACATCCATTCCTTTCTCTCCAATCTGGACTTCTCATTGGAGAACTCGTTGATGTCCAGATTCTCCTGCTCTCTTGCTTTGCCAAGCATTCACTCCCAAGTTATCAGTGCTGGGTATTTTTGGAGCCTGGTTTGGGGAATAATAAACATGGGAAGGGAACTAGAAGCTTGATCTCTCCTGAGCACCTGCCACCCACATTTACATGTGTCCTCTTGGGGCTGTTGTGAGGTCATGTAGAGTGCACGGTGCCTCCTTGAGAGAGGAGACCTGTGGAAAACCCAAGAGGTCAGGCCACTGACTCCTTCCTCCGGGCTGCCCTTCCTATCACGTGACCAAGGTCAGGGGTCCAACTCCCCAGTGGCTGGCCATGCACCTGCTCCTAAGAAGCCGTGGTTGATTTCTCTGGGAAGTAACTCCTTTCCTTAAGTGTTGTCTGAGGCTTTCCCCTCTCTTCACGTGTGTTTTGCATGTTAAGACATTTCAAAGAAACTGTTGGCTCATTTTCCACTGTGCTACCAAGAGTCTCATGCCCAGATCCCTTGCCTTCCCACGGCTGCTCGATCATTGCTGTGATTGTCTTAGCCTCCTGGGCTCCTCCAGGCCCTGATGGGAAAGAATGGAAAGGACAAAAGAAAAAAAAAAAGAGTTTGTTAGAGTGGAACCCAAAGTGTGGTCCCCGGATGACATCTCGGTAATTGAAGTATTTATGGGTCTAAATAGTTCAGTGTTGTCCGCAAATAAACACAAAATGTGCAGAAGTGACTCTATTACGCCAGGGCAGACACCTGCTCAGGCGGGTCCGAGCTTGCAACCTTGTGACTTTTCTTGGAGCACTAGAAGGATTTTCTCTCCTTGAGTTTCCATTAATTTAAATCAGAACTAAAGTTCACTGTGTCTCTCTTCTGCTGGTGACATTTTCCACTTCACACATTGTCAACCTCATTTAACATGTTGCTACTTGGCTGCGGTCACCTCAGAGGGAAACTGTGCACCCCAAACAGCAGCAGCACTTCTCTGCCTCCCTGCCACCTCCCTTTGCCCTCCCCCTTCTCTTCCAGGAAGCTCTCCCTGTGCGGTGGCGCTAGCCTGATGAGGAACACACAATCGGTCTTGCTCGCTGTGGACACCAGTGACGTCCAGCTCCCTTTCTTTCTGTTTTTCTGAATGTTTCCAATGGACTCACATGTTGGGATCGCCTCGTGATAAAATTAACTTAATCAACAATCTGTACCATGGAGCCTTCCCTGGAAGGCAAGAGAGAAAGTCCAGTTGTTAAACAAAACAGAAGCAATGATAATCCACCAAACGAAAGTTAGCTGAGAGTCCGTGGGCCAAAGTGGGGCCAGAATTATATACCCTGTTGTACAGGGATTTGTTGTCAGGATTAAAATAGTGTCTGGAGATATCATTTAAAAATTCAGATTTCTGATTTCTCTGTAAAGACCAGTCTATCTGCCAATGCGGGCCTGTGTTTCCCTGTGGAAATGAGCTTGCTGGCCTACATTGGGGCTGACTCTGGATATGCCACGCTCCCCGGAAGACATCCTTCACTTATTCGTAGGCCTGACCTATCCCTCTTGGCATTCAAGCTTCCAGCTCCTGCCCTGCATTTGGTAATGCCGGAGGCTACCATCTGCCTGCTACCTTTGTCTGGAATTTAGACGATAAGCTTGCACACAGTACATATTTGATTGAGGCCTGTTTCAGTGCGTACCTGAAAGTCAGGGGTAACCTTTGAACACTTCTCATAATGAGTAGTTCCTTGGCAATATTTTTTTCAAAAATGAGAAAGCCAACTTTAGAAAAGAATCTAGATTCCTTCTCCATAGAGTCAAATATCACACCAAGAACAGAATTCACTGAACTCAACACATATGCCCTGGTACGTGTTAATCTCCCACTCTGTAGCAGACACTGGAGTGACTATGCCTCTTTCTCCTCACCAGAACTCAGGCTCCCTGGGGCAGGAACTTTGTCTCACCCACTGCCCCACACCAGAGCCTGAGCCAGGTGACTGACACACACTTTATGAATGTTGAGTGAATGGGAAGGGAGAAGGAAAAATGGACAAGGCTCTTCCTTCAGATGGACATCTAAACACAGTCAGAAGAGCAGGAGAGATTTCTCCAGCAAAGTTGAGAATGAAGCAGGGTGGAGGGCTCAGCATGTGCAAAGGCCAGGGGGTTTGACAGAGAGGCCTGTGTGTGGAGAGAAGAGTGGCAAATGAAGAGAGAAGCAGCTGGAGGGCTAGGCAGGAACCAGATCCTGGAGGACCCATGGAGTGAATTCAGAGATTCCAAAACAGTTGTTGGAGGAAGAGGACAAGTAGAGGCATGAAGTTGAGGGGACAGAGAAGGAGAGAACTGACCCCAAAGTCAAGGACTTTTGATAAGAGATTGAGGAAGTGACTGCTGAGCCACTTCAGCATCCCCACTGGGGGAATGGGCATCCCTTGGGGGTGAAAGGGAGGCCCTGCCTCTGGGTTAACTTGAGTTAACACCAGAACATGGAAGAAATATGAGCTTTCAAGTCAGATGGCCTTGATTCAAATTCCAGATTTAATATTTGGTTGCTCCTGGGGGAAATCCTTAATTTCTCTGTTCTCTGGTTTTCTTATTTGCAAAATGAGGACAATAATGCTTATTTTGCATGGTGTTTATGAAGATGATATAAGATCATATGATGATGTATATAAACTTGACAGTAGCAGCAAGAAAAGAGTAAATAATAGACATTACTTAGTACTGGAATGTTCTACCTGTGATGGTCTACCCAGAAGACAAAAACTTTCTCAAGGACTTTCTGTTCCTTGGACTCGGTGAGGATGTCTGGCCAGACAGGAAACCTGGACCCAAGGTGTCCTTCCAAAAATAGCTTTTGCAGATGAGGATGGGGATACATTAAAGCAAATGCATTAGTTTGCTAGGGCTGCTATAATGAAGTCCCACCAGCTGGGTGAGTTGAACAACAGAGATTTATTGTATCTTATTTCTGGTGGCTACAGGTCCATGATCCAAGTGTGGCCCACATGGGTTCTTTCTGAGGCCACTAGGGAGATCCCCTCTACACCTCTCCCCCTGCTTCCAGGGATCTGCTGGCCTTCCGTGCTCCCTGGCTTGTGGAAGCACAGCCCTGATCTCCACCTTCATCTTCACACAGCCTTCTCCCCGTGTGCATGTCTGTGTCCTCCCTCATGGCCTTAACTAGTTATATCTGCACAGACACTATCTCCAAATAAGGTCATTTCCAAAGTCTTGGGGTCTAGGACTTCAACACTGGTGGGGGCCACAAGTCAGCACATAATACATAACACATAACGTAAATGTGATGGATAAAGCTTTAAAAAGTGGCCCTTCCTTTTTTCTTGACAAATGAAGACTTTTGTCACTTGTTTTGCTGTTTTCCTCTTCACCCTGTTCTGCCTTACAGCTGGGCAACCACAGTGTATACTTGGTGGCCCACCCTCCCAGAGTGTTGACTCTCCTAGTCCCAATAGCTCCCACTTCATGATGGCCACCCTCTCATCTGATGACAGTGTCACTGCAGCACTGCTGGCATACATGTCCATCTCTGACTCAGTAGCTGCTCCCATTAAGCTGTCCATTTATTCACTCTTAACCTTCTCATTATCCATTAGCATCTCTCTTTACTTCTTTCCATATCCACCTTATATTTGTTGGTCCATCAAATTGTCACTTACCTAACAAATTCTCTGTCTTGTAACTTTTTTATTCATAACTCCAGCTCTAGATGAACCCAACAATACATTTTTGGGGTGCCTACTTGAGTATATCAGGAAGGCTGAGAAATTCACACCATCAGGCACACAGGAATCCTGATAAATTCATGAATACCAGGGTTGAGTGGATTTCCACCTTTCTCAGTAATCCTTAACGACTGTTTCAAACTTTCTTCCCTCTTCCAGAAAGTCTAAAGCTTCAACAATATCCTCCCTCTCAGAAGTGAACCCTGATTCTTTTCAGGGAAAATGAAAGTATTTCGATTCAAGCTCATCAACTTTCTTTTTTTAAAAAATTATTTATTTATGAGAGAGAGAGGCAGAGACACAGGCAGAGGGAGAAGCAGACTCCATGCAGGGAGCCCGATGTGGGACTCCATCCCAGGACTCCAGAATCACGCCCTGGGCTGAAAGTGGCACTAAACCCTTGAGCCACCCAGTGGCCTGCTCATCAACTTTCTGCTACCAAACCAATGCACCTGCCCATCTTGTTCACTCCTGTTCTCATTCCCTCCTTCTGTACTTGGAGGAGGTGCTTATTCTACTGTTGGACGCTTCCATTCTGTCTACATTCCACATTGCATCTGTTCCCATCTTTGAGAAATGTTTCAGTATCGATTATTCTTTCTAGCTTTAATTCTCTCTTCTTCTATAATATTCTTATTACTACTTAAATATGCTTGAGCATCTACTATCTTTATAGAAGAAATGCATCTCTTTTGATCTGGCATTTGTCATTTAGTTTCTTCTTTATCTCTTTTCTTTTCCACAACCAAATTTCTTGAAAAAAAAAGTGTGTGTAATTACTAGATGATTTTTTTAGCTACAGAAAACATATAATTTATTTTATACTATCCACATATGAGGATTACATTCACATAGCTGAGTTTTTATTTTTTAATTGTGGTAAAATACCCATAACATAAAATGTATCCCATTAACCATTTTTAGGTGTAGAGTTCAGTAGTGTTAAGAATATTCACAGTTCTGTGTAACCAGTCTCCAGAACTTTCATCTCACAAAACTAAAATTCTATACTTACGAAACAATTGCCCTCCTTCTCCCCTCTCTTCAGCTCCTGGCAATCACCATTCTACTTTCTGTCTCTATGAATTTGATTATTCTAGGTACCTCATATAAATGAAATCATGCATTATTTTCCTATTTTGTGCTAGCTTATTTCATTTAGCATGACACCATCAAGGTTCCCTCAAGGTTTCCTCAAAGTTCAAACACATTAACATGTGTCTGAATCTTCATCATTTTTAAGGTTGAATAATATTCTCTGGTATGTATAGAGCACATTTAAAAAATTCATTCATCTGCTAAAGTATACTTGTGCTACTTCTACCCTTTTGCTGTTGTGAATAATGCATCTATGAACATGGTATACCAACACCTCTTCCAGACTTGACTTCCCATTCTTTTGGGTATACACTCGGTAGTGGCATTACTTCATAGGGTAGCTCTATTTTTGACTTTTTGAGAAACCACCACACTCTTTTCTACAGTGGCTGCACCAGTTTACTTTCCTGCCAATAGTGTGCAAGAGTTCCATTTTGTTCACATCTTTTTTTTTTTTTAATTTTTTTTTTTTTATGACAGTCACAGAGAGAGAAGGAGAGAGAGGCAGAGACACAGGCAGAGGGAGAAGCAGGCTCCATGCACCGGGAGCCCGACGTGGGATTCACTCCCGGGTCTCCAGGATCGCGCCCTGGGCCAAAGGCAGGCGCCAAACCGCTGCGCCACCCAGGGATTCCCCCATTTTGTCCACATCTTTATCAACACTTGTTACTTTATGATTTGTTCTTGTTTATTCATAGTAGACATCCTAATGGGTGTGAGGTAGTATCTTATTGTAGCTTTGATTAGCATTTCCCTGATTAGCAATGTTGAGCATCTTTTCATTTGCTTATTGGTTATTTGTATGTGTTCTTTGGAGAAATGTCTATAGTCCTTTGCCCAGTTTTAGCATTCTCTCTGCAGCATTTTGTGTGATGCATCGCTACCTTCTTTCCTATCACTGGCTTCCTCTACACCAGATATTTATACTTTCCCCATCTTCTGGATACTCCTTTTCAGTCCACTTTTCTGGCTTATCCTCTTCTACCATGCTTTTGCTTCCTGTACAGGTTTTTTTTGGTCAGGTTTCCTTTCCCTCCCACTCTACTTTTGCAGGGAGAGCTCATCCTTACTTATGGCTGTTGCAGTCTACAAGCACCATTTATATTCCAATGGCTTTTAAATTTAAATTTCTAGATCAACCGGCTTCTCTGAATTCCAGATGCATATTGTCTAATTGCCCACTTGACATTTCCACTTGCATATGTTAAGGGTGCTTCACCATTTCAAAGCTGAACCTGTGATCTGTCCCCAGAAGTCATTCTTCCACCTGGATTTCCTGTCAGAAAAGTCACCATTATCTATCTCGTCCTGAGAAACCTCAGAATTCTAACATTTCCTCCTTTCCTTCTGAATCTTGGGGATTTCAACCCTTAAATATATTAAGTAACTCTTACATATATATCTGCTTTTGCCTGCTTATATTCATCCTCCTTGCTACCACATGTGTCTAACTCTTATTACTGCCTTCTAACTCAGCTCCCATATTGACTTTTCTATTTATATACTGCATGCACAGTGATGTTTTTGAAATATACGTTGGAGTGTCTCTATCCATTCTCTAAAATCTTTTATGGGCTTCCTTTGTTCTAAGAGTAGCATCCAGTAATTTCTTCTCCCACAGGCTGGAAGTGTAGGGGAGAGCAGAAGGGGACAGAGGATTGAGCCCTTGAGAACTCCACTATGGAAGTCTGCAGAGTGGGAAAAATAGTGGCCAGGAGGGCAGGAGGAAGACCAGGAAAAGGAAAGAACCTGAAGTTAGTGGAGAAGTGCTTCAGGAAGGAGGAAGAGATGAAATGATACTAAAATGTGCAGAATAGTGAGGACTGGGAAATGTCTGGAGTGAATTGAGGACAGAATGCGAGGTGAGTAAGTGGAGAGAGTTCTCCTGAGTTTTGCTGTGAAGAAGAATTAGATTTTGTATTGGTTTGCTAGGGCTGTAGTAACCAGTGCCACACACTGGGGACTTGAATGACAGGAAGTTACTTTCTCATGGTTCTGGAGGCTGGAAATCTGGGATCAGGGTGTTGGCTGAGTGGGTTCCTACTTGGATTTCAGAGAGCCTCCTTCTTGCTGTGTCCTCATGTGGTCTTCCCTCAGTTCTTATCTGCCTCCAAGTTCTCCTTCTTATAAGGACACCAGTCCTGTGGAATTAGGGACTACACTAAAGTCCTCATTTTAACTTAGTCACCACTTTAAAAGCCCTGTCTCCAAATATAATCATGTTCTGATGCACAAGGAGTTAAGACTTCAACATATGAATCTCTAGGTGACACAGTTCTGCCCCTAATAGTTGGGGTGAGGGACCCAAGGGCATTATACCACCCCTAGGCCCTGTTGACGTAAAAATTCTGGGACTGATTTGGCTCTCTTTTTTTTTTTTTGCCTTAATTTCTCACTTTTCTTTTCCTAGTTACCCCTCAGCATCCCTCCCAATAGATCAGGGAAGATGCTGGTTTTTTAAATAACACTTATCTGATCCTTTCAGCTGATGGTCTGTCCTTGCAGTGATTCTCCACGTTTATTGAAGTTCACTGTAGTTTTCTCTGACAGCACTCACCAGTTTGTCATCTCTCTCCTCACTGGACTTTATAATCAAGGACTGTAGGCTCCTAGGTGTGTTCTGCTCACCACTATATGCTGAGGATCCAGCAGAGTGCCTGGCACACCGCAGGTGCTGAGTAAATATTTGTTACATAAATGATTGATTGAAGGAAAAAAACCAACATGCTCCCTGGTAAACATTTATCTTAATTTTGCATATTTCTAAAAGTATATTCCAGAGGTTCAGCGACTCACGCAAATAAATAGAAACAGGCACAGTTAGAGTGGGGGCCAAGACCACCGACAATAGGAGGCACCTTTCTAACTTTCTGCAGATGGCCACAAAATGTTAATTATCCTTTTACCCAGTGTCTTCATGTTGAGCCATACACTAATTTCTTAGCCCTTTATGTATTTGAAAGGTGTTATTTTATAAATTTCCTTATTTTTGGGGAATAAATTTCCTTTTTTAACCAGCGTGTTCTATAAATATACACTAAAGTACTCTAGCAAGAAAGTTACATATTTGAAGTTATATTCATATTTAGTTTTCCAGAAATACTAACTCTCTCAAGGCATTGGGAGTCAGATCCAAATTCCTCACCAACGCTGTGACATCTGGCATTGGCTTCACTGTCTCCATGTGCTCCCCCCTTTTCCACTGCTGCCAGCCCACGTGGGTTCCTCCAGATATCGTGACTTTGAACTTGCTGGCCTGGGAAGCTCCCCTCTCAGCTTGTAGGTGGCCTTAGTTCTGGTCGAAACGGAAATGTCACCTCTGCTGTGAGACCTTCTGTGACTTACATATTTGAGGGAGCAGCCTTCCTGCTATCCTTTGTCTTGTGTGGCATCAATCCTTATGATTTTCACGGTCACCTATCACAGCCTGTAAATACATTATTATTCATGTCTCTGCCTGCTTCTCAGCCATTGCTCCCTCTGCTGGACTGTGAGCTCCATGAGGACAGGGCAGCTTTTCTAGTGAATGTCAAACCCTTGGCATCCAAAAGAACACCTGGCACAAGGCTGTTGCATAATAAATATTTGTTTGATAATGAAAATGTTTTTAGGTGGGCATTTAATTCCATCACAAGAATTTAAATGACAGGATAATTATAGTTTGTAGAAAGTAAAAGCAAAAGCAGGCTTTGACTCTTAATTGAGCAAGTTTTAGATAAATAGAGGCATTTGTTGAAATGAGAGCTGAGAGTATGGGATGAAAAAGGCCCCTGGCATGGAGGGAGGAAAAACTGTGATTCCCTAGGGACTCCTGGGTGGCTCAGTTGGTTAAGTGTCCAACTCCTGATTTTGGCTCAGCTCATGATCTCAGGGTTGTGTGATTGAACCTGTGCACGGAGCCTGCTTAAGATTCTCTCTTCTTCTGCCCCTCCTCCTGTCTGTCTCTCTCTTTCTCTGTCTCTCCCTCCCTGTCTAAAACAACAACAACAACAACAACAACAACAACAACAACAAAAACCACAGACAAAACTGTGCTTCCCTATAGTGCTTAGCAGTATGTTGGGGACACCTAAAGCCACAGGTGAACATACTATGTGCCATGAACTGAACTGTGCTCCCACCCCCAAATTCATATGTTGAAGCTCTAACCCCCAATGTGATGGTATTTGGAGATGGGCCCTTCAGGAAGCAGTTAGGTTTAGATGAGGTCATGAGGGTGAGGCCTCAATAATGGGATTAGTGCCTTGTAACAAGAGACACCAGAGAGCTTGTCTTTGCTTTCTCCACCACATGAGGGCACAGCAAGGGTGTAGCCACCTACAAGCCAGCAGGAGGGCTCTCACCAAGGCCCAGCCTTGCTGGCACCTTCATCTCAGACTTAGCTTCCAGAGCTATGAGGAGATACATTTCTGTTGTTGAAGCTGCTCAAGCTATGATATTCTGTGATGGTGACCCAACCAGACCAATAGAACAATGAAACGCCAGACACCTGCACCCCGATGTTTCTAGCAGCAATGTCCACAATAGCCAAACTATGGAAGGAGCCTCGGTGTCCATTAAAAGATGAATGGATAAAGAAGATGTGGTCCATGTATACAATGGAATATTACTCAGCCATTAGAAATGACAAATACCCACCATTTGCTTCAACGTGTATGGAACTGGAGGGTATTATGCTGAGTGAAGTAAGTCAATCGGAGAAGGACAAACAGTGTATGTTCTCATTCATTTGGGGAATATAGATAAGAGTGAAAGGGAATATAAGAGAAGGGAGAAGAAATGTGTGGGAAATATCAGAAAGGGAGACAGAACATGAAGACTCCTAACTCTGGGAAACGAACTAGGGGTGGTGGAAAGGGAGGAGGGTGGGGGGTGGGGGTGAATGGGTGACGGGCACTGAGGGGGGCACTTGACGGGATGAGCACTGGGTGTTATTCTGTATATTGGTAAATTGCACACCAATAAAAAATAAATTTATTAAAAAAATAAAAATAAAACAGTAGGGATTAAAAAAAAAAAGAACATGTCTTCTGATGGTGGTAATTTTACACCTTGGAAATTCATTAAAGAGAAGGAAATGTTTGCACACCAGCTATGCTAGAGCTCCACATGGCTTAGTCTGTGCTTGGTCAATCAAAAATGTCAAATCAAATCCAAAAAACCATTGAAAAGCAATCAATGTGTTTTTCCAGTCTCTTGAGGAAACAGCAAGGGGAGAAGCACAATCCTATTCCATTGTAAAGACAGAAAAGATGCCATGTCTCTGGTCACTCTGTCTTCCACAGGCAGCAGCTCTGCCCTCCAGTGTCTGCCTTAGCTTCTCTGAGTCCCTGAACTCCAATCCTTTGGCTTGAGTTGATGTGGGTTTTAGAATTTGACTAACAGATGCCAAGGACTCTCCACTGAGCTCTTTACTCTAACACAGTGAGGTATTCCACTACAGAAATCAGGTTTTGCTGAGTTCATGGATGAGCCTGAATAAGAAAGAGATTTTATCAACCCTCGTAGGCAGCAGGATTTCTTGGCTTCAGAGCTTTCCATCCCTGTACAGTTCCTGTGGCAAGCGCCAACCATGACTCAAAAATCTGTTTGTCTCTGGTCCATGTCTTGGCATGTCCTGTGACTTTCTCAAGTTTATAGTTGAAATCAAGCTGTTGAAACAGTTCATAACTGGCCTGATGTCAAGTCTACCAGCAGCTGCCAGCTCTCAAGGAACCTGATAGGTGGGTCTGTCCAGGCCCAAAATGAGCCCCAGTATGTCTGCTGCCACTCTTCTTTTGCCTTCCATGGGGAACTAAGAACATGAGTGTCCATGGAAGTTGGGGTAAAGAATAACATCTGGTTTGCTGTACTGTATGGAAGGTTTTAGACTTTTCTGTTAAGTGGACTTACATATCACCACATATGTCTGATACTGTGCATTGAGTCCCAATCAGTTGTGTTCTTTCAAATTGTAAAATGAATCTCTTTGTGATCTCTACTATGTTTATGGCAGACATTACTAGTTTCCAACAATATTTACAGTTTTCCTCCTTTTTCTAGAAACAGGAAGATTACCTTTCTGAGCTCCCTTTGCATTTAAGTGGAAGAACAGTGTGTGATTCACCATGTTTTCTTCTCCTGTCTTGGCTAACCCTGAAGGCTTATGTTGTGATGGAGGTGCCACAGATCAAAGAAATCTGGAATTCTGTGCTACCTCTTGTAGGAGTGTTATCATCCATGAGAATACATCAGGCTTCGTGTGAGAAACAGTTCTGTTTTGTTAGACACTGAAAATTTGGTGCAATTTGCTGTAGAGCATAATCCAAGCTATACTGGTCGGTAGAACATCCTTCCATTTTTGGGATATTTTTCTGAGGATCAAATGCCTTGGACTCAGCACACTTCTTGTGCTCATATTCAAAATACACTCTTGGTCACGTATTGGGTAATAAATAGAAAACAAGCTATGGACTCCAACTTGACTTTAGAGCAGCAAGCCTAGAAAATGGTGTGGAAAGCATTACCCAAGAATAACTGGGGACTATGTGGTCAATCTTTTCTCATTGTCAGCTCAAATAAACACAACTTAGAATAAAAAAGAAACTTATGACAATTCCAATATTTAATTCCATTCATCAAGGAAATATTGGTGGGAGAAAGGGACAAGGTAAAGAATACATTTTCAATGCACAGAAATATCTTTTAAATTTCTTCCTCTCCATTTCCAACACTTTGTCATTCACACAGACAGTAACAGCTCGGTGAAACTCTTGTCTCTTTTAATTTTTCACCCCGATCCCTAAAAATTCTATACCATCTGATACTTGCCAACATGTTGCTTCACTCAGGTGGCTGGGTTCTGTTTTCTGCTGTCTTCTCCTCTTTTGTTTGTTTTCTTTCTTCTTACCAGTTGTTGTTTGTCTTTCCAATAGAAGAGATTATATATATATGTATGTATAGTCTTATATATATACTACATATATATCAAATTACTATGCAAAATTAGCATGGATTTATGAGCAAGAATAAAAAATTCAAACTTTGGGAGGACTGTGGTGGTTTAGAACTTGAATCCCAGAGTCCTTCCTTCCCAAGATTTATTATTTATTAGCAGTATAAATTAGACAGCAGATTAACCCTTCTGATGTTAGTAAATGCATTTGTAAGATGAAATTAATGATTATATCTACCCCCACCAGATTATCATGTTGTTTTAGACAGATAGCCTAGGTAAATAATTTGGGACAGTATTTGACACGTAGTAAGAGCTTTCTTCTTTCCCTCTTCTTTCTCTTGGACACTAACCCACCACATATTATTCTCCACTGTCATTTGAGAAGCACTCCATTATATTAATTCACTCCATCCTTATAGCCACTTTGAACTAGATTGTATAGTCCTTCCTTTCCAGATAATGCCATGGAGAAAGAAAGGAAAAGAGGCAAAGGAGGCAAGATGAGTGAAATGCTCTGGGGCTCAATTTCTATCACTCTAATTTTTCTTTGAGTTGAGAAGGTAAACAAGCTTTCTGCCCTTACTGTCCCCTTTTCTATATTTCCAGGCTGGACTAGGAATCTAGTTAGGAGATCTATGATCCTTTAAAAATAACCATGAAGCAATCTGGCAAAATAAAATATGGACTAATGTGGGCCAGCTGTCCCATTGAATTTGACTGATGGACAAGATTTTACAAGCATTCCTCTTACAGAAGATGACTAGTGTATTAGTCTGCTAGGACTATATAACAAAATACCATAGTCTGGGCCACATAACCAACACAAATTGACTTCCTTACAGTTCTGGAGGCTGGAAGTCTAAGATCAAGGTGCTGGCAGGGTTGGTTTCCTTGGAGGCCTCTCTCCTTGGTTTGCAGACAGCTGCCCTGTTTCTGCTTCTTAATGTGGTTGTCCCTGTGTGCACAATTGTCTGTCTGTATCTTCATCTCCTCTTCATTAAGGACACAAGTCATACTGTAGGGCTTATCCTAATGGCCTCGAATTAACTATCACCTTTTTAAAGATCCTATCTTCAACTATAGTTCCATTCCAAGGAACTGTGGTAGGGCTTCAACGTATGAATTTTGGGGGAACACCATTTATCCATTTGCAACTATAAGGTATGAATATACTTTGTCAACTTGGTGATGTGTGGACTTTTTTGATGTGTGAGGAGGAAATTCATTGTTTTTAATGCAGAAGGCTCTACAGAAGTTCAATAATGCCAGTGCAAATTTAAGTCACATCCCTGGGAACTGGAAATTACTGTCCGTGTGTGCTGTCTTTGGAAGCTGTGGCAAGTAAAGCTCATTAATGTTCGCTTTGGTCATGATTTGATGATGAGCCAATGATGCATTACCAGCTCATAAAAGTCAACTCAGAAAATAGAACTTGTAATGATATATTGTGTGTGCTTGTGTGTGTGTGTGTGTGTGTGTGTGTGTTGACTGTTGTGACCATGACTTGAGAGGAAAACTAATAATGCCCAATGGAGAAAAAAAAAACACCATTTTCTGAACTCAATTTAAAGAAGAGGAACTAATCCAATGTTTAAGGAGGGAATACTTTAGTCTACAGTTTATTCTAAGGCCAGAGTGTTTAAAAGTGCTGTGGCCTCAATATGTCCAAGGATTGTTTGACACCATCTTTGTAAGAACCTATTGGATATTAAAAAAAAGTCCTCAAGCTATTTTATTCCTATAGAGTGTAGAGTGCTATTTCACAGTGGTATCAGCTATTTTGGGTTGGATATTTTCTGCTGCTCCTTTCCTCTTTGAAAGCAAAAACTGGAACCCCAGGAGCTCGAATTGTTATGAAAAGCAGAGTGTCGCAGGTGTGATGGCCGAGGTTGAATATGAACACGTCTTCTTTTATTCCTTTGTCAGCAGGTTTGGACCAGAGTGAAGGCCAAGGTATGGATAATAATGCAGTTCTGTCTCTCTTTATCCAATAATCTCACTTTCATGGGAAGATCTTTAATCTTAGAGTTCAGCATGCTCCAGTAATATGATGAAAGACACTAAGATAGAAGACAATTGTGAGCACAAGATGCTGCTCTCAGGGCCAGGAAGTGGGAGCTTGAAGGGCGAGCTTGGGTCTCCTGTGAAGCAGAAGCCCATAGCTGAGGGCAATGATGAGCACATATGTGTCCTTGGATTTTCTTGGACCCTGGAAGGTACAATTTGAATTCTTGTCTACTTAAAATGATGAGACACCTGGGTTGGCTCAGTTGTTTGAGCATCTCACTCTTGGTTTTGGCTCAAGTCATGATCTCAGGGTTGTGAGATTGAGCCCTGTATACAGCTCCATTTTCAGCATGGGGTCTGCTTAAAATGTTCTCTCTCTCTCTTTTCCTCTGCCCTTCCCACTCCTCCTCTCTCTCCTTCTCTCTAAAATAAATAAATCTTTTTTAAAAAAAATCTATTTTCAAAAGGATGATTTCTCCAGACAAAAGCCTTGTAATCTTTTAATGCTGTTGAAAGTGATCTTTGGTTCTGGTAGACAGTCTTTCCTTTTAAAACTAATAGTCAAGTTAGCCCAGTTGTGGGGATTTTAAAGTTACTTTAAGCTTTTCTGTAATGATTTAATGATAAATAGCTTTAGTAAAAGTAAAGGACTCTAAAAGAACACTCACATTCAATGAATCTTTGTAAGACTATGCACGCTGTGAGTCTCTGGCCCCACGCTCCTTCTTTACACTGATACCTGATGGATCGCCCTCTGTCTACAGCTTTAGTTATTATCCATGTATTATCTTTTCTCCTGCCTCCTCGTTTCCTCAATCTCATTGAATCTAATCCTCGAGTATGGAGTTGCTTAAATGGGATGATCTGTTTTCAGCGCATAATAAACACAGAAAGCCTGGGAGTCCACCTAGATGATGTTTAAGGCATCATCTTGTTCAAAATCCTATGTCTCATCTCCATAACATATGTACTTCTCCATTTTATCCCACAGACAATATAATTCTTTGATCCATACTTCGATTGAAGGAGCTTCAGTGTTTGACTATTTCTGGGGTTCTGTGTCTCTTATAGTCTGCCAAATGCTGCCAGGATTGTTTTCTATAGGATATTTCCTTGTTTTCATTAGTTTTAAGGCAATGAAAGCTTTATAGCATTTCCAAAATAAGTAAGGCTCCAATATCTGAGTAGGCAAAGCACTTGGCAAGTCCCAATATTTAAGAGATTGTGAAGTGTGTTCTAAATTTTTCCTTGTTTCACTCCCCCTCCCCATACTAGGTGAGCAATGATTTTTCCCATCCTTTCATCATTTGTTTCCCTCCGTGGCCCCCTGAGGCTTGCGGCCAGACGTTAGGGAGGTAGTCTCTCTGAATGATAGCCTGTTCACTGCCAGCATTTCCCCGGGAGGGGCTGTATTCTCTTTACAATCCAAACAACCAAACCAGAATAAAAATCTCTGCAATTTTTCTGGCCTATAAACAGCATGCCTTCCTTGGTTCACTTCCTGACACCTCCCCAGGCTGTTTGGGTTTCTGCAAACATCCTTATTGGCTTCAGGAAGGGTGGGATGCAATTGTTTAGTTGTTCAAGGAGTTCTGAAGTCTCTCTCATCAGCCGGCAGTTCCTTAAGGAAATCGGGCCAGAATGGGTACTCTGGAGGGAGTGAGGCAGGGAGCATAATGAAGATGGAAGCCAAGATGAACTCTTGCACCAAAGTGCAGATCTGGAAGGGTTTGGTAAAAGCAATCATGTTTCATTTCTAACAGGCTTGTTCACATCCAGCCACTCAGAGCAAAAGCACAATCACACTCCAAGCAGCCTGTGATCCACTCTGCCAGCCTGCCACGGGGGATCCCTTCAAGGGGAAAGGGCCCACATCTTTCTCTGCTCAAGAGTCGGGGCAGACCTCAAAGGGGGGTTAGGTCACTCAGTGTGGCTTCCTGGGTGTCAAGAGCTGGACTGATACGAGAACATATTCTGTCAAGGACAAGAGCATGTCAAGAAACCACAAGAAAAAAGGGTTCCCTTTTCTTCTTTCTTTTCTTTTTATTTTCATCCTTTTTTTTAAACAGAAGAGCAAGCAATAAAGACTAAATGGACTATCTCTCTACTCTTTGTCCTCCTTCTGACAAGAACAGCTGTGACATTATGAATGACAAAGAAGGAACAATTTGCAAAGACACCAAGCCAAATTATCAAAACGGAGTCTCTAATTTACACATGGAAAAACGCGTGACTTTGGGGACATTCTTGGAACAAATACAGATTTGCACTGGTAGTTGGATATCTGTGCACCATTGCATTTCTGCCGTGTTTAATTTTGCCATTGCACAAATGTCACTAGGCTGAAGCCCACTGGGCATGTATAGTTATGAGCCACGCATAAGTTCCTGGACAGCTGATAATTCAATTTTGAACCTTCCTTTATTGATAGTACGTTTATAGACCACAAAGTAGATAGAAATTCATTAATATATATTTTTCTACTTTTTCAATGTGACAATGTTATTTTGTACTGTGTTGTAGGTTTTTTTTTTTTTTTTTTTTTTTTTTATAATTATAAATTTGTATTGGTGTTCGAATTTACCAACATACTTAATAACACCAGTGCTCATTCACGTCAAGTGTACCCCTCCGTGCCCGTCACCCATTCACCCCCACCCCCAGCCCCTCCTCCCCTTCACACCCTAGTTCATTTCCCAGAGTTAGAAGTCTTTATGTTCTGTGTCCCTGTTATGATATCTCCCAACATTTCTTCTCCCTTCCCTTATATGCCCCTTCCACTATTATTATTATTCCCAAATGAGTGAGAACATACACTGTTTGTCCTTTCCGATTGACTTACTTCACTCAGCATAATACCCTCCTGTTCCATCCGTTGATGCATAATGGTGGTATTTGTTGTTTCTAATGGTTGCTGAGATATTACCAATTGTATACATAAACCACATCTTCTTTAATCCATTTCATCTTTCGATGCGGCACCGAGGCTCTTCCACAGTTTGGCTTTGTGGACATGGCTGACTAGAAACCTCGGGTTGCAGGTGCCCCGGCGTTTCATTGCTTCTGATTCTTTGGGGTAAATCCCTAAACAGTGCAATTGCTTGGTCATAGGGCAGGTCTATTTTTAATTCTTTGAGGAACCTCCACACAGTTTTCCAGAGTGGCTGCACAGTTACATTTCCCCCCAAACAGTGTAAGAGGGTCCCTTTTCTCGCATCCTCTCCAACATTTGTTGTTCTGCTTATTAATTTTCCATTTCCACTGGTGTGAGTGGTATCTTCATTGGGGTTTTGATTTGGTATTTCTGATTGGCAAAGTGATGCAGTGCATTTTCTCATGTGCTGTTGGCCATGGTCTATGTCTCCTCTGTGAGATTTCTCTTCATGTCTTTTGCCCATTAATGATTGGATTGTTTGTTTTTTTCTTTGGTGTTGAGTTTAATAAAGTTCTTTATAGATTTGGAAACTAGCCCTATATCTGATATGTTATTTGCAATATCTTCTCCCATTCTGTAGGTTGTCTTTGAAGCTTTGTTGACTGTATCCTTTGTAGTTTGCAAAAGTTCTTATCTTGTGTAGTTAAAAGGTTTTTAATGAGTTATCCATCACTAGGTATAAATGGTTTTTTTTTATTTATTTATGATAGAGAGAATGAGAGAGAGAGAGAGAGAGAGAGGCAGAAACACAGGCAGAGGGAGAAGCAGGCTCCGTGCACCGGGAGCCCGACGTGGGATTCGATCCCGGGTCTCCAGGATCGCGCCCTGGGCCAAAGGCAGGCGCCAAACCGCTGCGCCACCCAGGGATCCCCCATCACTAGGTATATGCAGAATATTTAACAAAGCTTATTCAGTATATTTTCATGAGTTTATAGTGGGGGTGCCTTTAAAATTCAGGAGTCCTAGGGATCTAAAAAGTAGCTTAGAATATAGCTCAAAACTTAAACGATGGTACCAGCAGATTCTAAATATTCTTTTCTCCATCTCTAAACGATTCTGAATTGGGTTCCAGTGTTTATCGGGTTAGGTTCTGGTCCAGTGGTTCCTGTGACTCACTCTGTGACCTCAGGGAAGTCTTTGTTTTTTCTACCCCTTGTATCTGAGGATGGTATTCTTCAGATGGAAGTTGTCAGACAGTTCTCCCAGGGGCCCCTCAAGCTCTCAACTTAATATGTAAGCCAGATACTTTCACTAATGTAAATTCTAATTTCCTGAGACTAGGACTCCATCTAATGAGGGAAGCTGAATAGTAGAATATTATGCTGTACTGTGTTTCTTTTCTTTTTTTTTTAAGGGATTTTTTTTAAAGACAGATTTTTTATTTTTTTATTTATGATAGGCACACAGTGAGAGAGAGAGAGAGGCAGAGACACAGGCAGAGGGAGAAGCAGGCTCCATGCACCGGGAGCCCGACGTGGGATTCGATCCCGGGTCTCCAGGATTGCGCCCTGGGCCAAAGGCAGGCGCCAAACCGCTGTGCCACCCAGGGATCCCTGTACTGTGTTTCAATGCTGGTCACTTCCATTCCCCTCAGTGGACCTAACGGTTAGTTAAGGGTGTGTGTGTGTGCGTGTGTGTGTGCCCATGTTTGCACATGTGTAAAAATGGCATTATGATGATCCTTGTCTGTTGTTCACGAGTCAGTCTATGGTGAGCTTAGTTGGATATCAAGCATACCAAGATGTAGATAAGTTCCCTGATCTTCAGAGTTATTTAGAGGCTCCAGATGGTGCTGAGGAAGTGTTGTTAGGAAATTTTGTCTAGTCCTTGGTGATGAGTAGGGCAATGAGAGAGTAGGCCCTGGGCTGGCTAAGTTTTATTTATTCAGGGGGAACTAGAACATACATAGCAGGGCCCTCGGGCCTAGGATTTGGGATGGTGAGGGAAACAAATGTCATAGAATCGAGTAGAATCTCTTGAGTAGATATGCCATTCAGAGTTTGGGACCCTCTGATCATTATCAGTATCATAATGACTGACGTCTTTTTGTAGGTGTGTTATCTATTAGCTTTTCACCATATTTAACAGTAGAGCCAATAAATGGAGTTCCAAGGCTAGGGATGCTGTCAAACTTGCTGATTTATAAATATTTTAATATTGTGCTTGAATAAACCTCATCTTTCCCAGTCTCAGTCTCAGATTCAGCTTTGCTTTTGGTTAGAGTATTAATAAAAGGTGACGGCAACATCCACTTACGATTCCTATTCTTGTCAAGTTTGGTTTGGAGTTTTCATTATGTGTAGGTAATTATATTTTCTTTAACATTCTGTTACTTTTTTTGAATGCTACTTTTTTTTTTTTTATTCAGCGATTTAAAGGACAAAAGAATCTTTCCTGTCTAGGTTAATTTAATGAACACTTAAAAAATCTTCTTAAAGACAATATGGTGGAAAGAACCCAGGAAACAGTATTCTTGGCTTTAGGTCTCAATTCTGTCCCTGTGTGAACTTTGATGAATCGATCTCATTGGCTATCACTTTGTTTGTTTGTTTGTTTGTTTTTAATCTAGATGGGAATAAAACCATGTATGCATTCCTTCAAAAGTTGTGGTAGTCAAGCGAGATCTTTGCAATGCTTTGTGATAATGGTTACATTTTTGAGATTCACACTTGTATCCATTACCTATAATAAGGATGACCACAAAGCATCAATGGCATATAAGTTTGAGAGTTTATTGTTTGCAAGTCTGGGACATTTGGCTGGGGGGTACCAACTGAGCAATTCTCAGTTCTGCTTGAATCACTTATGTGGGCATCAGCTAGCTGTCAGCTAATCTAAGATGGCCTTGGAGGGGACAATTCTGGTTGACTGCATTTCTCTCCTTCAGCAGGCTTAGACATGTTTTCATGATGAAGGTAAAGTGCCAAAGCAGGGGTGACCCTGATGGCACAAGCAATTTCAGGCAAATCTCTGCTTGTGTCCCATTTGCTAGCATCCCATTGGTCAAAACAAGCCCAGAGTTTAATGACACAGTGCTAGGGAACCACACCATAGGGGTGTGGATATAGAGGAAGAAAGAGCACATCTTTGTGATATGCCATAGTACTAAATTAGGGAGAGTGGGCAAGGTTAGAGCAGAAGTAAGATTATCCGTGAATTGATCATTGTTCTATTCAGGCTGGGCAAGAAGAGTACATGAGGATTCATTATACTATTCTGTCTATATTCCCATAATAGAAAGGTAGATCAAAAAGGCCCAAATACATTTGGGAAGCCTAAAGCAGGTTTTCTTGAGACCTTTCGGTGGATACATTATTCTTCCATGTTCTTTTCTGGTTCTCATTAGGCTGAACCAGATCATAATGTCATGATTCTTCCACATGGAGGCTGGCCTGTGGGTGGGGAGGGCAGTGGGGGAAGGCACAGATTTCTGAACATATTGGATTTTTTGCTTTCTCTATTTTGACATTGTAGTTCTGCCCTCAATTACCAAGTTTCGATCTAAGAATTCTTCCTACCCATGCCTGCCTTCCTTTTCTTATGAAGCACACGACAGACATATTGTGCATTTGTGTGTCATACACCATATAGTTACTTATACACTTTGATTGTTTGAGCATGTGATAATTTCAACCTGCTAGTGTGAGATGTTCCTTCTTCTTTCTTCTTTCTCTCTTTCTCTTTTTTATTTCCTTTCTTCATGCACCTATTTTAAAAAATACTAAACTTCTGCCAGGAGCAGACACTGGGCTAGGTCTTGGTGATAAAAGGGGGAGCAGAAAAACAGATCTGCTGTCATCGAGGCTGTAGTATATTATTTCAAGCTCTAATTCATAAGACGTGCAAAACTCTGTTGTGGTTTAGATCCATCAGAACACTGTTTTCATCATATGTAGATGGTAATCCTCTCTTTCTAATGACAAAATTCCTGTAAAAAGTCTTCTGAAACTCAGAAGCCACCTTCTGTAAATCCAAACCTTCAATCATTCCGTACTTCCAAATCTTTATATTTCAAGTCATAAGTCTAATTCTTTTTTTCCTGAACATAATTTTTAGAGTCAAATATTTGCAAATTGCAAATTTGGACCATGTTGAACAATTCACATACATGAGGCATTACACTCAAAACTCAAGAGAGGTGGGCCTGGTTGTGTTCATTTTCCTGATAGTGCAGGAAAATAACAGACTATATCAAATTATTGATACAGTTTCATCTGAATTGGTTTTCCTTTTACATTTGCTTTCCCAGAAAATCTTTCTTTTTGTGGCCTTTCTCTCTCTTTAGTATGATGCCTTCATGAAAATAAAGCTGTCATGTAGAGAAGGGACGGTCTGTGTCAAAGCAAACACTACCTTATATTCAAGGTTGCCCTTTTATTTCACTGCCAAACCTACTTATGTCCTAAAAGTGCCATTTTGAATGTTGGCAAACTTGAGAGAACCAACTCTAGGACAGGTACCCCCAGGGTGGTAAGTCCAGCTGGGCAAGAAGACATTAATTCATCTTTGAAATGTAGCCAGGCCCCTGCTAATCCCAAAACGCATTGCACACTGGAATAAAAGCCCCCTTTATGGCAAATGAAGGTGTATTTCTGGTCTGTTTCCCACCAGGATCCATTTGTAACTGCCAGTAGCTGCTCAGAAGATCAATGGCACCTAAAACGGTTTTGCTTAATTGAGGAAACCCAGCCCACTGTCAGTTCCAGGTAATGGGGAGTCTTTTCTCAATTTTTGTTTTAAATTGAATTTTATTTCTGGTAGTTTATGAAGAACTCAGTCTTTATGATCCCCTTAGGAGCAGATTCTGTTTTGTACCAGGGTTATTTCCAAGAAGAGAGACAGTTCGGGCTGGAGCCTGTGTGCCCTCCAGCTGGCTTCTTCCACAGTCTCCTTGTGGAGAAAAAAACCCACTGCAAACAAATGCAGGAGGGCTAGTGAGGGCGATGCTATACATATGCATTAAAGTGTAAGGGCAGTAGGTCTTCCCAGCTGTTCACTAAATGCTTCCGCTCCAGGCACCACGGGTGAGCTTGTTAACCCTTCACCTCTGCAGAGGGGGATTGGCAAGGGTGAACTACTGGTGTTCTTTTGAATCTACAGCTATTTGTGGTATCAATATGCTCATGATGGGCCCAGATGGTGATAAAGGATTTTAGTCATGAGCATCTTTGAGCAGGATTCATGTGCCATATTGCAAAGTAAAGGAGCAACATTGTGGTTTAGCTTTTCTAGTTTATAGAATGGGCTTTGGATGGTGGAGGCTTGGATTTGAATCTGGGCTTTGTGACGTTCTAGTGATATGACTGCTGTCAAGTTATTAACCACTGAGTCTCATGTTCGTTGTCTGCAGAACCTGAATGACACTTTATATCCCTATTTCTAACAGTGTTTGGGGAGTAATTAAATACCTCCTGTAAAGTGGAGAGTGTAATGTTTTAACAAAGGGTGACTTTTATAAATACTGATGATGAGGAGGATGAGGAGGATGAGAAGGAAGAGGTGGAGGAGGATGAGGAGGAAACTGAGTACGATAGCAATGAGCATGATAATGAGAGATGGCTTTCCAAAGTCCTGTGACCTGGAGAAGCAGCTCCACAGAGGTGAATTAAATGCCACTAGGCATCCATTTATCTCTTTTGTTTTAAACTATCCAGATCTTTCTCTATGGAGGGCGAGCTTCCATATCTGTGTCTCCTTTAGTAGGTACCAGTGACCTCCTCCTGGCCTCTTCTCTGATCTGAGTCAAGCAGGCTATTGACACGGTGGTTGGTGTAGCACTTCTACCCCTGTCTCTGTAGTTGGGTATTTTCTCCACTGCTCTTTTTTCATATTTTATGAACTGAATCTCCAATAACTTTAATGGGGTCTCATCCTTGAGACCAAAACTCTATCTAAGCTCGTGGGCAAATGCGTTCCGCGTGCCTAACAAGACTGCATGCCAGGTGTCTGCTGCCCACCCCTTCTCCCCGAGGCATTGCTCCCACTGATTGTGATATGGTGCTGGCTCAAAGCAGAGGTCTGAATCTACAGCCCACAGGCTAAATCTGAACTCCTGCCTGTTTCTGTAAATCAAGTTGATTGGAATGGCTGGCCATTTGCTTACATGCTGGGGAAGCCTGCCTCCTCCTCCAACACAGAACCGAGTAGTTACACAGACCTGTGGCCCACAAAGCCAACCGTATTTACTCTCTGGGCCTTTATGGGTAAAGTTTACTGACTCCTGGTTTTGAAAGTTAGAAGGGCTGGACTTTTGGTCACAGCTCCATTATTCAGCATGTAATGTGGGCCAGGTCTCTGTGGAAATAGGAACTTCCTTCCTCAATCTCCTAAATTTTCAAATCAGGTGATAGAATTATTGCCTACTTTTTTTCCAGATTGCAATGTTGAAAAAATAAGCATTTTCAGAACAGCATTATCAGGAGTTTTGAGCTTTTGTGACACCTCATTCTCAAGTAGTTTTGCTATATCTACTAAGCCATGAGGGTGAGTCCATACAAGCTACTTTAAGAACCAGATCACAGGCTACCTTGTCCAGCTGTCCCTGGAACCAAATGATGTCACTATGTGCAAGTGACAGAACAGGAGCAGAACAGGACACGGAGCTAGGTGTGATAATATGCAGAGAGACATGAGACCACATGTAGAGAAAGTAAGGAAAAAAAGGATCAAAAGAGAATATAGTTAAATTTAGAGAGAAACCGTTGGAACATGGCAAGAAATCTCAAAATCTTTCCTATCATAATTTCCTGGCATCCCTTAGACCCTGCAGAATAATAGGATACAAGGGAGGGAGGAACGGTAGGTGTTGCAGGGCTACGAGGAGCCGGGTTGGCTGGAAAAGAAGCAGGGGAACAATGCGTGGCTGGACAGGACAGGAGGTGTTTGTGTAAAGACAGACAGACTTTCAAATGCTGTTCTGTTATCTAGTTCCCTTCTATTCTAAGAGACTTCTGGAATGGGATAACAGTCAGCTGGAGCCAGAAACCCCCACCCAGGCTGAGGAACAAGGATGTGTGGCCGGCAAAGAATAATGGGCTACTGGGAGGTGCCAGTGAGATCAACGTCTAAATGCTAGTTTTGTGGGTGGAAGAGTGAACGTTTGGGAAGAGTGAGATGATTTTGTTTCACTGGAGGAGTTAGAAGTAAGTAGGGCTGTGGTATTGCAAGACGAGGATATAAAAATAGCTAACTTGAGACCTCAGTGTGTCCACGAGAGTGCCGTGGGAAAGTCGGTGTTGCGGGGGGAGAGAATGGGTCTCAGGTCCCATCTGTCACCATCTCTGTGAATGCGACAATTTCCTGAAGCTCAGCTTTCTGATCTATAATGTTGGGTCAGCTGGGATGGAGCAGAGACTTGATGAAATCTCGGGATGCTTCTACCTCCAAAAATGCTACTGCTTTATGTCTGTCTGAATCACATCCGCATTTCACTGATGGTGGCTCATGTCTCTCATCTCTTTCAATCTATCTATCATCTATCTATCTATCTATCTATCTATCTATCTATCTATCTATCTATCATCTATCTATTATCTCTCTCTCACTATATATATATATATATATATATATATATATATATATATAATTTCTCTCTCTCATCTATCCATTCTCTACCATCTATCTTTAGAAAATACTGCCATTGCTTGTTTTGCCTTAGCAGGAATGAGATGCATTTTTCCCTGTGATTCGAAAATGTCTCTTGCCCTTAAAAGTTTGAATCAGTCCACACAGCTTCGTGGTTGGGAAAATTCTGATTGGATGAGTTCTGTTTTCTACTTCATTGTACAGAGTAAATACAATAAACAGGGGAAAATAATTCAAGCAAGTCACAGATAAAAACCAATATAACTTTGGGCATGTTTTAAAAAATTATACTTTGAAAGTCATAGAATGTACACCTTTGGGTAAAGCTCTGGGGAGAGGCAGGAAGGCAGAGCCGAGATAAGAAGAGAAATCTGCCATTTCTTAAGTGCTAAGCACTGCATCTGCATTAGCTCCTTTAATTCTTGTGCCTACCCTGGGACTTGCTGCTGCTCTGCACCCCCTGGAAAGAGGTGAGTTCTATCCTGGGGAAGCTAATGGGCTTGCTTGGGGAAGGGGTAAAGGTAAAATTTGGATGCAGGTAGGTAGTCCCCACCAGGTCTGTTCCTAATCATTGTGCCCCCTGCCCAGCATTTCATCATGGCAAAGTGCATTGATTTAAGTGCATTTCAATCCTCAGCTTTGTACTGGATGATGTGGCAAATATAATGACAGACCTGGCAGTCTCCAGCCCTACATCCTTATTCCTACTCTACCAGAAGGGTGAATTTGGACAACTTACCCAATTTTATTTTCCTGTTTGTTAAACGCAGACACAAATATATGCATCTCAGGGGACCACTGTATGGATTAAAGGAGTCACTCTTACCCATCAACTGGCACACAACAGGTACCCAGGTAATCATATGCATCTTCTATTCTCTTCCTTTAGCATCCAGAGTGTGCAGTTTTTGTTAGGAAATGTGGTGGGAATAGAAGAAGGCTAAGGGCTGGTACCAGCAAGTTTTCAGTTTAGTTGAAAGGAGAAGAGAACAAAATCATGCATACTAACACATTCCATTTGTCTATGCTTCCAGACTCCCAGGAGATACCAAGTGTACCAGTAGAGCAGGGACATTTATCAGAGGGATTCTGTTTGGATTTGGGCTTTGAAGATGAATGTGAATTAGTAGGAAGAAGATCATATGGGGCATTTCATACAAGGAAAAAGGACGAGGAATGCATGGGGACTTGCATGGGTCAGACCAGGTTTGAGACAATAAAAGGAATAGAATGGAGTTATTTTCAGGTTTAATAGGGTGTATGATGTTGGTGAGAGGCTGTCTGATGATGCCTTGCAGGGTGAAGCTTGACAGGAAATGCTAGGAAGTCTTCGTGGCAACTGCTGATGGAGGTTACAAGAACGTGGCAAGCACAGACCTGAAAGGTAGAGCCAACCCTGACACATAAACCCTGGAGGTTTATGGCTGATCTCATGGGGTAGGGGTGGGGAGGGGAATTAGAGGGACCAGACTGGTGACTGAGTGTGACCAGGTGGGTGACCGGAAGGTTGGCGATCTCTATGGTGTGGAGGGGAAGGTCTGAGCTGCTTCTGTGAATTACTTTGAAAGTCTTTTAATGGCGTTTCAAATGTCACTCAAAGGTTAGTCTTTCCCACATTTCAATTGGTCCCAGAGGTCCTGAGAACATACTTTGGAATTTGATACATGTCAGGAAGGGTGAAACAATCTTCTTCTAAAATAAGATTTCTAAGTATCTTGAAGCATCAGAATGTGCTGTTCTTTATTAGCCATCCTGGAATAACTGGAAATATTTTGCTTAAAGGTATATGTGTTTGTTTTCTATTGCTACTAAAAAATTACTCTATAGGTTAGCTGCTGGAATGCACATGTATTATCTCACAGTTTCTGTGGCTCAGGAACCTGGGAGTTTCAGGATGTTTCCATCAATATGATGCCTAGGGCTACCTCCATCTCAGGCTTCCACACAGACGCAGGACCTACTTCCAACCTTACTCAGTTGGACATCCCCGAAGGGCTGCCTCCCAACATGGCAGTGGCTTCCCCATGCATGAGCCACCCAACAGAAGGCAAGGGGAAGGGGCAGCCACTGTCTCTGATCTCATAAGGGTCATCTGATCCCTTCTGCTATGTCCTGTTGGTTAGAAGTGAGCCAGCAGTTTCCGTCCACATCCAAAGGGAGGGCATGATGCAAGGGTGAGGACAGCAGAAGGTGGGGACCCCTAGGGCCATATGTTTCCAATGTAAAGTCTTCTGTCTTGTGCTTCCCAGCAGAGCTTGAAGCTGGTCTATTTCATTATCAACATTCAAGGCTCCCCCAACAACCATATATTAAGGTCCTACTATGTACAAAGCCCAAGTGAATCAGAGTCCCTCTCCCACATCGCCGCCTTAGAAATGTGAGTTACCATGTGAGAGTCAGATCAAATGTAAAGCATTGTCTTATATGCTTTCGCACGTAGGGGGAGAAAACAGTTCTTAGGATTTTACACAAAGAAAGATGGTGTCCTTGTTGATGGTTCCTGAACATGCTATTATCAAGAAGATGCTTTTTACTTTCCTTCCAGAAACTGAACAAAAGATGTTGAATCACAACAGGCGGTGCCATTTGCATATGCTATACTTGCTCTTTCAAAAATAATTAGTAGTTTTTGTATGGAGTGGGCCCCCTAACTTTGTTCCTAAAGTCCTGGACTGTCTATAGCCATAGGACCCTGAACACGCCTGGTCTTCTCAAAACTCCAGAACTGAGTAGATGTCAGTAAGAATACTTTTCATCAAATCATGTGCCCTATTAGTTTTAGAAAGAATTTTAAGAACCTTTTGTCTTTCCGTTGCTCACATTCACATTTGTTTTGTTTCATCTGCAAGCATATTCATGTGTTTTAGTGACTCATTCATATGGTTTGGGATTTTTTTTTAAGATTTTGTTTATTTATTCATGAGAGACACAGAGAGGCAGGGACCTAGGCAGAGGGAGAAGCAGGCTCCCTGAAGGGAACCTGATGCAGGACTGGATCCCAGGACCCTGGGAATCACAACCTGAGCCAAAGGCAGATGCTCCACCACTGAGCCACCCAGGTGCCCCAAAGATTTTTTTTTTAACTGAAAAGAGGCATTGGAACATTGGGAGTCTTCTTTACATTAGGTTAAAGTTTAAGGGGTTTAGCGATTGAGTAATAGCCTAAAAATAATATTTTCTAAGAGTCTGAAAAAAATCACGTGGATATCAAGAAAAAAATGCTTATCACTACATGGGTCTCATCAAACTAAACTTGAGTCAGAATAGAGTTTCCAATTTAAACAGGTTCCTTGAAGAGCCTCATTTTGCTTACCATGCATCCTTCTCAGGTGAGATGACTTTCCATTATTAACTCTTAGATAAATTGAATACATTTCCCTCTGTGAAGGTCACCCTTAATTATCAGGGCTTGCCTAATCAGGAACCTCTCTCTCCCTTTGTGTTGAAATAGCTGATTGTCCAAAAACACTTGCATAATATCCTTTGCATTACTCTTTTCCCACTTGCGGTAATCAATCACCCTGTTTGCTTTTTAAATGAGAATATTTGTAACTTACAGTGATTTAACCGCTATGGGGGATAGTAAGATAGGAGAATATTTGAAAATGTTTGGAAAGCCCTTCCACATCCTTAAATAAACACATATTTTGTAAAAGCATAGTATTTTCTTGTCTTATTTTAATCTTTTTTTACCTTAATGAGAAATCGATTTCACAGAGTCTATTTGGACGTGAGTGTATTTCCCTGCTCTCAGAGTTGCAGATAGCCTAGTGTGTGCTCCCACCGTATCAGAGGAAGCTTTGTTCTAAACACATAGGGGAATTGTGCTGAGGTCCCACTGGGCTCTGGTAAGCACAGCTGCAAGTAAGTCGATACATTTGGGCCAGGCCTCAGATCCACGGCTGGCCCTGGGCTGGCAGCTGGCCTGTGCCTCAGTATGGAACAACAGTCCGACTCCAGCAATACCGGTCCCGACTCTGGAAAATCCTGGGCAGATGGGGACAAATGCTTTAGGGAACAACTGGTTTGAAAGAAGAGACTGTTTGAAACTCCCAGCTGTGAAGGCCATTTGTGAGAAAGACTCCATGCTAGGGTGAAGGTCAGAAACAGCTGTTGCCTGGGGTTTAGATTTCAAACCAAAGTAAATTGCTGGCTCCAGGACAGGAGTTTGATCATATATGGATTTGTTGAAATTCAGCTGTTGACTTCTATGGGATATGGCTTTCGTCACCAGTCCACAGGTCTGTTGTCATTTCAGGCTTTACCAGCTAAAGGCAGAGCACACCCAATAATCCCATAGACCCATCTGAGCTACTGAAAGACTATCTCTCATATCCAGGCGGGTCATATCCGTAGCACCTGCATAACACCTAATATTCCATAGACTCTAACCACGTGTGTTTGTTAAGTGAAAGAATAATTATCTATGTTAGAAAACTATTTTTTCAGAAGATCTGTGTGGAGTGGGAAGGGTACTTCCCTACATCAGATGACAAAGTAAAGGTGTAGTTTCCTTTGCTTTAAGAAGTCACATAAAGGGATCCCTGGGTGGTCCAGTGGTTTAGCACCTGCCTTCAGTCCCAGGATCGAATCCCACATTGCGCTCCCTACCATGGAGCCTGCTTCTCCCTCTGCTTCTGTCTCTGCTTCTCTCTCTCTCTCTCTCTCTCTGTGTCTCTCATAAATAAATAAATAAATAAAATCTTAAAAAAAAAGAAGTCACATAAAGGCAAAAAGGAGAACAAGGAAAACACACACACATATACACACTTACCAACTTTGGTGAAACTGTGAAATATGACTGAAGACACAATATATAAAAGAATGCACTGAAGGTCAAGGATGGATTCAGTAATATGTGGAACAAGGATATGTGCGGATTGCTGGCACAGCACGCTTTTCCAAGGCATTAGGAGCACATGGAGAGGTGAATTGAAAAGTCTTATCTCAGGAGAAAGGAGCTTCCTCAAATTATTTGCTTAAAAAATCAAGGAAGATGAAAATGAATGAAAATATGGCAAAGTTTGGCCATATTTTCAGATCATTTGTTATAGATCTCAGTTGTATAGAGAGAACCAAAAGCCAAAACAAAACAAAACAAAACAAAAAAAACAAACAACAAAACAAAACAAAACGAAACAAAAAAAACACCAAAAAAACTCATGATGTGTAATAAAGAGAATTCCAACCAGCCTGTAAGACAACTCTGCCTCATGACCCTTCTATAATGAACTGGTCTGGGATTAGGGGCATCAGCAGATTAGAATACAATATATTCCTTGTAAAACCATTATAAGAATAAAAGGATAAAGGAAAAAGGAAAAACTAATGGCAGATACAAGATAAAATATCATAAAGCAGATTAACATTGTGACTGGAGTGCCTGGGTGGCCCAGTTGGTTAAGCGTCTGACTTCAGCTCAGGTCATGATCTTGGGGTTTTTGGATTGAGCTCCAAGTTGGGCTCCCTGCTCAGCAGAGAGCCTGCTTCTCCCTCTCCCTCTGCCCCTTTCCCTGCTTTTGCTTCCTCTCTCTCAAATAAAATAAAGCTTTAAAAAAACTTAAAAAGATTAAAAAAATAGAATTGTGACCAAAAATGTCCACAGATGTAAAAACAAAAGAAAGGAACAAGGATGAAATAATCTAAGCAATGGCCTCTATAAAACTGGAGCAGACAGCAGAGATATGAGAGCTGAGGGCAAAAATAATGACATGAAAGAAGATAAACATGCATTGTGAGGGCTGTAGGGAAGAAATGAAAAGAAAAATAAAACCATCATCAATGAATATTTTATTGGAAGCAGCACAGAGATAATACACGCTACTAAAAAAAATACAGTAAGAGATAAGAAAGATAGGATTGGAAGACACATGATATTCAAGATATGAAAAACTGGGGTCCCTAAAAGATTAAATCAAAATAATACAATAGAAAAAATATTTAAGGATATAAGAAGATACCCCATTTCAAAAACTAAATAAAATCTACTGATTGAAAGGAAAAGTAGAGTTCCAGGAGAAATTGACACAAATTGATATACTAGAGATATCCTAGTAAGTTTATTGGATCAAAGAAAAGGAAATAATTTTTTGGCAAAAATTATTAAGCAAAAATCCCCCTAAGAATAAAGCATTCATACTGGTCTTGGACTTTATAGCAACATTCAGTTCCACATAGGGAATCACAGGGAATAATGCATTCAGGAGACATAGGCAAAATGAAGAAAAAAAAATGTTTACAGTAAAAGAATAAGTAAATTTCTAGCAAATGCAGACAGAAATAAATCCAGAGGTCATGGTTTTATATCAGACTTTAAACAACACTAACAAGATAAATGTAGGCACTTGAAACAGTAAAGAGTACAATTGACAAGGAAGACAATTACAGAACTCCTGTACCGAAGAAAATAGCAGAATTATTTAAAAGGTAAATAAACATACATGTAAGCAGAAATGCCAGGAGAAACAGACAAATGGGCAGACTTATGGGTAGAAGGATACTTTGATTCATTCTCTTAGTTCTTCATAGATCAAGCAGACAAAAAGTAACATTTAATAAAGGATATCTAATTGAAATCAATCAAAAGTCTATCCATAAATAGAATATATCTTCTTTTCCGGTGTCATTAAAATTCTCAAAAAATTTCATCAAAAAAACCCAACACACTAATTTCCAAAGAATAAAAATTGTGTACATAACATTCCTGATCATAATAAAACAAACAAAAAAAGAAATCACTATCCTTGGTAAATGAAGAATAAAACAGCAATAAAAACCATGATGATAATGACAAAATAAATGCTTTGTAAGCTGCCACTGAAGAAAAGAAAAAATAGATATGGAAACGGAAGGATATCTGAAAAATAAGGAAAATAACAAAAACTGATAGAAGTGATAAATAAATTTAAAAGCTAGATCTTTGGGGGCTGCTGGGTGGCTCAGTGGTTGAGCGTCTGCCTTTGGCTCAGGTCATGATCCCAGGGTCGTGGGATCGACTCCTGCATCAGGCTCCCCACAGCGAGCCTGCTTGTCCCTCTGCCTATGTTCCTGCCTGTCTCTGTGTCTCTCATGAATAAATAAACAATCTTAAAAAAATGAAATCTAGATCTTTGAAATAAAAAAAAGAAGCAAAAATATAGATGTGTTGTTGGCAAATCCAGTTAAGACAAACAGTGGGAAAGCACAAATGCATAAAATAATAGGTAATAATTACAAGTAAGCAAAAATTAAAGAATAATAGCAAGTTACTTTCCTTATTTCTACATAAGTAATTTCGCACTTAAGTAGATGATTTGTCAAAACTAACCCTCCAAAAGGGAAACATTTAAAGAGATCAGTTATTACAGACGAAATACAAAAAACTTTCAAGAGCTACTTTTTGAAAAGAAGAAGCAGGCCCAGATTATTTCATAGGGAAATTCTACCAAACATTTAAGAAATAGATAATACCAACATTACTAAGGTATTTTAGAGTATATAAAAAGGAAAGAAAATGAGCAACTTCTAAATTCTTTTAATGTATTTGGCATTATCTTGTCAACCTTAATAAAGATAGGATACCAGAAGAAAGCTACAGATGCAATCATCTTCATAGGTGAGCAATATTACAAATACAATTGAGCAGCACTATAAAAGAATAAAATAAATACAGTGGAGTTGTTTCAGGAGTTCAAATTCAAATTCAGATTTAGAGAAAAACGGTGAGATCATTTCCAAATGTGCTGAGAAGACTTTTGCTAATATTCATTATGCATTCTTGATTAAAAGAGGCATAAGGGATAAATATTTATAAGAGCTCATACGTGTCAGCCCCAAAGGCAGCTACATGCTTATTAGACATATATCCTATTAAAGTGAAAAATAATCAAAAAGTGTACCTGCTTATCATGATTGTTATTCAGCATTGTTTCAAAAATGCTAGCCAAAGGTATATGATGAGATAGATAGAGAGAGAGAGAGAGAGAGAGAGAGAGAACTAAGGGATGTAACCATTGCAAAAAAGAGATAAAATTATCTTTATTTGCACATGATATGACTGTTAACTGAAACATCCAGGAAAGCCATTGGAAAAACCATAGGTAAGGTGCCAGGTAGAAGATTTACATGCACAGATCACACATACATATATCACCCCTATGCAGTCTCTGTGCATATAAACAAAAACCAGTAGAAAAATGGTAGAAGAAAGGGCTTCATTAAAATAGTGACCAAAAAGACTAAGATTATGTATACAATGGAATATTCCTCAGCCATTAGAAACGACAAATACCCACCATTTGCTTCAACGTGGATGGAACTGGAGGGTATTATGCTGAGTGAAGTAAGTCAATCGGAGAAGGACAAACAGTGTATGTTCTCATTCATTTGGGGAATATGAATAATAGTGAAAGGGAATATAAGGGAAGGGAGAGGAAATGTGTGGGAAATATCAGAAAGGGAGACAGAACAGAAAGACTTCTAACTCTGGGAAATGAACTAGGGGTGGTGGAGGGGGAGGAGGGCGGGGGGTGGGGGTGAATGGGTGACGGGCACTGAGGGGGACACTTGTCGGGATGAGCACTGGGTGTTATTCTGTATGTTGGTAAATTGAACACCAATAAAAATTAATTTATTAAAAAAAAGACTAAGATGCATGGATATAATGTTAGTAACAGTTGCACACGAAAAACACATTAAAGCTGTACTGAAAGACACAAAATCAGTTTCGTACAAATAAAAGTTTGTTATATTTTAAATAGAAAAACTGAATATCATAAAGCTTTAGTTCTCTGTAGGTTAATCTATAAATTTAATGAGATTTAAATAAAATTACTGAAGAGTGTTTTCTTTGGGAGTCAGATAAGCTGACTTTAAAGTTTCTGTGGAAAAATAAACATATTCATTTAGCCAGGAAGTTTTGAAATAAAGGAATAAAGAGGGGCATACTTCTTATATTTAAAATAGTATGGTTTACTGTATAGATAGGTCAATGCGACCAAAATAGGCCCACTCTAATTATTTTGTATATTGTAAAGGTAGGATTTCAAATCAACGGGGAAAATAAATACGGCTTTGAAGCAATGATACCCAACATCTGGAAAAAACTAAAATTGGATTTCCTTTTTTATATCCAAGTAATTTCTTGATGAAAAATATTTATATGTATAATAATAAAATTAGAGAAATGTTTAGATAACGTGGAATAATCTTTAAAAAATAATCTTGGGGTGGCCCCGGTGGCTCAGCAGTTTAGCGCCACCTTCAGTCCAGGGCGTGATCCTGGAGACCTGGGATAGAGTCGCACGTCAGGCTCCCTGCATGGAGCCTGCTTCTCCCTCTGCCTGTGTCTCTGCCTCTCTCTCTCTCTCTCTCTGTGTTTCTCAGGAATAAATAAATAAAATCTTTTAAAAAAAATCTTGGCACAGACAAGCTCTAGAAATATAACCCCAAATCCATAAGTTATTTATTTAATAAAGGCCTGACAAACCTGGTTATGTAAAACTAAAGAAAATTATACATGGCAAAAGGATCACAAATAAAAGAAAAATTAAAAAAAAAAACCCGCTGGAACTCATTTTACAAAGACCTTAGTTTAAGACATAAAGAGCTCTTACAAATCTATTGAATTTATCAACGAGCCATTGGAAAAGTGGGCCTGCAATGAAAAAACTCAAGTGGCTTTTAGACATAGGAAAAGATGTTCAACTTCACTTGTAAGGGGTAGTCAAGTTAAATCTAAACTAAAGTAACATTTTTCACCTATCAAATTGACAACAACTAAGAGGTTTGATATCACAGGGATTCTGCAACCATGTAGAGAGACTGTACTGACTGTTTGGGGGGTACACAGTTGCACAGCCCTCATGAAGGACAGACAACCTCCGTTCACATGAGAAATATGAATCCCCTTCTAGGAACCAATAGTTCAGTAGTTCCAGTTTCTAGGAATTTATCCTACACACGTTCTCATACTTGCGCAAAATGAGCCACATGTGATGCTATTTATTGTAGCACTTTTTAAATAAAGATTTTATTTATTCATTCCTAAAAGACACAGAGATAGGGAGGGAGAAGCAGGCTCCCTGCAGGAAGCCCAATGCAGGACTTGATCCCAGGACCCTGAGATCACCACCTGAGCCTAAGGCAGATAGATGCTCAACCACTGAGCCACCCAGGTGTCCCTGTAGCACTTTTTTAAGGTAGCAATGGAGTGTCATCAGTCTAGAACTCATCCATAGGAAAATAGGAAACTGGTTAAATAACTAATGATACAACTACATAAGAGAAAATAAAGCATCTGTTAAAAAGAAGGAAGCAGCTCGATTCATACAGATAGGGAATGATCTCCAAGAAATGTTATATGGAAGAGGTGACAGGGCAACATGTTTGGAATGTTACCATCTGTGTAAGAAATGTATGTGTGTGTGTGCGCGCGTGCGAAAGAGATAAAGAGAAGTAGGGAGGGTGTGAAGGGAAAGAGAGAGAGAAGGAGGGAGAGAGGGAGGAAGGGAGAGAGGGAGGAAGGTTGAGAGAGAAGGAGGGAAAGTCTGACTTTCTATCTGAGATGATTCACAAGGAACTGGGGTCTGGGCATGGAAGGAAGACTCAGTTTTCCTTGACTTTGACCTTGTACCTTCAGAGTGGAAGCCTGTGCACATACTATGCACTGACTATAATGACAAAATGAAGTTCTAGGGAAAGCTTTTTCATAGCACTGTATCTCTTAATCATTACTTCTAGAACTAAGAAGGTCTTTGTCATATTTTAAAAACATGCTACGATTTTAACCGGTCTCTTCATGCTTGACCATCTGTAGAAATAGAAAAACTGCCAGCAACCTCTGAGAGATGCACGTGTGGACAGATTATTGCATTGCCTTACACTCCTTCCTTTTATCATGGTCTCGGTGTCCTGGGATTGAGCCCCGTGTGGGGTTCCTTGCTCAGAGGGGAGTCTGCTTTTCCCTCTCCCTCTCTTTTTGCTCCTCCCACCTGCTTGTGCTCATGCACTTTTGCTCTCAGATAAATAAATAATAATAAAAACGCTTTAAAAAAAACCTTCCTTCTCCTTTTTCCCTTACATAGAATAAAGTTCTAGCAACATGTTCCAAAATTCAAGGATTTTCATGCTCTACCCTTTGCTTAGCTCTCTGATCTCTGCCAGCACTTCCTGCTCCTTCCTGCTCCAACTTTTGGAGGGGGGATCTGTGCTCCCATTTCCCTTCTTACTTTCGGTTCTCTTGCTTCCAGCTCTGCATCATGTGCATCTTTTCTTAGAAACTCTTTTCCCTTTTGTATGTGCAACTTGTCAAGGCTGCCCTTGAAGACTGAGCTTGGGCATTTCTATCTCCGGCACCTGCACTGGCATCTGATCCTGTCCTGTGCTAACCTTGGTGATGCACACCGTACTATTGTTGCCCTGTTTGAGCTCCTTCCGAGATCAGGGACTCCTTAGGGACAGGAGTTCCACTGTAGTGTCCCCCGACTACAGGTCTGCAGTTAGTCACCGAGGCAGAACTTGAATTCAGTTCCTTGCTGCTGGCTCCCACACAGCCCAATTCCTACCTCCCTTCTTCCTGAGCTTACATTTCCTGATTCAGCATCTCCAAGTTCACCTTGACAAGTTCACCAAGACACCTTCTCACCTGCCTCCCCAGAAACTTGATGCGGTGGACTCTTCTTGACCTTAAGGAACACCTATATTTACTTTCCAATTCTTTGCATGTTTCAAAAAAATGTGTGACATTCCTGGATCCCTACCCTCTTCCCCTGCACAACCAACCATTCCCCAGACTCAGTCTCCACCTCTTAGGTGACTCCTCAGTCTGTCCCCTTCTCTTCAGCCTCACTGCTGAGATCATTTCTGCTACATGTGTTGGAATGTCCTTTGAACCTACCTCCCCATCCCCTGCGGCTCTTTCCTCCAATCTGTCCTGGGCTAAGCCACCATACTCCTCTCCCTGAGAGGCGGCTTCACCAGGTCATTCTCCTGCTCAGAGCCCTCCAGGACCTTGTAAAGGACAAACCTTGAGCCCATTGGTATGGCGGATAATGCCCTGCACCCCTGGCAGTTGCCCCCTTCTCTGGGTATGTCGCTTGTCTCTCTTTTTTCAACTTCAGTTCTTGAAAATTCCTTCTTGCACCTTTTAGGGTGCCTCACTCCCAACACATCCCCTCACACATCCTCGTGAAATTTCTACTGGGAATCCTTCCTTAACCCGACACATATAGGCCAGCACCCCTTCTAAAGTCACCATTGCATCCCCCTTGGCTGCTCTCTCTGTACTTTCTGTGCTCTGTTGTAATCATTTCTTTAAATGCAGTAAGTTCAGTGAGGGTAAGGATGTGGCATTTTGTCCCAGTTCATCCCCAGTCTGGTATACAGGGGGTGGTCAGCTAATCTTTGCTGGATCAACCAATCAAAGAATGAGAATGCATAATATCCCTAGCAAACCCGCGGGAGGCAGTGTTGGGATCCTTGAGGTTAACAGGTTGGAAGCAGCAATGGAGGGTCAGGCAGGAGGTGATCTGAGAAGTGTAAAGGATCTTGCTCTGTCTTCTCTCTCCTCTGTCTTGTCCATGGCTGCCATGCACACTTATCTAAACTGTCCCACTAAATTTTATGTATTTCATATAACATTGTTATATTATTACTATATGCATTATCACATAATTATAATATTACACATTGCAATGTAATATTATAACAGCATTAAAGAAAGTGTTAGAGACACATTTTATTTATAATCTCATTAATGTATTTGCTTTCTTCATTTTTTTGTGTTTTTTCTTCATATTTATTTTTATCTTTACATATCATAGTCATATTTTATATTCTATTTGTTCACTTCATATTTTACTGTAAGCCTTTCTCTACATTGTATATTCTTGAAGATAGTAAATAAGTGGGACTTTAGTTTCCTCTGTTCCAAGTTAAATAAGCTTGAATCTGCTAATGTTTTCTCAAGGGTCTTAGTTTCCATTAACTTAATCATTGTGGCTGCTCGTCTCTGGATCCTTTCCAGACCTAACACATTCCTCAAAATGCAGGAACCAAAGCCACACCCTAGAACATGCTGATCTCTGTTTTCCATCTCTGTAGAATAATCTGTATTGTTCAGCCATCATCTCATAGCAGGTGTGCCCTATTTTAAGAAAATGCAGTATTTAAAAATCCAAATTTGCAGTACAGATTAACTAGAGAGCAACTATTATTCACAAAGAGTTATTTTATGTCTATGTGTGTATATGTACGTATGTACGTATGTATGTATGTATGTATGTATGTATTTATTTGAGAGAAAGGGTGCCTATGACCGTGGGGGTGGGAAGGTGGGCAGAGGGAGAGAGAGAATCTTTTTTGAGAGACAGAATCTTAAGCAGGCTTCACACTCAGTGTGGAGCCCCACATGGGGCTCTATCTCATGACCTGGAGATCATTACCTGAGCCAAAAATCAAGAGTTGGACACTCAACCAACTGACCCATCCAGGCACCTCCCCTCCTTTTTAAAAATTTTTATATTATTTTAAAAGAGTTCTTTATTTTTAAAAGGATCACCAAAATATATCTTTAAATAACGAGACTTCTGGTACATATAAAATAGATTAGAGAACAGCACAATACACATGACTTTTAGGGAGCAAAACTGTTGTATAAAAGGAAGTACACTTTCATTTCTCAGAGGCAAGTTTCCATAATTTTTCCCCAAATGTCCAAGTGTCCTCCATTCTGATCTCAGAGATAAGTCATTCAACTTAATTTGGATGTGTTAGAGTTCTTAGCTCAGACTAACCATGGGATGAGTTTAGTACGTGGCCTAAGGCTTAGTTGGTTTCATGGTGTTACTCATTAGTCATAAGAATAATCACTTCTTGGGGTGCCTGGGTGGCTCAGTTGGTTAAGTATCTGCCTTTGGCTCATGCTCTCAGGGTCCTGGGACTGAGCCCCTCATTGGGCTCTCTGCTCAGTGGTGAATCTGCTTCTCCCTCTGCCTCTCCCTCTGTGATCTCTCTGACTCTCACTCTCTATCAAATAAATAAATAAAATCTTAAAAAAAGAATAATTGCTTCTTGAAATTTTCATTTAGCATAAGGGGAAATTATTAGAATGCTTTAGCCTATCATATGGCTGTTCAATGAACTGAACTATGAGTCTGTGGTATTTGTTTAGTTAGATGGTCTAATAATACTCCATTTATTTCTTTGACATGCAAAATTATTATTTATTAAAAACCTCACCTCTTTTAACCTTTCTTTTAGCACTAATGTTTGGATAAGAGTAGACATTTCACATAGAAAATTGCTATTATTTTGACTAATGAATAGTATAATAATATTCTACAAAGAACTAAGCTTCTAAAATTTCTGCAGACTTAAATAAACTTACATCATGGGGAAGACATACAGACAATGGATGTCTTTTTTTACATGTGAATTTGTTGGGAAAGGAAGTGAAAAAATAAACAGAATGAGAAAATACTTGTAAATCATACATCTATAAGGATCTAATTATTCAGAACATATAAAAATATTCTTGTTAACAACAAAAAGAAATAAAGAGACAACCTATTTAAAAAGGTGGGCAAAGGGATTGAATAAATATTTCTCCAAAGATGAAATGCAAATGGAAAGTAAACTCAAGAAACAATAAATTCAGCATTATGAGTCATTAGGAAAATTAAAACCAAGGCCACAATGAGATAGCACTTCACACTCACTATGATGGCTATCATGGCTATCATCATCATTGAACAAGAACAAGTGTTGATGAGGATGTGGCAATGCCTGGAACCCTCACACATTCCTGTGGGAATGTAAAATGATGTAGGCATTGGGGTATAGTTTAGCTGTTCCTTAAAAAAGTTAAACATAGGATTACTATATAACACAGAAATTCCTCTCCTAGATATATACTCAAGAGACTTGAAAACATATTCATACAAAAATGTGTACAAAAATATTCTTATTTATGATCACTCCATAAATTTTCATTAGCAACATTACTTATGATAGCAAAAAAGTGGAAACAAACCCAGATGTCCATCAACTGATGAACGGATGAACAGAAGTGGTATGTCCATACAGTGGAATAGTATTCAGCCATAAACAGCATCTACGCTGTCCTGCAGCAAAATATTAGATAACACGGAGGAAATTTGAAAACATTAAGTTGCATGAGCAAAGACAGAAACAAATGGCCACATATTGTATGATTCCATTTATATGAAATGTCCAGCACAGGTGATTCTATAGAAGACAGAAAGCAGATTAGTGTTTGCCAGGAGATGGATGGAGAAGGGACTTGGAATTAACTGCTGATAGATGTGGGATTTCTTTTTGGAAAAGTCGTGGAATCAGATAGTAGTGATGGCTGCAGAACCTAGTGAGTATATTTATTTTTTTTTTATTTTTATCAAGGTTTTATTTTAATTCCAGTGTAGTTAACATACAGTGTTATGTTAGTTTCTTTCAGGTGTACAGTGTAGTGATTCAGCAATTCCACATACTAGTCAGTGCTCATCAAGATAAGTGTGCTTTTAATTAACTTTTCCTATTTCACCCATTCCTCCACCCAGCTCCCTTCTGGTAACCATCTGTTTGTTCTTTATAATTGAGTCTGTTTTTTTTTAATTTGTCTCTATCTCTTTTTTTTTGATTCATTTGTTTCATTTCTTAAATTACACATATAAGTGAAATCATATGATATTTGTCTTTCTCTGACTGGCTTATTTCACTTAACTTTATACTCTCTAGATCCATCCATGTTGTTGCAAATAGCAAGATTTCATTCCTTTTAATGGCTGAATAATATTCCATTCTATCTATCTATCTATCTATCTATCTATCTATCATCTATCTATCATCTATCATCTATCTAGCTATCATCTATCATCTATCTATCATCATCTATCTATCTATAATCTATCTCACATCTTTATCCATTCATCTATAAATGTTGCATCCATAATTAGGTTAACAGTATTCTTTTGATCCATGAACATAGAATGTTTTTCTGTTTGTGTTTGCTTTGATTTCTTTCAGCAGTCTTGTGTTTTTTATTGTACACATCTTTCACTTTCTTGGTTAGTTTAATTCCTAAGTATTTCATTGTTTTTGGTGCTATTGTAAATGGTATATTTTTCTTTATTTATTTTTCAGATGTTTCATCATTAGTGTAAAGGAATGCAACTAACTGATTTCTGTATATTGCTTTTGTAACCTGCGACTTTACTGAATTGGTGATTAGTTCTTACCATTTTTCGATGAACTCTAGGAGATTTTCTATTTGTAAAAGCATTTAGTCAGCAAACAGTGACATAACAATTTTAGTTCTTCCTTCCAATTTGGATGCCTTTTATTTCTTTGTCTTGTCTAATTGCTAATAGGTAAGACTTCCAGTACTATGTTGAATAAGAGCGGTGGGAATGAGCAATGTTGTCTTGTTTCTGATCTTAGAGGAGATTTTTTCATATGTCTTCATTGAATATAATGTTAGCTGTGGGTTTTTCATCTATGGGCTTCATTATGTTGATGCATGGGTGACGGGCACGGAGGGGGACACTTGACGGGATGAGCACTGGGTGTTATTCTGTATGTTGGTAAATTGAACACCAATAAAAATTAATTTATAAAAAAATAAAATAAAATAAAATAAACATCTGAGACACACCAAAAAAAATAAATAAATAAAATAAAAAAAAGTGAGTATATTTAAAAAACATCATTTTCATACTTTAAGATGATGGGTTTTAAGATATGTGAATTATATCTCATTTTAAAAAAAGAAGCCAGAAGGAATGAGACTTATTTAAGATGTTTGTAGATATTATAAACAGGATATTGGCCAAAGAATAGACCTGTAAGAGCTAAGGAAAGAAAAGGAGTAAGTTGGAGTGATTCTCTATGCAAATATAATGCCCTCTTACATCAGAAGCCAAAGAAGGACTGAAGCCAATAGACAGCTCAATAGAGAAAAGACTCATCATGCCTTGTACTAGTTCTCATAACACCCTGGCCCTCCTAGTAAAATGGCACAGGCAACAACAGCAACAAAGAGCAGAAACCAAACCAAATACAGATGAACAAGCAAAAATCAATACTGTGCAGGGATGTAGACTTGTTCAGGATCTCAGAACCAAAAGTAGAATAGTCATTCCCTCTTTCACTGTAGTACCAAACCCAAATACTAGTTTGTCTTTGATGCCTACTGAGGATTTATATTTTATAGGTGTACATTGTGTTTGTTTTCTTTCATGTTTCCTTATACCAACATAGTAAATATTCGTTTGCTTCTCTTGGGAAAAACTACACTGCTATGCCCCAAGGATTTACTGAGGCATTACCTGCTTTTCCTCAGCTACATTCTTAAGGACCTTAAATTTCCCTTTGATTCTATTCTTGCCTAATGTGTAGATGACTTTTTGTTGTATTTGAAAGATGTGGTAAGTTTGTAAGCTTTAAGACAGATTCATTCCATCTATCTACCTACTATTTTGGCTCAGAAAGGGCAGAAGGTTTCTGAAGAGAAGCTACAGTTTTACTGTAGTAACCTTCATTACCCAGCACATACTTTATCCTAAGGAGATAAATCTCTTATCACAGGCAACAGAACCTTGAGAGCTCCTCCAGGCCAGTAACTAAGACACAAGTAAGAAGTTTTCTGGGTCTCACTTGTTACTACAGAGAGTGGGCCCCTAACTTTTCTGAAATTGTCATGCCATGATATGACTTAACCAAGTCCTTGGTAACCAGATCTCTCTCAGTTCTGTAAATTAAAATTAGCTCTTAATTAACTTCCCACTCTGTGCCTACCTAATCATTTCTATATATTTTTACGTAGGAGACAAACCCTTCATGTTCTGATTCAGCTTCATGGGAATCATCAGTATCCAAGAGCTTTCTCCACTGTTTTTCTTGACTCTGCAAAATCCTAACCACATAGTCTCTGAACAATGACCACAGTGGCTGGGCGAATGGAGGCTTTGCTGACTTGACTTTGGAGTCTCCTTTAATTTCGTTGGTCTGTCATGGCATACAATCTTTGCTGCACACTAAGAATGCACAATACTTCTTAGCTAGTAGGCTTAGGTCCTATGAAATCCTATTACTTTTTCCATTTCCTCACATGTTTCCATTCATTAATCCTTTGAATTCTGCTACTTTTCTTTCATTACCTTGAAGAAAGGGAAACTCTTGATTCCCTAATCTCTGTTTGCGAACTATCCATACCCCTGATAGATTTATTAGAAGCCCCTTTAGAAACTGTAGACTTACTCTTGGTTGTTGAAGGGTCTTATCTTAGGACTGAAACAGGAAAATACCAGACGAGTTAAGCTGAAACAAATCTCACCTCACCTGTAGAAAAAGACCCCTTAACGGATGCAAAATCTGCCCAACAGGCAGAATGGAGATGGGAGGTTAGTATACATTCTGGAAGAGCTGTGCTTTGAAGATAGTTCATGATTGTTGAACGCTCTGTAAACAGAGTTCTTTAACTTAGTAGGAATTCAATTAATGGCCAGGATATCAACGAGTGACAAAGAGTTCCCTAAAGCTGTTATAAAAGTAGATGCTCAAATACAAGGGAGTAACATGGAGGTTAAAAGAAATGTCCTGGCTGATTATTATGTCAGTCAGGCAGCCCCCATAGAGATTCTAACCCTCGTAATACACCAAGAGACTGAATGTTTGGAGGGATTCAAGGAGGCTATTACAGGATGCAAGAGATCAACTCCAAAGTAAGAAAATCTCTAATAGAAGCTTGTAAAAAAATTTATATAAAATTCCCCAACACAAAAGGAAAAATGGCCAATGCACTAAATTAACACCAATAGGGAAATTTTACTAAAATTGTTAAGGTTGAAAGTGGGGGAGGTCTTTGGCACATATCTCATTTGTCACTAGCAAAAATCTGATGAAATTGTAAAGGCGAGTAAAGGTGGGACATAGGCAAGAGCCCAAACCTCACGAGCACTTCACTCAACTCTGAATGGATTTTATACAACTGCCCTCTGAAGTGGGTTAGAATATGTCTTTTGAACACTGCGTGATTATTTTTAGGATGGACTGAAGTCTTTCCTTTCTAAAATTCTCCAATTTTCATTATAGGAAAATAATTATTTAATTTTGTGTTTACAACTTGGAGAATTACTACTTATTTCTCAAGTGACAGGGAATTCCATTTTATTGGGACTATTATTAAAGAGTTTTGCAAAGCCCTGCCACTTACTCAGAAACTCTAGGAAAGAAAGAAATGAAAAAGAGAATTCTAAAATTCAAATCAGCAAAACTTGCAAGTGTCCTAGAACCTCGATGACTTAAGATACTAACATTGGCTTTAGTGACAAGGTCAAATGACTCTAGGACTCATTGACTTTCTGCTCATTAATTACTAAGAGACAGGCCCATATATTTGTGAATATCATTTCCAATTCTAGGTTCCACACTATTGTAAGTAGACATGGTCAAATATTGCAGGGACTTATGCAATATGCCCAACTGTATCATCAGGTGCAAGTAGCCTTTCTATAACATTGTCCTAGACAATTTTATACCATCTAAAACCTAGAGATACCTGGTCTTCTGGAGGAGACACCAAAGAAACTTCCCAAACCCCAAAGGAAAGGATGTTATTAAGCACTATTAACAACTAAAACAAAAAATTCCAACGGCATGATTCTTGGGTTATATATCTCAATTAAAGAGGCAAAACTTATCCCCAACTGACAGAAAACTTTCTGTTGGAGACTTCAAAGCAAAGGTTCTGAGAAACCACTAGAAGTAGATGATCTTTAGAATGAAACAGCTTCTCCTCAGAACTTTGAACCAGGTTGATGATTGCATGAAATACAGACATCTTTCACGTGAGATCCACAGAACCACACCACAGACTGTTATGCTTTAATCTGCGTTCTTATGTTAATTAATTTTTCTAGAGATCTTCCTTCCTTTCCAGTCAGGTTAAGGCTACTTTGACCTATGTTACTTATAACACTTGATTCTTAATATTGTTTTTTTTTTTTTGTTTTTGTGTTTTTTTGGCATTCTTAGTCATTCTGTGACATGGGCCCACTATCCTGCTACAATTTACTTGTTACAGAATACAATCAAACTAACTGATGGGATTTTACACATTTTCCTTTGGAGCTACTTAGCTTCCCTTTGTTCCATTTTTTTTTTTGTAATGGAGTTTTAAAATTAATTAATTAATCAGTTGATTTCCTGGGTACCTGGACTCAACCAATAGGTGACTTTTGATTTGGCAAGCACCACAACAGCTAGAAATATTGAAAAATTTTATCTTGCATATCTGGAAAAGGAAATTAATGTCTCCACCAAAACAATATTTGGGGACATTTTGTGGGAGCTAGTTTTAGTAGCTGAACTTTCACAGAAACAGGCAGATTTCATTAATGGTCTCTCCTTAGTGCAGGCTGAAGAATGACAGTAAGGTAGATACTGAGAAATAGAAGCATCTCTATAACCACATCACATACTACCCTCCTTAGCATAACTTTACTATTATAATGTTCTTATTAACATATTTTTATTATTTCAGGGATCTTTGTCCAAGTTTGCAAATAACTTTCAGAAAGATAATAATATTTAATAGAGAGTATCAAACTACAATTTACTCATTGAACCTCTTGCTTCAAAATCATTGCCTTCAGTGGCCATCAATTTTAATCTATCACACAGAGCACTTTTCTTCAGGAACAACAGGAATCATATTGACCCTCCTGCCTGAAACAGCCAAACCAAACCAATCCAAACATAGGAACAATGTTTTTTTTCACACCCTGGGTAGGACAGTGATCCTTGAGAGATGGTTATAAAACAAGATGTATCTTATAGCTGGTAAACTTGTTACCTTGAGAGAATTTGTAGGTTGCAGCCCAGAGAGGATGAATGCATAGCCTCTCCGAGTCAAGAAGATAGTTCAGGGAGTCTGGGAAGGCAAAGTAGCTAGAGTACAGAGCATAGTAAAAGATCCTCAAAGGCCTATGGAGAGGCTCCTTTAATTATTCATCAAAATGCAGATCACCATAGACATGTGGAGAAACTGGTCGAAGGCAGAAGAAGGGCCATCTGAAAGGACTGTAGGAGACAGTGAATGCTTATAAAGGGCTGGGACATTAGCCTGTTTCCACCAGCCACACTGGCAAACTCAACTCATGGGGCACTGGAGACAGTACTCTGAAGGTCACGTCTCTGTAGCAGGGAACAATTAGCTCTAGACAGAGCACTGCTCCAGGCATGCCTAACAAATGATTAATATGCAAGATCTGAAAGGATCAAAGTGTTTATAAGAAATTTAATTGCATTACAGAACAAAACTCAAGAATCTTTGTAGAAATACAAAAATGTCCTACACTCAAAAAGATAAAATTTGCAATGTCAGGCATAAGAAGAAACAGGAAAACATGACCCACAGTGTGAGAATACATGAGTAATTAAAACAACCCAGAGCTGATCCAGATGTTCAAATTTACAGGAAAAATACATTAAAAAGTTATTATATCAATATACTATATTTTCCTTTTTAAAAAAATATTTATTTATTTCAGAGGAGGCAGAGAGAGAGAGAGAGAGAGAGAGAGAGAGAGAACGAGTGGAGTAGGGAGGGGGAGATGCAGACTCTCCACTGAGCAGGGAGCCTGATGTGCGGCTCAATCCCAGGACCCTGCTGAGTAGAAGGCAGGCGCTCAACTGACTGAGCCACCCTGGTGCCCCATACTATGCCATATTTAAAAAAAAATTAAGTGGAGACTTGGAGATATGGAAAGGACTCAAATTGAAATGATACAGATAGAAACTATAATGTTTGTAGTGAAAACACAGTGAATGGGATTAACACCAGATTAGACATGGTGGAAGTAAAGATTAGTGTACTTGAAGACATAGTAATAGGAACTACACAGAACAAAACATAGGGAAATATTAAATGAAAAGAGCATCAGTGATCTGTGAGTAAACTTCAAGTGATATAATAAGCACTGAACTGGGATCCTCAAAGCTAAAGACGTTGCTCCTCTGTTTTGTCATTTGCAGTGAAAAATCTGCTGTTATTCTTTCTATCTGTTCTTCTGTAGACATTGGGACTTTTTATTCTGGCTACTTCTAAGGGTTGGCTTTTAGCATTGGATTTAAGCAATTCACTTATGCTGTGCTTTGATATAGTTTTCTTCATGTTGTGCTTGGGGTTTGTTGTGATTCTTGAATTTGCACGTTTATAGTTTTCATTATGAGTAATCATTTTCCTTCACATATTTTTTTTCTCAGGATCCTGAGATCATGACCTGAGCTGAAATCAAGAGTCAGATGCTTAACTGACAGAGCCACCCAAATGCCCCTTTTGAGATTTTATTTTAAAGTGATCTCTACACCCAACGTGGGGCTTGAACTTACAACCTTGAGATCTGACTAAGCCAGCCAGACACCCTTATAAAGGATGTTTGATTATTAACTCTCTTTAAAAGATATTCAAGTGCTTAAACAAAAATAATAACAATGTATTATTGGGCTTATAATATGAAAAAGTAAAATGTATTAAAGCAATAACTTAAAATCAGGCAGGGCAGAAACTGACGTATATGGTTTATAAGTCTCTTAAATTATACATGAAATGGTATAATATCGCTTGAAAGTAGACTGTAATAAATTAAAGATGTATACTGTAAATCCTAAAGCAACCCAAAATAACAGAGCAGAGTAACAACTGATGAGCTAAAAAAAAGAGATAAAATGGAATCATAAAAGAGATTCAATTAGCCCAAAATACAGAAAAAGAGGGACAAGACAAGAAAGAACAGATGTGAGCAAAATGATAGATTAAACCCTAATCATATCAACAATCCCATTAAATGCAAATGATTTAAACACCCAATTTCAAAGGCAGAGACTGTCAAATTGGATGAAAAGCAAAGCCCAATTATAAGTTGTTCACAAGAAACACACTTTAAATTTAAGGCACAAATAGATTAAGTATGCAAGTATGGAAAAAGCTATCCCATGCTAAAAGGCCAGTCCAAGGAAAGCTGCAGTGTCTATATTAATACCAAGGATACCAAAGAATATTATCAGAAATAGAGAAAGTCATTTCTTCTTCCTGTTATTTTAAAGGGGATAATTAGTCAAAAGGGCCCCCAACCTGTAAATATTTATGACCTTAATAACAGAGCTTCAGAATATATGAACTGGAAATGGAAAGAACTTCAAGAAGAAATAGCAAATCCACAATTATAATGGAAAATTTCCATAGCCACTTCTCAAAGTTAGTGGAAGAAGTAGACAGAAACTCAACAAAGAAATTATAGACAAACAGCACTATCAATCATCAGGACCTGATTAACACAGAACATTCTGCTCTATGACAGCATAATGTTTAATATTATTAGCTATTGAGGAAATGAAATTAGTACCACAATGAGATGTCACTACACACCTATTAGAATGTCTCAGATTAAGAAGATTGACCCTACCAAGCTTTGGTGAGGATGTGGAAAAATGAAATTCTGTATACTATGGGGGTGCACCAATTTACATTCCCACCAATAGGCTCAAGGTCCCTCTTCTCCACACCCTCACCAACACTTACCATTTCTAGTCTTCTGGACCCTAGACATTTTGATCGGTGTGAGGTGATAGCTCATTGTGGTTTGGTTTGGATTTACATTTCCTTGACTATTAGCATCTGATGTTAATCCCTAATGTTGAGCATCTTTTCATTTGTCTGTCGGCCATCTGTACGTCTTCTTGGGCAGTTTCTTTCTTTCTTTTTTTTTCTTGGGCAGTTTCTTAAGAAAGGTAAATATCAACCATATTATCCAATCATTCCACTCCAGGATATTTATCCAACAGAAATGAAAGCATATGTCCTTATGGAGGCTTGTACACAAATGTTTAATGCAGCTTTATTTGTAAAAGTTGGAAATTGTAAACAACCAAAATGACCTTGCATAGATGCATGGATAAACACACTGTGACAGGTACATACAATGGAATACTTTACAACTCTAAGGGGAATGAATTATCGATGCATGCAACACAAATACATATCAAAGTACTAGTGCTAAGTGAAAGATACCAGATGAAAAGAGTACAAATGGTATGATTCCACTTAGGGTACTAGAACCCACAGTGATGAAAGCAGATCAGTGGTGGCCTGGGGTAGAGTAATGGCCAGGGGTGGGAAGGAAGGATTACATAAACGCACAAGGAAACTTTTGGGGGTGGCGGATATGTTCACTCTCTGGACTGTGGTGGTGCTTCCACGCATGTATACATATGTCAAAACTTATAAAATTGTCTAATTTAAGTAAGTGTAGTTTATTGTATGTCATTTATACTCCAACACAGCTTCTAAAAGGTTAAGCTACTTTACAAAAACCAGAAATAGAAAATTATTATGAATGATTCTCACCCAACCTAACCAAGCCTCCAAACCATAAGATTCTCCTTAAGCCCAACTTTAAAATCTCAGCAAATATCTTTACCTTGCTCTTCCTTTTCTGAGACGTTGCCATGGCTCTGCTGAGCAGGTGCCTGTCCCACTAAGCAATAAACTCAGCTTTGGCTAATCAACAGGTTGGTTTGGTGACATTGTAAGGAGCCAGAATTTGATAGCATTTCAATACCATGGAATACTCTGCAGTTCCAGAACAGAAGAAGTTCTAAATCAGAGAACATAGGATTTCCAGGACATAGTGGGTAGGTGGGAGAAGCCAAACGCAGAGCAAAGTCTTACATTTTTATAAAGCACTGATTAAATAAAACAGCCTTTTAGATGACTAGATCTATATGCTTGTGCCATGATGATGTGACCCAGCAGAAAGCTACAAGTAGAAATATTATGTCAGTTGGTGGACACTGGTTGTCCGAGGAAAGTGACAGACCAGACGGAAGAGGAGGGTGGGGGGTGAGGGTAAAGCAAAAAACAAGCAAGCAAGCAGACCTATCTAAGGAAGAAGAAAAGTGTCCATAATGAAAGCAGCAATTGCATTATGAGCCCTTTTCTGTGCTTAAAAAAAAGGCTTTAAACTATTGTCAAGTTTCCTTGAATTTTCCTGAATTAACAAACACACAGTAAAAAGTATTATTTTATTACACTCATTGTTAACCTCTCTTTCTAACCTTAGCGGCCTATTATCTCAGTAATTATAAGAATTCTAGTGTAAAAAGTAAATCTTGGAATAACAAGATCGCATTAATAAGGATCTTTTTTTTTTAAACAACCATTACTTTTGCTTTATCATTTGTTTCACAAATGTCATTGGCACTTGACTACTTGATCAACGTTTCATCGTTTTTAAAGACATAAATCTTCTAGCATATTTTTTTTTAAACAGGAAACTGCTCCGGTGTTCATGTTATCACTTGTATAAAACTAGCTTAATTCCATACAAATTGAAAAGACCTTGGCACTGCCTTTGTCTCTGGTGAAAAATGAGCCCCATTTGATGGCTGACCTTCCAAACAACTGTAGTTTCCACAGAAATATATAGGATCCATCGACCCACAGCTGTTACCTTCTAAGAATCATGACTTGAGTGCTCAGGGGAAAACTAATTCCACTGGTAAGGCTGAGTTGATGGAAACACTCAAAACTACGATAAAATGAAGTGGATGCATATAAACCCTGAGAGAGAGAGAGAGCTTTGATTGGAAGGCAAGACGGGTCTGTTCACTGAAGGCAAGCGCAGTTGTGTGGTTGACAGTCTTGGCTGCTAACATTCTCGATTGTTCGAGAGCCTTAAAATGGATGTTTCTCATTGCCCTCCCACAAAATGGATATGAGTGAAATTTCCACAAATGATGATGCTTATAAAATAGACCTGTGGCAGAGAGGATAGCGGGTTGTTTGGAGAAGTGAATTAGCATCTTTGGCCTGTTTGTGGTCTCTTGTGAAATGCTCATGGATGCAGTCAGTGACCAATTCCCTTTCATGTTAAGAATTGCTTCTTATCCCCAAACAGACCGATCCCCCTCATCCTTTTACGTTGCCAGGCAGCTCTCTGCTACCCATATGCCCAGAAACAGATGCTTCCCCTCCCTTATTGCCTCAGAGGTCAGGACAGTAGAGCTTGATAGATGGCAGAAGCAGTTTCCTTTATAACCTTCCTGTTCCTTGATTTCTGATGCTCCCATCACCGTGCAGTGGTCACCTTGGGAAGTCTGGGTGAGTGTCTTCTGTTGCGTTAGAATGGAAAATTTGGCTAACCCCTGGATTATCTGAAAGGACTTTCCTGCCATTTGGGTATCGTCTTCCTGTGCAGATTACAGTGTGTATTTTTGTGTCCCTCTTCTTGCCTTATTACCTGCTTTCTCCTTGCCCTAATAGGCCACTCAGGTGCCGTTCAGAGACTTGTTTTATTGTTCAGCTGCAAAGGTATAGCGTATGATGCAGGGAATTCAAAGATTAGATTGCTGGGATGCTGACTATAAGCCCTTGTAGATAAGCAGAGGGAAAATTTTTAATTAAAACTAATTAACATGAAATTGGAGTTTCTGGTCATTAATTGTGCGGTCTGATTTAAATTTCTGAAGCTCCTTAGGTCTTGCACTAAAGATTGAATATGTGGGAACAAGGATATTCGTGGGGGGTTTTTTTGCCTTTGCAAGTGACTTTGCTCAGACTTTCTGTACAAGTTTTATTTCCACTCTGGAATTAGACTGAGGTAATATGCCTGGGGATATATGCAAGGAATGAGGTGGAGAAATTAAAAACTTAGCTATTCCTCCCTGGAGCACATGAACAGAGTTTTTCTAGATGCCCAGCAGGCAAAAAGGCAAAAAAAAAAAAAAAAAAAGAAAGAAAGAAAGAAAGAAAGAAAAGAAATTCCGTGAAGTATTAATGGTCCTTGTGAACTGTTTCAGAACCATTGAAGGCATTTTCAAGAACATTTCTTCTCTTTGGGCTCCCCAGAGTCAGAAGAGCAGAGGCCTCAGGAAGTACAGCGCCCCCCCCTCCCCGCCCCAAGGCAAGCTGCAGAGGGAGCCTGCCTTCCAGTTCCTAGGCGTGGTGGGTATAGGAGTGCCAGGGTCAAGGCCTCATATGCATTATAGGGGGACTATGGTCTAGGTGAGGTCACTCTCTCTAGCTCTGCATCTGGGACCTGGAGGAAGGCATCAAACTGCAATAAACTCATTTTTTTTTCATCAGTGACAAGGAAATGATAGCATTGGTGCTGTTTATGCAAAGGGGGTCCCCACTTCCATAGGCTGTGCCGGGAGCAGTGGGGAGTGTGCTGGGCTGGTTAAGGAAGGAGAAATGAGTGGCAAGAAATGCTCACACCAGTGGGCTTTACTAGTCCGGGTTCTGTAGAAAAACAGAACTGATAGGATATATTCTTTGTCTTAAAAAATTACTCTTATTAATATATTCTTTTGATTATAAATGTAATACCCATTAATGTATGATATCAGTAAAATACAGTAGAAGAACAGGAAAATAAAATCACCAGCAAATCCCTCACCCAGAAATTATCATCTTTTTATATTGTGGTGTATTTTCTTTTAGCCTTTACTTATGAAAAATTAACTTTGATGCCACATAAATGGTTCTACAAAAGTATTGCTGGAAGTTTACATTTAGCAATTTTATAGCTCGTGGCTTTAAATTTGAAATACACACACACACACATTTGGGGGGATAGAGTGAGAAAAATTTATTTTTAGGAATTGGCTCATATGATTGCAGGCCTGGCAAATCTGAAATTTGCAGCGTAGGCCAGCAGGCTGGAAACCAGGGAAGAGTTGATGTTGCCATCAGAGTCCGCAGACCATCTGGGGACAGTTTCCTTCCTGTGGGAGGTCAGTCTTTGCTTTTCAGACCTTCAACTGTTTTGATGAGGCCCACCCACACCACAGAGAGTCAATCTGCTTAACTCAAAAGTATACCAATTTGGGTGTTAATGTCATCTAAAGCTGCTTTCACAGCAACATCTAGACCAGTGTTTGACCAAACATTTGGGTGCCTTGGCCTAGAGAAGTTGACACATATCATTGACTGTCCACCCAGTGAAGACTGCGTGAGAGCAGCCCAGGCTCCAGATGACTGGCCCAAGAAGAAGCTCTGCCTTGATGGGTTAGTTGGAAAGTCAGACATGGCGGGGGTGGGGTGGACAGTTCTTGGGAAGAGGAGGGACCATTCTGTTCCAGCCACTTCTCCCTGGTGCTCTGCAGACCATTTGTTAACAGACGTTAGGTGGAAGCCCTTCCCGGCACATTACCTTTCTGCAGGCTCTCTGAGCTCGTGGGGCTCTGTGAGAAAGTCCCCGGAGTGTGCAGAGTGAGTCCCAACTCTCCAGGAAGTCGTTCTTGGAGGCAACTTGCACCCCAGGCCACCCAAGGACTAACAAATCAGGGGTGGCTCATTGGCTTTTGCTCTAATGTCCTGTGGGAGTTTCCTGATGGCTCACCTCAAAGTCTTAATAAGAGAGCAAGAGGCCAACTGCCAGAGGAGGGCTGGCTGAGGCTCTGTCCTTGGGCAAAGCCTCCATTCTTCTGTGACATTTGCTTTAGTGAAGAGCCTAGTTAGGGAGAACTCTTGGGTTTGATTAGCAAGAGATGTATCCTTAAATAAATTCACCCCTGTATCCCACCCATTTTCTAGTTATCACTTAAGAACCACTTTATTGACGGGATGAGCACTGGGTGTTATTCTGTATGTTGGTAAATTGAACACCAATAAAAATTAATTTATAAAAAAAAAGAACCACTTTATTTTTAATATCTTAATAATTACTTTTTATCACATCTTTGCCCATACGAATGCCATGTGACACAAATATTTTTCTACATTTCATTTTACCTATTCCATATTATTTTTTTCCCCTGTGGACATGTGTATCTTGCTACATTTTCTAGTTTAAAACCATTGCTAAATGTTAACCTCCAGCAGCCCTTGTATGGAACCAGTCATGTGATATCAAAGTTAACTTCTTATAAGTAAGGGCTAGAAAAAAATACCTTGCAATGTAAAAGGATGGTAATTTCTGGGTGGAGGGATTACAGATGATTTTATTTATTTTGTTATACTTTTAGTGTATTTTATTAATATTACATGTTAGACTATATTATATTTATAATTAGAAGACTATATCCCAAAGAATTTTTAAAGATGAAGAATAAAATGACATTACAAACAGACATGATTCCTGTAATAGAGTCTTTCATAATTTAATACAGCAGAGATTTCAATACTTTTTGCTAAGCTTATCTGACCCATCTTGATATTTGGGAACTAGACGAGTGATTATTTGCAAGACTCTTGTGATAGAAAGATTAAAAAGTATCAGAATCTGGGGTGGACCACATTTTACTTGTCTCGATGGGCTGAATTTACCTTTCATAGTTGGTAAGCTTCGGCACCCCTCCTTGGGTGTGTGTTAGAAATCACCCAGACCCATGCTGTCCAACTTCATTCAGGGTCAGCATGGAGTGGCTGTGGTGTCCCAAAGTCCAGTGACCCTCAACGTCTACAGTCTGGGTCACCCAGCGAAGCAGGCAGGACACCCCATGTTCTGAGCCCCAAAGTCTCATCTCAACTATACCTCTTTCATCCTCTCTGCTGGAATTATTCTTCCTTGCATGTGTATGGATTTTATTTATTCTTTCATTCTAGAACTCATCATGCTTTGATATGGTACATTAATTTGGTGATTCTGGTTCCCTTAATATGCTATAGACAATCCGAGGGCAGGGGCCACGCTGAGTTCTTCCTGTATTCTCTGGAATTGCTAGCAACTGCTTCACACATAGTCAATGCTACTCCGCATTGACATCTCTGTGATGCCATTCTGGATGATTGGGTTACCTGGCCGATGCCTCACCGGTATCAGGACTAAGCACGAAGGCTCAGGGTATCTGTGAGATGTTCTCTGTGGGACTAATCCTGAGGACCAGGGTCAAGGATGCTGCCTACGTGCCAGGCTTTGTCAAGACCCACCAGCCAACATTAGTGGATGAGGTCACTACTCCAGCCTGAAACATCTAGCCTCTTCATTTTTAAATTCAATTGAGAAGAGTGGTCAATTTAGAAATTAAAATGGAGTCTAGCCATAAGGGACCAGTTAAGTCTTTTAAATAAATTATCCAGAAGATCCAAGCCAATAAGAGGAAAAGCAGTGTGAGCCCTATAAAGTGGCCCAGGAACATTTAGAAATGAAATTTACTCTTTTTGACATAAAAGAAATGCAGACTCTGGTTCTCCTTTACTCCATAGGGCTGTGCCACACAAAAGAGTGCTCAAGAGCGAGGAAAGATGGGGCACGAATACTAATATTCATGTGAGTGGTTGGCACTTACATAGTCCACACTATGTGACATTCAAGTATATCTTGGTATCTCGTTGCCCCCTTCTCAGGATAACCCAGCTCCCAGCTTCCTGTCTTCCAAAACACCCTTTTTCCTAAAATTCATATACCAGTTAGAAGTCACTGAGATTCCTTGGATTTTTATGAAGATTTTCCAGTGTCTCAGAAATGACAGCCAGGCATCATAGCTTCTGGAAAGGGTGTGCAAATCAGATTTTATACATTGAGTTCACCTGGTATAACAATTAAGTTACATGTTTATGTTAAAAGGCACTTGAATTGGGACCTTATCCTGCTGGGAGGCTCAGGTTTGGAAGGAGGGACAGATGCGTCGTGAAGATAAAAAGTGATATGGAAGGTTGGAACCACTGCCCACCGTCAGAACAGAGGCATGGAAACTGGAGACCATTATTTTAGGACTTTAGGTTTTCAGGCAGCAAGGAGAAAGAGTCCTCCAGAGTCTCAGACCCGAGGGTCGCTTAGTGACTTTCCAGGCTGGTGGGTTGGAAATTGTGTGCTCAATAACAATGAAGCATAGTGAGTTCCAATTCTTCTCGTTGTCTGATTTGAAGGCAGGTGCCAGAGAAAGTCTGACATGGGGATACTGACGGATGGAGCAGGGGAGTACATGTTACCTAACAAGGAATGTTCTGGAAATTCACTTCTTTTCATACAAAGTATTGTCTCTCTCTTGCAAGGTACCAAACAAGGGCCAGACTGAGCGGGAGTTTGTGTTTCTGGGAGGCCAGGGGAGGGGCTGGGCTGTGGGATAGAGTTCCTGTCCCTCATTCTCTGCAGGGAACAGATGCCAGGAAGACAAAGTAGCAAAATGAAAACTCATCCCCAGACTGCAGGAGACTTAGCAGCACTTCTTTTATAAACAGAGGACTGAGTCTCTGAGCCTAGCTTGGGGAATGTTGGCAGCTAAGACTGAAATTTTCTAAATTATTCTAGGGATGGTACGTCACGGCTATAAATGTTCTAAAGTGCAGTCTTCATTAGAGCTACGAACCAGTCCAACTTTTTTGGAACATACAGATCATCTAAATAGTTAAAAGCTACATGAGTTGAGATTTACTCCAATAATATTCTTTCTGAGTCCAACATGACCATAGAAAAAGCAGCAGATAATATCGATGATATAGCAAGGCCTGTGTTTCCCTACACTGGTGTGAAGAGGAATTATTTGTGTACAGACACTATAGGATCTGGGCAAATGGCAGGGGGTGCTCATGTTTTTGATGCAGATGGCAAATGGCAAAATCTGACAGCGACAGACATCCAGTGGAGTCTGGGAATGTGTGTGTGTGTGTCTGTGTGTTAGAGCTTGGAGGTAGTGAGGACACTTTGGGAACTAAACCACCAGGGAGTCTCAGTCTTTAAAGCTAGCAGAGGAGTTTATATGATGATTGTGTGTACATGCATGTGTGCATGTATGTGTGCATGTTCTCTCTCACACACAAAAAACTCTAGAGACTTGTTGGTTTGCTTGTTGTCATGCTAACTCTACCCTGAGCAGTGTGTCCTCCCCCAAGCTCAAGACCCAGAGTAACTGACCTCATGCATTTTGCACCAGGGTCAGCATTAATAGGGACGTGGGATGTCACATTCGTTGTCATCTCTTTTGCATCAATACTTACCATCTTGTCTTCTTGAGGTTTTCATGGAGTCAGATCTCAAGAGCAGGGTGGACTCTGGAGCATGGCATTTACACCAGAGGGGCAACTTAAATGGTTGTCCTTAATTGTTGGAATTTAACAAGAGAAAGGATTTTAAATGAAAGCGCTAAGAGCTCTGACACCATTTAAGAGAATGGGGATGCTGACATTTTGGTTCTTACTCTAGATTTAACTTTCTCAATTATTGCTTGGGGGAAATGGAAATTACTGTAGTTGGGGGTAATGGATACAGCAAAGTGTGCAAATGTTGCCCAATTTATAAACCGAGGTTTATGGTAACTATGAACTATGGCCTCATTTTTTTTTTTTGTATTCTCTGCATTCTCTGAATAAGGGTGGGAAGTTGCTTTTGGCTTTGACATTTAATATGAGGGTGATCTTTGCAGTCCATTTGCTTCCCTTCTTTTTTTAAGTTTATTTATTTTTTTATTTAAATTTATTTTTTATTGGTGTTCAATTTGCCAACATATAGAATAACACCCAGTGCTCACCCCATCAAGTGTCCACCTCAGTGCCCATCACCCAGTCACTTCCACCCCCCGCCCACCTCCCCTTCCACCACCCCTAGTTCGTTTCCCAGAGTTAGGAGTCTTTCATGTTCTGTCTCCCTTTCTGATATTTCCCACTCATCATTTGCTTCCCTTCTATACAGACATGTGCATACATACACACACAGACACAGGTGCACGGGTGTACACATGTTTTTTTATCATTATTCTTCAGGCACAGATAAAGGTCTGGAATGAAGTTCCAGAGATATACTAGTTCAAGCGCCTGCCTCAAGCAACGCTGGCCAGCCACATAATAAAGATGGCAATAAATTCTATTAGTGGGGAGTTCAAGGACTGAGTTCTCGTGGTAGCCTGTGCTGGCACTTAATCATGGGGACAGGGAATTTTCATCAAAGTTGAACAAATTTCCTTTGTACTCGATGTGGATTTACATTATTCGAGGGCTTTACTAAAAGATAATTAAAATAAATTTTATTGTGAGAGGTAGAGGTTCTCAAAATTCTTCAGCCTATCTGTGGGCAAACTCACCAGACTGCAAATGCCATGCAGACTCAGGCTGGCCAGGGCGGCGTATGGTTTGATGATCTTTGCAAAGCATATTTGTGCCTTACCCTCCAGGTTCTTATAAAATAAGACTGTGTTATATGCTCTACTAGTTTACTCTTCCAAGATGTGTCTTACTTGCATCTTTAGTTCTCTACCAGTTTCTCTCTCTAATACTTGGCTTTAGTTCAGGGCATGGCAAAAAATGGCATTCAATGGATATTTGTGGAATGGATTAATGAATATACCTCAGCATTTCACAACTGCTGTTAATGGATGTTATGCAGAAATAGGGTTCCCTTGTCAAATTAACTTAGGATATATCAGATAAAACAAAGTTGAATAGGTTCCCTTTGTACAGGATCTGTCTGAGTGTAAAATGTCAACGTGCACTGGGTGTAGATAAGAGCGGGTTAGGGTTTGCTGAGCTTCCTGGAGACATTGGTTCTCAGAACAGTGCTGGGTATAAAATATGCATGTGTGAGTTGTTGTAGCCATTGCTGTTGTTGTTGTTGCTGATATTATTGTCATTACATTTGTGTTAGAGCCCTTTTTTCATAGAATTTCTTAGGACTAGTTCCACTAGAACATTCTTTTGGGGAAGGCTGATGTACCCTCTCTCTGTATAAAGGGGACTCATTGATTCAGGTGACGTTAATTAGGAATTTCAAATAATTCATTAGGACTAGTCTGATGTTTATTTTTCCATCACGTATAACAATACAGTTTGCTGGGAAATCAATTTGGCAAAACAAACATCAGGGTGAATGCTTAATTTTAAGCAAATGGAGTTTTGAAAATACCTTGTGGCACTTTGGAAGCACCCATGTATTTACTTAAAAGTGTCACTGTGCCAGGGACATCTAAGGAGCCCGCCTGAATAAAAATAAAAAATAAAATGAAGAAAAGACCACCTGGACCCCTTCCTGGCAGCACTGCATTATCTTAATTTCCTTCTGCATTTAAAATCAAGACACCAGCCAGAACTAGTGATAGAGCTCCCTAAGTGTTGGCGTTTACACCGAGTTGTGTCAGAATTAAATTTCATTGTGTGTGAGTTTTCAAAACATTATTTTATCTATTTACTCATGAGAGACACAGAGAGAGCAGAGACACAGGCAGAGGGAGAAGCAGGCTCCATGCAGGGAGCCTGATGCGGGACTTGATCCTGGGACTCCAGGATCACAACCTGGGCCAAAGGCAGATTCTCAACCACTGAGCCACCCAGGCATCCCTCATTGTAGTTTTAAGGCTGATTTGTCATTCATCAAGGTCCCTTTGGATCCCTTCTTGTGTCCACATGTGTGAGCTTGCTGTTCGGACAAATGTTGGTCAGTTCCTGATCCTGACCCCCATCCTGATGGGAGGACAGGGTGAGAGCTATGAGTGCCCCCTCCTGGTGCTCCGTGGGCCACCGTGACTTTTCCATGTCCCCACAGGCTCAGGAAAGCCTTCCTGAGACTCCTAGACGATCAGCTTTCTGTGTTGTTTCCAAAATCCACATTCTTCCTGAAGCCCTAATAGACCATGCCCATTACTTACCTTTCTCTATGTTGTGCATCATTGTCAGAGAAGGAGCTAGAAGGGATCTGACAGGATTTTCTCCATCACATTCACTATTCTCAGCCTGCATTTCCAATGGAACCCTTACTTGGAATAAATTCTTTTTTTTAATATTTTATTTATTTATTCATGAGAGACACACAGAGAGAGGCAGAGACACAGGCAGAGGGAGAAACAGGCTCTCTATGGAGACCCTGATATGGAACTTGATCCCGGGACCCCAGGATCATGTCCTGAGCCAAAGACAGACACTCAACCACTGAGCCACCCAGATGCTCCTGGAATAAATTGTAATATTTAATCAACATCAAACTTTTATTGACTGGTCTGTAATTACCACTAATGAGGTTTTCCTCCTCCCTCCTTCTTTCCATACCTCTCTATCGGCTGCCTACTCCCCCTCCTTCCTTTATTCATCGAACCTAAGTTTGGCCATTTCCAGGCCGTAGGGAACTCCTTGTGTCCGTGTCAAATATAATAGCTGATGGCTCTTCAGCAGCACTTGCCTACCTGCCAACCTAACACGGAAGTTTCCAGACTGCTTCTGGCATTCTCATAAAGCCGGCCAGAGAGCAGGGCCCGTTGTACTCTGGATTTATGACCAGTAGCCCCAAAGAAAGTTACAAACTCATAAACACACATTCCTAAGTAGGATTTTCACACTGATTTTCTATTGTCGACTTTAAGAAAAAAAGATGTAAAGTTGAGTTTATTACAGCTTGTGAGGAGTTGGAAAAGGACTCAAGATAAATATTTTTGGGCTGAGAACATGTGTGAGGTCACTGTGCCCTCGCAGCCTTCTCCTGGTAATGCCGCTGGTAATAGGAGACGGAAATCTGCTGTCTATTCCTGGAACCTCCTCTGACTCATCCCGTTATCCGAGGACGATTCTTATTATTTCTGCATTACTCTTCCATCTGTAAAATGTGACTACATGTTAATGCTCTAACCTTCAAGCATCCTTGAGTCTGGGGTTTTCTGCTGGGATCTATCCTTCAGCAACTTCTGGGAGGCTGCATTTGGAAGAGTGACCCTGGGCTGGCCGGCCCAGGCATGGGAGGAAGCAGAGGGGTCAAGAGCTTAGTGGCCGTCTGGGGTCATTGCAGAGGTGAGGGCGTGTTCATCAGGCTACGCCCAGAAGGCCTGAAACACCTCCCAAGTTTCGGATCTGGGACATATGCCAAGTCATTAGTTGCATAAGTTTTGTAATGGGTTAGAGACGCTGAGGACATAGACACTTTGAAGCTTTTATAGGGTAATCGTTTCCTTTGACTTAGTGAAACGTGGGTGGACAGGAAAGGATTTGGGCGTGGGCCTCACCAGTGACAGAAATCCAGGTACGCATGCTCAGGTATTCGAGATCAGCCAAGCAGAGCATGACTGGATTTCTTTATGCCAAGTCCTGGTTGCTTGTCAGGAGTGTCTTCCTGCAGTTGAGACTGTGGTTGTGTTTAATATTTTGAATGCGAATGCTGGAAGTCTATCGAAGAAGGGGCTCTTCGGAAACGTCACTTCTGATGGGAAGGGTGGGGACAGGCAGATGGACCTTTGTCCTGTGGCACATGATTGGAGATCATTGGCAGTGACTGGCTTCCATGACATGCAGCAAGTTTACAAGCAAGCCTTCAAATGACACTCATAAGGGCACTAGAATGTCCTGTAGCTTCAGTTTATGTGACCACACCAAATAGTAAGATTTGCTCTGTGAAAGGAGTGATTGTATAACGCTTGCAAAGGGGAAAAAAAGTTTATGATTTTAAAATGGCTCTTTATCTTTCTAGTTAACCCATTTAACTAAGAGCGAGGTAAAAATCACCATTTGTTTTGTTTCTTGTATAACAGGAAGGAGTTGATTGAACACAAGTCTAGGACTGAATCCTTGTCAAAGGGATAAGGACAGAGAATTCATCTCCAGAGTCCAAGTACTTGTTCTGAGCAAATGATATATTGTAATTAAGCACTAATACATGAAGCACCCAGAGTTTAAAATGATTTTCACCAATTAATTCTGATTAGCATGTAAAGACCATAAGGGCAAGAATCATTATCCTGCTCAAGCAGTCCAGAGAGGCTGCCCCAGGCCAGAGGGTCACCTTGTACATCTGCTCAGACCCTCTGGATCCCTCCTTCTCTGGAGCCAGCAGAGCTTGAGGATGCACGAAGATGCATGGCGGTTCAGATACAACCTTGCACCAGGGGGAACATGATGGTAGAACTGAAACATTACAGCAACACAAGTCCCAGGAAGTTTTGCTCTTCTTTCCCTCTCCTGGAAGTCTCATATGGGAGGTTTAACAACAATCAAAATCACCAAAAGCTTAGTGTACTGAGGGACATGAGAAACCCTCTTGCTATGCATCATTGGGACAGTAGCCCTATGACCCTGGGAGCATCAAAGCCCGTGTGGTATATTAGCTTGTGGAGCAGGTAAGCTTGGGCACTCGGAGCCAAATCAGCTGGATTCCAGTCCCAGCTCCGCCAACTATGGGCTGTGACTTTGGGCACATTTCTCCTCTCCAGTCCCAGATCCTCATCTATAAAATGGGGATAATAGAAGCTCCTGTCTCATAGGACTGTTACCATGATGAGATTGTATAATGAATGTCACGTGCTTAGCTTCCTACCTGATATTCAGTACCTTTTTCACAGAAACTAAGAGCATGACTTGTTGAGCTTAGGAATATGAATACAGAGAGGAGGGAGCTTCTGTAATTCTGGTACTGCCAACTCCAGCAGGGAGCTTCCCGAGGAGGGTGTGTAGACGGGCCTGACTTGCTGTAAGTAGCCGCTGTGGGGTCCCCGCTTAGGCTGAAACGATCTGCAGCATATCTTGCAGCCATGTGGAGTGTCTGCAACATCTCAAAGGACACTCGGCTACATGAAATTCTGGTGGCTAGGGGGAATTGGGTGTCAATCGGCATGGGTTATACCCGGAATGATGTGACTTTGGCTGGAACTAGACTTGTTTTGGGACTTTGGGTAAAGATGGACAAGATGTAATATACACGGGACCCTGGCCTGCCACTGCTTGGACCCTCAGTTCCACACGTAGGCATGTGAATTATTAAGTCTGTAATGCAATCAGTGTTCACGAAAGTAAATAACATCCATTTCAATTTCTGCTGAGGAATGACCTTCTGTTGTACTAACAGATGCTGCCCGGAGCGTGGGCTCATATATCTCCAGGTACCAGGGAGGTGTGCAGCCTGCACCCCGAATGTTAATGCATCGCGACATGGGTAAAATGAGTGGCATTGTGTAAAAAATGGGCAGAAAGGAGTGTGTGGAATGCAGCCGCTTTATGGGGGCCATTTTCCCTTTAGTTATCTGTGGCAACTTTTCAAGTTGAGCAAAAAGACAAAATAAAATCCAATATGCTTTGGGACAAACAGATATACTAATTCATTATTTCTTCCCTTGGTAAAAACATTCTGATTGTAAAAGAAAGGGATGCTCGTGGAAGAATATTGAGGAAAAACTAGAATTATGAAAAGAATAAACAGATTCATCTGATATTATTTTTATTCTAATATTATTAGATGAGTTTCTTTTAATATTATTTTTTAAAGAGGTGTGCATACATTTATGGGTGTGTAAACAAGGATTATGCAATGAGAAGAAACTTGAATCTTTCTTTTTTATACTTAATGCATATTGTAAACCTTTCTCTGTTTCATTTGCTAATTTAAAAAACATGGTTTTCAATGCTTCCTTACATTTCCATTGCATATTTGACTCCGACTTAGAAAGTCATCAGTATCAATAAGTTTCTTTTAAGTTTTTCACTATGATCAGTATTGTGGCAATGAGGATCCTTTCCATAAATCTTTGTGTGCGCTACAGATTGGCCCCTAGATAGGTTCCTAGACATGTATTTAGTGTATCTAAGTGTATAAATACTTCAAAGGAATTAGTATGTGTGGCTGAGGTTGTCCTCAAAAAATGTGCCCGTCCAATTTCCCACTATCACTGTGTGAAGATGACCATTTCCCACATGCTCACCAGCACCGAGAAGATACTTCTACTCTGTTCGTTCAGTCTTGTCTAAATTTCTAAGACTTATCTTTAATTTCTAATGTTGTTCTTTAACAGTGGTATTTCTCATTATATAGATTCAGATTAGACTCAAATACAGGAAGTGGAAAGAAAATCCCCCGCTCCTTATTCTAACTCCCCAAGACAGCTTCAGTGAAGAAGTGATAACTCTTTGTCACGTTTGCATAGGCAAATAGAAATATTTATAATAAAACATTCTATGTCGGCTACATATTATCATTCAATTTACCATTTTTCCACTTAAAATAGATATCTTTCTATGTCAGTATGTTTAAAGAGTATTTCGTTCTGTAGATGTAAGATGACGTATTCATTGAGGTAATGAATGTGCTTATCATTCATCTTTGATCATTTATGTGCACATTTCTGCAACATACATTTCGAGTGCAATTGCTCTAATTCTTTTTTTTATTTTTTTAATTTATTTATGATAGTCACACACACACACACAGAGAGAGAGAGGCAGAGACACAGGCAGAGGGAGAAGCAGGCTCCATGCACCGGGAGCCCGACGTGGGATTCGATCCCGGGTCTCCAGGATCGAGCCCTGGGCCAAAGGCAGGCGCTAAACCGCTGCGCCACCCAGGGATCCCTGCTCTAATTCTTTTTAAAAGCTATCTCCAAACTGACTTCCAAAAATGTTGCACCATTTTACGCTTCTGTCAGAGAGAATGCCCATTTTCCCATATCTGCATCAACATTAGGTGTTACTGATATTTTAAATTTTTTGTGCTCTTGTGTAAAAAATATTATCTCATTCTTGTTTTAATTTGCATTTCTGGAGTTTCTAACAATTAATTGATTTCTTTTTTTTTTTTTTTGTCAGAAATGACTAGTGAGGGAGCCTCGGTGACTCAGTCAATTAAGCATATACATTTGGCTCAGGTTATGATCCCAGGGTCTTGGGATCTAGCCCTGAGTCGAGCTCCCTGCTCAGCTTCTCCCTCTGACCTTTCTCCCTGCCCGTGATCTCTCTCTCTCTCTTTCTCTCAAATAAATAAAATCTTTAAACAAACAAATAAATAAATAGCTATGAATCTTCTCCTGTAGTTTTGGTTTTTCCACTGCATTTGGATGGAAAAAAAGTATAGAAAAATGTTCCAGTTGATCTTAAGACAAAAAGGCTTATTCCATATCCTATTGCAGTTACTGCCTTATTTTCATATTTCTCTTTCAAAACTTGTTGATATCTTACCATGAATAATTACAGCAATCTCAAATTTAATCTGTTCAGAATAGAATTTCCTCCAAAATATGCCCTCACGCAGGCATCCCCATCTTAGACATTAGACTCCCAGTTCCTTAAGGCAAAAGTCTTGAAGTTTTCTTTCATTCTTCTTTTCTTTTTTAAAGATTTTATTTATTTATTCACGAGAGAACACAGAAAGAGAGAGGCAGAGACGCAGGCAGAGGGAGAAGCAGGCTCCATGCAGGGAGCCTGATGTGGGACTCCATCCCAGGTCTCCAGGATCACACCGTGGGCTGAAGGCAGGCACTAAACCACTGAGCCACCAGTGCTGCCTTCATTCTTCTTTTCAAGGCTCAAACCAAGGCCATCAGCCATTGCTGTCAGCTGGAACTTGAAGACCTTCCTCAACTACTTGCTTTCCTCTGTTCCCACCACTGCCTCCCATGCAAGCCAGTGTCCACCCTTGCTTCTTCTTGGGAGTCTCCACTTCCATCTCGGCATCACCGCCTAGCACCCAGCATCATCTTTCAAAAATGTGAATCAGATCATATCTGTCTGCTTAGCCTGCTCTACATGCCTTCTAACTCACCTGAGACAAAATCCACACTTCCTACCCTGGCTCACGGAGTTCACTATTTATGCTCTTGACTCTGTTCCAGCCACAATGGCCTTCTGCAAACAGTCAAGATCATTCCCACCTCGGGGTCCTATGCCAGCTCATCCATTCTCCAGGAATCGTCCCTTCCTGTGGTGGGCTCCACAATCTGCGGATCTGTCTGAACATCGAGCTCTCTGCTATCACCCTGTTCTGATGGCCACACATTACTCTGGAATATTTTTAAATTACTGGATATGACCTATTTCTAGGCTCTAGAAATGCTTCCAATGTCTAGAGCAGAGCCTGGCATATACACAGGCCCTTGATAAATGTTGAATTAACTAATGAACGAGTGGATCAATTCTTTTTATGCTGCCCTTCCTGATGCCATGCCTTCGTTTACGTGGTTCTCTCAGGCTGGAATTCACTAATCTCTTCATTCTCTTTTTTGAGACATTTCTAAACTTTTATCCTCCATGGCTGATGCAGAAAGCCTTTCTCAGTTCCGTTGGCCTGATGCTGTCTTTCTTCTTCGAGCCCTGCAGCTTCCAGGCTTCTCACAGACACCTAGTCCTCGCTGTGCATGTCATAGACTTTTATGTCTCTTATGAAGTCCAGTAGAATTTCAAAAAGTCTTAATGACGTGAATGACATGTTTCTCAACTGTTTCTTCCAAAGCACCCAATGTGACATCACACACTGAGTGGGTGCTCTATGGACATTTGCTTAATTCAACCTGCTTTTGCTGTCATTGACTTGTGCAGCATTCTGGGGCTAATAAAAATACTTCATGAAATATGCTCTGATCTAGCTCTCATTCTCAAGAAAAATATCCTAACCTTGCTATCAGTTAGAGCTTTATAGATTCTGAGTTGGAGTGAGGTAGGAAACAGGGGGCAGGGTAGTCAGGAGTATACTATGGATTCGATCTGGGAACATGTGGGAGCCAGTCTATCTAAATCAGGGCTACTCCTTCTCCCAAACTCAAAGCTCATTAGAATATCTGTGGAAACAGTCCTCCAGCCTCTACTTTTCTCAATTTGACAACCCATGTTGGCTGTGCTTGTCTCTTGATGTGTCTCCAAAGACTGTCACATTTCTAGTTTCCTGATGAATTGGGCTGCTGGTGGCTGAACTGCCATGGCTGGTGGCATCACTGCAGGGCGTCTGCGCTCTGTCCAAATGACAAGGCTGACACTCCGCTCAGCCTCTCCCTCTTGCTTGAAGGGATGAGGAAGGAAATGGCTGCAGGTAACTCAGAAGGCCAACCTACAGGTCAGAGTGCATCTTGGGGTGAAGAGAAGAGACAGCTGGGCAGTTAGGGAGGGAGAGGAGAGGCTCTAACAATTTCCAGTGTTCTTTAAAGCCTCCCTATGCAACAGGCCATCAGGGACCACGCCCTGCCCGGAACCGGCTTTATTGCGGCCATCTGGCACTTGGACTTTACCAGAACTTTGGCTTTGCTGCCAAAAGTCATCTTTCAACTCACAAACTGACTTTTATCTCCCTTGTATCACATTCTCCCCAGGGCAGCTGATCCTAAGTACATTCTTTGCAGAAAGCACAGATTTAGAAACGTTTTTTTCCCCTTCTCCTAATTTCCTTTGTATTACTCCATTGTCAAGTTTCCAATACTATAATTTTATCTGCTACCAAGATGCCAAGGATAAAACCATTTTCTTTGACACAGTCATTATTTTAGGGCTTCCTATAGAATTTACTCTGCTTAAACATGTTGTAGGATTGATTTTGCACTTCTTAATGCCTTGAGCTTTTCACTTACAGCACATTTTTTAAAGGAGCAGAGATGAGACCCAGCCAATCCTTGGGTCCGTGGAGGGGTTGGCCCTTCATGTTGTGGTGGAGAGTCATAACTTTAGGTGCCAGGGGGACAGAGGTGGGCAGGAGGGGGATTGGCGCTCCTGGAATTTGAAGACGGTGGGCAATGACTGATTAATCTTACTGAAACACTGGGAGAAGATACAAATTTTGCTTCCATTCTATTAGAATTTTCACCCTTTAGAAACACTTGTTTCTCTCTTTTTGTCTCTTTTAGGAAAACCATCACACTCAAGGGGATGGGCAGTTTACTGAGAATATTAAAGAAATGCATCCATTCATTATTGAGTGACTGAGGACATCTGACCATGTATGTTGATGGGTGTGTGGATAGAGGAGCAGAAGCCTGTTGACCCAGTTCTGGCCAGGGCCACCCAAGGGTGCTTGGAGCTTGAATAAAACTCAGAAGTCCTGTTTCTTTCTTCCTCCCCACCCTAGAGGTCCTGTTTCACCTGGAAGTGGTGGTAACAACATGAACAAGGAGGACTAACTCAGCTCATGTGTGTTGATGCTTGAGTTCAGTTGTTACCTGTCTGATCTCAGTTTACCTTCCAAGGAGATAGTTGCCATCTTAGCCCATTTAAAATTTGAAGGATCGGATAACTTGTACAAAATGGCAAAGGTGTCAAATGATGGATCTGAAAATCAAATCCAGGTCTGTCTGATTAGAAAGTCCATCCAAATGTATGGTCACAGGTGTCTTAGGTCAAGGAATTAAAGGATAATTCTGGTTTTTTTTTTTTTGTTCCTTTGGCATTGTAGGAGACAAATATGGTTCTCTGGGCTATTTGATAGAAGTAGATTAACTCCGCATGGCACAAGGAGCCTTCAGACACTTCAGGCAGCTGTTTTTGCCGCTACATCCTACTAGTCCAACATACCAATGCGTGTGACCACTCGTCAACCATCCCAGGTCCCCTCAGGACGAGTACACTGCAGAGTGCTTAGCTCTCTGTGTCTGTAATAATGTGCTTGTGTGGGGAAGAGTGGCCGGCAGAAGATGCCACGTGGCCAGATTAGAACAGGGCTAACATGAGCAAAGTTGGCCAACAGTTCCTGAAAGTCATACGTGAAACCCTCAAAGAATCTTTGGTTTCAGGAGAAGAAAATGCAGTTGGGACATGCTAAGATCCTACAGCAGCTGATACCGTCTTTGGAGGCTTATTCCTGGCCAATATCATCCCAAATTTTTTCAAGTTTATTGTGTCATACCGTTTGAAATCAATAAGCTTACAAAGTATCGAATCTTTTGAGTTGTCTATGAAAATACCAAATGCCTTTTGAAGTTGGGAACACATTACTGAAGTTTGTTTAACAGGCTCTCTTTCTCACAGTTAAGATTAACTGCACCAAGAAAATGGCAGTTTTATTTGGGCAGAGGCGAAAGGAGACTTAATTATTTTTTAAGATTTTATTTATTTATTCATGAGAGACACAGGGAGAAGCAGAGACATAGGTAGAGGGAGAAGAAAGTTCCTTGCAGGGAGCCCCCAATGCAGCACTCCATCCTAGGACCCTGGGATCACGCCCTGAGCTAAAGGCAAATACTCAACCACTGAGCCACTCAGGTGCTTCGAAAGGAGATTTTCAAACACCAAAGAAGCCAAGTGAACGTTGATCAAGCACCTACTTACGATGTACCCAGGTGTGTGTGGTGAGGTAGATGCTATTTCTTCCATTCGACAGAGGGGGAAGCTAAGACTCATAGAGGAAGAGCAGTGAGTGAAGGAGGTGACAAAGTTGCTGGATGAAGAAGCAGCTAACCAGGAGAAAGCTGTGATATGGAAGCTTCAAGAAAAGGTTTGTAGGAAAGGTCAATGGCGATGACTTCCCTTTCTCTAGACTTTACACGAACATCCTCTTCTGCTAACACACTCTTTTCCCAGTCAAGATTCAGTAGTCTAGATTCCCATCTTCTTCTGTATTCCAACATGCTTCCTTGAAATGAAACCCTGGCTGTGTTGACTAGATTGGCATGTTGCAATGTCTCCTCCTACTCACTTATAAACCATCACTTAGGGCTGGCTCCTCCTCCTATGTTCGACTTTACCCATTACTGGTTGATTATTTGAGTTTCGGTCTTCCAAATCTCTCTCTTGACTTTCCCCTTGTGTGGTAATGATACGTTTCTCTGGAGAAAGGGGATATTAAAGATTTGGAGTAAAGTGAAAGAAAAGAGCAGGGCTACCACAAATGGTTGTGCCTTTCATGTACTGCAAAGAGGCACCAGCTGTGGAGCATGTAGTCCTTGACATCAACTTCCTGGTCTGGCTCCTGCATCTTCCCAACATGGACAAAGAAGCCGTATAGACTTAAGTCTCACAAAGAGATGCTATGTGCTACATGCAGCCTTGACCGTGGCAGCTCAGGGGAGCAGGGATTGCAGACATTAATGCAGACCATGCCCTGTACTGGCTCCCAGGGCTTCCTCCAGTTGAGTGATCCCAGCTCCATTTCAACAAGGCCGCCATCTTGGGCAGCATTCTGTGTCCCTTCACTGGAGATGTTGATTAGATTAAATATGTCATATTTTTCTTCTCCATTAAGCCCTTAATACTGTGTTTGAAATACTTACAAGAGGTTGTACTGATTAATTTTATCTTGTTTCATCCACTTTGACTGCAACTGCCTTTTGAACTATATATGGAAATTTAAGGAGCATGATATGGAAATTTTTACTTGGAGTTCAGATCTCTGGCACTTCGGTCAGCAGAATTTCAGTAGGAGTTACATGATGAAATTGCTCCCATAAAATTCTGTTTTGGAAATGCTCACTCAACTCAGTAACTGTATGTAGTACAAGTCAGGAACTGTGCCAGAGAGGTTGGGGATAAAGTGGCCAGAGGGACCCCATAAGGAAGAAGCAGTTGTCTATATTATGTATATATATATATTTTTTCACATGTGTATGCGAAGGAAAGTGCAACACCACATTTGTTGTATTTGGAGCAGAGTTTCTCAACTGCAGTACTAATGCCATTTGAGGCCAGGTGAGTCTCTGCTGTGGGCCTGTCCTGTGCACTATAGAATGCTCAGCAGCATCCCCAGGCTCCCCCCACAACAAGCTAGTGGTACTATCCCAGTTATGATGAATAAAATTGCCTCCAGATCTTGCTAAATGCCCTTTGGGGCACCAGTTAGCCCCTGGTGAGAATTCCTGATTGAAAGAGAGTTAAAGGGACACTTTGAGGAAATCAGTGGCAGTAAGTGGAACCCAGCAAGGGAGTAGGGGTGGCACGTGGGTGCCAAGGGGGAGGCCAGGGGTCTTCTTCAGGCAGGAAGAAAGAATTACGGATGGAATTGTACTTAGAAATAAGAGGTCATTCTTTAAATAAAAATAACTACCATTTATTTAGTACTGAGTTTATGTCAACATTTTAAATGCATTACCTCATCCACCCATTTCACAAACATGAAGACTGAGGCTCAGAGACACAGAGACCCGGTAAAGGTACAGACTTGTATCAATAGACACGTGTTTCTCTCTGGGCTCCCAATCAATCAATATTATTAAAACAGACCTATTTTTTGTGCCAGGTGCTAGTCTCATCCCCCCTTGCCTTGTTAAGATCTCAAAACAATTAAGCTGAGAGAGTGGGGAACTGTACATTTAAGACAAAGGTGTCATTTGTCATTTAGGAGACAGAGATAGGAGGCAAGGCTCATGGAAGGGAAAACAATTTGTGAAGCTACTTCCATTACTCTTTTAGGGATAGCTGTGTGTTTTCTTGACTGGAACTCCTGGCTCTTAACCCCAATGCCTTGTCACCTCAGAATTAGATTCAAAATCTTCACAATGGGAAAGCCCCGGTGGCTCAGCAGTTTAGTGCTGCCTTCAGCCCAGGGCGTGATCCTGGGGACCCAGGATTGAGTCCCACGTCAGGCTCCCTGCATGGAGCCTGCTTCTCCCTCTGCCTGTGTCTCTGTCTCTCTCTCTCTCTCTCTGTGTCTCTCATGAATAAATAAATAAAATCTTCAAAAAAATCTTCACAATGCCTGTCCTCCCCAACCTTTTGGATTGCCTCCTACCAAGTGACTCCTGACTCAGTCACTCTGGGTACTCAGTGTGGGGTTCCTGGACCCCCCAGGTTATGTTGGGGCCATTGCACATGAGGATTCATTCAGTTAGAACACCCTTCTTCAGCTGGCTGGCTGGCAAGGCGTTCTCTCCTTCAACTGTTCATGCAAATAGCACCCTACTGCTATTACTGGGGACCTTCCTATTCCTTCAGGGCAACGATCTTCTGACTTACTGTGGGTTCCACTTACTTCCCTACTATCTGGCTTCCCTTTTGAGAATGCAAATTCTACAGAGGTGAAAACATTGTCTGTTGTCCTCACTGCTGGATACCTTAGAACAGTGTCTGGCTCGTAGTAGGTATTGAATTGATGAGTACATTACCTTGCTGGATAGGTTGGTGGGCTAAAATGAAAGGTAAGGTGCCTAGAAATATTGTGCCAAAGTGTGTGAAGGAAGCTGAGCTCTGTCTTAAGAACCAGATCCTATGCCTTTCTCTTTGGGTGCTTTTCTACCAGCCTGGCCAGGGAGCCAGGTGGTTCTGGGAAGAACACTAAAGATGTGACCTGCTTCTATTCTAAGCAGTCATGGTCTGTTGGGTCTCTGTGAGTTTGAGCTTGCCTTGGCATGAAAAGAATAATCACATTTGGGGAAATAAAAGTAATTACTCCATATTGCTTAATACATCTAATAACTGTTTAATAAAGGATATAAAAATTTCCTTGCTTTGCACCTTAGTAAATGTCACTCAATCTATAACCTAATTACTTCAATTTTCCATTTAGAAAATTAATTCATTCTGAAAGCATGAAAAAGCAGCTGAGAAATTTTCCTTTCTGGCCGAAGACTTAGAAACTCAGATGAGTTCAAAGACCTCCCAGTCCTCAGAAGTCAAGAGCAGAGCTTTCAAGTTAGCTAAATGGACTTCCACTTGTGTCCTCACTCCTTGAGATTGACCTGAAGTAAATCAGTTAAAGCAGATACAAGAGTCTTAGGCTTCTCTCTGTCTTCTTCCCACTTTCAATTTCTTCCTGCAGGGGACTTGCTGGGTACACAGAGATCTTAACAGTAACATTAAATAGGGTAGGAAGGACTTTGTGTCCCTCTGTCTCAGTTTCTCCACTTGTGAAAAGGAGAAGAGAAATAAAATTAATTGTGTCAAGTACCTACTGTGTGTTGTGCATTTAGCTAGGCATTCTACACATCTTTTCTTACTTAATTGCCATACCTTGGTTGAATGAATAAGTCAACAGATGAATAACGAACACATAAATATTGTCTAACATTTATGAATGCCTACTATCTTCCAAGTATTATGCTAAGAATTTTACATAAGTTTTCTCAATTCCCATAACAACTCTGTAAGAATTGTGATTATATTGCTAGTTCCATCTTCTAGGTAAAAATGGGGCTCTTTAGTGAAGGCAAATAATTTGTCCAAATCACTTAATTTACAAGTAGTAGAGCCTGATCGTGAGGTATTATTTTTTTTTTGCCAAAGTTTAAACAAACCTCAAAAGTTTTCAATACCGATTTCAAGATCATCAAGCTATCATGTGGCAGATCACAAAATATTTCTCCATTATATAACATGCTCATCTTCTTCAAAGTGATTTCATGCAGCCTACATGATGCTCCATTTAACACTGAGATAATCCTTGGATGCAAACTTGGGATCGCCTGTAAAGAGGCCGCTCAGTGTTGTGCATGTGCCAGAGCAGAGCTGAGATGTGCAGCCGTGAGCCTCCCTGTGCCAGACCTACCGTGCTGGGCTTCCTGCTTGCTTTTGACTGAAGCTTCCTTCTGTCTTCAGATGTGAGGCTCAGGGAGGGAGCAGGTGGCTGAGGGAAGAGCCTCATGGCAGTGATTTCTGTGGTTCCTGCTCCAAGCAGGAAGCTGTCAGGAGGCCCCTGGAGAGCTGGGCAGAGACAGAGAAGTCCCCACAGGGCATGAGGCCAGGGTGCTATGTGGACAGTGACATGAACACATTACCCAGAGGCGACCAGACATGAGACAGGTGTTTTGCTTTGAAAGGAAACAAATTCCCTCCTTGGCAGGGCCTGTCTGTACTAACTTCAGATTCCAAACATGGTCCAGATGCCTGCCCTGGTGAAAGAAAGCTCCCGGGGGCTGGGATTTGGGTTGGAAGTGGTACGCTATGGGTTGGAGGGGTATTATCCTACCATTGCTGCCTCGTTCTAAGAACTGACTCACCCAATACTAATTACAAGTTTTCTCCCACTAAGTAGACTTGAATAGATCTTTGGCTTTTGTTCTTTTCGCCCAATGGTAAAAATTGATTGTGACCAAGCCTGAATAATACCTACTTTTCTCCTTTCTTCTCCCTCTGGACAAAGGGCAAAGTCTCCAAGCAGATGGACTTCCTGCACACCTGCCTTGTTCTAAGTAGACGTCTGTTCTCAGGGCCCTTTTTAGCACAGTCACTGCTTTGACCATCCTCAGTCAATAATGTATTGCTAATACCAGGATGATGGTGATATCTGGCTGATGTCCTCATGTGGGAAAAAGACTTATGTTCCTTTCTTCAAACCACCTGACACAATTCCTGGGGAGGACTTTTTAATGGAATAAGGAAGGGCAGCTGTGGGGAGGCTCTGGTTTCCCAAGGCCCTGACCAGGTTGCAGTGAGACCAGGGGCACAGCAATAGGGATTGGCAACCAGCAGAATTCACCATGAGGTTCTCCAGGGGGATTGGGTGTGCTTAAAGAAACCATGGAGAGAAATTCAAGGATTGTCTCTTTCTCGCTCTTGAACTTTGAATATGGACAGACCAATGGGCTTCTGTTATTAAAAAGGATAATCAAAATGTTTTTCCTGAAAGAGAAAAGTTCTTTTCAAAGTAGAATGCATCATTCACTTCTTAAACCTAGGAATTACTGGTGAGGAAGATAATGGGCTTTCCCTCTTAATTTTACAAATTTAAGAATTCAAACCCGCGCAAGGGTAGCTGCAGAGATAGATGGGGGAAGTATTAGTAGGATTTAGCATTCTTGACATGGACCAATGGGCTTGTCCCCAATTCACACTGCTTATGGCAAGTGCTTCCTTTGTTCTTGTCTGGTTTCCTAAGATTCTCTACTGACGATGTTCACCAGTAGAAGTTAAAGGATAAAAAAAAAAATGCCTGAAATGGCATTGAGACAAGGTAAACTGAGCTTGGCAAGCAAAAAAAAAAAAAAAAAAAAGCCTTATTTACTGAGATGGGGATGAGACTACAACACACATCTTTAATTTCACAGTTACATTTTAGGTAGAGCATATGTTCAGAAGTTATGAGCTTTAATATTTTAAGACTCAAAGAAAGAATTGTAATTCATTTTTGTTCATCAGGATTGTGAAGCTGCCAGAAATCGCGTGGGGTGCTGGGAATAGCAGTTCATTGTGACAATAAGAAATTGGCCTTGGGTTGCGCATAAGAGCAAGCAGGTGGCTGAGTGAGTGTCTGGCAGGGTGGATGCCTCAGACGTGGCATTATTTGAACTTGTGCCATTTCTTAGATCAAGACTGCATTTTATTCATCCATATTTTCTGTTTTTATACTGAGGATTTATTAGTTTTTAAAGAGAAAAATTTGTGATATATACAATATGTACTTTGCATCCTTTTCGACATATATGTGGTACCTTTGGGACTAGATGTTTATTCTTAAGGAGAGAAGCAGGGCATTTGGTGAAGGAGGATGGACATGTGTGGGTGGCACATTGAAGAGCGCCGTGATGTGGCAGGAGCTTTCTGAGCCAGAACCATGATAACGTTGGTGTTCTATTTGCCTTCTTGGTTTCTAAATATCTTGTATCACATTAAGTTGAATCATATGAATGGTTTGTTTCCCCTTTTCTAATCCACAAAAGTGAAAATTTCATATAAATCAACCTAATAGTAATAGGTTATTATAACTGTGCCGTATAAGCATACTAACAACAACCATCTTCTAGCAGTGATCTGTGGACACCTGGCCCCAAGAACTGAGGTGGGCTAGAATTGTCTATAGGGTCCTTTGTGGAAGAGTTTCCCAGTTCCTTAGTTCCCCTGCATGTCCTGGGTGGTGCAAGGCAGGACCTGAGAGCCTCTGAGGAAGTTTTGAGTAGACTTGGTCAACCCCATCCTCCACTGAGCCTGACAGTCTCTCAGAAGCCACGACTGGAGCAGAGACAAGGTGGAAACATTTCCTCTAAGGTGAAAACAGGCAGCCTCACAGTGGGAGTGTGCGATGGAGTATTTATTTGTGGAAGACTCAGTCTCCCTCCTTACTCTTGCTCACTTTAGACTTTGAAGGCCACTGCTCAATTTCCTTCAACAAGTAACTTTAGGGCATCCTGGTTATCCACATCATCTTTAAGCCTCACTACTTGCTTGAGGGTACATTGGTGCAATGTTAGCTCCTAAAACAATTTACACCCCCAAACAATATTCTAAAGCTCATTTAATATCTGTGAAGATCCATTGAAGAATTGTCCTCTTTTCCCCCAGTCTATACATTGTGAATAATAAATGCAAAGCTTTGTTTTCTTGTGGCATATTTCTATGTTGGACTCAGGAGCATTTTGAGGCATGTTTAGAAGGTACTTTCTAAAAGCAAGATGTTCCCCTGAAAAAGTTCTGCAAAATCAACATTGATTCTAAGGGTAAAGCATATGATATGTACCTTACTAGGTTTTTCTCTATCAGAATCAATTCCAGACCAACAGATGCAACTTTGAGCTTTAAAGATTGGTGACCTTAATAACTTTGGCAAAAGGCCTTGGAAGAAACTACTGCAGAGGATTCTCTATTGCTGCACACTGCACCTGGAAATGACTTCCAACTTGCTCTCTCAGAGACTTATCAGTATTGCTGCCCAAAACCATAAGATATGCTCCTCTTGACCTTTTGAGTGCATGTTTTAATTATGATAATGCTACTGGCTGCAACAGGTTTAACAGGATACACCCTGAAATTTTAGTGGCTTAGCCCAGTGGAATTTATTGCTTCTGTAATAGTCCAACAAGTGTTCTGTGGATGGTTCTCCACACACAGTGGTTCAGGGATACATGCTCCCTCCCCCTCATGGTGCCAACATTTTCTGCATGTGGCTTCCACGTTCACTGTGGGAAGGGAACAAAAGAATAGTAAAAGCACATTAGCTTCCTAATTCAGCCCAGAAAAGATGCACATTGCTTCTACTTATGATCTCTATTAGTAAGAACTAGTATCATGGTTCCTTCTAGACGCAAGACGAACTGGAATATCTGAACCGAAGGGAGCACACATCCTTCTTGGACTGTGGGCTGTCTGCCACAGAAGAATATACTTCTCTTGGTTTTTTATCATTAGAGAATCAAGATCTCCTAATGACATGTGCTTGGGATTTTTTTCTGAAGGATTATGAAGAGCATACATTCTTGAAAAGTTGCTTCTTCTCCAAGAGTCTGCCTTCTTCCAGAAAGGCAGCTTTCATGGGTGTGACCCTCCATCGCCTCTGCAGGGTCTTACTTCCTTGCCTTCTTGTGCTCCATTGACTCTGGGAAGGAGTCACCTGCCTTCCCGTTAGAGACAGCAATTCTATTAGATATGTCACCTTTGATTCCTGTGACATCTAGTGATGTGGTATCATTAGGGAGGTGCTTTTCTTGGGCCATTATAAATGTCAAATTTGGTTCAGTCAGAAAGTACGGTTGAAAGAATTCACTGTGAATGTTGCATGCAAGGTAATCCCACAAACTCATCTAGGAAGTCTCCAGTATTGCATGGTGGAGGCGATTGACATGGCTTTTCAGAAACTCAGGGATGTCTCACCAGCCTATTGATTTCCTTAGTAAATTCGAATCTCTAAACAATGCTTGATGGCTCTGGTTAAATGTAGAATTATGTGCCATAATTCTACTGGTGCCTTAAATATTTTATTCTTTTTTGTATCAGTAACACAGAGGGGTATTCATGCTAAGCATAAGTGGGCAGGAGCTGAAAATTAGAAATCAGACCTTGTGACCTTTTACACCTCAGTGTACTCATCAGAGTGAATACAACGGCGCCAGTGTCATAGGAGGGCCACGAGGACCGAGTGAGGTAATGCAAGCAAAATACCTAGCCCAGGATGTGGCACATTGTAAATGCTCAATGCACATAGTTCTTCTCATCCTCCTTCTTCTATATTAGGATCCTATTGCTGCTCTAACAAATGACCACAAGCAGACTTATTATCCTATGGTCCCATGAGTTGGAAATCTAACAGTCTCACGAGGCTAAAATCAAGATTTGACAGGGCTGGTTCCTTCTGGAGACTACCTACCTTTTCCAGTTTCCAGAAGTGCCAATATCCCTTGGCTTGTGGACCCTTCCTCCATCTTCAAAGCCAGTGACAGTAGGTAGGGTCCTTCTCATGCCACAGTTCATGTCTCCAGCCCACTCTTCTGCCTCCATCTGCCACTTCTGAAGACCCTTTGACTACACTGGCATGCCTAGGTACTCCAGAATCATGCCCCCACATTAAAGTCACCTTAATTCCATCTGCCACCGTAATTCCTCTTGTCAAGTACTCTAACATATTCACGGGTTTGGGGCAGTAAGATATAGATATCTTTGGGGGCCATTGTTTTGCATGTCATACCTTCTTCTCTTTATTGTTATTAAAATATTTGAACCCTTTACATTCTGATATACTTGGTGTACTGCTCTGTCTTTTTTTTGTTTGTTTGTTTATGGAGTGAACTCCTCTAAATATAGGAATCTCCAAAGTAGTTTTTTGACATCTAACTACTGTTTTGGCTCCAAAGCAACTATTCTAAGCACAGTGAACCAGCATAGAGATAGTGTGCTATTATTTACCAGTAACTATTAAAAGCCGAATAATAACGCATATTACCATTTTTCCCCTTTTGGAGATGATCATGTCACTTGAAAATATGTCTCATTTGGTAGCCAATCTGAGCCACCAATGGATGAGCAAACATTCTATCCACGAGGCATTTATTTCTGCAAAGCACTTCTGGAATGATGCCATATTAATTCTCTGCACTCTGTCGGATGCTCAAAAGGACAAAGACAAAAACGAAAATGAAAAAAATTCCCACGTTGTTGGACTTGTTACTCTCTGACACAGAGCCCCTTCTTGGTGTGCCTGCATTTGCATAGTCATCCACGTCTTTAGCCATTGCGAAGGATGGCTCTGATGAGTTGAAGAGGGTGTGAGGGCTCCGATGGGTCATATGTGAGGGCTGGCCCTGCCGTTGGTATTCAAGGCCATTCTTTCCTTTCTCTGTGTCCTTTCATATCTCCTCAAACGGAGTCAAAAGACAGTTCCTGCCACAGGAAAGGTACCCTGCTCGTGGGAAGGAGGAGCGGCTTCTCGGCATGAAGCATCCCTCTGACACTTGACACCCAGCAGTGTGCAGCAGGTGTCTCCCGGCTTCCGTCTGGTTTCCTCCCGCCGGCTCCCAGGCCTCTACCTGCCCCATGCCCCCCACTGCTCTGCTGCAGGGCATCCTCCGGGCCAGCCAGGAGGCCCCAGCCTCCACCGGCAGAGGGGTCTCCGGGAGCCGCGGGAGCCCTGTGCCTGGCTGGGAGGGCCACCGGCCCCAGTGGGGACAGCGGGAAGGGGCCGACAGGGGAGACATGTGGCTCAGTTCCATCCAGCAAATAACATAATACGTGTCCGGGCACAATGGCCTTTTCCACGGGCAGATTATCCCAGGCGGCAGCTTTGCTGTGTGCAAAAGGAGGGAGAAAGGAGCCGAGGGCCGCAGGAAGGAAAAGGCGGGTGGTGGCAGCAATCAATGCTGTCCTTTGTGCCGCCTGACATTTGAGGGGCTTGTTATCGGGGATTGCCGGCTGCTTTATCTGAATGTATCTCCCCAGCTGCCATGCGCCGCTGCTGGTGCGGGCTGTGGGATGGCCCCGGCAGATACGAGCCACCTCTCGGGCGCGGTGGCCTGTCACTCCTCAGCCGGCCTCCCTGGCTCTCCCAGGGAAGATGCGCCGTGGCCCTTCCCAGCGCCCCAGACATGCTCCGTGGGCTCGAGGAGACAAACAGAACCGCCTCCCCCCCATCACCAAATCTGCCACCCACTCCCAAACCAACAGAGGCCTTGCTGGAGGCCACCGGGCTCCACAGAGGGACAGACAGACACAGGAAAGAGAGCTTGCATTTTTTCATTTCGAGCAGGCACTCTTCTCTGGTGTCCGTCCTTACGTCCTGGCCCCAGGCAGGAGCTGTCTGGCTGCACGCAGCTCTTGTGTCTACTCTCCAGACGGTGGCAGGAAGCTCCCACAACGTGTTCAGTTGGTGCCAGGTTTTGAGGTTGCTTTACAAAGTCTGCCCTCTCCCCGGCTCCATGCCTGCAAACACTCCTGCCCTAACGCAATGCCCAGCACACACTGACCTTGAGCTTACACCCTTCCTGGGATCGGAGGTGATCAGGACACCTCTACTGGGCATCTGGCGTGATCTGAGCCTGGAGGACACGTCTACTGGGCAGCGGCGTTGTCTGAGGTTGTGCCACACCAGGGAAATTGAGAGGTCACCCCATGACTGGTTAGGATGACAACCATAGAGACCCCCCTGATGACAAGTGCTGTTGAGGTGTTGAGTAAAGGGAATTGTTGCACACTGTCCGCAGGGACACACAGCAACCACTGCGGAAGACAATATGGGGGCCCCTCAGAATCTTCAAAATAGAACTGCCCTACATCCTGCTTCTGAATACTTATCCAAAAGAATTGAAATCTTCTCAATTCACTCTCCTGTGATCGCTGCAATATCATGCACGGTAGCCAAGGTAGGGAGGCGACCCAAGTGCCCATCAGTGTAGGAGCGGAGGAAGTGTGGGATATACACTCAACAGAGTACTACTCACACTTAAAGAAGTTGATTCTATGATATGTAACAACACAGACGAAACTTGAGGACATTATACTCAGTGAATTAAGCTAGTCACAGAATGACACGTGCTGCACGATTCCATTGATATGAGGTATTTAAAATAGGAAAACCATAGAAGCAAAGAGCGGACTGTGGTTGCCAGGGGCTGGGGTAGAAGGGCCACGGGGAGTGCCAATTCACCAGCTGAATGTTTCAGTGGTGAAAAATGAAGAAGCTCTAGAGAGCTGCTGTAAAACGTTGTGCCTATAGTCAACACTAATGCGTCGTACATTTAAAAATTTAAGAAGCTAGATCTTATGTTAAGTGTTCTTACCAAAAAAAAAATAATAAAAAAAATAAAATAAATAAAAATAATAGCAGAACCTCTAGCACCAGGCATGCTTTGTTTAAAACTTCCCGCTGTCACTTACTGTTGCAACCTCAGGCAGTAACTCAGCCTTCCTGGGCTTCAATTTCTCTGTCTACAAAGTGGAAACAATGCCCATATTTTTAGCCCTTGTGAGAATTAAGTGAATCATCCCTGCCTGGTGCCTGGCGCATAGTAGTTTCTCAGTATGTTTAAGGTATCATTATCTAGTCCATCTTCTTAGGAAGGGCTACACCAAAACTATTTTAAGTGCGTGGTTGAATGTCTCCTTATCATTTGGATATTTCCAGGAAAAGAAGTTCTTCCAACACCATATGGATGAATTAATGTATAGCGAAAGTAATGAATTCTTACTTTGGTCTATTTTTACGTTCCCTGTCCTCTCTTGGTCTCACATTTGGAGACTTCTCTCCCCACGTTTAAAGTATGTTTCCTCTACCATCGGTCAATAAGTTCGTGCATTATATAGGCTGTTATAAAAGAAAAATAAATAGAGAGTGAAGAAGTGGCATGTTCTGGGGAGCTGGTGCATGGGGTACAGCAGAGGAAGGCTGGTCTTGGCAGTGGTGTCCCGAAGCCAACTGCCTGGGATCTGCAGAGCTTTCTCCTTCTCAGCTGAGTGTGGCCCCTTTTTTCAAGACACGATTAAAATGATCTATGCTGCTTAAAAGGTTTGGGGATCTGGAAGGAAATGTCAGCTCAGAGCCTGGTGTAGATTTACACTTGCTTGGAGGTAATGAATTTGTTAAGATAAACATTACTGGTGAGATTAACCATTTTTTCTCTAATGTGAATTTTTGCTATTGTGTTGTCTGAGAAAAGCATCATTTAACACCCCCCAAAAATAGTTTTAGAAGTCTATAGATGAGCAATATTCATCATCTCTATTATCTGTTTAGCTACGAGGGATTCTTTGCCAAATATGATAATTAATTAGCTCTGTACTTCCAGCTCCAGGGTGATTGCCTCTCATTAGAGGCTAAAGTGGCCCCTGTGTGTGGCTGCTCAGCTGGCTCAGCCGGATGGTGCTTTGGAAAGCTCTGTAAAGAAGAACATCAGTATAATGATAAGTAAAAAAAACAAAACAAAACAAAACAAAATAAAAAAACCCACAACCCCCCCCCGAAGAAAAATAGAAGTCAGATGCTTGAGACGTATCTTCATAAGCTTGATGTTTCTTGAAAAACTTAGTAAATAGAAGGCTTAAGATGTGGGCTATTATTGAAATAAGAAAATAATACCCTTATGATCGATCTCTCTGACATAACTCTGCAGGAAAAAAAAAAGCCGAGCCCTTTAAAATACATTTGGCATTTTTAAAATGTATTGCTGCACTTTGTTCTCTAATTCGGTTTCCGACGTGGTTGTAGGATCTGATCTGGTTTGGAGCTGCCGTCTGCATCATTTTGTTATCGTGATGCTATGCTGAGGACAAGTGGAGCATAAAAGGCCATCTCTGTGCTCAGGGCAGCGAGTATCCTGAAGGTTGAAGAGAAACAGGGGCACCTTACTCTGTTCTCTGGAACAGCCAAGAGAATAAAACAAGCAAGTAGTAAAAGTGTAATCATATGTGTGTTTTTTAAAGAGACGGAGCCAGACTGTGCTGGCAATGCCTCCCCCCACCCCGCCCGCCAGTGTTCCATCCTCGGAGCAAAAAGCCACATGCTCCTGGCCCACCGAGCGCCCCCTCCTCCTGACAGCCTCTCCAACTCCGCGTGGGTGTCCACCCAGACACGCGTGGGCCACGTCACCTGCGGGAGGATTTCTGGTCTGCAAAGGCAAGGAGTGAGCGGGGAGCCAGCTTCTCCCAAGAGCACGCTTACATCCATGTGAACTTCACGGCAGCTGAAATATTTATGAGTTTCTGGTGTGTGTGCTGAGCCTGGCCGGATCACAGAAGCTTCGGTGGCCCCATGGATGGAGTTTGTGACATCCCCCCCCTCCTTGCTCCCATCCGGTTCATCCTCCCCCCTGCCCCAGCACTGACACTGACATTTGTCCTAAACCCTCTCTTAATGCTGTAACATAATTCATTAGGACAGCCTTAATGAGCTGATAATTAGTCTGGTGGGAGGTGGTGAAGGGTGGGGGGCAGAAATGCCAGACTCAGAGAAACGTCGTCGAGCAGGCTGGGGCATCTTAAAGAGCCCTGGGAGAGCTTTTTGTCAACAAAATGGATCACACTTGCAGGCAGTAAAACTTTCAAATGACCTTCATGTCAAAATATTAGGCTGCTATTTTTCGCTAGATGGTAGTTTCATAAACATAAAAAGCACACATATCATTCAGAGTGCAGCAAAATTTGTCTCAAATACGTGGAGCTCCCCCTTTTCTAGAAAGACGAATGTAGACTCCGTACAAGGGAGAAAATGACAGAATGTGCCAGCCTTTCACTTGGGCTGAAACAGATATTTGCAGCAGGCCTGCGTGCGCTCTCCCTCTTTAAAGGCAAACATTAAGCCGGGTACATGGACACAGAAGTAGATGAGAGAGAAAGATATAAATCCTAGAGAAATTTTGCTTATCTTCATTCAGGAAAATTGCCTACTGAGTTGCACAATTTACAGAAAAGGCAACTGTATTAATATTCGAAGAACAGTCAGAAGATGGAGTTCTAATGAACTGCTGAAAGTAGCTCTCCATAATGTGGAGGAAAAGAAAATCACCATGACTATGAACAATAGATATTTTTACTTCTCTGAATCCATTTCTTCTCAAGGTTAAACTTCAGGAAGGCAAATGGATATTTGAATTGGCACTGTTGAAATGAGAGTTAGTATAACCACATTGCCAGGAATTTGTAGTCTGTCTCCCGCTGGAGCTTTGGTGCCTCCCTCCCATTCACCAGGGATGTGGGGTGCACATGAGCCAAGGCAGTACTGGAGGACGGATGATGCATTCCGTTTTGAGCTCAAAATCTGGTCTAAGCGGTACCTCGAGGGTAAATCACCAGCTTGGGGGGTTGAGTAAGAAACCATGATGATTGGAGGGACACAGAAAATCCAGTTACTGATAAAGATTAGAATAAGTAATTATATGTCATTTTCGAATGGTCCCCTAGTTGCCAGTCATTAAAGATAATGCACTTTGAAAGTGCTTTGCCAAGAAAAAGGCATTATATAAATGTTGTGTTTTATTGTTGCTATCAGAATTAATAGGTGATTACTTAGCTTGGGTTTCAGTGATATAAATAAGAATTAGCCCGGTCTCCTCCCGTCACCTTTGACATCCCTTGTTCAAATAGAATTCCTTCCTGCTCTTAAGACTGGGATCACCAAACATGCTGCTGAGTCAATCACAATCCATGGTCTCTACAATCAAGTGCTTGTGGAGAGTCTGTGAAAGCAAGCCTTCTTAGCACATTAATCTAGATTATCTTTTGGCAAATGGCTTTTTGTTGCAGCCATCATTGGACAAGACAGTGACACGGCCCGACTACAGGGTACCATCCATGCTGGCGGATTTGGGTATAGGACAGTAGATCTGCTTTCCCGTCCAGTGCTTCTCAAACGCTGACATCCATACACATCGGCAGCAGGGAGATCCGATTCCAGGCGGGGGTTTGGAAAGTCTGCATTTCTAACAAGTTCTCAGGTGTTGTCCTTGTTGCTGGCCCAAGGACAACCAGACCTAGGTATTGAGAGTCATCTGATAGGGTTCATTTCACAAGACTAGTTTCTCAGAGACTGTTACTGCCCAGCCTCCAGCTGCAGCTTGGGTTCAGACCAGCAGGTGAACAGATGGGCACGTGGCTGGGAGGCCACAGCTCTAAATTTCCAAATTACGAATCAGCACAAGCATAGATTATCCAGGATGACCCTACCAATTTAGCTTTTCTAAACTTTTAATACAGTAAGATGTTATGTATTCTTCCAATATACTTAAATTAAAAAATTATTATTATTATTTTATTTCTCAAAAATTTTACTTATTTGAGAGAGAGAGAGAATACAAGCATGGGGAGGGGCAGAGGAAGAAGCAGGCTCCTTGACAAGCAGGGAGACTGATGCGGGGCTGGATCCCAGGACCCCAAGATCATGACCTGACCCGAAGGCAGATGCTTCACCGACGGAGCCACCCAGGTGCCTGTCTCCAAATATAATTTTAGGTTTTATAGAAGGAAAGTTTCTTTCTTAGATGAACATGATAAAACCCTTTGTTTTGTTTTGTTTTGTTTTTTAAAGATTTTATTTATTTATGAGAGACACACACACACAGAGGCAGAGACACAGGCAGAGGTTTGAAAAGCAGGCTCCATGTAGGGAGCCTGATGTGGGACTCGATCTGGGGACTCCAGGATCATACACTGAGCTGAAGGCAGGCGCTCAACCGCTGAGCCACCAGGGATCCCCCGATAAAACTCTTTAAAACAGAACAAGTTTCTAATATTAAAAATAAATACAGAGGTGCTTCTCCACAGCCTGAGTGAGTAGCTGAGTTATGAGTGGGGCTAGGGTTTGGTGGCAGTGTGATGTCATTTTAGATGCCTTAGAAGAACTTGATCTGAAGTGGTGGTTTCCCATGGAAAGATTTGACTCTCTATAGGGCCTGTTATGATTGTTGTCCAGCAAGTTGGAAGTTGTAACATTGTTCACTGGCTGAATTTTTTAATAGAAAAAATTGTTTCACATCCGAGCAATACCCTTCTTCTCTAAGCCATCAGCATGCTACACGTGTTGGGTTCTTGCAACTGTGCATCTGCAGCGTCCACTGTCATCTGGTTTTAGGACCCAGGGGAGCTTGGGTGGCTTCAGAAACCTTGGAGCCACTTTCACACTAACTTGTGAGGATACTCCTGGAAACAGGTCCATGTCATTGGCGTGGACAGTGGACTGCCAGTCCATGTTCTGGATCTGTCAATTATCATAGTCCTCTCCATGGTGGCCCAACTATAATCTGATTGTTTCTGTCCCAGGGTCTCATTTCCAACTTATTTACATTTATAGCAACTTTGCTGTCAGGGCATAATGGTTCTCAAGTGAGGAACACTCTGGAAGAATATGAGCAGATATGATCAGGAACTTCTCTCCCAAGGGCCTGAGTAGAGCTGCCTACATTTTTCAAGTGCAATCAGAGATTGGTTCCAAGAAGATTGCTCTCTGCAGTTCTTATTATACAAAATCTGTTTCACCAGCAGAGAAAAATCAAATAACAAGGAAAAAGCCCCCAATGGGCATCAAATTCTGTTAATCCTACCTTTATAATGCTGTGTGTATTCATTCCTCATCTGCTGTAGCAAGTCCCAGCCTCGCCCCTGGGCTGTGGTAATCATCACCTGCACTTCTCTCATATCCAGGATTTTTCATGCAACCGAACTCCGGTTAAGTTTATCCTATAGAGGCTTTGACTCTCTGTTTCATAAATGAGCACTTTGATCACATTCTACCAATGACTTCCTTCCCCACTTAGATTCCAACCCCTTAGTTCAGTTGAGTGGCTTCTGGAAGGAAGGGAAAGCACAGTGAGCAGCTGGAGAGACTTGAGGTCCAGGGGAACTTCAGCAGATGGCCTGAGTGGTAGAGGGGACCCACTGATTTTCTGGGCAGGAAAGAAAGCTGAGTCAGTCCCAGGAATGAAGGAAGAGTCCTGAGCCTCAGCAACCAGAACTGAGTTGAGAAACAGAAGCCTCCACTTCCACGGAGCCCTTGACTCTGACGGCTCCTCCACCGTAGGTTCCATTCTGCAAAAATGAGCTCTCGAACACGGCCTGGCCACCGTGGCAACGCTTGGCAACCTGAGTGGGAAGAGGAACGAATGACCTGTGTGCTTACCGATGAAGGCCAGGCAAAGAGTCCGGCTCTGCTGGGGGCCAAGGGTCGACCTCTTGGTGGCACTTTGCTGGGCAGTGAAAGAGAGAGATGAGTTGGCCAGCCTCAGTGGCCTCCCTTCAGCTGTGACTGGTTAGGATGGAAGTAGGCTGGCTTCCCACAGAAAGGACTGGGCCACCCCAAAAGGGCATATCCCGTATAGGATAATGCAGCATCCATGCAGCACCACCACTCAGGCAAGAGTTTTACCTCTATAGGGTAAAACATAGGTACCCTGTGTCCTCAAGTGGACATCTGAGTCCAAATGATAAGAATCCCAATGAATCCAACTGCTTATTTCCCAATGTCATTACAGTTAAACAGATAGCCAAAACGTGCTCCTGTTACTCTGAGCTGCATTGTCTGGTTTTGTCACAAGTGGCTACTCTCTAGGTGTCCCGCCATTTCAAGGCCTCTGCTAAAAGGGACAGCCCCAGTGATTGCTGTTTAACCAGTTTTCCCAAGTCCTAGTTGCACTTTTTAGCTGGAATTCTCACTCTCTAACCTGTTCTGTGGGGTTCTGGCACAGAAAGCACCTCTGTTCCTGACTCTGCGGAGAAGCTGGGCTGCCTTTGGAACAGCCAGACTGGAAAGACGCCCAGTCTGACAGCTTAGCTGGAGGGAAAGGCAAACTCATCCCCCCAACCTGAGAAGCAGCACCGCCCCCAGCCTGCAGTGCACCCTCCCAGGCAGGACAGACAGACGCGGTGTGGCCCCTTGGGAAGCCCTTATCCCTGTTTCTTTCTACCCAACTGCAATCCTGTTGAAAGTGGGAACACACCTCACTATCTGCCTGATGTTCCCCTGTGGTGCCCCCAGTCCTTGAAGCCACCTGATCCTGATCCCCAGTCGGGATTGGAACTGAGGACCTCGCCCAGTGCCCTGGTGCAGAGGGGCAGTGGTGCTTATGGTCTCTGCTCAGGGTATAGTAGCTGCTCAGTAAACTAGATGCTCCCTGGCTGCAGTGAGTGTCACCCTTCCCTCTGTTCCTAATGCCACACCGAGTAGGGCTCTGTCTCTCCTCCTACTGCCTGCTGGGTCTGAGGCCATGTTAATAACCAGGAGTTTCTCAGCAAAGGGTGTGATCAACCTGGGAAGGAATCTTCGAGCTAAAGAGAGGAAAAATTAAGTGCCAATAATTGGGAGCTGGCCATTTTCATCGCCCCTGGACAACCCAAATGGTGGTGCACGCTCAGTGGGGTGCATATCCTCCGCCACCTCAAACCAGGCTTTCATCATTTCTAGTCTTCACCAAGTTACACTTTTGCTGAAATGGCCAACATTGTCTTTCTATCACCATCTCTCTCCTTTCCCTTAGATTTTATCATGGTTCACGGCACAGTCTTTTTCTGTTTTTGTTTTTGTTTTCCTTTTCTTTTGTGTGTTATCTTTTTCCCCCCTTCTCTGCCTCCTTCCCTCTCTTCACTTCCTCCCCTCCCTGCTTCTCAAAGCTTGGAATAGTGTTCTGTGCAATGTGGATTTTCAATGTTTGCTCACTGCGTTGAATGTTTTTACCTTTTTTAAGAAGAGAGATTCATATTTTAAGAGTACTTTGAGGTTCACAACAAAGCTGAGAGGATGGCACACATTCCCCACATGCAACTGCTCCCCTCATGTGCACTGCTTCGCCATTGTCAGCATCACTTACCAACTAATGAACCGACCCGACACCTCATTATCACCCAGAGTCCTCAGTTCACATTGGGGTTCACTTGCAGCAGTGCACATTCTATGGGTTTGGGCAAATGTATAATGACCTGTATACAGCATTATGGGATCATAGAGAGTATTTTCATTGACTTGGAAGTCCTCTGTGCTCTACCCACTCACTCCCCCCCATCCCTCAATCCTTGGAAATCACTTCCCTTTTCACTGCAGTCATAGTTTTGCCATATCATAGAGTTGGAATTGTACAGTATGTAGCTTTATTAAACTGCCCTTTGTCACTTAGTAATATATATTTAAATTCCCTACATGTCTTTTTATGGTTTGATGGCTCATTTATTTTTAGTGCTGAATAACATTCCCATTGTCTGGATGGGCCACAGTTTATTTATCCATTCACCTACTGAAGGTTATCTGGCTTGTTTCTGAGCCTTGGTGATTATGGATAAAGCTTCTATAAACATCTGTTTTTGTGTGGAGATTAAGGTTTCAGCTCCTTTAGGTAGGTACCAAGGAGAACAATTACTGGATCATCTGGTAAAAGTATGTTTGGTTTTATAAGAAGGTGTCCAACTGTCTTCCAAAGTGGCTGCGCCATTTTGTATTCCCATTAGTAGTGAATGAGAGTTCCTTTCACCTCCCATCTTCACCAACATTTGTGTTGTCAGTGTTCCAGATTGTGACCATTCCCATAGCTGTATAGTGGTATCTCACTATTTTAATTTGCATTTCTCTGAGGACTTATGATGTGGAACATCCTTTCATATGCGTATTGGCCATCCTTTGTCTTTTTTTGGTGAGGTGTCTGTTTAGGTCTTAGGCTCATTTTGTGATTGGGTTGTTTGTTTTCTTATTGTTGAGTTTTAAGAGATCTTTGTGTATTTTGGATAACCGTCCTTTGTCAGTTGTGTCTTTTGCAAATATTCTCTTCCACTGTGTGGCTTGTCTTCTCACTTTTCTGACAATGTCTTTTGCAGAACAGAAGTTGTTAATTTTAATGAAGTCCAGCTTATCAATTATTTCTTGCATGCATTGTGCCTTTGGCGTTGTGTCCAATAAGTCATCATGATACCCAAGGTCATGTAAGTTTTCTCTTACATTGTCTTATAGGAATTTTATTTTATATTTAGGTCTATGATACATTTTGAGTTAATTTTTGTGAAGGGTTTAAGGTCTCTGTCTAGATTTATTTTTTGCATGTGGACGTCCAATAGTTCTAACATCACTTGTTGAAGAGACTATCTTTGCTCCCGCTGTATTGTCTTTGCTACTTAATGGAAGATCAATCAACAGTATTTATGTGGATTTATTTCTGGGCTCTCGATTCTGTTCCACTGATCCAATCTACTTGTCTCCTCTCTCACCAATACCACACTGTCTTGATGACTGTACTTGAGGGTAAGTCTTCACCACCTTGATTGTATATTCTTTCCCTTGGGTGCTTGAGAACAAAGTGCCCTACACTTAAACAATATCAGCTTTTGAGCTGAGAGACTCAATGCCATTATGATTTAACTTTTATCAGATGTCTGGGAGGCTGGGATTCTCTACATGGAAGTTTATTCTTGCGTTTTTGTGTGTTTAGAAGGACTATAGCAAGCAATAAAATTAATAAAAAGGGAGAAGGCTTGTGTGTATGTGTGTGTGTGTGTGTGTGTGTGTGTGCCTTTCTACAACCACCCTGCGTGTAGTTTTCATAGGATCTTTTGGGTTTGAGCCAATTCCTTGAAGATAGGAAGTGAGTAATTTGGAAAGGAAAGTATCTATTTCAATTAGTTGTGAAGATTGCCCCTTCATGATGCTAACGGTAGAGGATGTGTTTCTGTTGTAATTGCTCTTTGGTTTTCTTTGTATCTCACCCCTCCTCTTTATTTATGTGTTTCAGGATTGTGCTTGACACCTGTGTTATCTAGCGAGTTGTCTAAGTTACATACATGAGAAAATCAGAGATGAAGTTGGAATGAAGCCTATTTGAAGATATGTTCCAGGTGCTGAGATTCTTTTTCATATCTCTGTCAGGGAAATTCTCTGCAGTTCTGTTTCAGATTGGGCTCTGCTTTGCTTTGGGACTTCCACATAAGTTGTTCCTCATTTCTGCCCCACTGAGGCATGTTTGGTAAATCATCCCTCACAGGAAACCCACGGAGGATTTCTGTTATCCTGGATGCTGATCTGCAAGTTGTAGGGTGGGGCTGATGCTACCAGTAGATATGCATTATTCAAAGCAATTGGAATGCATCTTCTTAGACTGTTCTCAGTTTTGTACCATGTACAAACAAGCTCTTGCTTCCTTTAGTTGCAGGAAAAGTTTTTTGACATGGTTATAAACCCTTGGCAGTTGAACTTTTAATGGAGATATTGCCTAAATCTCAATTATTGCAGTACAAGGGCTCCTAAAGGAGGTTGTGGGGTGGGGTTGACCAGAGAGGAGAAAGTTGTCATGTATATGATGGTGCATAATCTGAGACCACACTAGAAATAGTCACATAGCTGAAACCCAAGTATAGAGGGCATGCAATGTTAGTTACAGAATAAGTGTTAATTGTATTTTTGAACACTTAAAGGCATAACTATATCTCCTGATTTCACATCCATGGGTTGCACCTTAATCTCAGTGGAGCTAGACACTTAGTGCTGAATAAGACAAAATGGGGAGACGCTCTTGTTGGTCACGAGTGTTAAAATTAAATGAAGATTGCTTCCCCCCAACCCATGATGAAAAAAGAGGCCCCTAAGTGGTTAAAAAGCCAAGCTGTGGTGCAGCAATTTTATAAAGTCTTAGAATTCTCAACTTCTTAAAGAGACAACTTTGGGCAGTCACCTGAGTTCCTTCTTTTCAGTGTCACTTTTCTTAAAAACTAAACCTGTTTTGATGGTGTTATCAAAGGCAGCCCTACTTGACTTGTATTCTATGGTGGTCAAAAGTTAGTGACATTGAAAGGCACACTAACAAAAGATTTTTGAGTATATTACTATAGTGAACTTCCTGTACCAGGAAATAAATATAAGTAAAACATTTTCCCCCAGTTGTGACACGAACATGCAAATAGGGATTGACAAGCAATCTGTAATTCTATCTTGACAGTGAAGACAAATAAACTTCTTAATTACTAAAAGAACATGGCTCAGAGAGGATTTTCAAAAAATTTAAGTAATGAAATTCTGTTTTTAAATAAAATGTCTGTGGAATCCTGCTAAGAACTGAACAGTGATTTCCCCTCTTCCCCACCAATACAAACCAATGTCATATGTTGGAGCTCTAACCTCCCAGTGTAATGGCTTTGGGAGATGGGGCCTTTGGGAGGTGATTAGCTTTAGGAGAGGTCACAAGGGTAGAAACACTCATGAAGGGATTAGTGCCCCTCCCTTTCTTTTTAATTGAAGTATATAGTTGATGCCCAATGTGACACTAGTTTCAGATGTTCACCTTAGTAGTTTGACAAGGGATTAGTGCTGTTTTAAGAAGAGACACAAGAGAGTTTCTCTCTCTCTCTCTCTCTCTCTCTCTCTCTCTCTCTCTCTCTCTGCCACGTGAAGACACAACATATGAGAAAGGTGGCCATATGCAAGCCAAGAGGAGAGTCCACAGCAGAAACCAACCCTGCTGGCCCCCTCCAGAACTGGGAGAAATAAATGTCTGTTATTTAAGACTTCCAGTCTATGGTATTTTGTTACAGCAGCTCAAGAAGACTAATACACACCCCTATACATAAAACAGGTTAGAATGGTACTTATTATAGATAATTTTAAAAGTTTATTATATATGACAAGGATCCTATCATATAGTTGTATATCATGCATATCATATTTAAATGTTTTATAAGTAAACTTTATGACATTTACTTATGATAGCATCAACTATCATATCAATGACAATTCTAGTTAGTTTGATGTTGCCTGAGTTGTTAAATTTGATTTATAACATGTTGGAGTATTTGTGTTGTTTTATATATTTATTCTCATTGTCAGAAAGGTTTAAAATTCGAATCAAATATTTGCAGAATCTTGGGCAGCCCTGGTGGCTCAGTGGTTTAGCGCTGCCTCAGGCCTAGGGCATGATCCTGGAGACCCGGATCGAGTCCCATGTCGGGCTCCCTGCATGGAGCCTGCTTCTCCCTCTGCCTGTATCTCTGCCTCTCTCTCTCTCTATCTCTCATGAATAAATAAATAAAATCTTAAAAAAAAATATTTGCAGAATCTCAAAGCAGCTCTAGGAAACTTGGCTCCTGAAGTCTGAAAATGATTGACCAGAGCTGTATCTGACTGTATTTAAGCATTTCCAGAAGGTGTTTTGAACAGCCCTTTGGTGAGAATGTGGACTCATTAACAGAGGCCACCACCACAGCCTGGTGTGTAAGAACATAGGCCCTGTCTGTGAGGAAACTCAGGCTCCTACTTACTAGCCTTACTTTCCTGATTTACAAAATGGGTCTTGTTGCGGAAGCTATCATAATGTAACACCATGCACTGGGCGGCATAGACAACAGACATATTTCCTCACCGTCCTGGAGGCAGGAAGTCCCCCATCAAGGTGCCATACTGGTCCATTCCCACTGAGGCCTTTCTTTCTGGCTTGTAGCGACCACCTTCTCTTCATATTTTCATGTGGCTTTTCCTATGTATAAGTCCTGAGAGCTCTGGGCTCTCTCTCTTTTCTTAGAAGGAAACTAGTACTGTCATATTAGGGCCTTAGTTAACCTTAATTACTCCCTGAAGTCCCTGTCTCCAAATACAGTCACATTGGGGGTTGGGGCTTCCACAGATGTATTTCAGCGATAAATCATTCAGTCCATAAGAGGGGAGATTAGATATTTATTTCATAGAACTGGTGGGAGGTTAAAGTGGGTTGATGCACAAGAAAGGCTTAGAACAGTGTCTGGCACAGGTAAGTGCTTAATCATTGTTAGCTGTGTTTTTATTAGAAAATCATGTCTTCAAAGAAGCAACCACATCCTTAATTAAGACAGCAAGCAAACGTTGGGAAGTGTTGGATACATTCACGTACTTTTCCTGGGCACTGTCTTGGTAGAAGACACCCACGGAATCCTTGGGTGGGGGGCCCGTGGCCCTGCTCCATTCCTTGGCAGGTGAGTATGCCATTCTCTGGCTGTTGGCCCTCCTGTCCAGTAGGGGGGTCAACACAACATGACTAGAGGGTGACTTTAATGGATAGGTGTCCCCGTCCACATCTGCACATTTTCAGATATACCAGGTAGGACTGGCCTCAGATTGCTGGCAGGAACCATTCAAGTGCCCAGCTAGGAGGTGGGAGCTGGCTCTAGGATCCTCTGTAGCCATGGCATCCAGCCCAGCACCTGTGGACACGTAGCAAGTGCTTGATGGACGAAAAGTGAATGAATGGTGGCTGAGTGACTTCTCTTCTTTTCGAGAAAGATCCTATAAGATACTAAGGATCGTTGGCTGCTTCTTTTTTGACAAAAAGGAAAAGAAATACAGAAAGAAAAGAAGAAAGGAGAAGAAAGGAAGGATCTAAGGAAGGAAAGAGGGAAGACAGGAAGAGAAGGAGGGGGCAATGGAGAGAGGGAGGGCAGGAGAGAGGGAGGCGAGGACAGGGAGAGGAGGGAGATCCATGATATCTTCAAGGCCTTCCTCTGGCCTCTAGATCTTATAATTATTTTACCTAATTTTACTCTTCTGCTGACAGGTTTTTCTCATTCCCGGAGTTCAGAAGCAGGCACTGGTGGAGCCCCTGAGAACCATAGAGGGGACGCAGGATGCCAAGGGCTGGGATGGGGGCTTGGGCTTGGGCTTCCCTGGGCTTCTTCAGGAACATTTCGGCAGCCCCGTCAGGGAGATGCTACACTCTCAAATGACAGAAGACAGCAATAAAAACAGGGAAACAAATGCCAGCGAACAAACTAAGAACATGGCTGTGAAGACTTCAAATGAATGATGCAAAAACTCTGGGCTCTGTACACACTGTGGGGTCTATCTCCCCGTCACGGACTCCTACTCCCCTCCGGTCCCCAGGACAGACACAGTCGGTATTGGTCGGTGTTCAGGGTACCGGATGCTCTAGCAGGAGGTGGAGTGTGATTGGCCAGAGCCAGAGTTTATACAAACCTTTGCAACTCAGAAAAGCAGTTTGGCATTTAGGGGGTTAAAATTTCCAGCAGTTTTTAAAAAATGCCCCCCAAAATGAATAATCAAAGGCATTTGGCTATTTGGTCATAAATAGAGCAGTTCAATAGCACAAGAAATCATACCGACAGTGTAGGGAGGCATAAAAGCTCTGAATTATGTATTAATATGTCATGTGCGAAGAAAAAGTGCTAAAGAAATAGTGTAAGAAAAATAAATAAAACCACATTAAAAGTGAGTATGTCCCATTTGGTCAGTTATGTCAGACGTGAAACAACAAAATCACCGTTGGGAAGTTAACAACATTTTTAATTTTACTGCTGCCTTCTCCATTATAAACTACATCAAGGTGTGAATAGGGCTGAGGCTGAAACATCGATTTTTATGTCCATATTAAATATACATATATTTTTAAGGAATTTTCAAGGTGGAATGTGTATAAAATTATTAAATTGGAACTGACGGCCCTCTCGCCATTGTTACTTTCTTGAAGAAACAGCCTGTTCTACTGAGACCTGTCGTCTGTGGTGTTCAGAGGACCTGAGTGCAGGGTCAGCTCCAGAACTCACTGTGGCTCACATACTTTGCTTGGGCCTTAATTTTCCCATCTACGAAGTTGGTATCAAGTCTATGTTCTTATGTATTAACAATAGCAACTATAATTGCAATCACGGTAAAGACTTGCATTTATCAAAGCGAAGATCCCCATGTACATGAAGGGGTAAGACCCAGACCTTTAGGCTATATCCCCCATTTTCTGGAAATAGGGGCCTTGGGTTTTTTAACATGGTCTTGAAGAATCGAACAGATCCCATGTTTTCCCTTTGTTGCTCTGTATGCTGTTTGGCTGTGCCTTTGGTTAAATTACTAACATTTTCTGTAAGATTTCAAGGAGGAAAAAAAACATCTGATGAATGCGAAGAACCACACATTTTGAAGTGCTGAGTGCAGTTGCTATGGGGTTTAAGATAAGGAGTTTGATGGCTATGGGAGGCACGGATTGGGGTCTCTAGCTCACCTTATACAGGGCTCTTTCTCCCCATGCCCTACCCCTGTGTTTCCTTTTCTTTCAGCCAGACCCTGTAATGAAGAGGTAGAGGGAAAGGGGTGGCTTGGATGATGAGGTCTCTAAGGAATGTACATCTGTGCCTCTGCACTGAACACACTCCTTCCCCGGCTATGGGTGGCTTAGATTTCATTATAGACTTTTTTTACACTGGAAGCTTGACTAACACTATAGGCAGTTCCTGACATTCAATATGCTTCATTATTACCATAACCACCCTGTACTGTTCTATCTACAACATAATATAATAATGATGAGAGTAGAATTGCCATTCATGGGTTTATGGAACTTTACTCTTTACCAGGCACGTTCACAGGCTTATTATCTCATATTGATTGGGAAACTTACAAGACTCATGTGGTAGTCGAGGCAGGTATTCTCAAGAGGTTATTATTTTTAGTAGTAGTAGCAGTAGCTTGAGTGGCTAGCTTTGCATTTCTGGTTAAAAAATAAACAAAAGATTAGCTGTTGTTACCCTTTGTCATTTTGGAGTGTTATCATGGTTACTAATTTCCATCTCAGCTTGTAAAGAGGCATTGATGAACTTCATTGAGGTTTCAAATCCTCGTGACCACGTAGAATTACATAGAGTAACGGCATGGTGGCTAATTTAAATGACACAAGCTGTGTCCTTTTCCTGCACCACGTTCTGAAGGGCTGATCATGGTGAGTAGACAGTATGATGTCTTAACTGGACTAGTTTCAGCACTGCAGACTGAGTATCTTTTTCTCTGTCCTTATTAGGTAGAGATTCTTTGTTGGCATATTAGGGTCTTTGCAATTCACTGTACTGTCAAAACAGGGAGAAAGTAAACTTAACTTTGGGTCTTAAGTTGGAACACACAAAAAAATTTCTACTGTTTGGTGGTTTAGGTTTGTTTTTGTTTTTTAGTTTGTGGGTGTGTGTTTGTGGGGTTTTTTTGTTTTGGTGTTTTTAGGAATGAAGACTTAGAAATAGTGCTGTGGCTACAGTGCCATTGATGGGAGATTAGATTTGGAATAAAAATTTTAAGCTCAAGTCTTCATATCTTGGTGCTAGCTGGGTGATATTGGGTAAGTCATATTATCTCTTGAAAACCCCATTGTCTTCTCTGTGAAATAGGAAAATAATGACCAGCCTGGATATCAGAAACCTTTGTGGTAGTGGGTGGCAGGAGTAAACGTGGAAATACACTTGAAATTCTCCTGCAGGGGATCCCTGGGTGGCTCAGCGGTTTCGCGCCTGCCTTTGGCCCAGCGCGCGATCCTGGACTCCCGGGATTGAGTTCTGCGTCAGGCTCCCGGCTTGGAGCTTGCTTCTCCCTCTGCCTGTGTCTCTGCCTCTCTCTCTATGTCTATCATAAATAAATAAATAAAAAAAAATCTTTAAAAAAAAAAAAGAAATTCTCCTGCAAAGTGAGACTTTAGAGGGATGTAAACTGCTATTTGCTTGGGCAGGGACACAGCCAGGCTGGTGGCCGGGCTAAGAGACAGGAGATACGAATATAGAAGTGGAGTTGGTGCTCTGGTGATCTCATGGGGTTAAATGCATTAATTACTTTTGTTGCTTGTGTTTATACTTGACTCCCCCCGTGTTAAGCGAGCCACTATTTTCACCTGGTCAAATTCATTTCTTTTCCTTTTTTATTTTGAACCACTGCATGCAAAGTATTATATTTTTATAGTTATACAAATATTCACAAATATATGCCCATTCACCATGGCAACTGATTTAAAAGCTATCACTACTCGTCTATATGCTTACCTCACAGGCTCCCTAAGACCAAAGTTGGCCCAGTTGTCATATTTGCTACTATTTTTATCAAAGATGATAAATAAGTAAATAATTGAACTATTCTCTGAAGTCTTTTCCTTGGATGAAATTATATTACCTAGACAAGGCATATCCTCAGTGGGTTCTCGTAGGCTTATTTACTGACTTATTTATTTTATAACGCTGCTGCTGTTATGATATGTGTGTGTGTGTGTGTGTGTGTGTGTGTGAAATAGTAAAATTACAGCTGGCCAAGCAGATAAAGCATATAGCGGCCTGAGTGTGGACTTCAAACTACAGAAGAGGATATTGAGATGTCCTGATCGAAATCCAAACCCATCACGACGGGGAAGAATGGTGGTAATTTTGTAGAATGCTCATTTGTGTTTGTACCAAATGTAATGTTGAGTGTTTTACCCAAGATTAAAAAAAATCATTACTAATGGCTGCTATCAATCATTCTGTCATCTATGTGAAACCACCTAGCAGAGGGAAACAATGCAAAATAAAAAGGGTTTAGTTGTGACAAAAAAGCAAATGCCTCATCTGAAAAGTTTTATTCACCCAAGAAATATCCTGAAAGTTTCATTTAGCTGACTGAAGAGAAAATGTAGTAAATAACTAAAGGAGAATTACTAAGAAATGCTTAAGGAAGGCTTAGGTTAGCTGCTTGGGGACTAGCAAAATAGCAATTAAGTTTATAGAATGAAGGGATTAAAAGGAACGTAAATGAAAAGTAGAAGGAAATGAACTCCGTTCTAATCTCTAAAAATGGCTTAAATAAAATGCTCATTATAGAACGGGTTTATGAGGCACACACGGAGCTGCGAGGATTAGCATGCAGGGATTTAAAAGGCAAGCAACCTGCTTTCTACGAGGCTGACAAAGGACTGTGCGTCAGGCTCCTTTCGCTGGGCTTCTCCTTGGCCTGCGCGCTAGGACTTCTGTTCAAAACCAAGAGTCTCTTTGCTGTCACCATCACTATTAATTAATAATTTTTTTACAACTTCCTTCTACAGTTTGTAGTATTTACAGGTATATTTACAAGTATCTCATGCACCCTTATAAAGAAATTTCCAACTGATTCATGCCTGGATGAAAATGATAGCCTTCTCCACCTATTTATGTTTCTTTTTTAATATATATTTATTTTTGAAAGTCCTTTCCCATTAAGAAACGTTGAACCAAACAGTGAACTGCCAAATGATGCCCATAATAGAGTCATTGCAATTGGGGAACAGAAAGGGAACCAATAACCAAATGCGCCTCTAATCTCCACTCCAAGTTTTTCCGTAATTGACGGTCCGTGAACCTGGTGCGCGCGGTCACTCCAGAGCTGAGGGATTTAATGTGGAAAGGCTCTGACACCTAATGATATGGCTGTGGTCCCCGGTGAGCAGGCCCCTATCTGCTCTGCACAGAACAGGATGGGCGACAAGGAGCCACAGTCTCATTGGTGACACAGGGTGATACAGGGTGACACAGGGTGATACGGGGTGACACAGGGAGGCTGGCTGCTCCGGTCAGGCCCTGCGACCTGGAGGGGAGTCCGCCTGGGGTCCCTGTCCCCTCCCCTGCATGGAGCTGGGCGGCTGCTGGTGCAAATCTGGCTACTGTGATGCCTGGAGAAGATACCTGGTTATCTGGGGAGCCCTCCTGCCTCCCGTGGGCAGCTCCTGCACATTTCATCACTGTAATCTTCTCTGGTTTGCTAAGCATTCTTTTAAAAAAAACTATTATTTTTATTATTTTGAGATTTTATTTATTTATTAGAGACACGGAGAGAGAGGCAGAGACATAGGCAGAGGGAGAAGCAGGCTCCCTGTGGGGAGCCCGATGTGGGACTTGATCCTGGGACCCGATCAGGACCTGAGCAAAGGCAGCTGCTCAGCCACTGAGCCTCCCAGTGCCCCTGCTAAGCACTCTTATCAGACAACCCCTCACTTGGTGCTGAAAGCTCTGGGGCTCACCCACCATCACCCTGTAAAATCCTCCTTTCTGGTACAGAGAGTGGTTTTTGCCTGGGGACTCAGTGTCACATGTGCCATCGCCAGAATGACTTCAGAATTGCTGGCGCTTCTATCCGCTCCAGAAATCTGTAATTAAAGGAACAGTAAAACAAGGAGACAAACAGACACAATTTGATTCAATTAGACTTTGGTAATTTGGGTTATGTGTGAAATCAGATGTCCCAAATGGTCAGGGCCACGTTTGCCTTTCCATGATCTGTAATGAAAGGATTCACTGGCAGGATAAATCTAGGTTTCCTGGGGGAATGTTTACACTACTAAGGGCAGAAAATGTTTAAAAGTGTTTAGGCAGTATCCATTCAGGTAACAAAACCCACAGGAAATTCTGCCGGTAAATACTTTTTTAAACTAAGTCATTAAAAAAAAATTATGTAGAAGCTGTGAAATAGCATTTTTCAAGTTCAAATTAGTGAGGTTTCACTGAGTTAGTAATAAACATATGCCACGTTTAGGCACCCACGTTATGAATTTTAATGTTTTCTTATTCCATAACTGAGATGTATTTTAATAAAAATAGAGTGTATATTTGTCTCTGATTTGTACACAGTGGGTCAGGAGTATACTTTCTGAGATTCCGGCCAGTGCTTTTTTCTCCTCTTGTGGTTTAACATGGTTTTTTTCTTCTTAATCCCCTTCTCCACCCTCTGCCAGGGGATGGATGGCCAACCCAGACTACTAAACTCAGCAGGAGGATGTGGACACCCAGCAGTGGTCCTGCTTTATCTTGCCTTTTGAGTTCCCAAAGCTGAAACCCTCCTTGAAAACCCTACAGACTTAGAGGAATTAGGTCGAAGAAGCATCCTGGGTCAGAACAGTGAATCAATGACAAGACGATGACTGAGAGGATGGACGCTTAGACATTAAGGATCAAATTCTAGTTCTCCACTCACAGAACACAGAAGCCCTTTGCATCAGGGAGTCCTTGACATGTAGACACAGGGGAAGACTGTGGTTTACTGGATTGGCTAATCTTTAAACATTTTAACAGAAGTTAAGCTGTTTTAGATTAGTATATGGAACTGTTAAAGAATCTTGTAGCAAAGTTGTTTTTCAAATGGGCTCCTCTCTTCTTGTTATGGGTTGTATTGTGTCCCCAAAAGTGATATGTTGGAGAACGACCCCTATGACCTCACAATGTGACCTCATGTAGAGAGTTTTTATAGAAGTAATCATGTTAAAACAAAGTGATAATGATTAGGGCTCTTGTCCTTAGGAAAAGGGAAAAATTTTGATGCAGAGGAAATTCAGACGGAACAGTCTGTCTCTCACAGTCTTGGAAGGAATCCACCCTGCCAACACCTTGATTTCAGACTTCTGGTCTCCAGCCAGACCTGGGAGAGAATAAATTTCTGTTGTTTGGGTCACTCAGTTGATGATATTTATTAGGGCAGCCCTAGCAAAGTTGGATACCTTTCTTCTCTGGGTTTGCTGGTACTCAGTGTTCTTTCCTGAATAGGTCACTAAGTGAGGGCTTCTAGTTCTTAATAACCCCTCTTGTCCACTCCATAGCCCCTGGAAGATGGGCCTGTGCCACAGTCACAGGAATAGAACAGTGTTTCCAGGGCTCATGTCCTCACCTGGATTTGGGGATTCTGGGAGAGTACCCGAACAGGTGAACAGGATCCTCCTGGCCCCCAGTAGAGATGCTTCTTTCTGCCACTCTCCAGGTGGGAAACCAACCTGCCGCTCCTCTCACGTGGCCTCCTCAGCACGTTCTGCGTTCAGGGCTGCGTTCAGGGCTCCTTGGGAGCGGAGGCCCCCCAGAAGCACCCTGAGATGCTGCTTCTGCTGCCAGTAGCTGCCCCTTTCTCCTGCAACCTGAAAGTGGTCGATGGAGATAGGCTGTGAGCCACCTCCCTCATTTTAACTTTTCTACTAGCCCCATGAAAGAGTAAAAGGAAACAGGTGAAGTTAGTTTTAATATATTTTACTTAACTGAACATATCCAAAATATTGTCTTTTATACCCTCCATCAATATGAAACATACGATTGGGTTATTTTAAACTCTCCTCCCCACCCCATGTCCTCACATCCCAGCGTGTGGCTTCTCCACAGGACCTTCTGAGCCACACGTCCGGTGCAATGGGTCCATCCCGGTTCCAGCCACCGTCCTGGAACTTATCCACAGATTGTGCCAAGAGGGTCCCGGGAAGCTAGTTTTCTTAATACCTTCTTCTTCCTCCTCTTTTTCCCTACTATTTTTATGTGCATTTATCTTTGCTCCCCAAAGAAGCCACTGAGTGGACATTATTCCTTATTTTTCGAAGTGTGGTTTCTTGGTTAATTGATTTCCGTTCTGTCAATCTCACTGATAGGGGGCTGTTTTCTAAAAATCACTCTGATGAGTGGAGTCTTTGCTCAGGGAGATGTGCTGTGGGAACGTCCACTCTCTTGTTGCATTTGCTGTCTCTCCATATTTTCCATCTACTTAGAAGTTTCCTTGTGCCTTTCACTCGATCAGGCGAGACAGTGCTGTAAATTCATCCTTACGTGTGATTTCCTCACTGGGATAACTCAATTACTCTGGCTTCTGGTACTTCATTCCCTATTAATGGGGTTGCTTGAACTTTTTGTGATGTTTCTTCTTGGTTTATTTCTTTGATTTATTGGCACTGTTTAAGTTTCTGTTTCACACTAAATTCTTCTTTCCGATCCCATCTTACATCCTGTCCCCATAATTTCATTCCCATCAATAAATGTTGACATTTGTTAACTACTGATTCTCCCAAAGCTGAACCACAATTCATGTCACCCATTAATCCATCAGACTGCTGAGTGAGGTTCACTTCTGCAGTTCTAGTTTTGACTAGAAAACAGTGTTTCTCGTGCTGTTTTAGCCTCAAATGCTGGCAAACTTGATATGGTTGTGTCTCGATCAGCTGTGGCATGTTGTGCTCATTATGTGCTGAGGGACCACAGAGCAGAGAAGCAGGCATTTGGAAAAAGTGATTCCCACGTCAGAGGGAATTCCTTGTCCTTATTATACACACACAGTGGGGGTGCAGCAGAGGCTGCCTGGCTCTTCTTCAGGCGCCTTTTGTGGAAGGCTGGGTGGTTTTCTTTCCTCCTCATGGCAGTGAGGCCTAAGAGGCTTTTGCAAATCTCCCGCAGCCTGTCCTCATGGCAAGTTTTCAGGAAATGTGTTACCTCCCTGAGCCATTTCTCATGTGCACTGATTCTGCCTTTGTTCTGGGCTCTGAAGATTCTGCTGACCCCTTTGGTACCCTCCTCCCCTTTGGTACCTGCTCCCTTGGTTGAGCACCCACCTCTCCAGTTGAACCATATAAAACCAAAAGTCAAAACTTGTTAAAAATCAGTGTCATTCCACCTAATGCACGTGAACACCCATGCTTTGCAAAGGTGAGTTATTGTAATTTCTTATTTTTGTACTTTCCTATTTTTTCATCTGAACCTGGCCATGTTCATAGAGTGCACTTCTGAATATCCTCTGTTGTGCAAAATGCCACTGAGAGCAGAGGCCACCAGAATATAAAGATAAGCAGGCTACACAGGTTCCATGAGGGAAATATGACAGAGAATCCTACAGAAAGCAGCAGGTAGTAGGAAAAAAGTGACATGGCTCGAGTGTGAAGTTCAGCCCTATTTTTCCTGGCTGTGTTCCCCTGGATGAGCCCCTTGTCCCCCAAGTGGCTGCATTTTCTGCTGTTGGCATTAGTGCAGCAGGTGAGCCTACACAGGCATAAGGCTACCCTAGATTCAAATTCTGGTTTTGTACCTGCCAGTGTATACACATGGGTGAGTTACTCATAGCTTCATAACTCAGTTTCTTTATCTGTAAAATGTAAAGATTTTATTTATTTATTTGAGAGAGAGAGAGAGCACAAGTCGGGGGAGGGATGAGGGAGAGGGAAAGTCTCAAGTAGACTCCATTGTGAGTGCAAAGCAAGGATCAATCCCACAAACTTGGGATCATGACCTGAGCTGGAGTCAAGAATCTGACGCTTAATCAACTGAACCACCCAGGTGCCCCCATCCTCATCTGTAAAGTGGAGGTAATAATGTAACTACCTATGAAGATTAAATGAATTTATTCATGTAAAGTGCTTAAAAGAATGTTGAGCACCCAAGAAATGTTAGCTATTATTTTGTTGTTGTTGTTGTTGTTGCTGTTGTTGTTTTAGGTAGGCTCCACATCCAGCACTGAGCCCAACATGGGGCTTTAACTGACAACCCTGAGATCAACATCTGAGCTGAGATCAAGAGTTGGACGCTCAACCAACTAAGCTCCCCAGGCACCCTGCTATTATTTTCATTACTGCCTGAAAACAGGGGAATGATTACACCAAACTCACTCTGTCCTTCTGAGATTTGAGCAAGAGATTGCATGACGTGGCACTTGGTATGGCAAGAGAACTACCACCACACACCTTGACTCTGTCCCTCTGTTTTGGACACAGCAGAGTGCTGGACTGATGAGGTATCTTTCTGGATGATGAAGTTGTTTAATGAGACTTAGGACTGGGGTGTCAGAAGTTTCCAGATGACAGAACAAAAAAAGAAGAAAATCTGTAATTGTAGAGACTAATAAGTAAAACCCCAGCGATCTAGCTGGGAGCTGAAGAAAGGCTTTGCACCCAAGGGACGGGTGAGAGGAGGACCCTCCCCTGGACACGGCTCTTTGAGAGAAGAGGAGAAGACAAGAGGGAAGTGCCCAGAACCTGGTGATGGGGAAGAGGCAGCTGGAGATCTCACCCACTCCAGGAATGCTCACTGGTCAGCCTTCCAGTGACCTGTGCCTTCACCAGAGGCTCGGGAGTTCGCAGGGCCAGAGACAGGAGCCCATCTGGCAGAGAAGCGCTCCCCTGCAGTGCTGCCTTTGAACCTTCCTCAAGTAAAATAGAAGCAGGCAGGGCTCTTGACTGGACCAGGAGGCCAGTCTGAGGAAACAAGGGTTCGGACACCCTGGAGGTATTAATATCCATAACCTCTATTGCTATTAATATATAGACTCCCAAGAGCTCCCGTGACAGATCTGTCAGATGGGGACACTTGACAGTTATATTGCCTTACTTGTTGTGCCTCGGTACCAAAGACATGTATCTTGGTCTCACATTTATAAATACCGAGCTCCAGTGAAAAAGCTGTGGATCACTTTGCTGGGAAATGTAAAACCCGGTTCCTACCCAGAAATGCATGGCACTCCTACACAGACTTATCCTAAAAAGAAGCCTCACCCCTGTTTCCTTTGAAGCCACGGCTGCCTGCGTGGGTGGGAAGGCACGTGCCCGGGTGGTGGGCCAGCAGGAGTGGGAAGAGGGCCCATGAGATGCCCGGAGGAGCCTGCAGACCGGGGGAGCCTGGGGCCAGGATCCCGCCTCATTCTCAGAGGCACCGAAGCCACCAATAGTTGGGAGCAGGACTTATTTAGGTAAAAAGGAGGGGACTCTCCTCTTGTGTGATTTGTGAAACCGAAAAGAAAGTGTCTTTAGGGAGACGCACATGAGCACTTCACCCAGAACTGATGCTCAAAGTGAAATATTATATTTATGGTTTGGCAAATCTGGTTGATTCTCGTATCTGAATACTTGCACATTTCAAAAGCAGTGTTGATTAAAATTACCCAAGAAAGTGTTTCTGTTTCAGGAAGAAACAAAATGTATAGTTTCTTCGCATAAACTCTGCCTTTTGCCATTTTCTTGTTTGAGATTTCCTTTTTGAGAAAACAAAATTATATGGTATCACATTCAACCTACCCACCGATGAGTAATTCTGGCAATGATGTCTTGGCATTGATCTTTCTATGTTACACTATTTCTGGAATGAACGGTGGTTTCAGGTTCCGATGTATGTCTGTGGGACCGGATACGTTCAGCCACTAAATCTGGAAATGTAGAGAGCTGGAGGGGCTTCTATGGTTTTCTTCGTTCATCGTTTTAAGCAAACATCTCCTGCATTTTGTTTGCTTTCCATTTCCATGCAAAGAAAATAACTACTTGGAAAAAGGGTAAGCTCGTGTTCATATTTGTATAAAAGTTATTAATAATAAAACAAAGTAAATTTTCTCAAATACAATTTACCAGGTTGCATTTGGTAGGATGGACGGAGGTGTTTTTCTTCTTGAAGAAATCCAGCTTTAGGGACACCTGGGTGGCTCAGCGGTTGAGTGTCTGCCTTCCACCCAAGGCATGATCCTGAGGTCTGGGATCGAGTCCCACATCGGGCTCCTTGTGGGGAGGGAGCCTGCTTCTCCTTCTGCCTATGTCTCTGCCTCTCTCTCTCTCTCTGTGTGTCTCTCATGAATAAATAAAATCTTTAAAAAAAAAAAAAGAAATCCAGCTTTAGAGGGTCGGGGCATCCTGAAATGTTTAAAAGTTGGTGCAAACAGCAAGTGGAGAAATAATCGGATGTTTCTCATCTTTAATTGGAGATTGAAGATTGGCAATGAGGAACTGACCTATCGGGCTTTTGGGTCAGGAGCCATTTCGTCATTACCTATGACTTGCTCATCTCTGGAGGTTTACAGAAGATAGAATTAATTAGCTTCATTGATATTTGTCTTTTTTTTTTGATATTTGTCTTCTTTAGTACAAAATTGCCACTTTGGTGATCCACTGATCTCCACTTCCTACATTAGCTCTGATCTTCCCTGAAGGTGAAAGTTTGAGAGCCTGGCCTCAGAAGGCTTTTGAATGAAAATAATACTTCTTTTTTCCCCTCTTCCCAACCTCCTAGGGATTCTGGACATCATCTGAAGCCTGAAGAGGTGACATTACCTAATTATGATCCCTGGAGTGGACTGGAGGTCCCTGTCATAACACTCATCTCATGGCCTGGTATTGCCATCTAAAGGCTTCTGGGAGACAAGCCAGGAGATGACACAGAGAGGCCATTCTGAACAAATCGTTCATAGAGTGACCATGGTGGGGGTCACTCCTTGTAAATGCTGTCATGAGGCCATAGTTGGGAGGAGAACCCACACATCACCATTGGGAAGTGATCTGTGCCTGGAACCCACCGGGTCTGTGCTTGTCCTCAGACTATCCCTTCCACAGTCGTTGGACACCAGGCCCTGACTTCCATGTGCGGGTCAGCAGCTCCCCACGCCTCATCCATATGCACTCAGTTGACTCTGTTTCCACAAGGTTCAGGCGACCCGTAGAGCACGTCTTTCTACCATGTTAACTGGCTCAGCGGGCACATAATCTAAGCTGACTCGATAATAGTGAATATCAGGACGTCAGTTCCCACAATCACACCGACAGTGGCTCTCCCTGCCCCCAGCTCTCACCCCTGGACATGAACCTGAGAAGATGTGAGAAGCCATGGAAGCTTCCCCTCTTCACAGAGGAGTTACCATCAGAGAAAGGTTCCCATAGAGTGTGAAAACGAGTCACAGTGCTACTACATTCAAGGCTCTGGGTCAAGTTGTAGCCCACACTTACCTTCCTCTGAGTTTTCCACTTACATAAAAAGTATGTAAGTATATGTTCACAAACATACAGAAAATATGTTTATGTGTATAAACATACATGCATATGTTTAAGCCACATACATACGTGTAAGTAATTTTGGATCGGATTTTCTACCATGTGCCTCCCCGGAAGACTACATCATTCAAATTGTAGCTCCAACAACATTGATTACGGAATGATTGAACACAGCATTTCATGGGGTCTTGTAGCATATAAGCAGTAATGATAAAACCTCTGGTTCTTGTCTTGGGGGTTGCAATCTAAACTATTGGGATTGATATAAACACTTTGGTCCAACAATCTGTTAATCACTTTGTCTTCTCCACTAGCTTTATGGAGATGAAGACTTTATGCTTCTTTCCATTTTCTGCATCCATCCTGCTGTCTCCAGTGATTGCTTTTGGCAAGGTTTAGGCGCATAAAGTGCTTGTTGGCATAAAGTAACAATTTGTGATAACGCGTTAGAGTGAGTGGCTAATCAGCATTTAACGTCCCTGTAGGATAATTGATCGCAGTGATATCATTTCATTCTTTGAGCTCTCAACACTTCCTGACATTTTCGGGTGTAAAACACATTTTCTTTCTCAAATGTAAAGTGTGAAGCAAGAGAGGTAGGTCCGGGGGACGGAAAGGTTAAGAACACGATTCAGATCCCAAGTGCACTCTCTTCTAATGACGTGACTTTGGCAAGACACTTAATTTCCCTGGGCTTTAGTTTCCTCCTGTGAAAATGGGGCTAATCATGCCAATCTCATAGATTTAGTATGAGGGTTAAATGTTTTCATGAATATAGGTCCTTAGCAAAGCGCCACATATATTTTTTTAATTTTTTATTTATTTATGATAGTCAGAGAGAGAGAGAGAGAGAGAGAGAGAGAGAGAGTGGCAGAGACACAGGCAGAGGGAGAAGCAGGCTCCATGCACCAGGAGCCCGACTTGGGATTCGATCCCGGGTCTCCAGGATCGTGCCCTGGGCCAAAGGCAGGCGCTAAACTGCTGCGCCACCCAGGGATCCCTGCCTCATATTTTGTAATGACATAAATAATACATAAATTTTGATACAACTGGACAACTCTTAGAATCCCAATGAATGGGAATGCCTTTTAGAGTAGTAAAATAATTCATTAACTGTTTATTCTTTTTATATCTTTCTAATAAATCACTTTAAGTTGGCATGGAATTGTTTATATAGATTTGTCCCTTAATTAAAATTATAAAACAGTACATTTTAAAGTGTAAATTTATACATATAAAACCTGTGAGGTAAAAAGTGACAGTTCCTTTCAATTCTTGTCCCCTTCTCTTTCCATATTTCAGACATAGCAATATATGTGGTTAAGGTGAAAGCTTCTGAATATGCTTGAACAAACTAAAACATATGCCATGTGTTTGTGCGCCCGTGTGTGTGTGATGTAGTGGCAGGTGTGTATGAATTATAGGATATATGTGGTTCTGCGACTTATGTTTTCCCCCAAGTGATATATTATGGACATTCATAATATTAGAATGTATAAGGACATATTTGGGTATTTTTATTTCATTGAAATTTCCAGTGAAGACATCATGGCTTCTGGAAGATTCCAGTCTTTGACAGCAGCAGATATATGGTGCTAATTGTGATCACCCTGATGTTGAACAGTTTGCTCACCTCCCCTGATAACCTGTTAAACAGATCTAAACACACAAGTGCCTCATAGGTAGGACCATTTCTTCGGTTTAAATATATGTCAACTTCTCAAAAGTAATCTGTAAAAGTGTGCACTTTGCACTACAGGTTTAAGAAAGCATTTTTTTTCTCACATTTATGTCTGTGTTGATGAGAGAGCTAGACTGTTATGAGGTATTTTTTTTTCTGCTTTTAAGAGTCACAGAAATTGATACTAAAAACAAAACAAGACAGAGGTCGACCTAGAAATTATCATATTATAAGTTTGGAAAATGGTGTTAAAGAGAAATTTATGTTGGCTGGTAGCTAAAATTCCATGTTTAGATTTGAAGTGTCAAATCTAGTAGTAAATGATGACATGTTACAGAATTCTGGTTGGAAATCGGTACCAAATTTCCTATCCTTGGCAGTCCTTACAGTTTTTCTACTCAAACCAGCTCTGTTTGTGCTGCATAAATTTAAAAGACCCAAAGAGGTCACAGAATTGGCCCAGGAGTCACACAGCTAGTTATTGATACAATTGTGGCACTAAGACCGAGATTTCCAGCATGGGAATTGTTTACCAGGAGTGGTGGCGGTGATGATGAAGATATAAATGACTATTTATTAAGCACTGGGTGCACTATTGCCATATACTGATCATTGTCCAAGACTTTATATTATGTTTATTTTTCACACATACTTTGAAAGAGAGATAGGATTTCTCCACTTTAGGGAGTAGGAGCTGCTCTTATACAACCACTATTGGACTTGAAGCTAGGTCTTATAACTGGCTGTCAAGCCTGGGTGCTCTCCAGGAAAGTCGTTTTATGTGCGTAAGAATGGCATATCAGCTGCAATGCAACGTTTTTTATCCTTATATTTCTGCTACCATCACTCCCCACACAAATAAGCATCACCATGTTGCTGTGAGAAGTCTTGCACATTCCATTATTCTCACGGTCCTGGGTGGCATCCACAATCAAAGACTCTGTCATAAGATGAAAACAAGCATCTGATTCAGACACATGAAAAGAAGGAATTTGGACTCAGAAATGATGTCTTAAGAAAATTAAAGATAAAAATGTAGTAACTTCACACAACAGTCTCTGAAATGGAACTCCCTTAGTGAAATACCTCAAAGCACCAGTTGGTCCAGAGCCTAGTGCATGGGAAGCCCATTTTCTCCACCAGCTGTTTCATCTGTCCTTTCCTGTGATTTTCTTCATGCTCTTAAACCTTCAGTGCTTCACCCTTCCCACCCCCTTACCCTTAGTAGCATTATCTCCTGCCTCACAGAGAACAGAGACGCCATGGGAATGAACCTCCCCCCCTTTTTTTTTTTAATTTAAATTCAATTTGCCAACACATAGCACATCATTGCTAGACACATCTCTAAAGGCAAGGGAAACAAAAGCGAAAATGAACTATTGGGACTTCATCAAGATAAAAAGCTTCTGCACAGCAAAGGAAACTGCCAACAAAACTAAAAGGCAACCTTTAGGGAGAAGATATTTGCAAACGACACATCAGATAAAGGGCTGGTATCCAAGATCTATAAAGAACTTATCACCTCCCCTTCTTGCCACATTATGGACAAACTTACCTGCTCCTCATCACCCCCTGCTCTCTCATTTCCAAACAATGGAAGAAATGTCTCTCTCCAGGCCCCCTTCCTCCTCATGCAAAGGACGCTTCTCCATCCTGATTTCCTTTTTCATCTTTGCAGCATTAAACTCTGTTGATCATTTTTAACTCTTGAATCACTTCCTAACGTCGGCTCTTCCTGGTTTTCTTCCTACGCATCTGGAAGAACTTTCGGAGTCTTCATTTTTTTTTTTTTTTCTGCCTCTCTTCTGACTGTAAGTGGGCCTCCAGGTCCCATCTTACCTTCTGTTCACTCGTCTCCCTGAGTCCCATGCCTCAAAGACCTTTTACAAGATGCTCCCGACTCTGAAGTCTCTCGGCTCTGTTTGGGCAAGACATGGGCCCCTGACTGCCGAGTGGATGTCTCCACTGGAGAAGAGCCAGCACATTTCCCATACCACTAGGTCCCAAACCACTCCTCCCCAGTCTCCTCCCGAAATAAAGCACCAGAGTCTGGGGTTCCATCTTCTGGCAGTCCAATCCATCTTAATTCTGTAATATCTATTAATTCTGCTTACTGCTCTCTCTTCCCTATGCTGGTTTACATAAGCACTATCTCTGTTTCCTTGTGGTTACTAATGTTTAAACCATTTTTATGGTGAAAACATAACTTATGTATGAAGAAGCACAGAAGAAACAGAAGTGTGGAGCCAAATAAATTATCGCAGAGTTGAGTGTATTTTTAAGCAGAACCCAGGCCCAGAAATTGAACATTACCCGAAACCCTGGCTCTTCATCGTCACAGCACCCGTTGTGTTATTTTCTTTCTTCTGTATGGTTTGTGTCTGTTTTGTGTTTCTCTGAGCAACTTGAAATGAGTGCTTCATCCTTGACATTTTGCAGCCTTTCTCCTTCTTCTGATGTCTGTGCCTGATGGTCACTCGTTTCTTTCTACGGTTGCATAGCTTTGCATTTCTCAAGTTTGGGTACATAATGTTTTCATTATCATTCAGTTGAATCTATTAATTTCCATTTTAATTTTGTTAACAAATGAGTTATTTAGAGGTTTTTCTAAATTTATGAAAGTTATGGGATTTTCTTACTGTCTTTTTGCTCCTGGCCTCTAACTTAATTATCTTGTCATGAGAGCAGGTCTGTATGATTTTAATACTATGAATTTTTGGGATCTGCTTTATAAGGTAGGTTATAGTGAATTTTTTTTTGCAAAAGTTTTGTTAATGCTCGAAAAGAATGTGCATTCTGCTATTGTTGAATCCAATAATGGATATATATCCAGTAGGTCAGTTTGCTAATTGTAGCATTTGGGTCTATTAGTGTACTGGTTTCTCAGCCCGCTTTTCCTGTTAGGTATTAAAAAGGATGTGCTAACATCTTCCATTATGCTTGTGGATTTGTCATGTCCTGCCTACATGCCTTGTCATCCCTTATCTACATGTGGATGAGATTCCAGATTGGTCTCCCTGTCTCTGCTCATGCTTCTCACACTCAGCTGCACTCTTTCTGAAACAAATCTAGTCGGACCATTCCACAGCTAAATATGCAAGAGTCCCCCCCCCATTCTGCAAAAGTTCTTTGAGCATTATCAAAAGTTTACTTGCATGGCAGGCACTGCTCTAACTCGTGCGGATATCATTGTGAATCCAAAAGACAATGTCTAAGCTCTCTCAGAATTTATGGATACAGGGATAGACAGGTGGATAAATAGATGATCAATAGATAGATCATTCGGGATCCCTGGGTGGCACAGCGGTTTGGCGCCTGCCTTTGGCCCAGGGCGCGGTCCTGGAGACCCGGGATCGAATCCCACATCGGGCTCCCGGTGCATGGAGCCTGCTTCTCCCTCTGCTGTGTCTCTGCCTCTCTCTCTCTCTCTCTCTCTGTGACTATCATAAATAAAAAAAATAGATAGATCATTCATAGATAAGTAGATGGATAGGTAATAGGTAGTAGTAGGCTAGGCAGATAGATGAGTGATAGAAGAGAATTTCCTTTGTTGTGATCAGGGTTAAGTTCAAATTTTCTAACATTGTTTATAAATATTTGTCTGGTTTATTTCTTGATTACTTCCAAAGTCTTTTTATCTTAGTTAACATTAATTCTTTAAATAACTAGAACCACTTTTACTCCTAGAAAGCCTCTTGTTTCCTGGCTCCTTCCCACTCATTCTTCGCATGTCAGTGTCCATATCCTTCCATTAATGAAACATTTGCAAAAAAAATTCACTATCACCTTCCATAGCCTTCCAGCCCCCGTTGAGCCACACTAACTGCCTTTCCTCTCTGCTCATATGGCCCGCTGTCACTTTATTCATAACCCTCACTGGTTTGTAAACGTATGTGTCCATCTTTCCACTCAAATCCACAGCACAGCGTTACTTAATAATCGTTTTCCTCGACAGTGTGTTAAATGCACATATAGCTAAGAATATATCATCACAAGTCATTATTTAATATGTGCTATTAGCACTTCTTAATTTCTGACATTTGAAAGTATCGGAGTTATGGAGCAGATCCAGCTAAGATGTAGATGCTGTGAGTATTTTAGTTTTTTGAGGTCATTCTGCTGATTTCTAGCATGCAGTTAATGTCTTCTTTGCTTTTTGTATTTCAGTGAAATCTCCTTCCTCTCCCCACCAATAATTTATATCGATGATCCCATCAAAACCTTCAAGCCAGTTTGATGGGAACTCAGTGATGGGCATACCTAAAGGACAACAGGAAATAGAAGGATCACTTGTCACAGTATTTTTAGAGACATCCAGATACTAATTGTTAATGAGATCTAAATAATGCACTGTTTCCAACTTCACTAGGGAATATAATTACGTGTATCTTAAAAAATTAAAAGAATCCATGTGTAAAGGATTAGATAATCAGATTTTGGTACCAGTTTTTAAAATCTAGTTATCTCGCAAGATAACTACAATTTTCTAAGCTTTGGGAAATGAGTATGTTGCAATTTCATGGCTCAATTTTTCTTTTTCACCTCTTTCCTTTTCTCCTCTAGCTAGAGTTGACGCTCTCCCCTATGAGATGACCGGCCTTGCTGCTTGGCTCTCCATTGTGTCCACAGTGGTTATGTCTCGCTAGCAGGCTGCATGAGTCTGTTCTGGAACAAAGCTGAGTGAGTTGTTCTCTGATCCCCAAATCTCTTGGCTCTAGAGAAAGTTGGACGAGTAGACCTGTTGCATCATCCTAAGGCCTGGTGTGATTGTCTTATCATACTCGCTCGCCTTGCTTGCTTTGTTTTCTGATGTTTTCTTCATTCACACTTCCTCCAGTCTTTTGATTTTCTTTTTCTTTTTCTTTTTCTTTTTTTTTTCTTTTTTTGCTGTGGGCAAAGCTAGTCATATCTCCAAAAGCCCTTTATAGTAAATTAATTTTTTACTTTAGTTCTGGTAAGAGGTTAACAGACACAAAAGTAGGAGATGTCACTATTTTGCTTATGGTAGGGATTCAGTGGTGCACTGAACTGAGGCCGACACACTCCTAGAATCTTAACGAGGCTGATCTCACACCGTTGATTCGTTCTTTCCACAGACGTGCTCTTCAGCATCTGGCGTAATTGGGAACGGTAGCCAGCAGGTATCAAGTGTCAGGATAAATTGTCTACTGCTGCGTGAGCACCGACTATGAAATTGATTTGCTATCTTTTGGGGAGCATAATTTCATAATAAGAACAATATAAAGTTCAAAACCAGCACATCTATTATTTATGCAGGTGTTGTTCAAATGCATGATCAACAAGTTTAAATGAACTATTTTGATAGATGGTTCTATTTCTGACTCTGTGAGGACCTTTTTAGATTTTTTTTTTTAAGTTGAGCTGCATGAATCTTTGAAATCTCATTCTTCAGAAACTGGGCTGGTGAGCCTTCGCTGTGTAACAATCCACCCTTAAACTTAGTGGCTTAAAACAACTGTTTAGCTCATGATTCAGTGGGTTAGAAATTCATGCAAAGCTCAGCAAGGCTGTTTTTCTGATTCCAGCTGGGTCACTCCTCTCTTGCAGCTTTGAGAGCAGTTAGGGCAGCTGGTCTAGCATGGCTTCAGATGAAATGGTTCATCTTCTTTTGGGGACTTCTCATTTTCCAGCAGGTGAGCTTCTTGTTGGCATGTGGCTGGATTGGCTTCAGAGACAGTGGGTGGAGCCATATAAGGCATGTGAAGGCCTAGGCTGGGAATGCCTGAGTTGTCATTTCTGCTGCATTTACTGGCCAAACAAGTCATAGGACCAGGCTTGATTTGAAAGGAGAGCAATAAACTTCACTTGCTGTTAATGGGACCTGCAGTCACCATTAAAAGAGCAAAGATAAACGGAAAAGGAAAAGATTTGTGTAATTTAACATAGAAACCTTTAAAATATGCAGATATCAAGGTAAAAATGATAGCTGCATGCATACATTTACTTTTGCTCCTTCCCGAATCCCCACTAAGATGACAAAGCATAGAGCCAGAGGACAAATAAAGAAAGAGGGAGGAAGTAATAATTCTTGGAAGCTGGAAACAAATGGCTAAATGGAAGCACAGATGGAAAAAACTGATTCCTAAGCCATCAATAGGGAAAAATTCTTAGGGACTAGAGAAATCAGAGACTTCTGAAAATAGAGGGAAGGTGGGAGAAAAATCAGGAGGATTGATTTGGGAAGTGATAGGATTCCCAGACTCCCAACCCCTGAGGAATTTGGGAGAGGAAGCATGTTCTCTGAAAGGTTATAATATATATATTACATAAACATTATATATATGTAATTATTATTATTATATATTTATTTTATTTTATATTTTTATTATATACCATATATAATATATATGGTATATATATTTTATTATATATATACCATATATATTATAAATTATATATGGCATATATATTTTTTATTTATTAAAAATGTTTTATTTTTTGTTAAATATTTTATTTATTATATATACCATATATAATATAAAATAAAATATAAATATAATATTTTTATTTTTTAATATATACCATACATATTATAAAATTTTATTATATATACCATATATAATATAAAATAAAATATAAATATAATATTTGGGCTCCCAGGAAGGTGTTACAGGAGAGGGTTTTGATGCTGTTCAAAACAGCATATTAAATATGAGTGATCCCATTCCATGTGCAGAGCTGCAGGCCTTTCTACCCACTTGGCTTTAGAATGTAGCCTCCAGTAGAGAAAATTCTTCAGTGGAGAATCTGATCTTCCCATAAGAAAAGATTGAAAAGTACTGATGGCAAAGTTTCTTCCATGAACATGTCTAACCATGTAAACCCTCAGGGCTACCCCTCAGTTTTGAGACCTCACTGTTAAATATAAACAGACAGTCAAGGATCACTAGACATCTTAAGAATGCTTGTCACGTGAAAGGGAGAGACCAAGGTAAACAAGCAAACACAAACAATTTAAGCACACATACATTCTGAGGAAGAAAATGCTTTCAAAAAAACTTCAGACAACCTTCATTAATATCCTCAGTGTGATGAAAAAAATTACACCTACCCAGGAAGAAGAATGTGCTGTACAAGAGGTAAGCTGAGGGAATTACAAGTTCTCCTGGAAATTAAAACATGATAGTAATAATAAAAAGTTAATGGAGAGGATGGAAGATACACTAGAGGAAATACCCCGGAAACTACAACAAAAAGTGATGAAAGTAGGAGGAAAAAAAACCTCACAAAATAATCAGATCAATCTAGGAAAAGAAATATCTTAATAATAGAGGTTCTGGGAGAAAGGACAGAGAAAATGGAGCACAGAAATCATCACTGAAGTAAATCAAGAAAATAAGACATCCCAGAACCTAAAGTGAGGAATTTCCATATTGCAAGGCCAATTAAAGGGCTTAGCACAGTGTATGAAAATAGATCCATGCCGAGCACCATCATGATACTTTGGAACATGGGACAAAGAGAAGATTCTTTCAGCCTCTGAGACAGAAATAAATGTGTCATCCACATGATCAGGAATAGAACTTTGGATTTACGACCTACATCAGAGGTATAAAGACAATAGCAAACACTTTCTAACTTAGAATATTGTACTCAGATCAACTCTTAATCAAGTGTAAGTACAGAAGAAATACATTTTCAGGCATTAAACTTCCAGAAGGTTTATCTTCCACACAACCCATCTTGAGAGCTCATGGGAGGATCTTCCCCATCAAAGTGAGACAGAAAAACCAAGAGGCGAGCAGAGTTAAGAGAATGAAACAAAGGCAAAGCACATCCCTGGGATGAAGGCATGGGTGATCTCAAACGACATCTGTGTAGCTGGCGTGAGGTCCAAACTGGAGCATGAGAGGGAGAGAACATTTCAAGATGAAATCGATAGAAGACCTGGTACATCTGGGTATATTAGAAACAGATTTTGATAAGGTGGTATGTCTGGGGTTGAAATGTTGACAAGTACACGAAAAAGTAGGCAAATAACAAAAGCAAGAAAAGTATTAATATAGGTAAAATTAAAAAAAATTGCACAAAAAGCCATGTACTGTATGGCCAATGCTTATGTAAATGTTAATTGATATACTACTTAATAATGATCTAACCAAAATTAATATGTCTATATTGGGAGGATGGGAATGAAAGGGGAGAGAGGTGAGGAGGGGATCAAGCAGGGTCATTGGGTCATGTAAGTCCTGGTGGGACCATTTATGTGGTAGGAGGATTCCCCAGATTGACCAGGAGGATCCTTTCACTGAGAGTGCAGTGAGAATGGGGCTTTTCTAGAGTCGTGCATGCTGTAGGTGCAAGGGCCCTAGGAAAAGAGAGTTATCCATCCATACTTTATGGCAAAAAGTCACTGACATTGCCTAAAATATATCATGAAGACATAAGAATATAAACATAGTTTAGACATACTTAAGTGAGTATCAAAACATTTAGTAAAAGGATTGAAAAGTAATATCCTGAGAGAAGGAACCTGGACATAAGGGACATTACTATTTTTCCTAATTAATCTGAGGACTGACTCAGAGAGAGAGAGAGAGGCAGAGACATAGGCAGACGGAGAAGCAGGCTCCATGCAGGGAGCTCGACGTGGGACTCGATCCCAGGACTCCAGGATCACAGCCTGGGCCAAAGGCAGGCACTACACCGCAGAGCCACCCAGGTGTCCCCCTCAAGCTGATTAAATCAAGTTGGGACTTTTGGCAAGTTTTCACGAGGTCAAATAGGTTTGTTTTTGAATATTCCATCTCCTCTCAGATGAACTCTGCACCTTGGTGACCTATACAGGTAGTTAGTTACCTAAGGAGAAGTTCCTGAGTAGTATGATAGCAACTAAAGACCAGAATGTATGGACGTGATGTAAAGCTCTCAATATAGCTACCTTTCCAAAAGTTTGTAGTTGTCATTTGAGGACTGGAATATGGACTGATTATAAATAAAGAGTAATCTTGAGCACAAGTACACACCTCCTAGACAATAAAATATTTTACTTTTTATTAATAACAGCATGGAATATTGTTTTCAGTATATAGAGTTATTTTTAATGGCACTACTAAGATATGGATAGATACATTTTCCATCTGAAAATTATGATGAGTAAGCACATATTTTTAGCATTTTAAATCACAGGATTTGGTTACACACAACAGTCTGTAAGCTACATATGTTCATGTAGCTATTTTATTTTTAAATCATGTACATGAGTAATTCATCCTGTGAAGAAATTTGAGAAAGGATTCAGGCTTGAGCTCAGTCATTATCATATCACTCAAAGGGTTTGTCTCTCCCTAAGACCTTTGCATGTCACCCTAATGCTGGTGTGGCTTGGGACAGACCCTGGGCAGAGAGGCTCAGAAACCTGATATGCTGGTACAGAAACAGTAGTTCATATTTCAGGGCCAGAGTCACACTCACCAAGCCATGAGGCCAGGTATAAAATTTGAAGTCCAGCTTAAAATAAAGAATTAAAATATCCAAAGGTAACATAGATACTTCCACATTTGGCCAAGATGGAGTGACAGGGACCAGATTGAAAATAAAAACAATAGAAAATAAATGAAACAATACTTTTTCAGATATTGGATATCAGGGAGCATAAACTAGTAATCCCTGAAGGAGGAGCAACAAACACAGTAGTCCTTTGAATGTGCCCAGCTTACCACAGAGGGAACTTCCAGGCCACTGCACAGGGAGAAGAAGCCATGTGGAGTAGGAAGGGCTCCCTGCTTTGAGGGGATGGAGTTAGGAGCCCAGGTCAACCAAGGCAACTGGGGGTTCACAGGTAGAGTGCTGGGAGCAGAAAGTTGCCCACAGAAAGACCTGCAGAGATGAACAGAAGCTCCTTCTCAGTCTTATGCTAAGGCTGATCAGTACACGTGTGAGGAAACTGTCCCAGCCTGAAGTCAGAATCACCTGAAAGGAGGATAAGGAACAATCCCCACAGCATCCAGAGCGGTGACATTTACCCAGGCAAGACTGAAAAAAGGCTTGCATTCACAGAACACATAGAGTACTCAGAAAAGCTGGCTGAAGACTGCTCTGTTCCTGCCTAACAGAGCTTAAAAGCAAGTCTTAAAAGGATCAAACTATTTTTGAATAGTTTGTAACTTTGTATAAAGGTCAAGATATTTATAGGTATACAAAAATATATATAAGCACCCAATAAAGTAAAATTCAGTCTTCTGGTATCCAGTAAAGAAGTTCCAAATATGCAAAGAATCAGGAAAATACAACACACATGGAGAGAAAAATCAGTTAATAGGCTAGAATGAGGAGACAAGGAAAATAAAATGATTATTATAACTATATTATATGCATTTAATTAGACTCAGGAAAGATGAAGAATGCTAAGCAGAGATATAGAAGATAGAAGAAGACTCAACTTGAACTTTTTGATGGAGTTGAAACAATAATGGGGATGAAACTACTTTGGGAAGAATTAACTTCAGAGTAGACACCACAGAAAAAAAGATTGGTGAATTTGAAGACATAGCAATAGAAGGTATCCAAGATGAAACAGAAAAAGGAAAAATAAATGAGCATCAGTCAGCTGAGAGACAATTTCAAGTGGCCCAATTAGGAGCAGTTTGATTGGTATCCACAGATGAGGCTTGGGGGGAGGGCAGGAAATGATTGAAGAAATATGGGCTGAGAACTTTAAAATTTAAATAAACCTGTCAACCCATGTATCCAAGAATCTCAACAAATTCCAAAAGAAAAAAGAGTGAGACATTTTAATCAAATTGCTCAAAACCAATAATAAAGAGAAAATCTTTTTTTTTATATAAATTAATTTTTATTGGTGTTCAATTTACCAACATACAGAATAACACCCAGTGCTCATCCCGTCAAGTGTCCCCCTTAGTGCCCGTCACCCATTCACCCCCACCCCCGCCCTCCTCCCCTTCCACCACCCCTAGTTCGTTTCCCAGAGTTAGAAGTCTTTATGTTCTGTCTCCTTTTCTGATATTTCCCACACATTTCTTCTCCCTTCCCTTATATTCCCTTTCACTATTATTCATATTCTCCAAATGAATGAGAAAATACACTGTTTGTCCTTCTCCGATTGACTTACTTCACTCAGCATAATACCCTCCAGTTCCATCCACGTTGAAGCAAATGGTGGGTATTTGTCGTCTCTAATGGCTGAGTAATATTCCATTGTATACATAAACCACATCTTCTTTATCCATTCATCTTTCGATGGGCACTGAGGCTCCTTCCACAGTTTGGCTATTGTGGACATGGCTGCTAGAAACATCGGGGTGCAGGTGTCCCGGCGTTTCATTGCATCTGAATCTTTGGGGTAAATCCCTAACAGTGCAATTGCTGGGTAGTAGGGCAGGTCTATTTTTAATTCTTTGAGGAACCTCCACACAGTTTTCCAGAGTGGCTGCACCAGTTCACATTCCCACCAACAGTGTAAGAGGGTTCCCTTTTCTCCGCATCCTCTCCAACATTTGTTGTTTCCTGCCTTGTTAATTTTCCCCATTCTCACTGGTGTGAGGTGGTATCTCATTGTGGTTTTGATTTGTATTTCCCTGATGGCAAGTGATGCAGAGCATTTTCTCATGTGCATGTTGGCCATGTCTATGTCTTCCTCTGTGAGATTTCTCTTCATGTTTTTGCCCATTTTAATGATTGGATTGTTTGTTTCTTTGCTGTTGAGTTTAAGAAGTTCTTTATAGATTTTGGAAAGTAGCCCTTTATCTGATATGTTATTTGCAAATATCTTCTCCCATTCTGTAGGTTGTCTTTGAGTTTTGTGGACTGTATCCTTTGCTGTGCAAAAGCTTCTTATCTTGATGAAGTCCCAATAGTTCATTTTTGCTTTTGTTTCTTTTGCTTTCCTGGATGTATCTTGCAAGAAGTTACTGTGGCCATGTTCAAAAAGGGTGTTGCCTGTGTTCTCCTCTAGGATTTTGATGGAATCTTGTCTCACATTTAGATCTTTCATCCATTTTGAGTTTATCTTTGTGTATGGTGCAAGAGAGTGGTCTAGTTTCATTCTTCTGCATGTGGATGTCCAGTTTTCCCAGCACCGTTTATTGAAGAGACTGTCTTTCTTCCAGTGGATAGTCTTTCCTCCTTTATCGAATATTAGTTGACCATAAAGTTCAGGGTCCACTTCTGGGTTCTCTATTCTGTTCCATTGATCTATGTGTCTGTTTTTGTGCTAGTACCACACTGTCTTGATGACCACAGCTTTGTAGTACAACCATATTCCTCGAAATAATCTCTAAGATGGTGTTCCTCAGTATCTTCTTTAATTCCACCAACAAAGAGCTTCTTCACAGTTACATGAGCCCCTGGTTTTCCAGATTCCTCTCTGCAACAGCACGTTTTGGCTCAACCACTCTCCCATCAATTGAATGAGGTCTTGCAGCCATAGCAGCATCAGCCTCAGCCATGGAGGAAAAGGTCACAAAACCAAATCCTCTTGAACTTTTGCTTGCAGGATTTCTCATAATCACATAGTCTGTAAGTTTTCCCCATTGTTCGTAGTAGTTCCTCAAACTTTCTTCTGTGGTTTCAAAGCTCAAGCCACCAATGAAGAGTTTCCGGAACTGTTCCTTTTCTCTCTGCATCGCGGACTCAGTCGCTTCAGCCCGATTTCCCGCAGCCGAGCACGATGAGAGAGATCTCCGCGGACGAACACGAACCGGACTCGTCCTGGCGCTGTAGTGAGAACTGCCGCTGCTCGAGAAACAGCACCGCTAAGAGCACCTCCACACGGGACCGGCGCTGCTGCTACTCGAAATCTACTTTTATATAGATTTTGACCTGAGGGCACTCCTTAGTCTGCGTGGTGCAGAACAGATAGAGCTCAAGCAGAAAGTATCAGTTCCGTCAGGCTAACGAGTCAGAGGTTGGAATTCAGGGCTGTCACAGCAGCCCAAGGAGTCCAGTGGCCCCAGCAGAGAAGGAGAGCGGAGTCCCAGTCCGACGGAGGAGGAGAGAGCCTCCGTGCTGTTGCAGGGGCTCGATCTCCTCCCGGGTTTCGGCACCAAATGTTAGGTTTTTTAGTAACTAAATGGAAATGAGACCGCCAAGGCAAGCGAGGGTCCAAGAACAGATTTTATTGCAGGCACCCTCGGGCGAGGTTCCACGACTCACGGAGGGAAAGAGTGAGTCGGGGAAGTCGCGCCAAGACACGCCAAGACAAGGTGGCAGGGGGTTTATGTAACGTTGTAAGGCAGAACGGTTTCCTATTGGTCGGCTCATATGCAAAGGAAGGATTGCAGTTCGGCCAGTCAAAGGTGACTTCCTCCTCTGGGGTTTGAAGGACATTGGGTCCGGTTGGGGAAGTCCAAAGGAGAGGTCTAAGGGTCTGCGTCAAGCTGTCAGCAGGTCATTGGTCCATTGATGTCCCAGGTGGAGGTGGTGGCAGGAACCTCAGCCATTTTGGGGTATCCGCCATCTTGAGGAGTTTCTCTTCCCGCCTGGCCCCAACAAGTGCCAGCTTCTTATAAAAGGACATAACTCAGGAACAATCAGAATAGACACATTAAGCAAGGTGTGGGGAAATGATGGGAGCTTCCACACCCCCCCAAGCACAAAGCTCTCCTGAAATCTCCAGCTGTTCACCATCCCTGAAGTTGTTCAAACCCTGTCCCTTTGGTTTTTAAGAATGATGGCTCCGGTGCTTCAGCAATGACGGATTAAGTTATTGGCCACTGGTGATCCATTTTCATAAAGAGAAAATCTTAAAAGCAGCCAGAGGAAAACAAAAGATACATTATGTAAGAGGAATATGGAGAGAATGACAAGAGATTTCTTGTCAGAAACAGCGCAAGACAGAAGACGGTAAGAGCATATTTAAATTACCAAAAGGAGAGAAAAACCTCTGTAAATCTTGCATGTTGTTCCAAAATAAAGGCACAAGAAAGACTTTTGTAGTTAGTCAAAAACTGAAAGAATTAATGAGCATCAGGCTTACATTACAAAAAACTTTAAGAAATATCTTTAAGCAAAGGGAAAATGTTAGCTTATGGAAATCTACACAACGAGCTACAGAAAGAAAGAATACCAGAAATGGTAAACATTTGGGTGAATATAAAACACGTTTCTTTTAATTGCTATGAAAAAAAAATAATCTTTTTTCAAAATTTTATTATTAAGTAATCTTCACACCTAACTTGGGGCTCGAACTCACAACCTCAAAATCAGGAGTCACATGCTCTACTGACTGAGCCAATCAGGTGCCCCTAAAAAATCTCTTTTTAATACTGAATATTAACTAAACTTATTGTGGTAATCATTTTACAATATGTATAAGTCAATTATGCTGTACACTTTAAATTTACATAGTACTGTATGTCAATTATATCTCAATAAAACTGGAAATTGTTTCTTTAACAGATAATTAAATGCTTAAAGCAAACACGGTAACAATATGTATTTAGTTTTATAAAATGATGTGCTGGTAAATGCTCAGTCTTCAAAAAAACAAAAACAGAAAACTTTCAGGTGTACCAGTTGCCTATTTCCACAGTGCACATGTTCCTGATCAGCTGATTATAAGTGGTCAAACTGAAGATGGATTTGAGAATGGATGCACATGACTGACTTTCATGAAATGGTAAACTGGGTTTATAAAATGTGCGTAAGTAATATATACAAAAAAAATAGAACAAAGATTGGGAGGGGAGAAAGGTAAGGGTACTATTTGTAAAGCTCTTATGCTAAACATGAAATGATATAACAGCACTTAAAGACAGACTATGGGGCAGCCCCGGTGGCCCAGCGGTTTGGCACCACCTTTGGCCCCGGGTGTGATCCTGGAGACATGGGATCGAGTCCCAGGTTGGGCCCCCTGCATGGAGCCTGCTTCTCTCTCTCTCTCTCTCTCTCTCTCTCTGTCATTCTGTCTTGAATAAATAAATAGAATCTTAAAAAAATAAGACAATATAATTACATGTAGATGCCCACACTAGAGCAGCAAATAGGTAACAAAACCAAAGGTTATAGCTAACACACTAACAAAGACATATAACATGCTCAATAGACAATAAACGTAGATGCCTTTATACATGAAGTTTATTTTATTTTTACTTTTTATTTTTTTATTTTTTAAAGATTTTATTTATTTATTCCTGAGAGACACAGACAGAGGCAGGGACATAGGAAAAGGGAGAAGTAGGTTCCACACAGGGAGCCTGATGCAGGACTTGATCTCAGGATCCTGAGATCATGACCTGAGCCGAAGGGAGACACTTAACCACTGAGAAACCCAGGTGCCCTTATACATGAATTTTAAAGCTATGTATATTAACATGGAGAAATATCAAAAACTATATTGGTAGAAAAATGCTATTTGTACTAGAATGCGTGCCATATAACACTATGTCTATAAAGCTTAAAATAAGGTTTTATGGATCGACACCATCCACGTGTAGGTAGGGAATAACAAACGTCAAAGTCAGAATAAGTATGACTTTCAGAGAAAGAGAAAGAGATTTCTTGGTGGAAGACAAAGAATTAACTCCAACTGTAATATCTTATTATCTAAAAAGAAATCTGAAGGTAACACCAACACGGTGATTTGAGAAAGTTAAGTGTTGAGTATATGAGTTTGTAATGCTGTTATCTATACATCTTTAATAATTTTAGCATCTCATAATAAAAAATATTAAACAGTTTTTCCATTACAGCTTTCAGAATACCTGAGCTCAATGACCAGTCTGCCCTCCCTCCCGGGCACATTCATGGCAAGGCACACTCTGATAACCAGAGAACAGCTTGGTGAACACGGCTTCAGAGCAAAAGTCAGCCAGGAGAATGAATCACATGTTCAATGGCATTATTCTAAGAAAACACGGCATCAGGGAAAATGTTGCTTTAGGGATTGAGCCTCATGATATTTACTGTCAGTTTGCATGTTTATGTGTTTACAGCTTCAGATATTTTAATATATTCCATGACACAGGGGCACGATTTTGCAGATCTAGTTGACCTTTCTCTCCTTCTTTCCTTCCCTCTCTCCCCCCCTCCTTCCTTCCTTCCTTCCTTCGTTCCTCTCTTCTCCTTTCCTCTCTCTTTCCCCTTTCCCTGTCTCCTCATTCCCCTTCATTTTGACTTTGCCCTCTTCTTTGTCTTCTTTGCCAGTATTTTTTCCATTGCTTTGTTCTGGTTTATTCCATGTTGATATTTTTAGTTTAAAGCTCATAGGGAGGGAATTTTTTTTTTCTTTCTTTCTTCAGATCTGAACTCAGGGGTGGAAGTAAAGCCTTATAATCTCAAAGTATTGACAATAGTCTGTAGTAGCTTTTAAATTTTCACTTGACTTTGAATTTAAATAAAAATAATTTCTATTTATCTCCAGATAATTGCTTATGTAGAAACCAAGGCGTATATAACTGTTTACATAGGTTATATGAGTTACTTTTTTCCTGTAATTTTTTTGAACAAAAGTGATTTATTTTTGGCCAGAAACTATAATCATGCATAAGGAAATCACAGTGTATTTCATCATAAAAATGTGACTGAATTATCCACCACGGTTCTCTGGGCTAGTGGAAGGGTTTTGGACAGAAAGAGTGAAGCCTGGTGTTGGCTTTGCCCTACTCGACGTGTGTCAGATAACTCAATCTCCTCCCTTCCTTTCAGTTTCCTCATTGGTAGAATGAGAGGGACAGGATTTCTGAGATTCTATGAAGGCAATAGGTCCCTTTTTGGTACCTCTAGTATCTAGCATTTTATTTCATTTCTCAAACTGTCACAGACTAAATGAGGGGAGATACATCAATATATAGGAGTTGCCAGATGCTGCCATTTCAGATAACATTCAGTATTTTGTTGGCTGAATAAACACATAGCAGGATCTGGGGATGCAATGTTATCTTTATGGCCATTGTTATGATGGAATTCTGTGGGGAGCTTTCACAGTCTCCAGTGAGTTGTTTATTAGATGATATTTTGACTGGAACTATTTTCTATGGTTTCTACTATCTACACTGACAAAGAGGGAAACTTAGAGTATTTCTAAATTTTCAGTGCCCAGGACTATGTGGCTTGCCTAAATTGTGCGCTTGAGTTTATGATATATGGAAAAATAGGACATGATTAAACAGTGCTAAGGTAATAAAAAATCGAGCTTGACTAATTTTGAAGGGAGCTCTAAAACTACAAATGAAAACATTGAGTAGAAATCTGGCCTGAGTCAATAGTGGCAGCATCATTCCTTGTGTGTCGATGTCAGCAAATACTGACAAATACCGAGGACTCCCTGCAATTCTTCTGATGGATATAATAAATGTGGTTTCTAATTTTCTGATAAAAGACATATAGGTCATTGTTACCCTCATATAAAATCACCTGTGGGGATGATTAATATTAAATTATTCAGCCTGACCCAAGATCTATCAAACCAAAATATTTGGGTCACATTTTAGCACATGTGGTTTGACAAGGCTCCACAGTGATTCTGATGATCGCCCCACATTGAGAATCCTGAGGCTCACCCTTCCTTCAAAACTCAGAGCAGGGGAACCTCCACAACCACTGGTTTGGTTTCAATGCCCTGGTGCCTTTAACACCATAGCTGTTTTTCTAACTGCAGAGTAAGAGTTTTCTGTGCACACCGCCAGCGCCACTAGAGAGTAAGTCCTGCGAGGCAGGGAGCATGGCTCAGTCAAATTTGGATCATCACAGCTTATTCCATATTAGACTGTATTATAAAATGTAAATAATGATACTACACTACTTTCAAATAAGCATTTTGTTGGGGATCCCTAGGTGATTCCATGGTTTAGCACCTGCTTTCGGCCCAGGGCATGATCCTGGAGTCCCGGGATTGAGTCCCACGTCATGCTCCCTACATGGAGCTTGCTTCTCTCTCTGTCTATGTCCCCGCCTCTCTCTCTCTCTCCCTCTGTATCTCTCATGAATAAATAAACAAAATCTTAAGAAAATAAGCATTTTGTGAGACAGCTAACAGTCTTGAAAGGTCCATGTTTTAAAAGCTTCCATTTCACAGATGAGGAAATTGAGTAAATATGAGTTTAAGTCTCTCTCTCATGTTTTTTCCGTGAAGTCCATAGTTCAGCAATCCACAAACCATGTGGATTTTTTTTACACTTGTTAATATTTTTTCCTGAGGCTAGAGGTGCAGCCAGCTCCTTGATGTGACAAGACTATTTAATAAATGCCTAGAGGAACTGGATAGCACAAGAAAATTTGATGGAAGCTAGAGAGAATTCCCTACAAAGGGCTTGAGAGCAAGGAATAGGCCCTGAGAGTAATCTGTTTAAGTAGATAAACTCAGGGTTGGTGATGATACTCTTGAAATAAGTAATGTGAGTAATCCAAGCAAGGACTGGAATCCCCACATCAGTGCTCAGGTGCCTGTCGAGATAGCAAGGGATGCTCACCCCAAGTGCCAAGAGGGATGACCCAGAAATATCACACTCAGATGGTGGCCTGATTGGCCTGCGAGACAAGTATGTGGAAATTGTGGAGAATCTGCTAGTTAAGACATGATGGTTTAGCCATAACTTTCTGGTCGGTGTGTCCTGAGCAGCTCAAGGGCGCCTCACACTTTCTTATAAACAATTTCTCATGACCTTTGCTGTGCTGAAGAGGTACCACGAAACAGAGGAACCACAGAGAGGAAAAAATAGAACAAACTTCGCCTGATGGCAGTCGAATGTTGGACCATTGTCTTTTGGAGGGTCTCTTGGCTTGTCTCGTCGCACATTCCTGGGGTGATCTGTTCTTGTAGGGAGAAGAAGGAGATGTTTAGGAGCATGGGCAAATTTAAAAGATTTTTGTTTGTCTTTTTCTGTATAAAATTATACTTTGCTCTTAAATTTATTTGTTGAACGAATAGATTATGGGTTGGGGCAGACCCACGCTCAAATCCCAACTTGGCCTCTTATCAGCTGTGGGATCTTAGAGACAGCTTAGCTCTCTTCTCCAAGCTTCCACGTCTTCATCTATAACATGAGGTTGATAAAAGTTACCTGTCTGGTTGTCTCACTGGTAAGCAAATCATTTAAGTCACACACTAGAATCATCTTGTGTTGATTTTTAGGGGCAAAAGTTAAGCTATTGGTAGCTTGAAATTGGTAATGGTGGAAAGATTTACATCACAGAGGTTGGCAGGTAAGCATCTTCCTTCTGCCCTATGGAACTGAATGTAAGGCACGAAAACAGCACCTGATAGTGGTAATTAGCACCAAGATAACAACGGGGTGGTGCTTTCTTGGATAAACAGCTATAGGGGCATCATTTGCTTGTGTGGGTTGATAAGGAATGGTCTTGCTTATGAAACTGCATTTAACATATCCTTATTACAAGAGAAAATGTGCTAACTATTCCAAAGACTAAATCTTGGCAGAGAGGACACCAGTCAATTGAGATATTGGATGATGTGAGTTAAGTTTCTATGAGAGTCTTTATTGACTTGGATGCCAGACCATAAAACTAGTCCTTTAAATATATTAGCACAAGAGGCCTTTCCATTTTGTAATTTATTTCTACTTGTTTATAGTCTTGTAGATAATTTTTGGTACATACAGCACCAACATGAACAACAAAAGTGATGAGTAGATACTGATGTCCTTCTTGTTGGTCTTATGAACACTGAGTAGTCTGCATTGGATTCACCAATTTAAATTCTTATGCCATCAATGCTAAATATTTTTTGTTAACATCTTCCAGTTGTCAAATTGAGGGATTTACTCCTCACAATGCAGTTATTCTATAATTTTGCTTCTAGTAGGTTTCTCTAACTCATGTGAGACCATTGTGATGACTATTTCCTAGTAACCAAAGGAAGGAAACTATTTATTGTGATCATATGTCCCAGATTTTACAACACAGTTCCAATTTTATAGTAATTTTATCATTTTTTTCATTTCAATTAAGATGTATCACATACTAATTACCTAATTTTATACTGCTTAAGACTTTATTTTTACCCTGAATAGACAGGGGAATATTAAAAAAGAAAACCAGAGATGGGGCATCACAATGCCAGATTTCAGGTTGTAGTACAAAGCTGTGATCATCAAGACAGTCTGGTACTGGCACAAAAACAGACACATAGATCAATGGAACAGAATAGAGAACCCAGAAATGGGCCCTCAACTCTGTGGTCAACTAATATTCAACAAAGCAGGAAAGACTACCACTGGAAAAATGACAGTCTCTTCAATAAATAGTGCTGGGAAAATTGGATAGCCACATGCAGAAAAATGAAACTAGACCATTCTCTTACACCATACACAAAGATAAACTCAAAATGGATGAAAGATCTAAATGTGAGACAAAAATCCATCAAAATCCTAGAGAAGAACTCAGGCAACACCCTTTTTGAACTTGGCCACAGCAACTTCCTGCAAGATACATCTATGAAGGCAAGGGAAACAAAGCAAAATGAACTATTGAGACTTAATCAAGATAAAAAGCTTCTGCACAGCAAAGAAACAATCAACAAAACTAAAAGACAACCTACAGAATGGGAGAAGATATTTACAAATGACATATCAGATAAAGGGCTAGTATCCAAGATCTATAAAGAACTTATTAAACTCAACAGCAAAGAAACAAACAATCCAATCCTGAAATAGGCAAAAGACATGAACAGAAATTTCACCAAAGAATACATACACATGGCCAACAAGCACATGAGAAAATGCTCCACATCACTTGCCATCAGGGAAATACAAATCAAAACCACAATGAGATACCACCTCACATCAGTGAGAATGGTGAAAATTAACAAGACAGGAAGGAACAAATGTTTGAGAGGTTGTGGAGAAAGGGGAACCCTCTTGCACTGTTAGTGGGAATGTGAACTGGTGCAGCCACTCTGGAAAACTGTGTGGAGGTTCCTTAAAGAGTTAAAAATAGAGCTACCCTATGACCCAGCAATTACACCACTGGAGATTTACCCCAAAGACAGAGATGCAGTGAAATGTCGGAACACCTGCACCCCAATGTTTAAAGCAGCAATATCCACAATAGCCACACTGTGGAAGGAGCCTTGGTGTCCATCAAAAGATGAATGGATAAAGAAGATGTGATTTATGTATACAATGGAATATTACTCAGTCATTAGAAATGATGAATACCCACCATTTGCTTCAACGTGGATAGAACTGGAGGGTATTATGCTGAGTGAAGTAAGTCAATCCAAGAAGGACAAACATTATATGGTCTCATTCATTTGGGGAATATAAAAAATAGTGAAAGGGATTAAAGGGGAAAGGAGAGAAAATGAGTGGGAAATATCAGTGAGGGAGACAGAACATGAGAGACTCCTAACTATGGGAAATGAACAAGGGGTAGTGGAAGGGGAGGTGGGTGGGTAGATGGGGTGACTGGGTGACGGGCACTGAGGGGGGCACTTGATAGGATGATCACTGGGTGTATACTATATGTTGGCAAATCGAACTCCAATAAAAAGACCAAAAAATAAAACTTTTTAAAAAGACTTTAACATGAAATAATTAATATATTATAAATACAGTACAGTTTCTTGACACAAAAAGCAGATGAATGTTAGATGAAAAATCATATAAAGGTGTAATATCAAATTCAAATTACCCAATATTAACTTGGCAAATTCAGAACATAAAATCACCATTGAATTTAGTAATGGAAGGTAATCAGTGTGGCATATATTCATGCATGAACTATGTAATACTTATCATAAGATTCAGTTTGATAGTACAGTCAAAAAAGGACTAAAGCAAATTGTCTCATAGATACCTTATTTTAGGTACACCTGGGTGACTCAGTGGTTGAGTGTCTGACTTCGGCTCAGGCTGTGATCTCGGGTCCTGGGATTGAGTTCCACATCGGGCTTCCTGAGGAAAGCCTGCTTCTCCCTCTGCCTATGTCTCTGCCTCTCTCTCTGTAGGTCTCTCATGAATAAATAAAGAAAATCTCAAAAAAAAAAAAAGATACCGTATTTTAGGAAAGTCAAACCACACACTTTTCATTAGAGGGAAAACAACCCAAAGGGATTTAATCTATGTAAAGAATCTATAGGAAATATGGAGACTTTTTTTTTATTCATGATAGAGAGAGAGAGAGAGAGAGAGAGAGAGAGAGAGAGGCAGAGGCACAGGCAGAGGGAGAAGCAGGCCCCATGCAGGAGCCCGACACGGGACTCGATCCTGGGACTCCAGGATCTCGCCCCGGGCCAAAGGCAGGCGCCAAATCACCGAGCCACCCAGGGATCCCCTGGAAATATGGAGACTTTTAAAGAAATACTCTTTTTCCTCCTCAGGATAGAAAGGCTGTGAGATTGGAAAACAAAAGTTTTGTCTTACTAAACATATTAGTAAAGGACGTATTCTCAGAAGGGAGGATGGTACTTTGCTCAATGGGAAGATGGTTTAAGTAAAGAGAAGAGAGGAATGAACACAATATAGTAGATTGTTGAGGTTACAAGAGAGGAAGTTAACATGATTTTGAGCACAGTTAGGCTCCAAAGACTGTACGAGGGGCTACGGATATATTTTTCATTTCAATTCTCAGAACACATCTTGCAAGGCAGATAATATCCCCAACAGTCACGATTGCCTAAGTTGTAGAAGCAGAATTTGAATTGAGGTCTGTCGGATTTCAAAGCCCACACTCTTTCCAAGACACCATACTGCTTCCCAAGCACTTACTGGGCTTCCATGTGCCAGCTTCCTTGCGGGCAATTTCTCATTTTAGTCTCAGGAAAAACAGTTAAGATATTTTTTATAGACAAGCCTGTTTCATTTATATAATATCACAATTTTAATTCTCAAAGACTCTTTCCTGTTATCTGAATGTTCCTTTATAAGATTTTTTATTTTTAAAGATAAAACCAATACTACACATAAAAGCACAGTTAAAAAGAACATATCCAAGAAAAACGGAATGATTTGCATTGTAGAATGGTGCTTTCAGTTGACTGATCTCAATAATTAATTTATACCTAGTTTAATAATGTGGCCTAAGCTGTGGTTTCAAGGCTGGCCACACCTCCAGATTAACCTAGGGAGCTTTGTAAAATCGCAAATTCCCGCATCCTGTAGGAGATGCAGGATCCTGTAGCTGGAGACTTGACTTCACTAATTCTGGAGTGAAGCCTAGGAGTATGTGCTTGCTTTAGTTCTCCACTTAATTTCTGAGCCTTACTTTTCTCATCTACAAAACAGTAATGAAAACATGAATCTCCCTGGATTGTTGTGATAGGTGAGATAATGAGTAAAAAGTGCCTGGCAGTCCTTGGCATACATCCAGTGTAGGCGACAGATAGAGGATACTTAACCCTACTCTTCAAAACATGATCTTGGCTTTATGGAGATATGCACCCCCACCCTTTTTCTGTAATTTATAGGCAGTAAATGCTACCCCTATTCCTCCTAAATTTCTATTTATCTTGGGTTTTTCCTTCTTGAAGGCAATCTTTTTACAAAGCTAAGGTGAGCCTAATTGTCTCCAAGCAAACTGCATTTGGTTTAGGCACTATCATGAAGTCATGAAAACATCATCTCTTTCCCTTCAAACTACTTGCTATGAACCCACTGCATGGCTGTGTGAAGTTACATCAAAACGAGTCACAGATACAGATGAGCCATCCTCAGAAACTGGCAGGCGGAAATCATGGGATCACTCACCTCTCAGGGGTCAGTACCCACAACCTCATGTCAAACCTCAGATGAGAAATCCATGCCTGGAGCACCTATCCTGATACCCACAGAGTAGGCAGGTGCACCTTAGACATGCCTTAAGGATTTGCTCCTCTGAATCTGCAGTTAACTTCTCTTCCCTTCTTGAGTCCGAAGATGGAATTTTCTCCCTTTTTTTTTTAATTTAAATGTTTTAAAATAACAACCGTACATGGTTTTGAAAATCAAATATCACTAAAAGATTTAAAATGTAAAAGCAAGCATCCACCTGACCTTCTCCTTCCCCAGGAGTCTAGCCTCTACTTCTGCTATTTTCGATACTACTTTCAGTATTTACCTCCACATTCTAAATAATATTATATATAATTTAAAAAAATTTAAAATCCACTGTATATAGATTCCTTTTTAAAAAATGAGAGATAAACATTCAGGTCTTTTAGACATCTTCCTGACCTTCTCCATTTCCCCTTCTTCTCAGACTTTAAAAAAAATTATTTATTTATTCATGGGAGACACACAGAGAGAGGCAGAGACATAGGCAGAGGGAGAAGCAGGTTCCCTGCAGGGAGCCTGATGCGGGACTTGACCCCAGGACCCTGGGATCATCACCTGAGTTGAAGGCAGATTCTCAACCACTAAGCCACCCAGGTACTCCTTCCTAGACTTTTACTAAGTTTATATCGTGATTTTTGAACATTCAATGTTTATGTTACTATAACTTGTTCACAGATGATTATGATTCCTTTCTTGTACATTTGTTTTCAGTATTGACTTTCTTCACTATTTCCCCATCACTGACTCCCCTCCACATTTTCCAGTCAATAAAACTCCTTTCTATAATTAAAGATGTGAGTTGCGTATTTTTCTTGGATGCATCGGTTCTGGAATTTGTCATCTTGGAGCTCAGTGGCCTCTTGGTCCTGCAGGTGTGAAGCACTGCTGCCATACTGGACTCCCCTCTTCCAGCGCTTGGAGAATTCTGCTTACTTCTTATCCAAACTTGACCTTTTGCCTCTTGGATCTTTTTCTTAGTTTACTCTCTGGTGTTGGTATAACTCATTGAACTTTGTCTTTGAGAAAAATCTGTGTGGGAAACAATCTTTTTGAGAACTTCAGATCTGAAATTGTATTTTATCTGTCCCTGATTGATGCTTTACCTCAACTGAAATTTCAATTTGAAAGTATTTTTTCTTCAGAATTTGAAGAAATTGCTCCATTGTCTACATGCTTCCAGTGTTGTTGTTGAGAAGCATAACATTATTTTGATTCATAATTATTTTGGGGTTTTATATTATTATAATCTCTAGAAGCCTTTAGAATCTTGGTTTAGCTCATGGTGATATGAGGTACTTTTAAAAAAATTTAAATTATTTGTGCTAGACACTTGATGGAATCATTCAATCTGGAAATTCTCATCCTTCCATTGTGAGAAATGTTTTTGTATTTTTCTTTGCCAATTTTCCACCATTTTCTTCAGCCTCTCTCTTTTGGCTCTCCTATTATGTAGATGTTGGACCTCTCTGGGTTTTTTCTTTTTAATTAATTAATTTTTAATAATTTATATTTTTCATTTTTAAATTTCTTATATGGACCTCTCTGTCTAATTGTTTTATATATTTTTGTCCTATTTCCTTTCACTTTTTCTTTCAGTTTTACTTTATAGGAATTGCTTCAACTCATCTTACATTTAATAAATTTTAAAAATATATAATAATTTTAATTCCTAAGAGCTATTTTTTATTCTTGAAATTTCTCTTTTCTAAAGCAGCTTATTTTTATTTCAGTGATATATAGTATTGTTTTTGTCTCTCTGAGCATATACATATATTTTGAATTTTCTCCTACTTCCTATCTCTTCTCCTTTTCTCCAGTTTCTTTTCTTGATCTGTTTCTTTTTATTCTCTTTATTGTTAAAATTTTTCCTCCAGTGGCTGGTGATCTTTAGATATCTGTCACATGTAGGAACATACCTGTAAAAAGTATATTAGGAGCTGTGTCTACTTGGGTGAAGTTGTTATCTGGTGGGCATCATTATGGGGTAATTAGACAGGACTTGGCTATTTTGTTGTGGATGGCCAAATGCCATTATCCTGAGGAATTTCTCCAGAGCTAGTTACTTTCCCCAAAGAAGAATTTTCTGCTATTCAGACCGCCAGTATAAACCTGGATGATCATGGGTTCTGAGGACACATAAAGCTGGGAGCCTCACCATCCAGTACAATGACTTTCATGCAAGTCCTCTCATTTTCAGTCCATTAAAATTACTTCTCAATTGTCTCTGTATCTAACATCTTGAGTCCAGAAGACCTCTAGCTCCAGCCTAACTTCTTTTTTAAAACTTTTAAAAAATATTTTATTTATTTATTCATGAGAAGACACACACAGAGAGAGGCAGAGACATGGCAGAGGGAGAAGCAGGCTCCAGGCAGGGAGCCCAATGTGAGACTTGATCCTGGGTCTCCAGGATCATGCTCTGAGCTGAGCTGAAGGTAAATGCTCAACCGCTGAGCTACCCAGACGTCCCTCCAGCCTAACTTCTCCAAGAGTACATGTCTTGTCTTCTGCTAGGGAAGAGGGAAAGGGAACAAAAGTTGCCTAGAAAAATGGCATTGGAGAGAGGGTCTGGGGGTCTAACCACTCCTCACATAGGCTTCTGTTCCACCGGCTCTTTCCAGTCTCAGGCCTCACTTCCTCCTTCCCTTCCCTTAGTGTCTACATTTTCTGTTGTACTTGTAGCTTGTTTACTGATGGTTTCCTTCTCCCCAGGCATCCAGCCTTTTATTTTCTCTACTCTGCTGAATTGGTTATCACTCTTTTATCTACTTTCCATCTTCCAAAATAGCCTTTTTAATCTTTCATGTGTTTTCAGTGTTTCCTCTGTGCAAACTTTCATTTTAACTATTTGAACTACTTAGAACCTAGGTTGTACAGACTGTTTTTTGTTAAATCTTCACTCTGGCTGTGGGCTTGCTCAGCACTTGTGAATACCTTGTGTGGCCCAAGCTCCCCATGAGAATGAGTTTCAGGTGGTAGGAGAGGAATGGAAGATTGCAAACTACCTCCTGGTACCTGTCTTCCTCAGTGCACTACAGGCTGGGGATGACACCACAAAGAGGCAGTGTTTTCTGCTCTCTCTCTCTCTCTCTCTCTCTCTCTATATATATATATATATATATATATATATATATATATATATATATATATTTTAAAGCTAAAGTAAGAAAACATTCTCAATCATTCAAATGACTATGAATCAAGATCTCTGGACTAGAAATGGGATGGTTATATGAGCCCATGCTTTCCTTCTCTCCTGAGACCTAGGAGGTACATCTTTCACCAGCCCAAGGCTAGTCAGCACCCCTGAACCCCTCCCTGGGCTGATTTTCACTGACTATTGGATGGCCCATAGCTGCTTCCAGCTCAAAATAAACTAATTTAATAGAAGTATCTTCAATCCTCATGTCTTCTCCAGCCGACCTATTTTTCACACCAGGAGTCAATTCAGACTATATCTTCCTCATTCTCTAAATGCCGGTAGATAGTCAATAAATCCCTGTTCTGAGGTCAATAATGTCTTTTCCCCTCACTCCTCCACCACTTCTATTCATGTCTACTTGGAACTTCAAAATATGGCCTTATTTGGAAATAAGGTCTTTGCCAAAGAGTTGGTTAAATTAAGATGAGTTTATCCTGTATCAGGGTGGGCTCTAATCCCATGACTGGTGTCCTTATAAGAGATATTTAGAGAAACACAGAAACACATGGAGGGAAGAAGACCATGTGATGACAGAGGCAGGGATTGGAGTGACCCTGCCATATGCTCAGGAATACCAAGGATTGCCAGCCACCACCACCAATTAGAAGAGACAGGGGAGGATTCTTCTCTGAGAGCCTTCAGAGTGAGCATGGCCTTGCTGACACTTTGACTTTGGACTTCTGGTCCCCATAACTGTGACAGCATAAGTTTTGATAATTTTAGCTACCCAGTTTGAGGTACTTTGTTACAGCAGCCTTAGGAAAATGATACCATCTCATTGATTCTATTTCTTCAATTCCCCTTCTATTGATCCCGTTACAGGCCAAGCATAAAGACCTCAGTTAAAGCCCTAAAATTCCTAAGCTGGATTACTGCAATGGAAATTTGTTTATGTATTCCAAAGTTGTTCTTGCTGTATCCTCCCATGTAGATACACTGCCCTCTTAGTCTGTGGATTTTCTGATGTTTTGGTGCTCTCAATACTGGCCCTCTTGAGTGTAAGCTATCAGTAGTGGTCATGTACAGCAACTTTTATAAATCCAGATGATTGCCAGATAGACTCAGGCATCGGGGACCAGTGTGGAACCCTGAACCATCATTGGAGCTCCTATTGTCACCATTACCAATGGAAATGGAAGGTTCTTGACTAGTCATGTTTAATATTCTTTCTCTTTATGACATCTTAGGACCTTGTGATCTTAAATATGCCCCATAGCAACCTTTGGGGTGTATATCTGACAAATAGCACATAAGTCACATCTGCTGGAGTAGGATTGAAGGAGCCGGAAGCTCCAGAGCACGTGTCAGGGATAGATGGTGAAGTTCTTAGCAACTCTGCACATCTTGCCTCATCTGCCAAAGGAAGAGAGTTAAACCCAGTGATCTCTGCACACCCTCCAAGCTCCAACCTCAGATGAACATAATAACAAGAGTGGATGAGAATCACAGCCATGTTTATTGAGGCCCCAAAAGAACCCCCGGATGATCACATTTAGCCCTGCGGCTCTATGCTGTCCCAGCAGGTAGTAATAATTCCAGATATTTGGCAGCCAGTGTAAGGTTGCCGAAATTGCTCTGTGAGTGAAAGTAGATCCTTTCAGGAATCTAAAATGCCTATCCTGTGAAGAATGAAGATATACCTTCAGTCTTTCATTGTCTAACTTAGGTAATAACTGTCATATCCAACATTAACCAAGTGACTACTATGGATGAGTAGTGCACTAAGGGATTCACTGCCCTTCTGAAAGTTAATCCTTATCAGAATTTGTCATTCATACAACACATAGTTTTAGCCTTTTTTTCCTCTTTTTTTGGCACGAGAAATACAAGAGTAAACAAATAACACTCAGTCTCTCATCTCCCGATGCATTGTAATGATTATCCCCACTTTATAGAGGAGAAAACTGAGGTGTAGCAAGGTTTTATAACCTGCCTGAGATGATATTACCAGTAAAGGGCAGAGACAAGACTAAACTCGTCTGAAATAGAGGCACCTAATTGCCTAGCAGAAGTTTTGAGTGCCCAACTTCCTTACTCAACAAGAGAATTGGCAAAATGTTTCTGGGTCACAGGTATCAGTGGCTAACATTAATGACCAACATTCAGGCAACTTTCCAGTATTTTCATAGGTTTTCAATACGCTTCCAATATAGGAGGTACAGCTATTCCTGTTTAGATTTAGGGGACAGAGATGGGGCGCCTAGGTGGCTCAGTAGGCTGAGTATCTGCCTTCGGCCACTGTCATGATCCCAGAGTCCCAGGATCAAGCCCCATGTTGGGCTCCTCGTTCAGCGGAGAGTCTGTTTCTCCCTCCGCCTTTCCCAGGTCTCATGTTCTCTCTCTCTCTCTTAAATAAATAAATAAATAAATAAATAAATAAATAAATAAATAAATATTTAGGGGATGGAGATTTCGAGGATACCATGCAAGATAGGGCTAAAGTCCATGCTTTCTCTGCCCTTACACATAACTTCATTTTCCCCAATTTTCACTCCTCGTAGGCTCCTGCTCGATGACTATGGCCTAGAGTGATGTAGGCAGCATGTTCTCTGCAGATTGTTCCCTCTCTGGTGAGGTGAGAGGGACTGCACATTCAGACATAGCATGTGCATCTGAACTCATAGCAGAGTACTGGAGGGAAAATACAATTACTTTGTGTGTCAAGGCAACAATGTGTTGGAATTGCTAAAGGAATTATAATTATGTTTGCTTGTTTCCCCAGAATCAAGCAGAAAGTGAAGGCAGCTTTGGTGAGTACACGTTATTCTTCTTCATTTTTTATGGCACAAAATGTACACTGGAAATAGCCATAGTAACCATTTTTTTTTGATAACCTTACTTTGTCCTCATTGGAAGCATTAAAATTTATGAATAGTGTTAATGGAAATCTTTTAGTGTAACTCTGTAGGTGCCGTGTTTTTAACCTTTTACCCCATCACTGTGGGGTGGGGGGCAGGTGCGGAATTCATCCTGCACAGCTTTCACAAGAAGTACATTTCACATGAACATGAATTTCCCATTTGGTGTCTCTTGCCCCCACATTTTTACTCCACCCCTGTTGGCCAGTGTTGCATTAACAGCATTAGGATTTTTATTTTCCTGATCTAAGGGCAGAAGAATTGGGCCCATTATATCTGGTAATTTATCAAACAGTTTCTCTATCACAAAGAACATTTTTTTCCTCTCTCTGGGTTTCTGGCAGCTCATCTCACCCTGCCAGGGGGAGATTGAACACTTTAATCTTTTGAAGAGTTCACATCAGAAGATTTCACCACATGCCTCTAAGATTTCACCTCATGAGAAATTCCCCTTCAAATCTGTGGTTTTGCCTCTTCCCAGGACCTTTTGAATTCCGTAATGGTGTCATGTGTTGGCTGTGGAGTTTGCTCGCTTTGAAGCAAATACAGATGCTTTTACTAGTCTCTTTTGAAAGAAAAAGGTTGGTGATGATGTTGGGAGGAGGGGTTGGAAATCCTTCAACAGCCAGAAGATGATCTTTGGATAATTCGAGATGCACCATGGGGCATTGCTAATACCCCACCTCCTGAGGCTGGAGTAAATATTAACGCTCTGATGGCTGGTGTCTGGGATAAATACTTGTGGTAGAGTAGCAGGCTCATCTGCCCTCAGCAACACTCCTTGAGAGCATGAGAAGCTTCCTCCCAACTCTGGCTGCACATTAGCACCAGCTGAGGAATTGCGGGGGAATACCAGCACCTAGGGCCCTCCTCACCTGGCCAACTAAATCAGAACTCCTGATTTGGGGGCGAGGAACCGCAGACTTTGAGAGCTTCTTAAGTGATTCTAGCATGCATCTCACGCTCATTCTGGGCCCCGTTGCGGGGAGAGAGCTCTGGAGGGAAGTGCAAGGCTTAATCATCCCCTCTGTCCATCCGCACCAGCTGCCCTGCTCTTTCCCCTTTGTATCTCAAACCTGCGGGAAGCAGCTGCCTAGAACAATGATGGAGTGGGTGGCCAAGGGCTCCCTTGGGCGCGGTGAGTCCACTTTATGCAATGCCCAGGCTCTTACCCAGAGCCGGACAGTGTCAAAGCAACCGAGGAGCTTGGGGGGCTTGGGGAGCATGCTTTGCATGCATCATCTTTAAGAGGAGAGTCCTAAGTAAACATTCTTAGGCTTTTCCCCACATTTCCAGCAATGGATCTTCTGTCCCAGGTCTGCCTTCCTTGGGCATTCCAAAGAACATTCCTATTCTGTGCAGTTCTTTTTCAGTCGGATCTGGGAGGACCTCTCCATGGCGGTAGTGACCTCCAGGGCCAGAGGCACCTGCCCTGGGCTTGCTGGTTCCTTGGGGGAAGCCCCAGTGCCCCGATTCTCTGGCCAAAGTGCAAAGGAACTATGCTCCAAACAGAAAGCAAAGGCCAGATAAAGAGGGGAGGAGGCAGATTTTCAACTTTGTAGCACTGGTGCTCCTCAATGAAATAAAGACAATTTATTAAAGTGGAAAAAAAATCAGGAAACTCAGTAGCTTTGATTAGACTATTTGTTGGTCTTGTGTTACATAGATTATTCCCAGGATTTGTGTAAATTTAAATGAGCATGAAATGAAGAACTTCATGAGACAGGAGAGGGCTCCTGGATGCTGCACTCATCCATCTTCGTTTTATCCTGGGTCTTCCCGGCACCGCCCTCTCGACCACACATTCCCTTAGTGATTCATCTTAAAAAAAAAAAAAAAAAAAAATAATATATATATATATATATATATATATATCAAACAACAAAACTGTATAGTTAAGTATAGGCACCGACGGGGAATATACACCTGTGTGCCTTGAAAATTCATCCTTAGTGTTTTAATGTTACAGAAGTAGAGTATGGTTATCAAAGTCCAGTTAGCACATGTTAAGTAACAACAACAACAACAAAACCGCACCATCCCACCATCCAATTAAACATCCCTGTTGATTTTTTTCTCTTCCTCTGCCCCTTCCAACAAAAATGGGATTTTATCATGGCTATTTTGCAACCTGATTTTTTAAAAAATGATTTTATTTATTTATTCATGAGAGACACACAGAGAGAGGCAGAGACATAGGCAGAGGGAGAATGAGGTTCCCTGCGGGGATCCTGATGTGGAAGTTGATCCCAGGACCCCAGGATCAGAACCTGAGTGGAGGCACATCCTGCCTACAGGAAGGCAGATGCTCAACCACTGAGCCCCCCAGGCATCCCTGCAACCTGCTTTTATTTTTCACTGAGGATATACACATATTTCGATGTGTTATTTAATATTTCTTGAAGGTTGCATAGTATTCCATAATGTGGTTGTACTTTAATTCATTTAAGTGATGTCTACACATGGATATTTAAGTTGTGTCTAATTTTTTTCTCTATTTCATCTATAAAATTCTGCAATAAAGTTTATTTATTCAGAGACACCCAATGAGGTACTGAAAATGCTTTCTGAAGCTGCAGGAGGAATAAAAGCCCTGACCATAGCGCTTGTGGATGTGCTGAGGTGTGTTGTGCCTGCTGCTCCTCCACCTGGACCAGTTTCAAGCTACAGGCATGCTGGCCTTGAACGTGCTGCTGGAAGATGTGAGGGATGAGTGGACGGTTCACTCAAGCCCGCATGAGTTGGCTCCGGCTCAACTGGGATCTAATATTTTAGCGTGAATCCCTGAAAGTGGAATTTCTGGGTCAAAGGGTATGAACACTGGAGAAAATTTTTATCTGTTCTTGTCGAGCTATCCTACAGAAAGATCAAAATTTATACCCCCATCAGGAGCAGATGGGTGGGTTCAGAAGCTTCTGATTTCCCAAGGGCCCCATCCATCCTAAGTTTGAAGGACTACTTCTGCAGGTAGTGAGATGTCCGCCTCTAGTGGGGGGGCTCTTTTCATACTGGTAAGCTGGTCAACCAAGCTCTTGGCCACACATTCAAATATAAAAGGCAGGGCTGGCCTGAATCTTCGAGATGTCTCTTTTAACTCTGAGGTTTTAGGAGTTAAGCAAAAAAACAACAAATGAGATGCCAGGAGTACCAAGCACATGTGATGGAAGGGTTTGGAGGAAGGAGACTGGGTGTGTAGAAGCCTTCACAGCAGGGAGGCTTGTTCCACAAGAAAAAGTATTAGCTGGCGGTTGAGTTGATGGGTCTTCATCAATAGGTTTTTGATCATGGAAGCTGGGATACTTGGCTCAGTGGCCTACTGGATGAACGAGGGAGGCACGTGTTTGTCTGGAGAGGGAAGGCCATGTTTGTCTGGAGAATGCTCTCCAGGGCAGCCCATGCCCACCACCCGAGGCCTCCCATCAGAGGCAATTCTTCAGAAAAGGATCCTGCCCATAGTTCTAGGCAGTTTTTCTCAGCCGACCCCCATCTGACTACCATCACTTGTCTCCCTCTTTCACCTTAGGGGTTTAAAAAATCCAAATTGCAATTCACGTCTCCACTACTGAACCAAGAGAATGTCCGGTGGGCAGAAGTATGTGGTACCAGTGAGATCTACAGCTCTGGTTCCTTGCCAGGGATCAGAGGTTCCACAGCTTGCTCGAGTTTGTACAACCCAAATATCAGTTAGGATGAAGGTTTATATTCTGTGTAGAGAGCTGTCCCAAGAATTTATCGATGTTTGCGGCATCTAATTACTCTATAGCCAGAGTAAGGCAGGAGGAGAATCTTCTATCTTTCCTGTTGACCTTTGAAAAGTAGCATCCTGTGACTTTCTCCATAAAGCCCCTGACCTTCAAGCAGCTAAATCTTCAAATTTTCCACAAATTATTGCACTTTTCCCACCAATGTTTTTTTACGTAATGGCATGGGTGTTTGCTTTTGCCACTAGGAGGGGAACTGGGGGAGGGTAAGTGACTGTCTGGAGGGCGAGGCCCTCCCTGCACAGCACCTTCTCCCTGCCTGGGACTCAGCAGCTCACTGGGGATGCCTTCAAATGAGACAGGAAACATTTTAGGGTAAGAAATGGTCTTAAAAAACCATTCTCACGCCAGATGAAATCTCAGATCTTGTGATTTTGTTTGTCTTTTCCCTTCTCGGCTGTTTTCCTTTGAAGTCTGAGACTCCTTTCTTTGTGCAAGTGTAGTCGTGACTGGTGAATTGTGGTTTATTTTAAGACAAGAAAAGAAGCAGAGTAAAGACACGCCTATTGTCATCCATTAGTAAAATTCGAGCCTGCACAGCCTTGTCCAGACACGCAGAGGAGCATGCTGTGCTCGAGGATGCTCGGGCTGGGGTCCCTTGCCCTGCTGGATGGGGTTGGAGGGCCCTTGCTCAAGCACCGTGATGACAATGCAGGTTTGGGTGTTTGCATTCTCCTTTCCTTCCCAGGCCTGCTAGTTGCCCCTGCCTTAGTTCAGAGCTCTATTCTTTTGGGTCTGAAGGATTATAGTCGACTCCTTATTCATTTTCTTTAGAATCTGTCTCTCTGAGCAATCTTTTCTGCATACCACAGCCAGAAAAAGGCTGGAAAGTCAAATCAACCCTATTACTTCCCTGTCTAAAATTTTCAATGGCTTCTTATTTCCTACAGGATAAATTCTCAGTGCATTACGTAACACTTACAGTATTTCTTAGTTAACCACCATCTCGCCCTCCAGCCTTATCTCCCAGCTCTGTCTCTGGATCACTCATGGCCTCTAAAGTGATGCATTTACCAAGGCACATCGCATGGCCAAGACCGAGAGCAAAGCCTGTGTCTGCCAAGAAGTCTTTGTTGGAATGCCACCCGAGGGAACACTTCCTGCTTAGAATTAGATTTCTTCTCATTTGTATCATTCATAGATTTTTAGGATCGATGGGGGCTTTAGCTATCTTTGTCCAATCTTCCGGCACTATAGAGGAGGGAACTAAAGTTCAGGGATGAAGTGAATTACCCAAAGCCACCAATAATGACAAGAACAGCTGCCACTTATTGACTACTTTTCTATATGCTTGGCCAAGTGGTGAAAGCATCGCAGTGAATTATCTCAATATCCTTACTCAATTACAGAGAACTTGAGGCCCAGAGAGATTCAGTAACTCCTTTCATCCCTGGTTGGGCCAGCACAGGCCCGGCTCCCACCCAGTTGCCCAGTGCCGACACCTGCCCTGGCTCTGCCCTCCCATGATGCACGTCACAGGCTGCTTAGTTATATTTGTGGGTGCACCTATTGGTCCAGCTCTACTTGTAAGCTTCTGGGTAGCAGGGCCCTTACCTTACAAGCCTTTGGACTCCACATTACAGATTCTCCACAAATATTTTGTGCTCCCTCCATTGTTGTCCATCTGGAGAAGTTGAATAGCTTGCTAATGCTCTAGAAGCCCCCAGACCTTCTCTCCCATGCTGCCTTGCATGCTGCCCTTTTCCCTCACAGACGTGATTTCACTTATGTCTCTAGTGTCTACCTCCGTCTGAACATCTGGCACTTGCTATCCTTGTCACACTCACCACGGTGCTGTGCTGGGGTCCTGCTGACACAACCAATATGAAACCCTGTCCTTTGCTGAGCACAGGAGTTCCATGGCCCAAAAGTGTTCCATTCATCACCCTGCCCATATCCCCTAACAGTAAAATGGCCTCGTGCTAGTCAGTCCTAAATCAGTGCATTTGAGATAAATACATGAGTTTCATCTTCTAGTAAGAGCATGCGATGGATAGAACCAAGAAGCATCTACCTGCCCTCCAGGATGGGGCAGGCTGGGTGAAGGAGCTGGGCCCAGGGCACTTGCCCTGTGCTCAGTGCCAGCACGGTGAGAAGCTGTATGCACACATTGTATCCTCTCACCCTCATTGTACCTCTATGGCATAGATATTTTTATTTCCACTGAATAAATGAGGAAATTGGTGCTTTAAAGATCCATATCTCACCCTGGGTCACACTTTGAGGCAGGACCAGGTTTTTAACTCACCTTTGGCTCTGAAATCCGTGTTTCCCTCCCACACAAGGCTTTGTTGATGTATACACTGTAAGAAGGGCAACATCACAAATCTCCCACAGGCATGGACTTGTGTATGGTAATCCTTCTGTACTGATGGGGTCAGAGGGCTGTGGGCTGGGCAGGTTTGGGGAGCCTTGTGTTACTTATGATGAAATGATCCCTAGACTTCCAGTTGACCAGACAAGAATGGAATGCTCACCAGGATCCGGGGTGGGGTCGATCAGGACAAGTCATGTCAAATTAGCTCCATTCATCTTGGGAAAGGAGGTAGTATTATCAGATATAGAGGCCAAACTGAGAAATGACAGAAACACCATATAACTAGAACTATATTCCTAGAATAACCTTGCAGATACATGAAGAAGTAGATTGGTGATGACTTCTAGAACTTTCTATAATTGGACTGTAACTGAAATTGACTAATAGACTGAAGAGATATTGATGAACAGAGTGAAATATTGGGGGCAGTTTATTCTTAACGATTTGTCATTTTCAACACTTTTTGAAAAGATTTTATTTATTTATTTGAGAAAAAGAGAGAGAACAAGCCAGGAAAGAAGCAGAGGTAGAGAGAGAGAATCTCAAGCAGGCTCCCTGCTGAGCTCAGAGCCTGTCCCAGGGTTCCATCTCATGGCCCTGAGATTGTGACCTGAGCTGAAGTCAGGAGTCGGATGCTTAACCAACTGAGCCACCCAAGCATACCTGTTGTTTTCAACACTTTAATCAATAGCTTGGAGGAAATACCAGAGGATATGCCTGGTCTCTGGTGGCTGTAGGAGTTGGCACTTTCCATACTCCCTCCCCCTTGGATATCTCTCCTTTTGGAGGACCCTTGTTATTTTGGCCACTGGCTTTTTGTCAATTTCTTCTATGAAGTATTTATCCTTTTTCCTGTTCTTTAGAGATAACCCAGGTTCTCAAAATTCTTTCTTGGGCATCCTTATCTCTCCTCATTGAGAGACCATCTGTTCCCATGGATTCACTTTGCGTCTTTCAAAATGGCAGTTCATGACTTTCAGACCCAGCTGAAGTTGGTTGTCTCTTCTTTACCATCCCACATGTGCTTTGTACCAAGCCCAAACTCAACCCATGTTCTTCCCCTACAAACCTGGTCCTTCTCCTTCAGTCAATGGATGGAGCTCCTTTTTACCATTTGTCCTTGCCAAAAATTCCCACCGAGGTCTCTGATTTCATTCTATATTTCCTCACAGTCAGTTACAGCATCTGTTGTTTCTAAATGTCCTAAATATGCCCATCCTTCGCCGTCTCCATTGCTGTCACTGCCATTCCTGCTTGCATCATGCCTCAGTGAGACTATGGAAAGTTTCCTAAGTTAGGACCCTGTAACTGCTGTTCTGTATTGGTCTTTCTCCCTTAATAACATACTGAGGGGTGTAGCCAGAGCAGTCCTGTAAAAGTGCCAACATGCTCAGGGCACTGGCCTGATTACATCAAGTCAGCTGTTTCTGTACCTCTTGCCCCCAGTTTCCGACAGAACTTACTCTGTCGGTATGCTCTACATCAGCTTACTCTTCAGCCTCATCCCTCAGGACTCCAGGACCCTGGACACAACAATTCAGGAAGGAAATTTTATTTACTTCTAGGATAGGGCACACTTTCTCTTATTTTTGGGACGTTGTACATGCAGTTCCTTTTTCCTGGAATATTCCTTCCTCCACTGGCATAGGGAGTTCCCACTCAACATTTTCTTTCTCATCTTAGATTTCCTTTCCTTCAAAAACCTTCTCTGATGCTCCAAGCTTGAGTTAGCTGTTCTTTTTAATGTGCTCACCCGGCTATCACTTATATAGAGGTAGAATGACCTAGAAAAGGGGTATCCAAAGAAAGATGGGAAAAAAATTATCCTATGGGCTGAAATGCTCAAGGGATATACTGAGATTTGGCCATGTTTGATGTGTTTTGTTAATAAATAAGATAAATGACATAAATCTGGTGGGGAAATCCTCCTGTTATAATCTTTCCATGGGTAAAGATAATGCATTCCCCAGAGACCTTCATCATGTTCCTAGACAATCCTCACATGGTCTTTTTGGCTGATTGTACACCTTTCACACTCCCCAATGTTCTCCTTGCTTAATTAGACAGATTTCTACTAAAGCAAGTGAGTACTTAACCCAGCACTTAATTGCTCTGCTATACATAACAGTTTATCCTTTTGTGACATGCCCACAACTTTGATTCCCACAACTTTCCTATTATTTTTTGTTGATGTTTAATTGCCTGAATTACAAGGGATATGAACCTGGAATTTGGGGAGAAAATGAAAAATAATTTAAGAAAAGATTGCTAGTAAAACTGACAGCCTATTTATCAATGCCAATTCTATTGCCTACTCGTGGCTGGTAGGTGAAGAACTCCATGAATCACATTTATAACTTATGGCTGGCATTTGAAGCAGTGAGGTTTCATGTCTTTAATTTGTGAAAATATTACTAGGTTATTGCCTATTTTCTTCTTGAGATATTCTTTTGAATCTTGCAGTCTGTTCATTAGTCTGCTTGGATAACATTTAAAAACACATGTAAATAAAATCATACTGCATTGACTCACATACTAGTTGTAAACATCTTGTAATAACTGGAACAACAACACTAGCACATTGTAGGCTCCCAATGTTTATTGAATTAAAGTGAATGATGTTCAAATTTTTATTTATTTTAACTTCAGAGCACTCTTTTTTTTTGTTTTTTGTTTGCACATATAACTACAAAAAGCAAATTATAAATTTGCTTTTTGTAGTTTAGAGAATTTCATTTCAATGTATAGTAACTGTTTGCTTTATATTATGACAATGTTCATATAGATATTGACCTGAAAAATATAAAATCATATATTAGGAAAATGATGTTGAAAATTTAAAGAGAAAAGCCATTTCCTCCAATTCAGCCAGTTGACTCCTGAGAGTGGATTTTTAATTCTTTACCTTATCAATTTTATGTCTCACCTGAGTCTTAAATAATCATAGAGGAAACACACTGTACTGGTTTATTAAGACATAAATAACTATTCTCTGGGTAGGAAAAACACAGTAAAATGTAATATTCCACTGTTAAAGAGGTGGTAAAGAAGTTAATAGTACAGAATGGAACATGGGAAAGCTACTTTATAAAGACTAGTACTAAAGACAGTAGATCTGGGAAAGTCTTGATGGGCTGGCCCAGAAAAATACATGTCTGAACCAAGATACCCATGTATGGCAAAATAATGCCACAAACAAACAGTATTTACATGCCTTATGCTTTTTGCTCACTTACAGAAACATCAATTTTTTTATATGGGTACAATGTGTAATTTAAAACCTTAAAAAGTATAGTAGACCTTGAATGATGTGAGGGTTGGAGGCACTGACCCCCACACAGGTGAAAATCCACACATAACTTTGGACCCCCAAACTTCACTCATAGCCTACTGTTGGCAAGAGGCCCTACCAAAAACATAGTCAATTAACACATATTTTGTATAAGTTTTACATACTGTATTTTTATAATAAAGTAAGCTAGATAAGAGGAAATGTCATCAAGAAAGTAATAAGAAACAGAAAATATATTTATAGTATTGTATTTCTTGAAAAAAGATTCACATAAGTGAACCCATGCAGTTCAAACTTAGACAGTTCAAGGGTCAACTGTAGTTCTGACTTCACGTAAAGAAGAAGAAATCAACCTCGAATTTAAGGACAAAACTGTTATTTTGCCTATAAGGCCCAAGTGTCTCAAATGTTTTGTGGATTTGTGACAAGCATTAATAACTTGATATTTGCATTACTACAAATGTTTTGTTAAATAGGCATGGGCCCTTTCATTAAACTTTTTACCAAATTTGGAGATTTTTTTGATCATTAATTTTTTCCATTATTTACTCCTGCCCCATTCTCTCTCCTCTCCTGTGATTCTTATATGTATAGTATTTATTTGTGCTATTGTCCAATAATTTCTGAGGGTTTGTTCATGTTCTTTCAATTATTTTTCCCATTTCTTCTGAGTGAGAAATTTCTATTTATCTATCATCAAGTTCACTGAGTCTTCTGCTACTTCTAACATTATTAAGCCATGCCCAGAAAAATTTCAACTTAGTTGTGTTTTCAGCTCTAGAATTTGCATTTTTTAAATTTTTTTATTTATTTATGATAGTCACAGAGAGAGGGAGAGAGGCAGAGACACAGGCAGAGGGAGAAGCAGGCTCCATGCACCGGGAGCCTGATGTGGGATTCGATCCCGGGTCTCCAGGATCGCGCCCTGGGCCAAAGGCAGGCGCTAAACCGCTGTGCCACCCAGGGATCCCCTAGAATTTGCATTTTTAAGAGCTTGTTGTTTTAAAAGTTGTTTTAGATTCACAGAAAAATTGAGGGGAAGACAGAATGATTTGTCATATGCCCGTTTTCCCTACACACATGCACGCCTATCCCCTTACTAACATCCCCCATAGCATACAATTCACTTAGTGTTGCACATTCTATGGGTTTGAACAAATGTATAATGGCACGTGTTCATCATTCTGGTGTCATATGGAGCATTTTCACTGTCCTCTGTGACCTACCTATACATCCCTCCCCTACCCCCTTTAGTGACCGGTATCTGTCATAGTTTTATCTTTTCCAGAGTCTCATAGAGTTGGAATCATACAATATATAGTCTTTCCAGTCTGGCTTCTTTCACTTAATAATATCCATTTAACTGTCCTCCATGTCTTTTCATGGCTTGATTATTTCTTTGTCAGGACCACAGTTTATTTCTCACCCACTTACTAAAGGACACTTTGCTTGCTTCTAAATCTTGGCAATGATGGAAAAAGCTATTATAAGTACTTGTGTGCAGGTTTTTTGGTGGAATTTACATTTTACAGTTCTATTTATCTCCTGAAATTACTCATTTATTAATTTATAATAAAAGTACTTCCCTTTGCATCCCTGAATACTTCTGTGATAACTGCTTTAAAATTTTGTCTGCTAATAGCCACATCTAGGTCATCTGGGGGTGATTGTTTTACTGATTTTTCTCTTTAATTTTCCTATTTCTTCATATGTCCACTGATTTTTAATTGAATTTCAGACATAAGACTGTTACAGAGAGCATGGGTTCTGTTCTATTCCTCTGAAGAGTATTGATTTTCATTCTTGTAGCAATTAACTTGTCTGGATTCAAACTCCAAATTCTGTCTTCCCATAGAGGGCAGAAGCTAAAATTCTTGCTTTATTATTTAAGGTTTCAGCTGCTGTTTTCTTAGGGGGATCACTGAGTTTTCTGTGCACACGTAGTTTGGGAGTCAGAGTTCAGCCCTCTGCATCTCTTTCCCTCCCACAATTTCCTCTCCTACTTGCAGCTGCTCTGCCATCTGTCTTCTCCATCCTCCAACACTGTTTGCAGGGAGAGCTTCCTGCTGCACGAGATGCATGGAGTGGGGTGTATCCTTGGTCAAGGAGCGGCAAACAAACTAATCTTCTTATTGGTCTTTTCATCTTTTCAGGGTAGACTCCATTCCAGTAAATGCCCTTTGTTGGTCATTTAAAAACTTAAATGACACATAAACCTAAAATTGGTCTTTTAAAAACTGTCCATATTTTCTTTTTTTTAAAGATTTTATTCATGAGAGACACAGAGAGAAAGGCAGAGACATAGGCAGAGGAAGAAGAAGGCTCCGCACAGGAAGCCTGATGCAGGACTCAATCCTAGGACCCTGGGATCATGCCCTGAGCCAAAGGCAGACAGATGCTCAACCACTAAGCCATCCAGGTGCCCCCAAAACTATCCATATTTTCTAACTTTTTTCTGCAACAGGGTAATCTGACCATGCAAATCCTCCATTGCTTCCTTTTTGTTAAGTTTTGATGACTATGAATGATTCTGTAAATTGCCTAGATATGTTGGTGATTGGTCAGTGTTAATAATGTGACTTGTTTTATACAGAGAACTAACAGAAGTCAAGTCTTAGAGTGGAGAGGAGCTGGGATGCAAACTGACTGATCTGGCATTTTTAAAAATAGGGCCTTTTTAAAAAAGATTTTATTTATTTATTTGAGAAAGAGAGAGAGAATAAGCAGGAGGAGTGGCAGAGGAAGAGGGAAAGCAGGCTCCCCACTGAGTAGGGAGCCTGACTCAGGGCTTGATCCCAGGACTCTAGATCATGACCTGAGCCAAAGATAGATGCCTAACCAACTGAGCCACCCAGGTGCCCTGAAATTGGGTCTTAAAATGGTAAGTGTTGAAGAATTTAAAGTATTTACTCATGCAAAAATTTTTTTTAGTTTACTGAACAGATAATTCATAAAAACATGCAAATTTGCTTGGACGAATATTTAAGATGACTCAGATGCAGAAGACTGTTCTCAAGAAACTGAAAACCCTGAAAAAACCAGGAAGATATATCCTAAGTTATGAAGGTCAACAAAGCTAGAGAACAGAAAGGACTGGGTCCCAATTCTTGTTTAAGACCTTCTTTTACCCCTGAAATAGTATATGCACTGTGGGCTGGTTTAAATGAAAGTTGCCAATAGTTAAATAGCAAAATTCCAGATAGCTAAATTCTTGGGGGGGGAAGTAGAAAGACAAGTAGGTAAATGTTTGAAACAGAAAATAATAGAATTACAATTTCTGCACAATATGGAACTCTTTGTAAGAAATACTCAATTACAAAGTTCTATTTCACTTTGCACAGCATCAAAAATTTCAGTGCTGGTAGATGGGAGTAGGATAAATGTTCAGAATTGAAGAGAGAGCATAGTAGTCTCCAGACGGCCAATATTCCAGGAAAGCAAATTTCCTAAAATGTGCAGGAAAGGTGTGATCTTTGAGCAGTTATGGCCAGGAAAGCTGATAATTCTCTCTACACAAAGACAAAACCCATGCATGCCCATGAAGGTGGCATGGGACATGACAGGGTGAGGCAGAGCCAGTCCTGGAAGAAGTGTGAAAATAGACCAGTCTTGATCAGAAATTTCCCTTAGGATGTACACTACAGGTTTCATCAAGTCTCTGGTCAGTGGGGATTTGACATTTATATAAGAACCATTATAGATAGATTGATAGATGATAGATAGATAGATAGATAGATAGATAGACATAATAATAGATGTAGAGATAGAGACATAGGTAAATAGAGGTTTGCACATAAATATCTAAACACACATATGTATGAAATGGGGCTTTGGTTCACTGTTCAGAATAGCACACATAGTTCTCATTTCATTTTATGGACTTATTTATTCATTCTCTCATTGATGGATTCTGATTTTTGGTTATCATAAATAATATTGCTATGGACATTCTTGTATGGGTCTTTGAGTGCACCAAAGTACATGTTTCTTTCTCTACTCAGCAATGTATCTGAGTCCTAGGGTAGCCATATGTTCAATCTTAGTAGATACTGCTTGATAGTTTCTCAAATGATACATAAATAAATACACACTCATACCAACAATGTACATGTTCTAATTGCTCCACATCTTTCCAACTCTTGCTATTGGCAGTCTTTTTAATTTTAAGTTTTTTTGCTGGTTATGTTGTAGCAACGTTTATACTTTTAATCTGCATTTCTTTGACAACTAAGTGGCTAAGGGCATTTCATGTATTTATGGACCAATTGGATATCTTATTTTGAGAAGGCTTTTGTCTGTTTTTCTGTTTGGTTACCTGTCTTTTTCTTACTAGTTTGTAAGAGTTCTTTTTTTTTCGAATTTAAAATCAATTAACATATAGTGTATTATTAGTTTCAGAGGTAGAGTTTAGTGATTTATCAGTTGCATGTAACACCCAGTGCTTATTACATCACTTGCCCTCCTTAATGTCCATCACCCAGATACCCCATCCCCTACCCCCCTTCCCTCCAGCAACCCTCAATTTGTTTTCTAGAGTTAAGAGTCTCTTATGGTTTGTTCTTTATATAATGTTTATGGATGTACACAGTGTAAGGGATTTAGTGTAGCTACAAGTTAGAACTTGCCCGGAGCTCTTCATTGTTCCTGAGTGTTCCCTGGAAACTCTACAGGATGGCAGGTTAAACTTATTTTTACTACTTTGGGTGTGTTCCCTGGTAGGACCAGGCCCAGATTAGATAAGAAAGAATAGTCTCCATGGGATGCTCACTTCTTGCTTTCTCTGCTTGCCTAAACATGTGGGAGCAGGTTAATGTTCACCTGGGTGCTCAGTTACTACTGTCCCAACAATTACCTCAAGACCAATAACCTCCTGAAACTTGGCATGGTTGGCAACATTTACCAAATGTTCTGCAGTAGTGCTGAGGTGACAAGGAAAAGAAAATCTCCCACATTCCACAAAGAGCTGGAGCATCCCAGGAGCTAAAGGACACCTAGATGTCAACTTTCTCCTGATAGACAGTGGCCTCAACTTTGCCCAGACACTTCTAGTGACAGGAAATTCCATCTTGTATTTTTCAAGGCAAACCAGCCCATTATTGGTCAGCTCTAATTAAGAGAAAATCCTGATCTATATTCATGAGATGTGGTTCCCCATTGCTTCCTCCACCCATGGGTCTTTGCTCTGCCCCTTGGAAGGACCAGGTATCAGGGCACTTCCTCCCTTTTCTTTCGAGTACCTGAGACGACATCTTGTCACTATGTCTTCCCAACTGTTCCTTTAGACTGGACAGAAAAACTAACCTTTTTGGAACAAATATCTTTAAGTTGATTAAAAAACAAAACAAAACAAAGCAAAACAAAAACCACTGCAGCCAAAGAATGCACTAAAATCAAAGATGAGCAATTTATCGAGGACATTTTTTTTTTGTTCGGTAACATCCATCATTTCCCCCTTTGTTTATTTTTCCTCTTATTAAACAGTGATTACCAAGTAGCTCCCAGTAGGCTCATTAAAATCCTTAACTTCCTTTATTACAGGTAATGCCCCTCATTCTGTAGACCAGTTTCCCGCCTGCCTGCCTACACCTGCTGTTACCTTTTTTGGATTATTGTTAACAGAATAATTTGGCAGTGGGGATCTTTTAAGCATGTGGCCCTGGTGAAAAGCGAAGTGCTGCTCGAATTTTCCTTTTGTGTGTGTTGTTCATATTTCAAGGTAATTTGCGGAACCATTGTAATGCATCTTCGCTCATTTATATGAGGAACTGTCATTCATAATTCTGTTTCCTGAAATTCAGGAGCTTTCTTAGAGCTGTTCTAAACACGAACTACACTGTGCGTTTTGACCCTTAAGGGAAGAGGGGGGGCAAAAAAAACCTAAAAGGAGAGATTTGTCAATTCATGATAATAAAGAATACTCTGGCACTTTGGAACAGTTCTTTTTGAGGCTTGAAATTGACTATTTGCAAGCACTTATTCATTCTACAGTTGATAAATATGTATGACATTCCTGCTTTAGTCAGACACCAGGGTGAAGTAGTGAGAATACAATGCTAAGAGTTGCCCTCACTGAGCTTACCTGCTGGCTGGGGAGACTGACAACAAATACAGGTTTGAACTCTGACAGTGCGCCTGGTAGAAGGTGCCCAGAAATCGAAGCCAACCCCAGGGCTGCTGCTGCTACTACTACTACTACCATCACCCCAGGGCTGCTGCTACTACTACTACCACCACTGCTGCTAACCCAGGGCTGCAGCTACTACTACCACGGTTGTTATAACTTCTGATGTTGCTACTATAAGTGCTGCTGTTATTACTTCTGCTTCTACTCTCACTATGGCTATTGCTACTATCAATGACCACTCTGCTCCTGCTACCACCACTGATGCTACAATTATTGCTGGCATCTATGTCATTGCCCTGTCACTGCTGCTACAATTACCATAGCACCACTATCTCAGTGCTGCCATTGAAGAACCATATGACCTTTGACACAGTACTTAACCTACTGGGATATTCTTGTCCCCTGTAAAATTAGAAGTAGATACACGCTTCTGCCTGCAAGGGGGCAATAACCATGGTCCCAAAAGTAAAGTGGAGGAGATTGGTATACGTATATGTCAGGGGTGTGATTTTTAAAAAGTTTGCTAGTGGAAGAGTTACCCTTGACTGTGTTCATACGAACTACGAATCTCTAAGAGTATGCACCAAATTTATCTGCTGCAAAATACTTTTGGGGGGAAGGGTGTTTCTCGGTGTCAACAAAATCAATTTCTCAGAAATCTCATTCCAGGGAACAGATTTTGTCCCTCCATATTGAACTCAGTGATTTTCTAAGAACTTCTCAGCTTTAATATTCTATGATTCTACTGTTTCGTAAGTTCTCCCAGCCCTGGGGTGACCTTACATACTACTGTGTGTTAGATAAGCCAATTATTAATACTGCTCCCTTTTGCTTTCAAATTTTTTAAACTCTGAACAATAAATGACAGGGTCATCTCACCTAATACAGTGATCCTAACTCATTCTCCTGGCGATGGCTTTCTTGTATTGCTTCACTTGCTCACAGAGTTCCTTAACACAAAATACTCATTGGATATTGAATAATAGGAACATTCTCCTTCCTCATCTCCTCTCAACTGATTAACCCCAATTTCCCTTGTGTGATTCTGTTTAGATAGGAAACAATGAGCAGGGATACATTTCATTAGCTGGGGGCAGAGCAGTGACTGTTTAGTGAGCTCTTAGCCCTGTGATAGTTGCTATGACACATAAAATAAATATGAGGCATGATCTTTGCCTTAAAGGAGCTGCAAACTTAACGTTATTTGGGGAAGCACAAATTTGGCAAAGCATCTTAAAATATAATAAATTTATTAAATAGCAAACATTCCCATAATGATTCACAAAGCAAGCCAACTATATTTATCCTCTCTGCATAGGTGATGCAGCTATCACCTGAACAAGAGCATATGAATTAGATAATGTTAGTTGTCTCCTAAGCTTCCATATTTAATTTGCGACATTGATTTGATATTATTAGTTTTTCCATTCTTTTCAGGTCCCATATTTCCCTGGTTTCAAGCGACAATGAAATGCACTAGTCTCAGAGGGAAGGTCAGCCTAGAACAAATTTTGAATGGATTTCTTAGACAGGTAACAGAAACAATAGCTAGAAAGCCAAGCTGACTTTGACTTACAAGAACTAGGGTTGCTGAGAAGTTAGTAAAGATTTGGGAGCGTTAAAAAAGTTAGGATTTGAATATCAAAGGTCAAGCTTAGAACAATATACAAAGAATATTTAAGAAATGCTTTATTTTTTATTTTTAAAGATTTTATTTATTTATTCATGAGAGACACACAGAGAGAGGCAGAGGCATAGGCAGAGGGAGAAGCAGGCTCCCTGCAGGGAGCCCAGTGAGGGACTCCATCCCAGGACCCCAGGATCACAACCTGAGCTGAAGGCAGATGCTCAACCACTGGCCCACCCAGGTGTCCCTAAGAAATGCTTTAAAGGAGGGCTATAATGTAATCATTTTCCTCCCCTAAAGGAGATACGATTCAGAAGTAGGCTAATGTGGGGGTGTTGGAGGAACAGTGTCTGAAACACAGGGAGCCCAAGAAAGTCTTCACTGCTCACTCATTATCCACTAACCCTGGGGACAAAGCCTTAGCAGATACTTTGGGGGTTGGAAACAAGAGCCCAAAGGTCACACCTCACTTTCCAGGCTAGTGCCAAGGAAGACTCACATTCTTATAGAGAAACTACACATTCAAAATGGCCCTGAATGATGGAGTGTCTGATCCAGACAGCAAATGAGCACTTGTTGAGTGAGTTTTCTAACTGGCCCACTCGTGGTAGGGGCGATGGTCTGCTGTCCCCAGCATGGCCCAAGGAATGCATCTGGCAGTTGTGAACATCCCTTCCCCAAAGAGGATGAAAATGGTACTGAGAAATCCCACAGATGGGAGTTGCCTGGGGTCAGGACAAGGATGGAGAGGCTGGAGAAGGTACCAGAGCAGAACACCCAGGGGCCAAGAAGGTCAAACTGAACTTCATCAAGTTCAACGTTAGCAGCTTGTGTGGCAGTCAGTGGGAGGTGGAGGGGAGCCATAGAGAGGTCACAGGGACCAGGAAGTCTGTCCGGGTGTGAGGGCCACCTCTGAACCCCCAAAAAGTGGGATGGAAGATGGTGGGAGTGACAGGGAGAGATGAGAGGATTTTGAGTTGACTATTCATACACAAAAGACTTGTTTAAACTGCCAAGTGTTTGAATTTTGTGGAATTGACCATTTAAAAAATATTTATTTATTCACGATAGAGAGGGAGAGAGAGAGAGAGAGAGAGAGGCAGAGACACAGGCAGAGGGAGAAGCAGGCTCCATGCAGGGAGCCTGACGCGGGACTCGATCCCCAGACTCCAGGATCACGCCCTGGGCCAAAGGCAGGCGCCAAACCACTGAGCCACCCAGGGATCCCCATGGAATTGACCATTTTAAACAAAAATTACCCCCATCCCTGTAAAATAAGAGCTTGAAATATAAAGCACATTTAAGGAGTGACTGTAGATCCAGAACCTGCTCACTGACTTCAGCCCAGGAATTTGGGTGTTCCACACACAACAGCAGTTTGCAAGGAGTGAAGGACATTCTAGGTTCAAAGAAGAGGAGTTTTGCCTCCATTAATGAGAATAAATGCTTTTTTCATGTTTAAACAGGTTTCATTTGTATTGTAAACAATGGCTTGACCTGCTCTAGCCTATTGCTAATAAGGAAGGTTTTTTTTTGTTGTTGTTACATTTATCTAATGTTTGTAGTAGCTTAATGAGGTCTTCCCTTATAAACTGTTTAGGAGCTGACTTATTTTGAACCCTGTGGCTTAAATGAAATCTTCTAAGGTTTCTTCTACTTTCCATTTCTGATTTTCTACCTCTTAGTTTTAACGCACATGCTACCTGTTGCCAACCCTCACTCCCCACATGGCTCTACCTGTCTGCCTCCCCACACACCACCTGGATTTTGGAACTGTCAAAACTGCCATCCTTCAGGGCATCATCCTGGCATGGGAGGATAATTAGTGCTATGAGTCATAAATTTAAATTCACTGATACACCTACAGTCATAACTGGCTTTAAGAAGTAGGCCTTCTTTTGAAAAAATAAGTGTAAATTGGATTTTTTATAAATTAAATCAATTATACTAAAGTGGTCTGATGAAAGCATCTAATTGTGAGTTATCTTGAAAAAGTGACAAATTACTTTACGGATTGGTTAATTACCATTTATTCATTCAAGTAATTTGTGTATGCATGTGTTTGGGCACTGTGCTAGGTATTTAATTTATCTTGGTTGAAAATCCATTTTGGTAAACATGGAGTTGGCTTATCTCCATTTTGTTAAACATGGAGTTGCTGTCCTCTGTAGAGTGACAGTAGAGGCCTTTCTAAAGGATGTCCAGAGAGACAAGTACAAACATAAATTTTAAAGAAGATGATAATTTTACCTTTGAGTATTATAAAATCTTCAATTCATTATTTTCATATTTATTTCACCTTTTTCTTGAATTCTTGGAGGCTGTGTCAAGTGGTCAGGGTCCTTGTATGACCAGGCAATGTGCACATATCATGAGTGCTGGCTTCCACAGGTTGGCTTGCGCCCTAGGGGGAGCACATCCACCCAGCAAAAGAATGCTGGAATGCTGAATTCTTTTGGTGGCAAGAATTTTTTTTTAAGATTTTATGTATTTATTTATTCATCATTCATTCATTCATTCATTTTAAAGATTTTATTTATTAATTTTTTAGATTTTATTTTATTTAAGATATTAATTAATTAATTAATTAATTGATTAATTAATTTATGAGAGACATAGGCAGAGGGAGAAGCAGGCTCCCTGTAAGCTCCCAGGACCCCTGGATTACACCCTGAGCCAATGGCAGATGCTCAACCACCGAGCCATCCAGGGATCCCTCTTTCGGTAGCGTGAATTTGAAAGCTGAAAAGGAACAATGGCATTTTGGCCTATCATTTATTTCAGCAGAACAAATTATTAATTAGCAATCCATTGTAATTTTTTTTCCTTTTAGTAGCCATCTGCTAAGTACCTACTATGTGCTCAGTACTCTTAGATGCTGTAGATATATATAGATTTATCTGAGAATAATCCTTATGTGACAAACACATAATTCATTAAAATATCCCACTTATGGGCAGCCCTGGTGGCTCAGCGGTTTAGTGCCACCTTCAGCCTAGGGTGTAATCCTGAAGGCCTGGGATCGAGTCCCATGTGGGACTCCCTGCATGGAGCTTGCTTCTTCCTCTGCCTGTGTCTCTGCCTCTCTCTCTGTGTCTCTCATGAATAAATAAATACAATATTTTAAAAAATATGCCACTTATGTATTCATTCAGCAACTATTAATGTTTAGTACATCTTTGAAGACCAGCATCTCACTAGAGGTTGCTTGCACAGTGCTTGGTGAGGAACAAGGAGGAGCAGTTCACTTACGAGGCTGAGCAGAGGCTGTAAAGAGCAGTTCGAAAAAGCTTTTCTAGAAGAAAATATTTGAATTGAGCTTTGATATTGGGGGAAAGAGTACTACAAGTATCAGAATTGAGGCATGGAGAGGGAATGTTGATGATGAGGGAAAATAATGTGTACTGCAGCTTAGGCTAAAATAGAGTTCCTGTCCATATGTTTTAGACATAAGCAAATAAGAGGATTTTTGTTTTGTTTTGTTTTGTTTTTCTGTGTAGGCTGCTTTAAAAGAAATCTTGACTATATGTCCAGCAGTGTAAGCTTTTATTATTCATTCTTTGGTAGGTGCCACTTCTGTCCTTTTAAGAGAGTCATCTGTTTACATTGACAATTTTTGGCAGGTTCTGCTAGTTGTCTAACTCTGGGCCCTGGGAGCTTACATTTTCAAGAGGCCTTTGCCACTTTAGGTGGTCATATGACTCTGCTCTAGCCAATCGGTTTGGGTCTTCCAGAAAAAAGGTGCCTAATGGGATCTCAGCAGGGAGGTGTTCCTCCTTGGTCCTTGTCTGTTTTCTTTCATGTATGGAATAAAAGTGTGATGTCTGGACTCAGGCCTGAGATCTGTGAGCACAGTAGGTGCAGTGCCTATTGTCCACCATACTTCAGGGACCCATGAAAAAGATTTTCATTCCTTTTAAAAGCAGAAGGAAGAAAAAGAAACTTTTTCAAGAAAAAAATTGAAGAAAATATTTTCCTATAGTGTTTATGTATCTGTCTCTCTACCGATGTAGTCATAAAAGATAATTTTTAATACGTTTTGAAGGATCTGTGAAAGCAGAAGTGCTCAGGGCCAGCTGAAGGCATAATGCAGCTCTGGTGGGAGCCACCCCTTGATGGGGATGGAGCAAGAGACAGTGGCCCCAGAGTTAGTGGGGCTCTCACAGCATGGGCTGCCCACCCATGGGCGCCTAGGTTGTGCTGAGTGCACCCTCCTGCGTTTCGGCAGCTGTATTCGGTGTCTGTTACCTGTATTTCTAACTACTGGACCATTTCTCCCACCATCCCCTGGCTGACTGCGAGGTGCTAACTGCAAACAAGTAAATGGGTAGCATCCAGCTTTCAGCTGGCCAGTTGTACACACTGACGCCTCCAGCACGAGCTGCTAAAGAGCTCTGTTTCAGAGGACTGGGTCAGTGGGATATTGAACTCCAAAAACAAAAACTCTGAAACAGCTCCCAGCATCTGAAAAAAAAAAAAAAAAGTCTTTCACTGTATCTCTAGCGTAGGGCTACCACCCTACCACCCAAAGTGGGCTCAGCGGCATTGCATCTGAACACAAATCGATTCCAACCAGCTTTCTGGAGGTTTTAGACGGTTTTCTCACTTCAAAAATCACCAGGCACAGGAAACTGCCTCTCTTTATTCACACGTTTCTTAGGGAATAGAAAGCATTTTTTTTTTCCTCCTGACCAAGCCCCGGGGTCCTCTGATGGTCTTCCCTTTCATTCTAGAGCCAACCCCTGAGGTCCCTTCTGCCCTGCAGCCTCACACACCCCCCACCTCTGCCTCAAGGGGCCTCAAACTCCTGCTGTTACAAATAACAAAACTCATTCAAACTGACTTCTCCCTAAACGGATGACTTCCAGCCTCTCTTAGGCTCATTCAGATGCAAGCCGTGGTTTGCCTTCATAAATATGCTGACTCCCTAGCTTCAGGACCCTCTCTGGTTCCTTGGTTTGGATCTGAATGAGATGACAAGTCAAAGACCTGGTGGTTCATAGACAGGCCACTGAGGTATGAAAACCTCTGAACTAGTTACATTTTTAGTTGAAGTAAAAGTATGACTCAGAGATGTTCCTTCTTTCAGGCGCTCTGTGCTCCTTGGCATCTTATGATTTATCTAAATAATCTTTAAAAGGGGCTAAGGAAAGTCTCAGTAGATGATAACAAATCAGTAAAAAACATCAGTAAAAAACAGAGCATTTCTCTCTCTGTCTCTCTCCCTTCTTCTTTGTGTAGCATAAACTCGAGTAGGCCAGGTTGAGCTCGTCTTGCCTTCATTTATAAGAGGGATTTTTGTACAACATTGATTTTCAGCAGCTCGGTAAAAGCTGGCTAAAATATCAGCTTGTACATTATATGCAACATCTTGCCTTCCAGCCTTGATCACAACAAGTCCGAGAGAAAAGAAAGTCAGGTTGCTTAGATAAAAGAGGTGGGTCTGAGCGAGGGAGTCTGATTACTGCAGAGAAAATGAAAGAAAGGGAATAAAGTAGGTCTCAAATGGAGATGGGGCGAAGCAGAAAAATGAGCCTTCATTTGGGAAAGAAAACAAAGAGCCGGAATTAGAGTTATCTACAGGTGTAAATTGTGAGACCAAATGGACCAAGAAGCCCAGAAATTCTCAAGTGCACATGCCAAGGTGGGATGAGCCCACCCCATACCCCTGCCTACGTCTCGAGGGAGTTCAGTGCTAGCCTGGTGTGTGCTCTTGCTGGTTTCCGGCCTCCATGGAACAAACAGGCCTCTGTTCTTCCTCTTCTCTTAGTGCTCATTAGGGGCATGATGGTGAAAAAGACCTTGAAACTTACCTGTTCTGGTGTTGCTCTATCAGCTTTATTGATATATATTTAAATGTTACTTTTATTATATCCTAGGGTAGTAGGAGATACTAAATTATATCTGTTATGTCTATGCAGCTGTTACATAATTGTTACATGCCCCATCACGCTTTATTGTCAGACAATTGACTGCTTTGGGAGCTTTCCTGTAAGGTATTAAAAAAAAAAAAAGAAATAATGTCATTAATAGTTTGATGGTAAGAGGCTCAACATTATTTCAAAACAAACTTTTCACCACTCTTTTATTTTTAAAAACGGAGCTTAGGCATCTCGGAGTCCTGAGCAGCTGGATAATTTTATGCGTTTATAGTGAAGGTTCTCTGAATGCTTCATTATGACTCTTCTTTCCCACTGGTGAATTATGTACATTTATGTGGCAGTTAAAACTCTCAAATGGCCCCATGGAGGCATGGATTGCATGAAGTTGGGCTGCCTTCAAATGCCTTTCAGGTGGCCTCAGCTAATCCATTGCATGAGCTATATTTCTTTCCCTTTCCAAAACACAAAGAGAAGTAAAAACCAAATGCCAATAACAACAGCAAAGAAACAACATCCTTCCCGAGGGTATGCTCAATGTTTCTGATTGTAATAACTAGATTGTTTTTTATATTAATTCATCCCCTCCTTGTGCTTTCACATCACTGGATGTGGATTTCTATCATTGAATTTACAGTCATCATTTTATTCCTTAAATAGTTTTCTGTCCTCTTTTTGCCCTTTGTGAGTTTTTGGGGTGAAGGATGATGTCTCAGAGCCAACATGGTTAAGGGCACCAACAGCATAGGCTATGGGAGACCCACAGCCAATTCACAGCTGATCCACGTAATGGCTGTGTGACTTTGGGGCAAATTATTGGCCTCTCTGAGTCTCTGTCCTTTTATGTGCACAATCAGGCCAGTGCTCACAATCTCGGTCTGTGGAAGATTTGATAATGAGTATAAACTGCCTATTCCAGGACCTGAGATAAAGTAGGTGCTCAAGAGTCATTTGCTGAATTGATTTGTTTTTTTTTAATTTTATTTATTTATGATAGGCACACAGTGAGAGAGAGAGAGAGAGAGAGAGAGAGACAGAGACAGAGACACAGGCAGAGGGAGAAGCAGGCTCCATGCACCGGGAGCCTGACGTGGGACTCGATCCCGGGTCTCCAGGATCGCGCCCCGGGCCAAAGGCAGGCGCCAAACCGCTGCGCCACCCAGGGATCCCCTGCTGAATTGATTTGAATTAAATGCTTAATTTGCTTTATTTGACTTTGACACAAGCTATTGCCAATTAACACCAAAGTGAAAAATGGAAAACTTAATATCTTTTCCCTAGAAATAATGTTTCATATTGCATTTTAGAAAGCTTCCCCATTTTATTCCTATAAGAAATTCTTTTAGAAGCCTAGATGATCTGCAGTGGCTAGGACCCAGTTTAGCTTAATTTGGGGGAGCCGCAGTTTCATTTTAGCATAATTATATGTCTTTTAAGAAACATTCCATGAGTTGTCCTTGTAGCCCAAATATATTAGCTTTTATTAACTCTAGAAAGTGCATGCAGAGGGTATTTTACTTTTGGAAATGAGATTCGATACAGTGAGCCATGAAGATTTGACATGCTGCGGTTGTCTCTTAAAAGGAAACGGACTCAGGACTGAGCCTGGGTGCCTCAGTGGTTGAGCGTCTGCCTTTGGCTCAGATTGTGATCCTGGGATCGAATTCCACATCAGGCTCCCCACAGGGAGCTTGCTTCTCCCTCTGCCTATGTCTCTGCCTCTCTCAGGAATAAATAAATAAAAATTTTTAAAAAAGGAAATGGACTCTTCTGTGCTTCCAGAAGGGGAACCCGAGGGCCTTCCCCTTAGCTGTGGCTAGATTGTGAGGGGGGCGAGTGCAAGGTTGACAAAGGCTATGCCGTGAGTGCATGGGGGTGTTCTCTTAAAAATGGGGCGAGGATGCCTTGAGCACTAAGCAGGGTGCTCTGGCCCTGTGGTTGCCTCTGTCCAGCTCCCTAGGTCCCTGTGGGCTGGTAGGACACACAGCTTTAGAGCTTGCCTGCTTGGCAGTTTCCACAACAGCTGAACCACTTGGTGCCAGTGGCAGCTGACTTTGCTAGCAAGGAAAAGACTTCCTCTGTCCAGGGACCAGATCGGCCTCTCCAGGGTCACGGAATGATTTGGCTTGGCTTCCATTTTTAAAAAGTCTTGGTAAGCTCTACAAGGTAACTGCTTACTCTGTTTATCCTCCTTTGAAGCAATTTGAAAACTACTCCTTTACCTACCAAGACTGTAAAGAATCTTCAACAGTGGGCACTTAAGTGGAAGGGGGTCGAGGATTTTCTTCTGTGATAATTTTCCTTCTGCTGTGATTTGTTTAGCAGTGAGTGGCTTCTTTGTTTGCTTTTGGAGTTGCGTATACTCCAGAGTATGAAGATCAGTTATTTTTTTTAAGATTGATTTATTTGAGAGAGAGACACAGAAAGAGCAAGCAGAGGGAGAGGGAGACAAGCAGACTCCCCGCTGAGCACAGAGCAGGTCGCGGGGCTCTGATCCCAAGACCCTGAGATCATGACCTGAGCCGAAATCAAGACTCAGAATCGCAACCACTCTCTCAATCTGAGCCACGCAGGGGCTCCAAGGATCAGTTATATACATATGCCAGGGCCATGGGTCCACGTGTCCTTTGGTCTTCCCTCTGGTACTTCTTCTCCAACCCATTCTCTCCGAGAAACTACCCAAAAAGGGACATTTTTCCATGTTAGAACTCAAGATCCTGTAAGCTTTCTCTGTAGCCTTCAAAGCAGAATCACATAGAAAGCTCATTTGCAACTGAAATAGGTAATGCATATGGCCCAACTTTGGATATTTTTCCTCTTTCTGGAAGATCCTCAATCCACATTTTTCATGCACTCATTTGCTACAAGTATATAATTAAATACAAAATTCTTTGTGATGGTCAAGTCTATTCTCTCAGAAGCCCCATAAATGCTTCAAAACCAGACACTAACAAAGCCATTTAAGAGAAAAGAAAATTTTATAATAAACCAGAAAAAAAACATAAAAGAAAAAATATGAAAGAAAAAAATAGGTAAACAGCATGTTGAAAAGGCAGGAAATCTTTCCAGAAAAGCCAACCAATGAAGAAAAAGAATCCATTAGGAAAGGTTGACTTCTACTAAGAAAAAAATCGTGTCTAAAGAATTAAGCCGACAAAAAGCCAATTAAAAAAGAAACCCTAAAACAATGAAAGCATAAAGTTGCTTTATATTAAACACAATGCAGAGCTGAAGTTTTTTTCTGTTGATACCAAAAACCTCCTTTGAACCAAAAACCAACCTACTATAAAGTCCAGGGCTTCCAAGCACTGCTGGGTTGCCCAGTGCTCGGGTAGAAAAGTGATTTTGGAAGGTAAGGGGCTTCAGTGCTTATCTGATCTCCTCAAAATGTCCACATACAGCTAAGAAAATGGGAGGGAAAGGTTATTTTCTGAAGGCAATCCTTATTCTTTCATCCCTGGCTGCACTAGACAGAGTGCAGTTTGAATCTTGAGGGCACTCATCAAGAGTCAAGAATATTATGAAGAGTCAAAGTTTCTGGCTTCCTGGCTTTCTCCTGGAGCTGTGGGGAGCTGCTGTGTTTAAGGGCTCCAGCTCTCTCCAAGCAACTGACCATACTGCCATTAGCTCCTATCACCATGAGCTGTGGTTTCCTGAGCCAGGCCACAAGCAGCTGACAGCTAGGTGACAATGGGCATGGGAGGTCCCACAGCACCCTAGTCCCTTCCTCTGTTCTTGGTCACTGTCAGTATGATGGTGGCAGCATTCAGTTATTTTTGGAACTTTCAGCATTGCTCTATTTTATAAAAAATTGATGGCAGTGGGAGAAGAAATATGTTACGAGGAAACTAAAGAGGAAGGAAGAAAATTAAGGAAGCTTTATCCTTGCACGTCTTCCTTTTATGGGTGTTACCCTTTCTGGAACTCGTGCCTACTGCTGTTGACTGTGGGGGTTCAGTGTGTTGTGGACTGTGCCTGTATTTCTCTTTATATCTACAATGGGATTCCCCGTGCTTGAAGTTTCTAATAGGGGTCATGTTTTATGATCAAAATTTGAGGGATGAGTCTAAGAATGCATTCAATGAATTGATGATAGCTGAGTAAGATTTGATTTTTCAGGTTACTCTTATCAGGTGTTCATTGAATATATATTCTACTCTTGCGTTAGGGATCAAGTGAGCGGAGAATAAGACCTACAAGGGACCAGTGGGGAAAGAGTAAAGAAATCAGTAAAGAAATAAATCAATAGAATGCAGATATTAAGCCATCAGAGAAGCTGTAAGAGAATGCAAGGTGTCTGGGATGCAGTAGAAGGTGCATTGGTGGCCACTTTCATCTGTGGGGCACAGGAAAGAGAGGATGCATGAAATGTGAAAGCAAATAGCAAGCAGCAGGCTGCAGCGAGAACAGGAGAGAGCTGCAGCTAAGACCTCGGGTGGGAACTAGTTTGCTGTGTTCGAGCTGAAGAAGACAGGCCAGCCCAGCTGGAGAGCTTGGGCCAAGGCAGAGGGAGATATGGAAAAGGATCAAAAGATGGGCAGAAGTTGTTCATGTAGGGCTCTGTCATAAAAATAGATTTGCAGATGATCAATAATTAAAGCTATGATAAAAGCTTTATATAGTGCTACCAATGTTGAACAGCGACTGTCTTATGCAATACTGGAATTCTTGTGCATTATTTCTCATCTCTAGGACAGCCTTTTAGACATTATAATCCTTGTGGTGCAGATGAAAAAGTTGATTCTGAGCGGCTCAGTGCCCTGTGGTAGGCCAGCCGGCTACGAGCGGTGGAGCTGGATTCTGATGTAGGCCCACAGACATGAAGTCTTAGCTGGGACCTCCCCAGAGAGGACCTTTCATGCATCTGCAGGGCTGCTTCAATGCCATCCCTGGCTCCTCCTCACAGTGACTCCAGGTTAGGAGGTCTGAGGTGGGGCCCAGAGACACCTGCACTTTCTGGAATGTCCCCAGGACTTCCCAAAGCAGCTGAGATGATAACAGAACAGCCATTTTCCACAAAACTTTAATAATCAATCAATCAATCAATCAATCAATCAATTAAGCGAACAGATAACAATGAACACACGCCCCTCATGTCTGAGAGGAGCTGGAGTGGGCATGCCCTCTTCCAGCGTGGAGTCAGCTGTGTGAGACAGGTTCTTCATTTGCCATGGAACCCCCACCTGGCTGCCCTCAGCCACAAGATGAGATGCTCAATTCAGAGACCCTTGTCTCTTGCTTATTCAAAATTTTTTTTTCTTTCCGAGAGTGTCAGTCAATACAAAGATTCACAGGAGCTTGGAAAGGGAATGCCAGACTTTTCACTAATGAAATATTTTTCTGCAGAAGTGTGGATGTGGTACAGGAGTTTGAGATGATGGATTGAAGATTTCTGCACGGGGTGCCCAATATTTCCCTAGACCCGTCACATAGTTACATGCTGCTAGAAAGGCCAAGCTTAGATCTCTGTAGTGATTTTTCTTTTTCCAATTCATTCTCTTATCTTTAATTGCTTGGTAAATGTGTTGTCTCTGTCATACGAATGAAGAGCAGATACAGGCTTCTATGAATGGGTATTTAGCACCAAGTTCGGAAATGGATTGGTGACCTACAGCTGTCTATAATCAGAGATTCTTATATGAGATAATGGAAAATGGTAAGCAGGTTTAGAGGAGCTCTCTCTGGAAGGAACTTTTAAGAGCCTGTCTGATAAAGAGGCTCTGCTCATTACTGAACTGTAGAGGTCTGTGAGGATGGCTTTTCTCACTGGTTTGAAGTGCTTTATTTAAATTTGTGATATAAATAAAATGAGCAGTTCCATATACATTTCCATTTTTATTCAGAAATGTTTTTGAGCTCCCACCATGTGTAAAGTCTCCTGTGAGTTGGGAGTGGGGACAGAGGTGATTCAGACGTGATTCTTCTGATTAGCAAGGTGATGTGTGGGAGGGGGAGATAGACAGAAGTGCCAGGGAAAAGAGAGATGAGGGCCATGGTTTATTGTTTTTTTTTTAATTTTATTTATTTATTCATGAGAGACACAGAGAGAGGCAGAGACACAGGCAGAGGGAGAAGCAGCCTCGCTGTGAGGAGCCTGATGCGGTACTTGATCCCAGGACCCCAGGATCATGACCTGAGCTAAAGGCAGATGCTCAACCACTGAGCCACCCAAGTGCCCCGAGGGGTGTGATTGAAGGCTGAATTTGTGAAAACTACCCAAAAGTGATCATATCTAAGCTGTGTTTTGAACAATGTGCATCAAAAGACATTGAGATTTCACTTGTTTGGAACCAAACTCCTAACCTCACCCTTCCTCCTGCCCCCACAGTGCTCCTCATGTCACTCAGTGGTGACCTGGTCCTTCCCCCAGCTCAGTCCATAATCCTTGGCATTATTTTTGACTCCTTTTTTTCCTTTTACTCCATGTTTGATCCATCAGCGAATCATATCTGACATATCTTCAAATATGTACCAATGAGGCTTAGATAGAAAGATTTCTTGTCCAAATTAAGGGTCAAGAATGACCCAGAATTTGAATCCCAAATCTCATACTCCAGAGTTCATCTTCTGCTCTCCCTGCCATGGGAAGAATGGATGTGGGAAGTTTATTTTGTGTGTAGAGGCTGTCACCATGAGAAGGGGACTTCATGACATTAGACTCAGAGAGCCAGGTTGGAATCAGGCTGTGGAAAGCTTTACCTCCTAGCTTGCTAGGTCTGAATTTTATTCCACAAACCACAGAGACATTTCATGTTTTGAGGGTAGAATAAGGGCAGAAGCTAACCTCCATATCAGGAAGACAAACCTGGCAGAGAGTCAGAGATAGCTAGAAGATGGGCATGCTTTGCAGGGGCTCCTGTGACAGTATCCTGGACAGAGGCACAGAGACTCAGAGTCATTGCTTTGCAGCTGGAGAGGAGGCAATGAAATCATGCATTTCAGTATCAGTTGAACATAATTTCACAATTTATTGGTTTTGGAGCAAGGACAGAAGACACAAAGATTGTGATTTTTTTTTTTGCACTTTCTCCAAGTATAAGTTACATACAATAACATGCACCAAGACTGATGTTTTGAATCTATGGGTATAAAAAGATAATGATGTCGTTAACAGAACTTTATTTTGGAAAGAAATGAGAAGTTCCATTGATTTCGAGCTGCTTATGGGTCACACTGGTTAGATGCACAGATTGTGTGCGACTTAGTGGCCACTCATGCACTTCATTGTTTTCATATCAGTGATATTTTGGAATAAGTAGTCCAAAATTCTTCCTTCAAGGAACACCTAGGCAATCTTGATTACATATAAAATACAAAAACTATTTTGATTGTAGCGTTGGGCTCACAATGCACTAAGTTGCTATCAATGAAACAGGACCATTCCTGTAAGACTGGGATGCTCAAATGTCTACCGTTTGTGAGAGATTCCAGTTTTAAGAATGTGCCTACAGGGGAGAGGACTACTAGGGAGCTTAAGTTTCTTATTGTGAGTTCTGCATAGAAAAAAAAAATCTCCTCCAAGATTTTATTAGCACAGCTGTGACTACTGTGTTTTGGTGTTGAAATGTATTGTATCTATATGGTACAGGAGCCCACAAGCCAAACAATGATTTAAAAAGCAATCCTAGGCTCACAGTATTTTACAGGGCATTTGTAAAAGTAAGTGCAAGAAATCTGTAGGTATAGACTCTCATCCAAGGTCACAGAAAAGTACATTAGATAGAATCCTGCTGAAGACATGCACATAAAGGAAAGACTCTAGTATGAGCAGTTCTCAGAGAGAGGGTGTGATGTCGGGGGAAGGGATAGAATAGTAGAATGGGGTAGAGTGAAAGGCCCAGAAGCAGACATACACACAAGCAAAAATTGAGAAATGGCATGATAAATCAGCAGGCACATAGCTCACTAATCATGAACAGTCCGTAGTCATTATTGTCGGTGCTAGTAAATTTCAGAAGTCAAGGTTACATTTGTACCTCCCTCTCTGCACCAAAAATCAATTAAAGGTGCTGAGTTAGAGACCAACAAGTGAACAGCAAAACTTTTAGATCATATGAGAATATATTCCTGATCTTATGGTAGAAAACAATTTCCTAAACATGGTATGCAAAGCACAGACTTACAGGAAAAGACTGATAAATGGGCAATATTAACACTAAGACTTCTCTATGATGAGAGAGGATTTTAAACGATTGGAACGACTAGAGGAAGATATTTGCAAATGCATAGATACTACAGAGGATTATTATCCAGAATATATTATGAAATTCAACAATTCGACAAAAAAGACAAATGAAGTAAAAATTAGTGAACTCTACAAACAGGAAATTTAGAGTGGCTGCACCAGTTCACATTCCCACCAACAGTGTAAGAGGGTTCCCTTTTCTCCGCATCCTCTCCAACTGTGTGGAGGTTCCTCAAAGAATTAAAAATAGACCTGCCCTACGACCCAGCAATTGCACTGTTAGGGATTTACCCCGAAGATTCAGATGCAATGAAACGCCGGGGCACCTGCACCCCGATGTTTCTAGCAGCCATGTCCACAATAGCCAAACTGTGGAAGGAGCCTCGGTGCCCATCGAAAGATGAATGGATAAAGAAGATGTGGTTTATGTATACAATGGAATATTACTCAGCCATTAGAAACAACAAATACCCACCATTTGCTTCAACGTGGATGGAACTGGAGGGTATTATGCTGAGTGAAGTAAGTCAATCGGAGAAGGACAAACAGTGTATGTTCTCACTTATTTGGGGAATATGAATAATAGTGAAGGGGAATATAAGGGAAGGGAGAAGAAATGTGTGGGAGATATCAGAAAGGGACACAGAACATAAAGACTTCTAACTCTGGGAAATGAACTAGGGGTGGTGGAAGGGGAGGAGGGCGGGGGGTGGGGGTGAATGGGTGACGGGCACGGAGGGGGACACTTGACGGGATGAGCACTGGGTGTTATTCTGTATGTTGGTAAATTGAACACCAATAAAAATTAATTTATAAAAAAAACAAACAGGAAATTTACAAAGAGAAACCCTAAGCGGTCAATAAAATATGGAAGAATGTTCAATTGTTTGATTTTCTACAGATTAAAGTGACAATGAGATGTGATTCGATACCCCCACCCAGACCATGGCTGGTGTGGGGTACAAATGCAGAGGTAGATGAGAAAAGGTCAATGGTTGCACCACTTTGGAGGGCAATTCAGCAAAAGTAGCAATACTGAATACATCCATACCCTGTGATCTACAATGACTTTCTGGGTACATACCATAGGGTCTAGGACCTAGGGAGACTTGTATGTGTACTCGATGAGTCATAGAAGCAACAGGGTACAGAGAGATAGAAAACAAGCATGAAAGATGGGTCCTTGCAGAACCTCTATGGAGGAAGGAAGGAGCATGAGGAAGAAACATCTGGAAAGCCTGGAGAAGAGCTAAGAGAACAGAGGTTAGTTCTGTCAAAGACAGCGAATCTCCAGAAAGAGAATTCGTTAGCTGGATTCAATGCTACTAACTTTAAGGAGGATGACATCTTCGAAGGGGCTGTTAACGTTGTTTGTTGGGAAGTCATCAAGGAAATCTTCAAAGAGCTTTAAGTAGACAGATGAGGACTGTACCCCAAGGGATTAACCCATGTGTGTTGAGATGGGATAGAAACGTGGAGCAGTGATCTGAAAAAGGTGACAGCCTCACAAAGCCAGAATAGACTATTCAATAAGCCAGGGTATGAGAGGAAAAAGGAAAATAAGTTATCATCTACTGGATGTGGCAGGATCAAGGGAAAGATGGTTTTCTTCTGGAGGCACAAGACTTGACCTGTTTGCAGAGAAGGAGGGAGAACCAAGATGTAGTCAGGTCAGAAGAAAGTGATGGAGTGGATTCCTTACCTGTAACATTTCATTGCTACTGCAGAAAAGACAATCAAGGGTGTTGTACATACTTTCAGCTGGAATTTATTTGTGCTAGAAAGTTGGGGACCTTGGCGGAAAGAGATGAGAGAGGGCATGCAAGTGCTTACTAATTATGATCAGAGGGCCAGTCTCACTTGAAAAATGTATTGTTTATAACTGCATCTGCTTGGAGACTCCTTCTTCTGGTTTTCTGTTTCTTTTTGGTCAGGCAAGGAAAGAGTTTGACCAGAAGATGGGTGGAATCTTTCCTGTCTTTTTCTTCATAAACGTCTGGCAAGTGTTCAGGTTCAGCTTGTATAATGTGTTATAGGAAACTACAGTGAACCTTTCTTGAGAACAAGGGTTTCATTTATTTGTTTGTTTGTTTTAAAATCTCTTTTCTCTTGCATGGCTGGGAGAAGGTCTGGGGGAAAATTCTAATTATATTTTCTTTCCATGAGATTTCAAAAGAATATAAATACACTCTGGTGGTCTTTCTTTTGGCAGGGACAGAGCTGGTTTACTCAGCCTCAACTTGGCTTCCTGTGTCTTGGCTATTTCCTTCCCTTGGACCAACCTGTGCCCCCCAGATATCGTGTGGGTCACCTGGCCCAGGCTTGGCTGGCCACATGGTGTATCTGCTGACTCTCAATTTAGCATTCATAACATAAAGTAGCTAAGGGTAACCCAGAGAGCTTAACTCAAGGCTCCTCTCTGAAATCATATTGCACCAACAAAATCAGGCTGAAATGCAGAAGTCTATAAGAAAATCTTCTCCCAGAATCTCAAGGGGGAAAGTCAGGTCATGGGAGTGTTAGCATGAGCTTTCTCCTACTCCTTGTGTTACCCACCATTTCCTGAAGCTTCTCCTTCTTTCAGGGAACAGCCTGGACATTCATACCTTTCATTCTGTACCCTCTGTGTCCCTCACCATGTCCTACACAGAAAAAGTATCAGTCTTTTCTTTTTCTTGCCTTATATGATTTTCTACTAGTGTAGAAGGACAGGTCTTATCTTCCTCACTGAAAGGGTAACCTGCTCTCTATTCTAGGAAAGACTGATGTAAGTGGCCCAGTTCTTGATCTGCTCAAGAAAGAGATAAAGTATTATATTCTTTCTTTCTCAACAATATTTGGCTCTTGAGTTTATTAGCTCGCTGCAAAATCTTATTTTGCTGTCAGAAATTAAAAAGCTACAAAGAAAAAATGTACAGATGACTGTTTCTACCCTCCAAATCCAACCTTCTTTTCTTGCATCAGTGATAGAAGTTTTAGCCAGGCACATTGCTGCGAGCTAGAGCACATTTCCAAGATTCCTTTGTAGCTAATTTTGGCCATAAGGCTAAGTCCTGGCTAACAGAGGACACAGAGTGACGTGTAAAACTTCCAGACTGTGCACCTAAAAGAATGGATGGGTTTTGCCTTTCTTTCACTCTTCTTCCATTCCGCGTCCTGAAACACAGACATGGTGTCAGCCCACTTGACATGAGACATGTAACTAAGCAGAACATCTCAAGGACAGAGAAACGCCACAGAAGAATCAGCGGCTCTTCCAACCTGGTCATTTTCTTTCTTTATTTTTTTAAATAATAAATTTATTTTTTATTGGTGTTCAATTTGCCAACATACAGAATAACACCCAGTGCTCATCCCGTCAAGTGCCCCCCTCAGTGTCCGCCAACCAGTCACCCCCACTCACCACCTTCCTCCCCTTCCACCACCCCTAGTTCGTTTCCCAGAGTTAGGAGTCTTTATGTTCTGTCCCCTTTCTGATATTTCCTACCCATTTCTTCTCCCTTCCCTTCTATTCTCTTTCACTACTATTTATATTCCCCAAATGAATAAGAACATATAATGTTTGTCCTTCTCCGATTGACTCATTTCACTCAGCATAATACCAACCTGGTCATTTTCACACCACAATTTTATGAGAGAGAAATACATTTCCATCTAACTTAGGTGCTGTTATTTTTGGTTCCTGTAATAGTCTCTAAACTCATACCCTAATAAGCGTGTACATTGATAACTTTTCGAACATTATCTCAATTAAATTAAAATGGAGTAATAATAGTTGAAATTTACAAACGATCTCAGAATACAGGCCAGGTAGGTCAGCTGAATAAATGAGTCAAGGGTCAAATAAAGCAAGCAAAGAGAGTTGCAAATAGTTTTGAAGCTTTAAAGTCCTCAACAATTTGCGTAATGGTACATGCTCACTTAACTTGACAACCTGGAAGTCAGACTTATCAGAAATCCTCTTTTTGTTACATTACTATGAATAAACATGATTTTTAATGACTACACTTAACTTCCTCATTCTGGTTGATTAAATGATGAAGCACCTATCCTGGGGACAATCAGACCCGAAGAGGATGTCAGAGAGGAAGTTTTGGTGATATGAGGAATGGATAAGGTTACATTTGATCAGTAAGAGCCAATAAAAAGATCAGTAGCTCCGCTTTGGGAGTTTATAAAAATAAAATAACCTCACATCATTCCAGTGAAGAGGTCAAAACAAAATCTTGCCATTTTTTATTTACCCATTTGTGGTTGGTGAATGCAGAAGTTAGGTATAAAAGATAGCTCCTTTTCTTTGTGATTTGCATGTGTTTTTGAGGTCATGGTCACAAGATGGTGGCTGCACTCCAAAAAGTTCTAGGCTCATCTCCTGGAGTTCACTGGATATAATGTATTGTCAGAAAGCTCTGGGGGCTACTTGCTCAAGAAGTTTCACTGCCACACAGATTAGAAGATGTTTACAAAGTTTTAAGAAGTCCTCCCTTGAAAGGCTGATTTCCCCAAGGTCCTACAGGACAAGATTCTCTCAGGGCTAAGGTCATCCTGTCCCACCACATGCCTGAAGCTGCTGGAGCTGAACTTTTCCAAAGACAGACGATCTTGTCATCTTTGGCTATTTATGTCTTGTCATGTGGTGACACGTGGAATACTAGTCCTCTCTCCCTTCTCCTCCAGGCACTGAGTATCCATCTTCCATAGTGACTTTAACTTGTCCGGTTGTTGGTATGCCTGTTCCACCAAGAGGAGGTAAAATGGTTTCTTATGTCAACCACTTGTATCCCAATTATCTATCCTTAACGTTAACTACACTTACTCCAAATATTTTAACGAGGCGATGAAGGGGGTATAGAGACATTGTGTGACCTGCCCAGTGTGGATGGGAAGAAGCTCTAAAAGCAACATCTGTGATTTGTGTCTAATGGCATCTCCTTGTTCTAGACAAAGCCCAGTATTCTTGGTGTGGACATCATGGCCCTGAGGGACCTATGTCCCTTCCTGCCTTGTACCACTGCTTCTCTTTCTCAGGCTGCTTCAGCCTTACCAGCCAACTTCAGTTCCTCATTTCCTGCTTCCCAGGCCTACAAGTGCTGCCCAACGCTCCCATCCACCCCATCTTCCTTCAGGACATTCCAAGTTCTTCTCAGTCTTCCCAAGGCAGCAGCTTTCTTATGCTCTACCACCCCAGGTGGGCAGTGCTGTTCTTCATTTTCACAGCACTCTGTGCTTTTTCCTTATGTTTTAATTGTAGTTAATCACTTTAATGGTTATTGGCTCAACTTCTTTGTCTCCACTAGATGAAAGTTCCAGCAATACAGAGACCTTCTTGTATGTAGTTTATCACTGTGTCTCTGCTGCTTAGTAGTGATATGATGGATGTGTTGAGTGAACGGATGGCTGTCTTTTGGAGTCAACCAAACCTAGGTTCTCCATGGATTTCTTATGGATCTATCATGAGCTAGGCATCACTGGAAATTCAAAGTTGAATTAGATAGTCCCTAAGCTCAAGGACCATATATTCTTGTGGTTTTCCAGTTTGTTTCTTACTTGGAGCCCAACTGAACCTTTGGATTCAGAATTCATCTGTTCATTTTAGTAATCCAGGTATGGGGTGATGAGTATCGGATGCACAGAAGCAGCAACTGGCATGTCACGGAAGGGAAGTTGAAGATGCTTAAGAAAAGGTTAGACGTGTTAACTTTTCGAAGTTGGAGGTGAATTTAAATGAAGAGAAGTGAGAGCAGAGGGAAAACAAGAAGGAAGGAGAAAGAGGATCTGGATTTAGGAAAAGAAAACAGGATGGGGCCAAACAGGTAGGAGAAGCCAGAGGACACATCAGTGGTGTGGAAACATGGAAGCAGTGCTTTGAGGGTAGAAAGAGGGGAACAGCAGAATAAAGAAGCAAAAACAACTCTGCCGGTGGAGCCTTCCACAGAGTGGGCTTACTGCATGGGAGGGAATGGTAGCTGGACCTCAGAGGCTGGAGACAGAAAGGAGGGATTGTCAGAGGAATTGCAGGCACCAAGCAAAGGAAGGATATTACCAAGTCCCTTCCAGTGTGGAGATCCTGCCGGTGTGCCATTGCCCGGTGGCCTCGACCTTTCTGTGGGGTGATTTTATGGTGTGCAACCAGAGAAGGAGAACAGAGGATGCAATCTATCAAGCTTGGTAGAAACATTTCAAGATTTTTGGAGACCCACCCATGTTTCAAGGCAGAGGCAACAGAGCCAGTGCAAAGTAGTGGCAGGAGGAGCACCACCCAGTGGTGGCTCCGTTGGTTGAGCATGGGTTTCTGCTCAGGTCATGATCCTGTGGGTCATGAGATGAAGCACACTGCCTTCCCCACCTTTGGGCTGCACAGGGAGTTTGATCAAAGATTCTCTCCCTCCCACGACCCCCCCCCCATCTCTCTCTAGTAAAATACATCTTAAAAAGTTAAAAGAAGTGTCAGGAGCTCCAGAGTAGGGAAGGGTGGGGCCTGAGGAGGAAGGAAAGGAGGGAAGTTGAAAAACAGTAGTCTAACCTGGAGAGGCTTTTTTCCTTGGCACCCTTCCCCTGGCCCCTGGAGAAAAACACTGACCTCACACTCCCGTGCTTTACCAAATGCCCCTTTAATTATTTGTCAACTTCCCCTCCCCCCCCCCACACTAGAATGGGATCTCCATTCAGGCACATGGGCCATGCCTGGTCTTCTCATTGACCGTTGTGTATAGGAACAAAGTCAAGTGAGCCTGAGGTGGGCCCAGCCTGTGGGTGACATTGCCTTCTGCATTATTGACTGGGGACATGAAAAATACTGGGGTTTGGGACGTCTGGGTGGCTCAGTGGTTGAGTGTCTGCCTTTGTCTCAGGTCATGATCCCGGGGTCCTGGGATCGAGTCCAGCATTGGGTTCCCTATAGAGAGCCTGCTTCTTCCTCTGCCTATGTCTCTGCCTCTCTCTGTGTGTCTCATATGAATAAATAAATAAAACCTTTAAAAAAAAGAAAAGAAAAATACTGGGGTTTGAAGAATAATGGACATGATTATTAATTTCCCAGGGATGTGACAGAAAAGCAAATGCTCTAATTATTGAGAAAGAAGTCTGAACTTCAGGGCATCCTGAATGCTTCATTCTGGGAAGGTTCTTAGGGGAAGAAAAGAAGAGAAGAGAAAACAGAAGAGGGGGGTGGTGGGAAAGGATAAGCAAGAAAAGAAAAGGAAAAAAAAAAACAGAAAAGAGAAGGAAAGAATAGGATAGAAAAAAAGAAGGAGCAGACTAGTTTATGTGAGCCCAGAAAGTAAAGGGGCCTGCTCAGGACTTTCAGTCTGCTTAACACTTTGAGAAATAATGTTTTCAGAGGATCCCACGAGGTTCTGTGGGAGAGAACAGAACGGGCCAGCTGTGAGGATGTAAAATCTGTACAGATTGCCGCTGTCCTAACATCTTTGTGATAAAGAGATATTACATCCACGAGGAGGGTGAGTGGGGGAAAAGATGGATTTAAAGATGGGTCTGGCCTTTATGAACAAATCATATTTCTGATTCAGTAAGGCTTGAAGTAGCCCTCAGTCTTTAATAACTCCTTTCATGCCATATATCTCAAGGTACCTTTCTAAACTTTAAGATTGCAACTGGGTTATACATAAATAGGTTAAACTTTTTTTTTTACAAGTTTGAATGTAAATGATGAAAATTGGCATTTCATCTTTGCAAAAGAAAATGAATTGCAGATCTCCTAAATAAATACTTACAAACAAAATGCAAACGGCTTAGAATCTGAAAGCTTTCCTGTGAATAACATTGGGGCCGTGCCAGGGGTAGACTTTGAAGCATTCTGTAAAGCTTTTTAAAGAGAAGAGTGTCTTTGAAAGCCAGAGGAACTTGTAGCACTAAATAACTTAGTGGTGATTTATGAACAATGTTAAGAAATATGCCTTTCCTTTAATAAAAAAAAAAGTCCTGCCACTTACTAAAATGATGAGGATTTATGTGCTAAAATGTTTTTGCATGGCAGCTTCTGAGTAACAGATTCATAAATATTTCCCGTTTTTAATTTAAAGTTCAAATGAATTAGGAAAAGGTGCCAAATTAAAGACACCCAGTCAGATAGAGAAGATGAACTTTGGGTGTTACCTGGCCTCAGGGTCTCTGAGCCCTGTACCACCTGCCTCATTGGAGGTGGGCAGAGATGACCTTGTAAAAGTTTCTCTCCACTCCCCCCCCCTTATGCACTCACACAGAATATATCAACATTTCCAGAAAGCTCCTGAGTTAAGTTTGTTTTAAATCATGCTTCTCTAACCATTTCCCATGTAGGTCATGACCATGGTTACCATGTCCCTGTACTCTCCAGTGTGCACACAACATTTTATGCATGTGAGGACTTAATTCTAAACCGATGCATCATGTGTGTGTTATGCATGAAACGAGTTCAGAAATGGTCATGACCTGCCTGAGGAAGCGATACGAAGTGAGACCAGAAACATGATGGCTGTGGTCCTTTGCACAGAATGCTGGCTCCCAATCGCCCGGACACTTTTGTGCTTCGTGATTTAATTCAGCCCAGATGCTAGGAGTTCTTTTCTTTTCTCTTTGGTGGCAATGGGTGTTGTTGCCCGGGACCGACGGGGGCCCGGGGACAGTGAATGAAACAGAAGAAAAGTTGGCCACACAAAGACAATAGCGGGACAGTGGCCCCAGACCATTGGGCGGAGGGAGTGGGAAGTTGCTGCAGCCACACAAAGCAGCTCCTGTTCCCATAGAAACCAGTGTTTAGCTGAATGAGTAGCTTGACTCCACAGAGCCCCTTCCTCTTTCTTTTTTAATCTCTGTTGGAGATGCATTGTCTTCTGGTTATTTTCGGTTTAATAAAAACAAAGACTGTGGAGAAGAAAATGCTCCCCCACTTCAGGGCATCTTGCTTTACAGACTGATGACATATATTCCAGGCGGGTTTGAAATCTGGCTGGATCTCCCCGGATCTGAGATCTGGTACCTTTTCTTCAAGCCTTGTACTGACAGGCCACCAAGAGCTGTGCCAGCCTGAGATTGGCAGCCTAATTTGAATACCAATGCTGCTCTGGGCTGGCTTCCAGTTGCAGGGCGGGAGGCAGGGCTACCCTCTCAGAGGATTCCGGAGTGGCTTCTGGGGGGAGCCAGGGGGGTGGGAGCACTCCTGCACTTATGAGCTTCCTTCCTTCTCTTACTCCCATGCCCCTTCTCTGCTGGGTTATTGGCAAGTCTGCTCTGTATTCTTGAAAGATTAATGCCTCAGTGCAAGGGGGAAATGGCAATTAAAAAAAAAAATCCTCAAAGCCTGGGATTTCTATAGCTTTAGCATTTTCCAGTTCGATTTCATTAGGACACCGTTGAAGAGAGAGGTTTAGGGCTTTGTTGTTGTGTTGTTAAAGAGTTTAAAACTATTAGCAGGATGTTTTTACCTTTTCTAGAAAAAAGACAGACAACCTTTTGTGCTAATGGAGCTTAGCTAACATCCATAAACAGGGGAGCTTTCTAAAAGGAAAGTAAATTACTATAATAGTCTCTAACAAAATAATCTGCTTATAAAAAAAAGAAAAGTTTAGCTTTCTGTGAGAACTGCTGAATTTATTTGACACTTTTCTCATATCTGAAATATCTGAAAAATCAGAGATTATATGCACTTATCAAAATTCCTCAATAAAATGTGGTAAATATAAAAGATTCTAGGTTTCCAACCTTGCATTGTGAAATATCATAAGTAATTTCCCTGCCTGTGAGATTCTAATCAAATGCCCTAGCAGATCAAAATGCTATCATCTAGGGTAAAAGCTGGTGGGGAGTCTTCCTTCATGAAGTTCACTGCGAGCTAGCTGGCTGTGGTGGTTTTGGAAAGCCTGGGGTCCCACACCATGGTCCTCACACACCCATTTTGTGGCTCCCCAAACCACCTGCTGCTTGCATTTGTGATTTGGGTGGCACAATGCCAGTGCCATCAGACAGGCAGGGATATTGACCAGTCTCCAGGGCAGATATAAATTGTCACCATCAGTGAATATTTATTAGGTGTTGGTGGGTATCGGGCATCCTGCCAGGAGCCATCAGGGAGAGACCAAGAAACACAGATGAAACAGATCCATTCTTGAGGGACGAGACATTTTATGCTACTTGTTAGGAGCAGGTCCGTTGTATTTCTTGGTAAGTGTGAAAAATGTGGCCCACAATTTTCTTACCAGAATTCTGTTTGGCAAAAGTCCTATGCTGTTGTTACAGAGTGAGAAGTCTTTTCTTTTTATAATATTTTTGAGTTTTATATATCGAGAGAGTTTTTGGTTGTTATACATTAATGCAGTGTATTATTACTGCAAAAAACCCAGGGAAGTTTCTTGTTCAGAGCCAAACAAAACGGAACGAGACAAAAGCCATTGGAACTAATTAAATTGCACAGGTCAGGTTTTATTTCTATACCAGTCATAAAAAAGCGACTTTGGCAAGTTTTAAAAACATTTCCGGGAAGAAGAAGAAAGCTAAAAGAAGACATTAGTTATTTGAGGAACTTTTTCAGCGGGCCCTCTGATGGCACATTGGTGTTAGCTTCTCCCAGGCAGGCCGCTGGGCGTTCTCTTGGCTCAGCCTATGAAAATCAATGGTTTAAGAGAGGGAAAAATTCAACCTCCCAATGTGAATGTTTAGTCTTGTCAATAGACACACTTGGGGGCACTGAATCAACTTCCATTTACATTTAAGCCATGTGTTGTTACAGGGGACGGATGCATCTGAGCAGAGATGAGGCTCTGGGAGGAGCTGTAAGCATGAGTTACTGAGTGACCTGAGACCAGCAGAACAAGTCAGACTTTTTTTTTAAAGATTTAATTTATTTATTTATGAGAGACACAGAGAGAAGCAGAGACACAGGCAGAGGGAGAAGCAGGCTCCGCGCAGGGAGCCCGATGCGGGACTTGATCCCAGGACCTCTGGATCACGACCTGAGCCAAAGGCAGATGCTCAACCACTGAGCCACCCAGGTGCCCCAAGTCAGATGGTCTTGTCCAACCCCTCTGATGCTGTGGGCCAGGAGGCTGGGTCATAGTGAGGAAGCAGCTAGGTGAGACAGGGATGCACAGAAGAGGGATCGGAAAGAAGAGCTCACAGAGTTTCAATTTTATCACCCACTTCCAGCCTGGGAATGGGATCCTGTCGCTAATGGTCTCTAAGCTACAGATTCACCTGCTGTCAGGCCCCAGGAGTTAGGCCCTGTTACCCGCATAAGCCTCCCAAGGATGGAGCCCATCCTCACTATTTGCCTATGTGTGTTTTCTTCCATCCACGAATCGCAGTGCCAGACCCACGGGATCCACGACGTTTGCCAAATAAAAGAACGTTCTGCCTTCAACTTTTCAGCTGAAGAGCAAAAGTAGGCTCTTCGTTCACTTGCACATTTCCTTATTTTGTCTTTGAACCTTTGTCAGGGTAGAGCCCTACTCTGTTTGGAGCCTGGGTCACAGTGAGGAAAGCAAGAGGCCCTGGGCAGGCAGGCCTGGCTACCGGGGGAGGTGCCGGCAGCAGCGCAGGAAGGTCTCCACGCCAAGGCCCAAGGCCGGTAGCCCAACCAGCCTGCTGCTTCATTTCTCAGCCTTTTGAGGCCTTGGGATTGTGCAAACCTTTGGATCAATTGTACTCTCATTCCACAGCATTACTTCCAGCTGCCGCTCAGCGAAGGCAGCTTTCCCAGGGGCTTTGTTAATGAATATAATTTTACAGCAACAAAAGATGCTGTGAGAACCGAAAGTTCTAGAGGGAAAACAGCACTTTCTTTTTATCCAAGTCAAGTTTTTAAAGTCGCAACTGTGTTCTCCAGCAGACAAGAGTACACAAGCTCTGATTTAGCGATGCCCTAGTTCTTTCCTGGGGAGGTTTTGAATCACCCACCTGTCAAGACAGTTGTCTGACTTCCAGAGCCCCAAATCCTCATTTAGAATTCTTTCCTGCAGTAACACCACACATACTTTCTCTGTGCCTTACCCAATTCAAAAGTGCGTGTGGTGCTTTTAGACCACATCAAGCTGCAGTGACGAGAAACTAGGAACTATTGCTCTTGCCTTGATGATGAGGCTTGCAGGAATCACAGAAGTGCTGGAAACATGGTTCTGTCTCCTCTAACTTTTGCCCTCCCTTCCTTCCTTCAATTTTCAACATCCTTCCTTCTGATCCAGGGGTGCTTTTCTGGGAATGCTGAGATGGTGTGACTACTTTGTAATTCCAGAGCCTTTTTATTCCCCCTCCCCCCCCGGGAATTCTGTCATCTTTGTTGACCAGGCTTCAGTGAGTGTGGATAATGGGTTGGTTTGTTGTGTCCACAAATACATATTCATGTGCGTGCAGCCAGCTACTTAGCATCTGTCAGTGGAAGTTTCCATTGGCCAACAGGATATGTAGGGTGACTAGACCTAACCCACCAAAGATGCTCACAATTCCAGTTGCCACATCGACTGCAGCAGGTAGGTCTTTGAAATCGTCACCTTCCACCAGTGGGTGACAAGGTTGATGGTTCTGCCATTGACCCTTGGATTTCTGCCATGGCTGGGCCACGCTGCCTCCCACCAGAGCCTTTTCTCAGGAGCAGATTTGGCTGGTGGGTGGCGTGTGTACATTCCAGTGACTAGAAGCACCAGTGGGCATGGTGTAAGTCATTGATTTTTCATTGATTCATGTTCTGATTGGTAAGTATATGAAACAGGACTCAATCCCCTGAAAAAAATAAATACTATAGGTTTAAGCTTGCAAAATGCTCATAGTCCACCAAGGCCCAATGATGATTGATGGTAATATAATCATTGCAGTAATGTGTATATATATATATTCAAACCACAGTAGCAGTACAGAAAAGTTAACTATTGACTTTGTTGTTGGGAAAACTTTAAAAATGAAGAAGTGGGTTTTACTGTAAAAGTAAAGTGACAGTGTTGGCAGGTTTAGTGGTGGGAGAAGACAGGGTAGCATTATGACTTTTATGGGTCTAGGGATCATTGTCTGGATGTTCTTTCTTCCATAAAAGCAACATATTAACAATTATAGTCTATGACTCTATAAAGATGACAATGTTGTTTATGGACACATTTTATTTGACCTAAACATTCACATTTACTTCTGATTCTAAAAGAAATTAAAGCATTTCATGGGCTCCTCAAAGCATCGAGTTCTTGGTGCCATGTCCATGTCACCCTGGAAGAAAAGAAAGGGAGGAAGAAGAAGAGAAGAACACAGCCAGAGGGGGAAAACGTAGTAAAAGATTCTAGGGAAAGGAAAGCAACCATGGCAGGAGTAGAGATACCCACAGAAATGATATACAGTAAGTTCACCCAAAAATGGAATATAAAAGTAAAAATGGCAGAAACAACAAGAAAATAGGAAAGTGAGATAAGACTGTCAATGGTCATAGAGAATGACAAACCGAACGACCCTTCCAGAAGATCTTTCTTTGAGTGTTGCTCTCACCAGGGGTGAGGGGGTGTCTTTCCTGTGGTCCTTGGTCATCACAGCTCCCCACAGCTCCCACTGGCAGACCAACAGGTGCAGGGTGAGGCCACTGCAGGAATGATAGGTGTAAAATGGTCGGAGACCCAAAGGGAGCTTGCTCTAGGAGAACAGGTATTGAGTAAGCAAGCCTGCCTTAAGAAGCTCATTTTATTATAAACAACAATAATCTAGTTTTCTTTCTGGAAATGAATTCTTAATTCAAGAACTACAAACAATGATGTCATACTTAAAAAGCATTACACTCAAGATGGATCATGGACACCTTACGTTTGTCTGCATCTTACAGGTTTTTCACATTTTGAAATTTGTTGTATCAATTTTGTTGCTTTCTCTAACATCTCTTTATAAAATAGCTTTTCACAGTTATAATGTATTTTCAAGTCCTTATCTAATATGTGCAATAGTCCTGTAAGGAATTAAAGACATAACCATTCTCATTTTGTACATTAGAAGCCAGGCTCCAAATCTGTGACTGGCCCAAGGTCACATAGTTGCAACATTTCTGAGGTAGGACTTCATGCCAGGGTTGTGTGTGTGTGTGTGTGTGTGTGTGTGTGTGTATGTGTTTACTTGACACTGCTTTTCTATGAACATTACACTAAAAAGAGAAATTTTTCATGTTGATTAAGGTATCCTCATACACTCTTCCCCATTTTTGTCTCATATAATTATTTATGCATTCCAAAATCTGCCTACCATTTTCATCCTTCTTTTTAATTAAAGTATCATACCCATCGTTTATTTGACCCAGTCGACACTGTAAATAGAGAACCATGAGCAAGCTACTTTTCCTTTGATACTTAGGCATAAAATTTGGCATACCAAATGTTTATGTTTATAAAGTTTTTCTAACACAGCTTGGAATTTTCATGTATCTGTTGATGACATGCAAATTGTTTCCCTTAGCATGCAGAAAATCCAAATGTAATTTAGGAAACATTTCTTAGAAACATCCAAATGTACTGAAGGTTGTCACATTCAATGCATAATTTGGCAAGTTTTATTTTTTCCCCTGTAAAATATAATTTTCAAGGCATCTAGTGCTCAGGAAAGATCCTCATGCATTGGCGCTAAGTAGAGTTTTACAAAAGGTATTAGACCTCAATGGGTTTAATGCTATATCTGTTGGCTTCACCCTGTTTTATGCCCCAAATAGTGCCACGACTGGTTGTCATGTGCTTGCTTCAAAGCAGTAGGAGATATATGGTTATTGTTGACTCATTACCCTACAGGAATGAGGTAGACTGTAGCCATCTCCTACTGTCAGTGGCTGGTAACAGAAGAAGTGCTGTTTCAATCCCATCCTTTTTCGTTAGCCACAGAGTGGCTCAATGGATTAAGATTAACTTGGAGGTTCAGTAAATCTTGGCTCTTAGCTGTGGCTCTGTTGTTAATTCACCAAGAAAGCCCTGTAAATTCATCTAGCTTTTGTGTGCTAATGTTTTCTCATGTAAAAAATGAGCCCAATAACAATGTCTATGCTATGAACTTTGCAAATAGAAGCTTTTCTAAAGCAAGCCTTGTTGATGTATCACCTTGCTTGCTTATGGAAGGGAAGTTGAGAGTTCAGGAACCTTTGAAAAAATACATAACGTCTGGGTCGATCTGAATCTAGATATCTGTAAGTCTTCTTGTGTATCTATCATTTAATAGAATGGCTGCTAACTCACTGGGTGAGCCTAAGCTTTGTGTCTGTATTTTTGAATCCGAAAAATGGAAAATCACTGATCCTAAATAATCAAACTTGTAATCTTATAAAACCCTATTTTTTTTTTTAACTAATAGTTGCCAACTAGGTGCTTGTTGAGGGCAGGCTGCTGGATACAGAGCAAAAAAACTTATCCTTATCAAGGGACTTCAGTCTAACTGGAGACAGACACGTATTAACAATAATACAGATGTAATCCATTCCAAACTTTAATACAGTGTGATACCTCCCAAACTCTGTACAGTCTTTCTATACAAGTGAGATGCTCTTGGAGCAAGGAATAATGAGAATTAATTCTACCTGTGTCAGTAACCTGAGGGGGTGACACTTGGAAGTAACCAATGAAAGATGATTAGTTAGCTGTGTCGAGAACTTTCTAAAGAGACGGAATGAGCCAGGGTTGAGGTGGTGGAGGGGGCATAGAATCAACTACTTGATGGTAGATTGGGGACATCGGGTAGGATACATTTATCATCATATTTATGCCTATGGACTGGACACTAACGATTGGAGGTATTTGTATAAGAAAGCATGATCAGAGTAGCTATTTCAGAAATATGTCTGTTTTGGCAGAGTGGAAGGGGGTTGGATGGGAATCATGTTGGGCCTACATGGCCAGTTTGGAGGCCATTGTTTTCTGACACCCTATCACCATGATAATACCAGAAAATATCGTATATGGTACCAAACCGACCTTATGAGATCAGATCCTTATAGAAGTAGCCACACACTCCACCAAATCAGCCACATGCCCCTCTCCAGGGCACTATACAGTCCCTTCTGCCAGCATATAAAACAAAACCCACCATATCTGTGATTTCCCACAATGTGGAGTTGGAAGAGTCCTATCTGGACATTACTCTGACGTCCTACAATACAGGCAGACTCTTCTGCCTTTGCTGATTCACTTGCTGTCATGAGGACACATATCCACTCTTCTCAAAGTTTTAGCTTGGATGAGGTGAACCCATACTAAATTTCACCCTGGTTGTGCAGTGGTCTCTCTGATTGCTCCACCGACCCTTCTACGTCTAACCTGCCCTCTCCCCACACACGAAACATGTTATTAGTAGTTATCTTTTAGTTCTGTTTTGGGTTTCTTTGAATTTTCAAGATACTGTGGTTGGTTTGCAGTGTTAAACAACAGAAAAGCATCATCCACCATGTGTTGACAGCATGGGTTTTTTTTCCCGTTTAGAACCATGTTTCACAAATTGCATTTACATAAAACTGTCGAGCTTTTAGAAATGTTTAACAAAACAGAAGCTAGGACTGCAGCTTCCAGCTTCTTTCCAACACAGGTGGTCAGTGATACTCCCTTTGTAGGGATTTGTCCCTCTTCTAATGAGTCTTCAAAGATGTGCAATTACTTTACATACTTCAAAAAGAGGGAGAGAGAAAAGGCATTGGACAAAGCCCCTCATGTTAGATTTATTTTTAACCATGTAAATTCTGAGAGGAGCTGTGTCGTCCTTATGGCTGATGCCATCAGTGATAGTTGCTCCCAGGTGAGGCAACACAGTGAGTGCTTGTCCCTCGGTATTTTTTTTTATTGACTTTTTTCCTTAATATCATTGCATGCTATTGGAAAACTCTTTAGCTAAGTTGGTATAGTTGGACTCCCACGGATCACCTTTCATTTGTATTTTTTATTTGCATTTTTCTGTTGTTTCAAATTTCAGTTAAAATAAATAATGAACAAAACAATAATGTTTCCCGAATAAACTCATCTAATTATCTAATTGTGATGTTCTCTTTAAACGCGTGTCTGGTTATTTTAGGCTCTGATTTGCTTCTCCGTTTCCTTTGAAAATGTTCTTGATATTTAATTACCTTCATTAATTTCACAGTGCTCAGAACGTTACATACTATATTTTCGTGGTTTTATAGAATTCCTCTTGCTCTTTTTTATGACTAATTTTCCATTTTCTTGGAGTTATTGAGTATAGCACTTTGAATATGCAAAACCCTTTGAGCTCTATCACATTTATATTTTATTCTAAATGACATTGTTAAAATTCATAGAACTGGTCTATATCAGTACCTTATAGTCAAACTGAAAAGAGAACCTATCACCCTGGCATGTTCAGAATATTTGCAACCCTAAATGTTTTTTTTTTTTTTTTGTTTTTTTTTCCGAGCACAGAAAGTGTTTAAGAGCACTGTGATGTTTCCAAGGGACAAAGATGAAAACACCTGAATGATTTCCATGGACTCTGCAGTTAGAAATAATGAAAAAAAAAAAAAAAAACACCCAGAAATAACACAAAGAATAAAATGATGAGTTGGGAGTTTGAAAAACTTTCAACTTTACTCATCTAAGACACTCCATCATTTGGGGGTGGCTTAGTGTAAGTGTCCACGTCCTTGGTGGCTCTTGATTAGAACAAACAAACACAAAGTACAGTGTCAAGGTTCTTACTGGTCTAAACCAATTGTTTTCTGTCTTACGTGAGAGCCATCGTGAGTTTCTTTCTCAACACTGACTCTTTCTTTAGCTTCCTAGTCGATATTCAGCAGGCTGCATATTTTATCACAGAAGATCCATAGGAAATGTAAATGCTTTGAAGTTCATACGTCCATATCCAAGCTTTATGGCTTTTGGGCATGAGAAGAAATTTCGTTTTTACTTGGCAGGAAGAGGCGAGAGGATAGAAGACTCATGGAAACATATGGAGATAACTTAGACCAACTCCTTGTTTTTGGTATGTGGGCCAAGGGCTCAGCAAACGCTTCTGGTGCTTCTTGCTGTTTTTTTCTGCACTTCCTGCACCATCCACCTCAGCACCCATGCCTCCAAGTCTCATAGACCATAGAGATTCTGAACAAGGGATAATAATAATGTTGTACAACAAATTGAAGGAGAAAAGGTGAAGCTAAATTTGAGGTAGCTCTAGTAAAGCAGAAGAGGTGGCAAAAAAAATTGAGTTGAAAATTTGTTGAGGTCACATGACCCAAATTACGTCAAAATAATGTACAGAAATAAATATATGGATGTTCTTTTGCACATTCCGTTACTGAATGAGAGTTGTGGTTTTCTTCCAAAAAATTATTTTTTAGATAGCTAAAACCACTTTTTAGAATACAAAATAAGTTTGCCTATAGGATTTGATAAACATCAGAATACTATTTTGATAACTGTTTTAAACAAATCCTAACTTATAAGAAAGAAAAGTCATTTTAGCATGGGGCCCCAAATTCCGAAACCAAATAATTTTGTGTTTTAACTTGGTTCCCTGGAGTTGGAGTCTGGAACTTGGTCGGAAACCTGCGTCCCCTGCTCTGGGCCACCTGAGCTTAGTGCTGGGTCAAGACCCACTCCCACGGGCCAATTATACATCTTTCTTCCCGATTCTTCATCCAACGACCTCACTTTGGTGGCTAGAAATTGGCCACGTGGGAGTCTTTACATCACAGACATGGGCAAGTGGTACAAATCAGGGCTTTATTCCCCGATTTTCCCCTGATTTGTGTTCATTTTTAAATATTTGGCAGCATACTTCTGTTTCTAGCCTGCTATTTAGGGCACTTTCTGTTTGACAGCTCTGTGATGATGTGGTCCTGTGGAATAGTTTGTTTTTAGCTTTCAGTTGCCCCTTTCTCTGGAACATGAACTACAGAGAATCCCATCTGGTCTCCAAACCCCCTTGTGCCACATGTGACTGGCTAAGGGACCTGGGAGTGGCAGGCATGGTGCTTCTCGTGAGTGCTGGGTTGGATTTCCTCCCTTTCATCAGGGACCTGTTATTCCAGCCTGGTCCTCACCATTGGCTGCTAGAAATAGCCATCCGGTGGTCTGCAGAGCCCCACCAGGGTGAGAAATGACCTGAGGAATGTGATTGTCTCCCCTGGAGTCACACTTCCCAGTCAAAAGATGGCTGAGAACCACCTCCATGAATATCCCCTTTGTAGGAAAACACTTGGTGTTATTTACCTGGGCTACACTGTGTTTTCCCCACATCTGCCCCCCTGCACACAGTTTACAGTGTACACCTCCCACACATTCCAAAGTCACCGTTCTGCCTGGGGCAAAATAGAAAGTACAAGACAGCATAGAGTATGTGGGAATAACATCTTTACAGACACTGATTTTTTAAAAGGTATGTTTATTTATTTGAGAGAGAGAGAGAGAGAGAGAGCGCATGTGCTCACAGTGTGGGGAGGAGCAGAGGGAGAGAACATCAAGCAGATTCCCCACTGAGCACGGAGCCCAACCAGGGGCTCGGTCCCAGGGCCCTGAGACCAGGACCTGGGCCGAAACCAAGAGTCAGCCTCTTACTTAACCCACCGCCCCACCCGCAACCCTTGACCTAACATTGATTTTTTTATTATGAGATCAAAATGGAGGATGAAAATATTCACATTCTCAGGCTCATCTACACATGCTTTTGGGAAAAACTAGAGGCCAGATCACTTGAGTTATTTATACTTTATTTATGAAGGGTGCTTTGGCTTTTGGATGAGGCAATGGCCAAGGTTTGGCTGTTTCATTGGTGAGATGTTTGCGTGCGTGTGTGTGCGTGTATGAACCACACATAAGCTCTCCTAAGGCTTGGGGGTGGACTGAGTCGTCCCGTTCTTGCAGATGCCACCATTACTGGCATCTTGCACCTGTCATGCTACACATATCTTGGCCAGTGGGGACAGGCGCCCCTCCTGAGAGGCGCCGTCTGCTGTGACTAAAGCAAGAGCACAATGTTGTGTGCGCCAGTGAAGTCTATTTTGCATTCTTGATCTTCTTGTCTGGCCACTTTATTTGTCCTCCTTCTAGCTATTTTGGTTTGAAGTGGCACTACTTTCACTTTGAACCAAATACTTTTCTCTCTGTACAACCCAATTTGTACATATTTTAAAACACTCTTTCTGTTTTGTTTTGGTCCCTTTGGAGGTAGGTGTGTGTTGAGTGAGATACGGGAGAAACAGTTTAAGGAAAAATCATCCAGATTATGGATGTGAACTTCACCCAAGTACAACTTTGCCAAACCGACGTGCTTTCTTCGGTTGATGGAGATTGTTTTTGAGAGAGAGGTATCTGTTCCTCATCTCCCTGAAAGTCATTTATTTCCACTTATTTTAGGCTGTACTTTCACATTTTTGTTTTTCTGCACTATTTATGATAGAAAATTGGCATACTTGAATTGTCAACCATGTAGGGAAGCTTTTAAGTCCTTTTAAATTTTCCAATGTAAGTTTTACAGTTTGATAACTATTTTATAAAAAATATTCCTTGGTTTCTATTCTGCCCCCACCCTCTTTGGGATCTCTTAGCTATATTTTAAAATGCACACATGATAAAACCTAATAATAAAATTCTGAGCACAGATTTCTCTCATGCAACATTCTTGAACCATGATTACATTTTTTTTTTATAATGCTGTGTCCTAATGGGCCAGATGACATTCCTGGCGTGTTACTCGTTGAGCCATCTTAACCTTGACAGGACTTCAAGTGCTTCACAGTCAGGGCTAGTGAACAGAGCCCCCTGCTGGGGGTTCTGGGGATCAGATTTCCAATGCAAATCGGAGGGTCGCCCCACTGAGAGCTGGGAGACCAGGAGGCTGGAAGATAACCAACGCCCTGGGAACAGGAATGGCGGCTTTTGACTGACAGCAACAGTCAATATAATCTCAAAGGATTTCTTCAATAGTGCTTCATTTCCTTTGAAAGTTTGGGTAATAAAGGCAGAGACTGATCTATTTAAATCACTGTTTATCAAAGTGTTCTTTAGGTTATTGATAGGTGTGCAAGAAGAAAAGATGTCTTGTTCTCCAGTAAGTCTTGAAAATGGTAGATTATGACTCCTCATTGCAGAACTTCTCAGAGCCTTTAATATGAAAAGAGAATTTCAAACAACGCATATTGTTTTCCCTAAACTTGTTTGACTGTATTTATTCTGAACACGTTTATTAATGTTTTTGAAACAATTCATTGAATATCAGTGTAGGAAATCCACTGTCATTCCTTTCTCATTTTTTTCTAAGTTTTGTCTGGAAGACTATTTCATTGTACTTAAACTCTAATTTTACTAGAGTACATAAAACTGAAGCCTGTTACTTATTAATATTTTTGAGAATTTTTTTTGCTCTCCTGTGATGATTTCTTCCTTTCTTTCTTCCTTCCTTTCCTTTCCTTTCCTTTTCTTTTCTTTTCTTTCCTTTCCTTTCTTTCCTTTTCTTTTCTTTTCTTTTTTTCTTTTCTTTTCTCCTTCCTTCCTTCCTTCCTTCCTTCCTTCCTTCCTTCCTTCCTTCCTTCCTTTCTCTTTTTTTGTTGTTTTTAAATGCAGGGGACAGAGCACCTTGCACTTAGTGACTTTTTAAATTCATCTCGAGCCTATGTCTTTGTTCAATGTTTGTGCCAGCCTTATCAATATCTTTGTTTAGACCTAGGTTCATTCATATTTTATAAAGATTATTTTTCCTTCGTGTCTATGGACATGCTTTGTTTTAACAATTTGCAAGTGCTTGAAAATAAGGCTGAAGAATTGTTCTTATCTTTGATTTATAGGAAAATGAAATATTGATTTTGTGTACAAAAAAGTGAACTGAGCTCATACAGGTGTTATGAACATAACATGTTATGTTACCCTTCTCATAAAATCAAAGTATGTTTGAAAAGAAAGGTATTGGGCAACCCGGTGGCTCAGTGGTTTAGCGTTGCCTTCAGCCCAGGGCCTGATCTTGGAGACCAGAGATCAAGTCCCACATCGGGCTTCCTGCATGGAGTCTGCTTCTCCCTCTGCCTGTGTCTCTGCCTCTCTCTCTCTGTGTCTCTCATGGATGGATAGATGAAATATTTAAAAAAAGAGAAGAAAAGAAAGGTATCTAATTCTTATTACTATTGACACTTCTTTTCTCTTAAAATTTCCTGCTTTAGAAATATGCTTCTGGGATCATATGCAGATAGATATCATTTTGTAAGTGTGACCGAGCAAGGGGAATAGGTACCTGAAAACACATCAAATCTTATGAGAAAATTGACATTTTGCTAGATTTTCCATTTGAAACAGCTACAAGGTTCTAATTGTTTAGATTGCATTTTAATAAAGAAGAATTCTTGTCTAATCCGGATCTGATTTCTCTATTGCTGGTTGCTAGTTACTGTCTCACCCAAAACCACTTAAACCCAAGAAACAGTTCTCTGACCATCCACAAACCAAGTGGTGTGCTATCCTTCTTAGGTTCTAGAGGAGACCGCCCTGCGTCTCCCCCCCGGGGGAATGAGGTTCCACTGGCAGAGTTTCAGCCTTGTTCTCAGGAGCACTATGTCATGCGGATTCTCTTAATTTAGGCCACTGCAAAATGTGGCACAAAATGATGGGAATTATCAGGGTCATGCAGTGCTTACTGGCTTGCTTCCTTTGGGTACATTCATTTTGTAAAGACTCTTGGCTTTAGGAGGAGAGCTGCTTTACTCAGGAGGAAAAGACAACTAATTCTCTGACCCTAAATCTTCCATCTCAGTTTTGCATCCTGAAGTCGCCTGTAAATTCTACATCAACCCTGCTGATTCGGGTCAGATGACTTGGGGCTCCTGCTTCCTCCTCTGAATATCCGGGGCAGGGGAGGGGCAGGCAATCTGTCCTGTGCCCTGGAGGACTCCACCCGAAGCTTCCAGACGGTGGCTGCAGGGACTTCGCAATCACTTCCCTTAACCTTCTCCAGGGCCTCAGAGCCCTGATCTTCAGAAAGCTTCCCTTCTGTGTGTTTCTTCTTTAAGAAAACGCAATATACAGAATTTGATTTGAATCAAATCCACAAAACATTTATTAGATAATTGCTTTTTCCCATTACAGAAATACTCTTTACCCTGAAAGTGCATTTGATTCCTCCGAATAGAAAGCTTCTGGTCACTCTAAATATGATGGATGTTAAAAAGAATGGAAAGTTCTCTTGAGGCACACAGCTGCTGTGCCCACCAAGGCACTGCTGGCCCTTTTGTGCTCTGCTCTCCTGTGAGTGAAAGGCGGCTAATCCCACCAGTCTTGGGGGGGTGTCTAGCTCCTCCCCGCTCCTTCCAAGGAGGGTCCCGGACACCATACGGAACGCCCTGGCAACGCTTAGACATGCTTCCACTACACAGTTGTTCCCCAGTGTTCCTGAAATGTGAACTGATCTGGATGTTTTCACCTGGACTCTCTCTGCAGAGCTATAGGAAGGCTTCAGTGTCCCTCAGGGCTTCCCCCTGAAGCTAGGATCTCCGTGGCCAGGCCACATCTGCGGAGGCCACACCTGGCCGACCCCTCCCCCCCCACAAGACATCTTGTTCTGGAACACAAGGTCTCCTCCCCCTCTGTCCCGCCTCCCCAGGCCCCACTGTGCACAAGCCCCTGCAACCCTCTCCGGTTCTCTCTGGATGAATCCAGGCTGGCTCCTCTCACGTCCGCATTCAGTGGTGCTCACTCTGTGCTGTGACGGGCTCCTCCTATGCATCTGATCTCCCCAACACGGCAAAGTCCTGGAGTTCTGAGTTTTCTGGCATCCGCTCCCCATTGTGCGCTATTCTTAGCAAGTGTTTAATAAATGCTTCCTGAATGAATAAAAATGTCATTCCAACAGACGTTCTAGTCATGCACTCAGGAGATTTAGCCCTACAATCTGACTAACATGTTCAAAAACCCGTTTCTCTGTAAAATAACAGATCTTACCAATGGCTCTTGTAATAATCCTTATGGGGGGGTAGTTATCAGCTTCTTTTAATACCAGGAAGATAATCCCTGTAGCCTGCACTTCATCATGACAATTATGCTAGTCTTTTGTTGTTCTGTTTTAGATTTCTGTTTCTTAAATTCTCTCTGAATGCCAGGGACAGAATTGGGTATCCGACTTCTCCTATGTCCAAATTACCTCTCTCTCTCTCTCTCTCTCTCTGTGTGTGTGTGTGTGTGTGTGTGAGAATTGAAGACTTCCCTCAGGATGCCCTGGGTTTGCTACTGCTTCCCCACCACTTAATCATAACGCTTTATAGTTCCTAGTTTCCAACTAGCATGGAAGAGGAGAAAGGATTCTGACTTGGGAGCCAAAAAGTCTGGGTTCAAACCCAGGCTCATGTTCCATCGTCAGCTAGAATTGCCCTCAGCATCCCTCTCATGGCAGCCAGTGGGTGCTCGGGCCCCTAGAGATGCCAGGCCTGTTCCCCCTCCTTTCTGCTCCCCCATATTTCCTTGCAATACAGCGTGGATGGTGTCTGATGGGTGAGTCAAGGGGCAGCCCATCTCCTAACACAGGAGCAGCATCTGTCTGCAGGGCTGCTCTTCCTGGAGAGGGCACACTTCTGCCCCTCAGGTGTTGGCCATTAATTAGGCCCAGGACCTGGGGGACTTTCTGTGGATTATCGGCCTCTTTCCCTCCCACCCCCCCCTTACATCATGGCTTCTCCCTCACCCTGCAGGCCAGGCTTGGTCTGAGGCCTTGGCATCATTGGTTTCCCTAACCCACGCGGGGCCGGGAAGTTGGCGATAGAGGTGAGACACTGACTGCATGCTTGAGGAGAGCTTGTGTCTTGGGTACCTGAAGTGGTCACCTTGGATGCTAAGTCCCTTTGTTGTCACTGGAGATGACAGAGAGGAAGGGAGAACTGAGGTACTTCCTCTGGTCTGAAAAAAAATGCTTAAATGCCATGGTTGGTATTTCTTAAGTGCCAATCGCTTGTTTTTAAAACTTAGTGATGTAGAGAGAGGGTGAGTTACACTTGCTTTTTAAAACTGTACTAGATGCAATGCGCGTTATCTGCAATAGCTGACGGTGAAGGTTTGCCCTGTGTCAGCACGCCAGGCATTACCTCCCTTAATCCTCAAAGCGCTCTCTGAGGTAAGTGCTTTCATTGTTCCCGTTTTAGCAATGAAGATATTGAGGCTTAGAGAATATGCCAGTTATGGATTGCTGTATAGCAAATGCCCCCCAAATTTAGTGGCTTCAAGCAGCTAAACCATGGATGGAGTGCATGGTTCTCTGGTCCACTAGACAGGATCGTCACCTGCACTTGTCCAGGACACGGATGGGTGACAAAGGTGACCAGGCCTTGACCACATCTTCCAGCAGGGTGGCAGGAGGGTTCCCAGGGCAGCCAGAGAGAGCACATCCCAGTGAGCAAGAACTTCTCAAGTCTCCGCTGTGTCACTCTGGCTATTGTCCCGTTGGGGAAAGCCATCCACTGGCTGAACCCAGAATCAGTGGGAGATGGCACTAGTCAGGGAGGTAGAAAACTGAGGGCATGAGTCAGTTGTGGGTGGGTGGGGGCATGACCACCATAACCTACCACAGAAAGGTTAAGTAACTGGGCTGTAGTAACACAGCTCACGTGAGGAGGACCTGGGATTTCAACCCAGACACCCACATAATGGTTGAGGCCTCAGTCCCAAGGGGCCAGAGCTCAGACAGCACTTTGACTCTGACAACTTTGATTAGACCTCTGGTTTCTTGACTCCATTCCTCTTCTCCTTGCTCTTAGAAGTGGGAGTTAAAAGTTAGCTCCCTGGTATGAAAAGCAAATCCTCCCTTGAGATGTGCTGAAACGGCTCAGATCCTTGCTTTCCTGTGGCTCACCCTGGCCGGATCAGCTTCCAGGGCCCGTGTATCACCTGCTGGTTGGACTATTTAAGAGACACTCCTCACGCACCCCCCACAGCTCAAATTTTGAGACAAATGTTCCTTTCCACGTAAGCTCCCTGTAGCTCTCAATCCTGAAGACAGGATTCTGTGGCTCAGATGAAGAGTCCAAGTTTCCAAGTGCTCCATCCTTCCCTATCCCTAAGGAGCGGCACGTGTCCAGATGTGTCCTCTAAACTAACAACCTTGTCAGATTGATTCTGCTGTGGAAAATAGGTTCCCTTAAAGAGCGATGTGTTGGGAGGAGCTTTGGAGTTCTTGCAAGGACCATGCCTGAGGCCTCTGCCCTTGAAGGGTGGCATGTGGGACCTGGGTGGTTTGTGTCTCGGGCTCCTTTCTAACGGGTGAGGTTGGCACCTGATAGGTCACCTTAAGTACACCATTTCCTTCTCCCTGTACACATTTCCAAAATCTAATTATAGTACATGCGACACCCCGTGACCAGCCAGAAGCCAGAGATTAACATAAAGTCACAGCAGGACAGCTTGCTCCCTAAAGCATTTCACATACCGCAAAGATGGTCCTCGAGGATTTGATGCTAGTATTTCGATACATTGCTCACTGCTTTAGCATGTGGGGCAGGCGTCCGTGTTACCTGGTGTGGTTCCCACGGGAGGGGCAGCTCTACTCTCTTCCCACCGGCCTGTGCAGGGCTCCTTCAGCAACCTGACATTCTCAGCCTTGGGGTCAGCATCTATTTGGAGGGTTTCCCTCTTTCAGCAATGTCCCCTTTCATTCTGTGTCCTACTCCTCTGGAAGAAGGTGCTGGGAGCCCCCTCTGGGAAGACAGAGTCAGTCTGGGAGGGCACACTTGGCCATTCTCCTGGACATGGTATCTCTACCACGATAAGGGATGCCGCCTGTGAGTCCCCAGGCCTGGGGAGAGCACTTGTCATGTGGCCTCCTGCAGCTGTGCTTCACCTGGGGACCCACACCAGGCCATCAGGACAGGGGCCCCCAAAAGGCATAGCCTGAGTGTGTGCCCGAAGGAAGAGGCAAGTGGTGGCACAGTCAGCTTTCTCCCCTAACGTGGAGAGAGGCCTTGTCATGCATTTGAAGATGTTTGAAGATCAGCCTGTGAACAGATGAAAAATCCTCTGCTACCATGTCGCCAGGAGAACAAGCCTCCCGCCCAGCTGGGTCTTTGTCTCGTCACACAGGGTACCATGAGTTTATAGAAACAAAGGTGAGAGGTAAGGATAACGGCGTTAAAACAAACCTCAAACTGCAGTCGTGTAGAATGATGTCCAACATCAAGCAAGGGACACATGCCCATGAATTCCTTTGTTGGATGGAGAACTAAGTTGGATTTTTTTTTTTAAAGATGGGTGACGGGCACTGAGGGTGACACTTGACGGGATGAGCACTGGGTGTTATTCTGTATGTTGGTAAATTGAACACCAATAAAAATTAATTTATTAAAAATAATAATAATAAAAAAAATAAAGATTTTATTTATTTACTCATGAGCGACACAGAGAGAGGCAGAGACATAGGCAGAGGGAGAAGCAGGCTCCCTGTGGGGAACCCGATGTGGGACACGATCCCAGGACCCCGGGATCACAACCTGAGCTGAAGGCAGACGCTCAACCACTGAGCCACTCAGGGGCCCCCCAAGTTGGATTATAAATGTAAGGGTTTGATTTTCAAGAGTGGGACAGGCTTCCTCAGGTTTTGGGCAACAACAGGAAGCTTCCATAAAGCCGAGATGTTTGATGGGATCTGTCATCGGTGTGCTTTTCTCTCCCACTGCTGAGGCCGAGCACCCAGAGCCACGGGCTTGTGCTCCGTGTGGCCTTCAAGGTCATGGTGGGGGAGCCTCCTGCATGAGCTGGGCCAGGAAGCCAAATGCAGGGCTGATGGGAATGTGCTCAAGGCTTTTCAGAGCCAGCAGCACACCACGTGGAGAATGGAACCAGGCAACCAGGCTGCCCCGTGGGCAGGAGCTGAGTGTGCAGCTTCCAGAAGCCACAGCTCCACGCCCTGGGAGCCCCGTCCCCCGAGGCCCCGCCTCCCCCGGAGAAGCCCAGGTTCTGCCCACGGGCCAGGCTTTCTTCACGCAGGGCAGAGGGTCAGGGACTCTGTCGCAAACCCAGCAACAGATGACAGCATCCCAACCACCGATTTGTTTCTCATGGATGCCCTCACTTAGAGACCTGGGAAGAGCTTTGTGGTCGGAGTGGGAGATCCAAAGACCCTTTTACTAAAACTGTCATTTTTCCATAGAGCATCAGGCCCCCACGCTGGTATTACTTTTCCCTAATTTCATCTTCATGGGAATCAAGGAGATGAGAAAGGCGGAGGGGCCGGTCATCAGCTCTTTCTTGACTTAGCTTCCAAGTTTAGAGGCAACATCTCAGCTAATTACGTAGGAAATGGCCATTCTCAAAGATCCATCCATGAGGGTCCCATTGGAGTTACAGCAGGGCCACGTCAACTCACCCTAACAGCAGCGGGAAGGGGAAACAGCCAGGGCTGCTGCTCCTTGCCTGGGTCTGAGCTGCAGGCTGCAGTGGAGTCGTGATGACAGTGTATTTATTCTTGGTGACAGTGTCAGAACCAGAAAGAAAACAGCTTGATTTCCAGGTTCCAGGTTGAGCCCGCCAGGCTGGCAGGAAACTATTGCTTTGTTAACAGAGCAAATTTGATTCCAAAGTTGCCGAGAAAGAGAAAAAAATCCAGATCCTTTAATGTCGCTTCAAACATAATGGTCCTTTAATAACACTGACATCTCTTTATTTTATTTTTATTTTTTTAAAGATTTTATTCATTTACTTATCCAAGAGAGAGAGAAAGAAAGAGAACAGAGGCAAAGGGAGAAGCAGACTCTCCGCTGATCAGAGAGCCCAATGTGGGGCCCCATCGCAGGACCCCGAAATCATGACCCGAGCCAAAGACTGAGCCACCCAGGTGCCCCTGACATCTCTTTATATCATTCCAGGATTTCAGGACTTCACTTCAGGCAAGGACTACTAGACCATATTTGAATGTTACCGGAAGAAAACACCCCAAAATCCCTCTTTAAAATTAAAATGAAGTTCATGTATACACATGTGTGTGAGTGTGCATGTATAATGCATGTGCACATGCATATGTGTGGATGTGTGCACATGCGTTCATATATATATTCCTGTGAATATGCATGCACAACTGTGTGTATTTGCACATTGTGTAGATGCATAGCACACATGCGCACACGTGTGTGTATGCATGTGCATTCATGTGTACACACATGTGTGTTTATGTGTGTGTGTACATTCACTACGATGTATTATAGGAATTCCAAACTAGCTGTTGTGGGAAGGGAAGGGTATGTGTTCCATGAACACCACGGCAGCCATGAGTGGCTAATGTTTTTCTATATCGAAACTGAGGTTTCTCTTCAGAAGTCTCCAGATGAACTCAGATCATTTTTTACAGCTGACCTAAAGGCATCCAAATTATGTTGAACAGAAGGGGGCAACTGAGATTTTAAAATACCCCTAACCCTCCGAGGGCCCTGTGCCCAGTTGGGCAGAGTGGGTTGCAGAGTAGGGCCGGCAGGTCTCTTCAAGAATAAATGAAGCATCGTCTTTGGAATCGTGGATGCCGGGGTGGAGGGGGTGAGGTGACATCTCTGGATGGCTTCACTAAGACATGTGACTGATTAGATATTAAGGTCAGGCGCTAAGAAATCAAGGTCACGCCGTGTTGCATTCTTCTCAAACAGCTGGGCCCAGATAAGTTAAGCAGTGGGTGATACCAACAAACAGATAAGGTGGCAATTTTTAACAATCTTAAAATCTTGTTACAGCAAGGAAGGGCGTGCTGAGATCCAGGCATTTGGAATGATTTCACTGGTACTGAGATGCCTTTTGTCCACCCTGGCCCGCGCTCTCCCCCCTCAGCTCCCCTCCACACAAACACACACACACACACACACACACACACACACACACACACACACCCCTCCTCGGAAGTCTTCCTGAATATGCCATTCTCCAGATCGGCTTTGGAATATGAATGCAGGGAACACTCGTGATGTTTTTCCACCCTCAGAGCGGGTTGATTTATGGCCTGGATTACTGGAAACAGTAATTCTCTGCTCTTTATGATGTTTTGGTGGAAGGTGCAGTAGCCTGCAGTCAGAACAGCATGATTTCAACTAGGTTTTTACAAAAAGGTCTCTGCAGTGAGGGTGGCTGTGAATTGTACAGCTTCTGTAACAGAGCAGTTAATAAGACACCAGCACATTAATCATGTGACAGCTATTGGGTTTAGCAGGGAAAGGCACTGGCTTTTGAAAGCAGCAATTTAGGTTACTACTGTGTTGAAAGAGGTTGGCTGAACACTCTGTTTTTAACCCGTAGTTAACAGTGAAATTGTGTCGGTCATTTTTTTCCAGACATCTTTTCACATATCTTGAATTTTCAGGAAGCCTAATGAAGTAATTGATCCCTTCTGTTATCTCTTATCCCGATGCCATTCGAGAACCAGAAATATGTTGAGGAATTGGTCAGTTAACTTGTAGTTCTGGAAAAAACTACCAAGAAGTTGTTCTTAAATTATCTGGATGATGCCTAAACTCTTTCCCTTGATCATGTGGACCCGGCAACTCCATAACCAGTTTTGTATAGCAGGAGAAGCAGCAAACCAAAGCACTGTTTGTGAATGAAATTGGTAACAAATCATAACTAAGCTGAGGAAATTTGTCCTGTATGGAAGCTGACATCTGAAAATGTATCAGAGTTTCTGTTCTTTGAACCCATAAAGATTGATGCTATAAAGCTTGAGAAATAAAAGGACAGTGATTTCATAAATTTGTTTCTAGAAAACAAGTTATCAGTGTGAATATTATTAGAAACAGAAACATTACTTTTTGAAATCAAACAGTGATTAACCTTTTTTCCCCCCACTCGTTTATATTGTATTTCTCTAATGAATTTGCATTTATTGGACACTTACAATCTGCAAGAGGCCACAAAAGTGCAGTGGGAATAAACCATGCCTTTTGTTCTGAAGGAGACTTAAATGTGATAATGAATTACTTAAAAGAATCAGTCTTTTGAGGGTATTAAAATCAGGGCTGCTGATACCAGAACTGGCTAGCTTCACATTTTGGTTCCAAATCTTACTGTTTGGTCAATCTTCGGCAAATATATTACACAATCACTTTGTGCCCTAGTTTCCTTGTTGCTAAAATGTGCATAATGGTAGATCCCAAGGCGAAGAATTGCCATGAGGTTTAAGGAATCTTATGACACGATAAATTCATTTTAAAAACACAGACTGTAAACAATACTTTTTACATAGTGAACTCTCAGGAAGTCAATTTGGCATAGCTCTACTACAGATTATGATGCATTAATTAAAGATGACCGCATACTGTGGATTTAGGGGCAAAGGAAAATGTTCATGACCTATTGTCATGGGTGAAAGGCTATGGAAGAGCTTTTCTAAATATATATTGCTCATGTGCAAATTCTTAGAAAAGTATACTTTTTAAAAATTATAAAACAATAAATGTTTTCTTTGTCTCATAGTATGGCAAATATTAAAAAATAAAATCAATACCCCATGTTGGCCAAGGGTTATAATTAGACGCAAGCATGCACCGTGCACAGTTAGTGTTCCTTTCCTGGAGAGCAACTAGAAAAATATCTGTCAAATGCCTTAACATTTGATGTTTGGCCTATCAATTCCATTTCTTCAATATTTTGCTAAAAAAATAAATAATCACTGATACAGGAAAAGATGCATTTATGCAATAGAATCCTATACCATAATATAAATGACAAAATTGTAGTTACATTGATAACAGATGACTCTCAGAATCATAACTTGGCAAGGGAAACCAGGCAAAAGAGGACACAATCTATATAATGAAAATATATTATAATTAAATATAATTATATAAATGTAATGATTAACATAATCAAATGCATTTGATGATGATAAAAATATTACATTATTATATAATGTTACTATTATAATTTAAACATCAGTGTTTGTTTCATCAAGATCAAAAGCAGTCAAAATGAATTCAGAGTGTTAGAGGTCAGGATGGCAGTTATTGGAGAGGGAGATGGGGATAGCAGTGGAAACAGGTCAAGAGGAGACTCTGGAATCTGGTAATGTTCTTTTCCTTGATCTAAGTGGTGGTTACAAGAGTAACATTGTACAAAAAAGAAAACATCTTAACTACTCATTAACTGTGGTCTACTTAAGTAAATTTTTATGTCCATATTTTTTATTGCTATGCATTAAATTAATACACCTAGCAATATGGACATTTCTAGATTATTATTTCTATATTTATCAATATGAAAAGCCATTGATGATTTAGTAAGCAGAAAACAATATATAATACATAGTACGACTTCAGTATAAAAACAACAAGCAAATTATATTTATGTGCAAACACATGTGTAAAAAACTCTGGGAAGCTATACCCAAAGATATCCTAACAGAGATTATTATCAGATGGTGGAAGCATAGGTGATGTTTTGCTTTTCTTTATCTTTTTTGGTATTTTCCGAATATTTGGCAAATATCACATAGCTCACTAGCCGCTCCTTATCTACTACTTTGCTTTGGTGGTTTCAGCATCCTGCTGTCAGATGTGGTCAGGAAGCAGATGCTCTCCTGACTTAACTGTCGGAAGGTCAAGAGTAGCCAGCCTCGTGCCATCTCACCATGCTACCATGCTTGGCCATTCACCCGCTTGTCTCCACACAGAGGCATTTTATCATCTCACATTATCACAATAGAAAGAAGGGTGAGGAAGATATTTCCAGAGAGGGAGGGGGAGAGAGAGAGAGAGAGAGAGAGAGAGAGAGAGAGCGCACGAGCACATATTCCCATGACTTTGTTACACCATGTTGTTATAATTGCTCTATTTTCATATTCGTCATTGTCTATCTCTCACTGGGCCTAACACGTAACTTCAACTTCCCATGGTTGTCGGCATCTGCTGGGGGTCTTGGGACGTGTCCCCCATGGGTAAGCCCGGACAGGGACACGAACCACAGAAAACCTGATCTTCTTTGCCCACTCCAGGCCAAACCACAACATCCTCTAGCTGCTGACACTTCTTAATGCTCCCTGTGTCACTGTCATCCCTGCCCCACGCAGATTGCCAAAGCCATCCCTCAGGCCTTGACTCTTGGGTGAATGTGGTCAGGTTGCCCCAGCTGCACCCACCCTGAGAGCTGCTCTCCATGTGGCTTGGCTGTGCTTCTCTCTTCCATGCACCTGCTCCTTCCGTGTCTGAGCTTCTGCTTCTACCTCCATGGACCTCCTCGTGCCTTGAAATACACTGTCCCTACTTGAATGTCCCCTCCCTGTTGATGCAGTTGCTTCATGGAAGCTTCTATCAAAAACTGTTACCCTTGCATCATGCCTGTTCTTCTTTTCCTCCGAGATACTTACAAGCATTTATAATTTTGTCTTTAGTTTGGAGGTAACTTTGTAAATGCTTGTCTAATACAGGACTCTTCCTTCAGACCGGGTATCATCCGGCAGCTGTGTGTTGGCCTGGGCAGTGTTGGCCTCGGGTCCAGTTCCTACCCATCCCCCGATAAATACATTGAATACACAGAATTGAAACACTTACTTGAAAAAATAAGCAGCAGCTTATTGAAATTAAAAACTAAACTTAACTTTGTAATAGAAAAGGAATGAAATAAAGCTACATTGCCATTGAATAAAAGCAAAATAAATGATTGTTCAAATGATATTCTACAAGAATTTTTTATGACATGGGAATTGGTTTGTGAAATATTATTAAGTGAATAAGAGAGTTACAAAGGGATGTGACAACACGAGTCTATTTTTGTGAAAAATAGATGACTCTGTCTAGGGAGAGAGCCGTTTGGAACTCAATGCACACAGAGCATTCACAGTAGCTATCTCCGTGCAATGAGATAATGGATGCTTTTTAATTTTTTGAAGAAATTTTGCTTATCTTTATTTCCTCAAACATGCATTGCTAAAGTAATGAAAACACAATGAATGTTATTTTTAATTAAACATAGTAAGGCAAACTAGTGTGTTATGTGTTTAAATAACATGAAGCTATAATCCGTTCAGAAAGGGTGTTTTCACCATTCCCTTGCAACCAAGGTGTGGTGGGTAATTTGGGACTCAGCTCCAGTGGGTCCTGTCAAAACTGCAATCCCCAAACTCACATCAATCCCAGAGCACTTTCTAATCACACTTCCTCTGGCTTCAACTCACCTGAGACATCCTCCTGTGTGTTAGCATTGTTCACATCATTGGATATTGCTGAAATTTAAAAAATTGTGACCATTTATCACAGCCCCCTAGTGACGAATCTGGAGCTAGAAGCAAAAGCTCACGCTGCCACCTTCTGATGCCCAGATGAGCAGGTCCCAGGTCCATGAGGCGAAAGGCACAAAATGCCAATGACACCCTGTAGTCTGGGTCTTAGGTCACTTCCCAGAGGAGCATGGCCTAGAGATGGATGGATCCACATATGGTGCACACTTATTCCACTCATTCCTTACGAAGAAGGAAGTTACAAGCAAGAATACTGTGCAGATGGCAGCGGGTGCATGAGGGATGCTGGAGGGTGCTTTGACGATGCACACTTGGGGTTCTTGTAGCAATTTATTTCTTTACACAGTGGCAATCTTCACCTTCAAAGGAGCTTTACGATTTCAGAATAACCAGCCTGACAAATCACCGTGGTGAAATATGGAGCACTTTTGTCACTTTTAACCAATTTTATGCAACTAAATCTTTGTAAGTAATTTTCTTAGTTTGGAAAGAGAACATCACATCCATTTAACTGGCCTTGCTTTATGCCATTCTCTTGCTTTTTTTTTTGAAGGGGCTGTCATAACTCTGTCTTCTAATGATCTTCGATTCCACTTAATTGTGGGGGCTCCCCCAAACATAGTTCTTGGCGGCAAGTTGCCATAGCTCACACATTCCAGAAGTCCTTATTAGCTGGGAAAGATGGGACAGTGTTTGTCTTCCACATTCCAGGCTCAGGGAGAAGGCTCTTTTTCAGAGAGCCAGAGAGCCTGGCATGTTTGCATTGCTGAAGGATCACCTCAGGCCATTCAATAAAACAAACAAGCAGTCCCCGTAGCAAAGGTCAAGGCTGATCAGAAGTGGCCTCTGGGCTTACAAAGGGGAGTCAGGCCAGTCTCCCTGGGCTTGGTGTGGTCAGCATGCTCCAGCCTCCTGGGGACAAAAGGTATTTAGGAATTTTTGTTGATGGCTGAACTGCTTCTTACCGACTGCGAAGTGGATTTGTGGATAGGCTCCGGAATGTCGGATGAAGAGATAAACCCCCAGCTCCTCTCTGTTAGGTTCTCATGTGCCTGCTCTTTGGGACAAAGCCCGCCAGTGAGCTATAAGAATTTAAAATGAGCCTCTTTTTCTTTTCATCTGTAAAATGGCAAAATTAATTTCACAGATTCAATAGAGTAATTTACAGTACCCCTTGGAGTTTCTTTAGAAAATACATTGAAGAGACAGGTTTAGTGGTCAATGTTTGCACTTTTTTTTCCCTGGATTAGGTTCTATTCTGTTATCCCCACAGTATATTTCAGGGCCACAGTGTTGAAGCCACTTCCTGACGCATTCATCATCATGATGTCATCTGATACAAAAAGGCCTTGTCTGTGTGTATCAATGTGGGGACTGTGATGTCTACAGAAATTAGGGGTACGTGGGAGCATTGGCATGAGGGCTACAGGAAAGGGCAGCCTCCCTCTCAACCATCAACCACACAGGGCTGTCTGAGGGAAAGCAGGATGTGAGCACAGACCTACATGCCACACCAAGTGGCTCACAGATCTACTTTATGAATTACTTAAGCAGGAGATGCTGATAAATGGACCAGCAAAACCCAAATTTTGCAAACTATAGATGCAAAAATTATTTTTTAAAAAATCTTTTATTTATTCATGAGAAACTCTGAGAGAGAGGCAGAGACACAGGCAGAGGGAGATTCAGGCTCCCTCCAGGGAACCTGATGTGGACTCCATCCCAGGACCTCGGAATCACAACCTGAGCCAAAGGCAGAAGCTCAACCACCCAGGTGTCCTTAGATGCAAAATTTCTAATTTAAAAATTGGCCACCAAAATCTAATAGCGTTCCGCAGATTACATATATTTAAATAGACGTTATTTGAGAAATAGAGGAATGATCCACCATCAGGGCATCTCTTTACACAACTCACTACATCACCCTCTTTAAGGAGAAAGACTATGATCAATACATTCTAAAAAGACATTTAATAAAATTTTGCAGAAATCCTTAATAAAATATCTAAGCAAGTCAATGAGGAGGAAATAATTTAAATTTGAAAGAGGCAATTTGTAAAAATACCAATAGCAGCTATTATTCTAAATGGTGAAATGCTAAACTGATTTATACTAAAAGTGGGAGCAAGTTAGGGATGTTTACTACTACCACTATTATTTTGTATTTTTGATGTTTCTAGGAAATCTAATAAGAGAAAGGCATCATCTTTAAGATACTTGGAAAAAAAGAGATAAAATGATCTTCTTGCTGAGGATATGAGTGCATATCTACAAAACCCAAGATACTCAAATATGGAAAAGTGGAACAATATTAAAATCCTAAAAATGGATCCCAGTACGTTATGGAAAGTTGAAAAGGAGTCAGTTCAGTAAGAAAAGGAGGTCATGGCTACAACTGACTCTCTGTCTAAAATAAAATCATCTTGGAATCTATTTCTCATGATATGCAAAGTACTATATGGATTGAAGACTTACATGTAGAAATTTAAAGGTGAAAATTATAAAACAAAACTAGCTTGGCGAGGTGTTGGACTTAATGATGACAGGGTTTTAATAAGCACGGTAGTAAATAAATCCAAAAGCCATAAAACAAATAAACCTATTGTGCTACTTAAAAATAAAAGTTTTTTTGTAAAGTAAGGATACCTGTACACACACAGTTAACTGACGAATGAAAGAGGGAGGAAAAACATTGCACTCCAAGGGAATTAAAGGGTTAAATTCAAAGGGAGATAAAGGGTTAAAATTTACAGAGTATTTACAAATTGATAACAATAATTCAAATAATCCAGGAGACAATATACAAAAAATAGCAATAAACTATAGCCCAGCAAATCCTTGCAGCTCATAGAGCCATACATAACAGGATGCTCAACCTCTCTTGGAGTCAGAGAAATTCAAATCCAAGTACTTGCTCTCACCAGATTGTAAAATTAAAAAAAGAAAGAGAAAGAAAGAAAAAAGAAAGAAAGAAAGAAAGAAAGAAAGAAAGAAAGAAAGAAAGAAAGAGAAAGAAAGAAAGAAAGAAAGAAAGAAAGAAAGAAAGAAAGAAAGAAAGAAAGAAAGAAAGAAAGAAAAAGAAAGAAAGAAAGAAAGAAAGAAAGAAAGAAAGAAAGAAAGAAAGAAAGAAAGAAAGAAAGAAAGAAAACCAAAAACCACACAACAAAAAACTGGCTGGGAAGTGGAAAAACTGCACTCTCACAAATTTTTGGTGGAAATGTGAATTGTTTCATCCTTCTTGGAAGGCAATCTGGAAACTTTTATTAACATTTAAACTACTCATATGTATTTTTGACAGAGCAATGCCAGGTGTAGGAACCTATTCCACAGAAATAAAATAGACTGTATGACTCTTTATAAGAATGTTCATTGCATCCCTTAATGTTCATACTTAATGAGATCAAATTCCAAATAAGTGCCAATTAATATGAAAATCATTCGGTAAAATACAGTACATTTATGCAATGAACTATTTTGTAGTTACTTAAAATAATAATCGATTTTTATCCAGCAATGTGGAGGAAATCTTTCTCTGTGCTATAAAGTGAGAAAACCAAGACAGAGAAATTTAATAACACACAATACATTTTTTAATGAAACAATGTGAGTTGAATTACATATGGCCCCCAAAAGTTATCTCTAAGTCCCAGCCTCCTTACCTGTGAATGTGGCCTTATTTGGAAACAGGGTCTTTGCAGATGAAATTAGGTTAATGTTCTGAAGAAGAGGTTATCCTGAATTTAGAATAGGGCACAAATCCAATTTCTGAGTGTCTTTATAAAAGAAAGGAGAGGGAGGCAGTGCTTAGGTGGTTCTTTGGGTTGTCTGACTCTCAATTTTGGCTCAGGTCATGATCTTAGAGCCCTGAGATTGAGCCCCATCCCCCTGGTTGGGCTCCATGCTCAGCAGCCTGCTTAAGATTCTCTCTCCCTGTCTGTCTACCTTTCTCCCATGCTCTCTCTTTCTTTCTCTCTCTTCCTCTCTTTCTCTCTCAAATAAATAAATACATCTTAAAAACAATAAAAAAGTAAGGAACACCTAGGACTGCCTGCAAACAGTAGAAGCTAGGAGAGAAACATAGAATGACTTCCCCCTCAGATCCTCCAGAAGGAGGAAACCCTGCCAAAATCTTGGTTTCAGACTTCCAGATTCCTGAACTGTAAGAGAATACATTTCTGTTTTTAAGCTACCCATTTGGTGGTGATTTGTTACTGCAGCCCTAGAAACACTAATACAGAAACAAAGACTAATACGTTATTTGTATACACTATTATCCTGCATACATACATACATATGCTACAAAGATGGAAAAGGTATGGAAGGACACCCACCAGGTTGTTAACATCGGGTATCTGTGTCTGGAAGTGAAACAAAGGATGCTGATGGAGAAGACATGGGGCCCAGAGAAAGAAGAACGCGGCACCAGGGCACACATAATACAGAAGCCGAGAATGGAGCACTACAGGTTCTGAGGCCCAGGCTGCAGAGTACAGACACCATCCAGGGCTGCATCAGAATCATGTCCTTGAGCGAAGTGGCTGAATGGCAAGTGGCCTGTTCTCTGGAGTGAAGGAGATGGGGGTTGACACAGTCACATCTTTATGTTCTTTTTTTGGGTAGTATACTGCTGTACAGAGTAAAAAATATATATATATATATATAATATAAAATATATATATTTAAAAATGCAAATTAAAAATAAACATGATAAAATCTTATATAATGGTGGTTCTATTAGACCCTTGCATTCATTAAGTATATACTTATATTTTAGGCATATTTCTAAAAGTAAAGGTATCTGTGTACATGTGTATGTATATATTTATTCATGCACACGTGCACATATACATTTCTGTGTATGTGTGTGTATATGTATACCCACATATATCTCTTTGACTTCCTGGGAATCCCTGAGATTAAATTGTTTTGCCCACTTGCTCATTTACAAAGACAAGTCATTTGATCTGGCCTCAATTCACTCAACTCTTGCTTTTTAAAAAAAAGATTTTATTTATTTATTTGAGAGACAGAAAGAGAGTGAGCACAAGTGGGGTGGGGGGTCAGAGGGAGAGTGAGAAGCAGACTCCCCACTGAGCAGGGAGCCCGACATGGGGCTCAATCTCATGACCCTGGGATCATGAGCTGAGCCAAAGGCAGACGTTTAACTGACTGAGCCACTCAGGCACCCCAGTTTACTCAATTCTTAATCAAGAGGATGGAAGGTGGAGGACACATAAAGAGCCAGCTACAGACCTAGAAGAAATCTTCAGAAATGTTATACCCATTTTTCCTGCCTCTAGGGGTAAGCTCGCCTCCTGTGTCAGGAGGGTTCTTGCTGATGCTTTTCAGGGAGCAGCCTTCTGGCTCTCCCTCTGCACCTCCCTTCCATCTGGGTCTGGTTACCAAGGCCATCCAGTCAGATGTCAGGTGAGCACCACCTGGACTTTCCAGACCTTCTTCCTCGCCTGCCTCCCTGGCACATCCAGCACTCTTTTAGCCCTAGCAAATCCTCCAGACTCTCAACCTAGGCTCTCCAAAGGGGAGGGCGGGGTGGGTGTGTCAAGGAAGGAGCAGGAGAATTTTAATGACACCTTGTTGCACACATGAAAATAATGGTCCATCTTACTTGGTCTCTGGGAGTAAACAGGAAGTTGGCACAGAGATGACCACAATGAACGGGCGCTCTGTGACCAGAGTTTTCAAGAAAAACCAGTAATCTGGATTTTTCTGTGAAGTCTCTTGATTTATAACCACTGACAATAATTTCATCAATCCCCTGTGTAGGTAACAACCAAGAGATATCTGAGGACAGGATCTGTCCCAAGGTTACCAGTTTGTCACCTCTGATTTCTGAACATTTTTTTTTTTTTAGGGTTTTTTAAATGATTAACTTAAAAAAATCTCTCATCAGCTAATTCACTCCTAGTATCAGTTTCTTAAAGTATGATTTCTTTCAGGGTTCCCCACAACCAGGCTAACTCTCTTAATCCTGATGTTTCCTTACTTTTTCAGGTGAGAAAAACTTTTTGAAATAACACGTATTTTAAATTTTTGTCTTACAAAACTGAAAATTCTCTGTCAACCTCAAAAAAAAGGTTTTGGGATTCCCAAACGCTGATAGTATTCTTCAAGTATTAGTTGAGTAAAAAAACTCCATACTATCAAAAATCTACCACTTTTAGACAAATGTGTATTTTGGTAATTTCAACATTATATTTTTATAAGTATATATCAAACTCTAGTTTCCAAGTAATAGGCACTGAATTTGTCTTGTTATTAGAAACAACCAATAAAATCAGACAAAATATATGGAACAATAGTTTTGGAAACACTGGACATCAGGTGACAGGGGACAATGATTTCTGAGAGTTGGACACAACAGAGGTGAGCCCATGATTGGCCTTCAAAAGACACTGTGAATCAACAAGCCATAGGCTCAGGGGAATTATTTGCAAGGTTTATGTCTGCTAAAAGATTTATACCTATAATTTATTAAAAACTCTTCAGACTAAAAAACAAGAAAACCAACAGCCTGATTCCAAAAATGGGCAAAAATTTGAATGGAACTTCACCAAAGAAAATAGAGACATGTCAGGTAAGCACATGAAATGAAACTCAACATCATCAGTTCTTAAGGAAAAACATAGAATGGTATATTACTATACATCTAGTGAAAATAACTAAAATGAAGAGGACTGACTTTACCAAATGTTGCTGAAACTGTAGAGGAGCTGGATCTCTCCAGTCAGCTGGTAGGAATACATAAAGATACAACTACTTTGGAAGCAATTTGGAAGTTTCTTAAAACATTAGACCGCATTAACTGTATCATCCAGCCATTTCACTCCTGGGTATTTATCTAAGAGAAATAAAAACTTACACCCATACAAAGACTTGAACACAAATAATCATAGCAGATTTATTTGTAATTGTGCAAACCTGGGAACCCAGTTGTGGTACATCCACACAATGGAGTAGTTCTCAGCAGTGAAAAGGAATGGACGATCACTGCATACCATAACATTGTTGAATCTCAACATAATTGTGCTGAGCAAAAGAAGTAAACCACAAAATCGTGACTCTGTTCGTGTATAAGATTCTAGAAAATGCAAACTAATCTCTTGGGAGAGAAAGCAGATCAGAGGCCTGGAGACAGAATGAGGACAAGGGAAGGATGAGAGAAAGAGATTTCAAAGGATATAAGGCATCCACGGATGAATGGATAAGCAGAACATGTTGTATCAATCCAACTGCTTATTGTTGATCCTTAAAAGGAAAGGGAATTCTGACACATGCTACAGCATGAACGAACCTTGAGGCTATCTCCTGAGTGCAAATAAGCCAGTCACCAAGAACAGATATTGTATGGTTTCACTTCTGTGAGATACCTGGGGTAGTCAAGTTCACAGAGCCTTAAAGAAGAAGAATGGGTGCCAGAGGCTAGGGAAGGAAGACACAGAATTAGTGTTTACTGGGGACAGAGTTTCACCATGGCAATATGAAGACATTCTGAGGATGGATGTTCATGATGGCTGCATGACACCCACTTCACTTAAGACCACTCAACGGTGGACTTAAAAATGGTTAAAGTGGCAAATTTTCTGCCATGTATATTTTATCACAATTTTATGTATTTTTAAATATTTTATCCATTTATTCATGAGAGACACACAGAGAGAGGCAGAGACACAGGCAGAGGGAGAAGCAGGTTCCACACTGGGAGCCTGATGGGCAACTCGATCCCAAGACCCTGGGATCACAACCCAAGCCACGGGCAGACACTTAACCACTGAGACACCCGGGTGCCCTATTTTACCACAATTTAAAAAATTGCATGAGGCAACATGAAAGTGACAGCAGGTCTGGCTATGTACTTCGTGGGGCTCAATGCAAAATGAAAATGCAACATCTCTCGTTCCAATGATACTAAGCATGTCAAGATGCCAATGGCAGAGCACTAAACCAAGCTGTTGCCTTTCTAAATGTGGGACCCTGTGCTGATGAGCAGTCTGCACGCCCACGAAGTCTGCTGGTTGATGGTAAGTTCACCACCTTGACTGTGGGTATATACATAAATCAAAACTTATCAAGAAGTGGTCTATACATAAAATGGAATATTACTCAGCCATTAGAAACGACGAATACCCACCATGTGCTTTGATGTGGATGGAACTGAAGGGTATTATGCTGAGTGAAGTAAGTCAATCAGAGAAGAACAATCATCATATGGTTTCACCCATACGGGGAATATAAGAAATAGTGGAAGGGATTATAAGGAAAAGGAGAGAAAATGAGTGGGAAAAATTAGAGAGGGTGACAAAACATGAGAGACTCCTAACTCTGGGGAATGAACAAGGGGTAGTGTAAGGGGGGCAGGTGGGGAGATGGGGTGACTGGGTGATGGGCACTGAGTGGGGACACTTGATGGGATGAGCACTAGGTGTTATACTATATGTTGGCAAATTGAACTTCAATAAAATAAAAAAAACTTATCAAGAGAGAAACTTGAAATATGTACAGTTTATTGCTTATTAATTATACCCCAATAAAGTTGTCTAAAAAGAAGTGACAAAAAGGATGTTTCTGTCAAGGAGCATTATCAATATGAGTAAGTCAGCATTTATTCACACTAGAGACACTGCTTTTTTGCAGATGTGCATGGATTCATCTATTTTTGCCAGCTGGTCTCTCATCCGTAAGTTGGAGCTCTTGGCTTTATTCTAAAAGAAGAGAAGGGATTCTAGTTAAAAACATGGGTTGGTGTGAGGGGACTTGTGTTTGATCCTGCTCCCTCAACCTCTAACTCTGTGACCTTGAAGCAGTCCAGGATCCTCACGTCCTAAATTGGCTCCACTGGGCTCCTTGGAAGGTTCAATGAGAGTCATATGAAGGGTGCCCAGCGCAGCACCTGTCATTTGTGCTTATGGAGTCACTTGTAGAAAGGCATGGATGTACCTTTCTGTCCTAGGTACGTGACAACATTTTAAACACACCCCTTAAATCTCAACTGTAGGCCTTGCTCTTCAGCGTGGCAGAGTGTTTGCATCAGACCTGGAGGTACCAGCTGTGCCATCTCAGAAATCTGATTAACTTCCAGAGCCTCAGTTTTCTTGTCTATATAGCACCTGTAACAATCGTTAGAACAGAGGCTGTGCATAATACACAGTTGCGATTATCCTTTTGCTTTAACCTTTTGTCTGGAATGAACTCTGCCCAGCACATAGTTTCATATTTAGCATAATTTCCCAAATAAACTACTAGTGATTTAAGGAATTCTATCTCCATTTTCCTGACCTGTATAACCCTTTTTAAAAAAGAATGGAGTATATAGAAGAGATCAGATCAAGGAAGCTAAATAATACAATACTCTATTTATCTGAATTTCAGCAGAAAACAATGGAGAGCCTGAAAATAAATGGGTGAATGTTGCATGATTGATATTTAGTCAATTGCAAAGTGTTTATAGAGAAAGGACGGTTCCTAAAATCACTTGAAAATCATCACTTCTGCAAATCCTTATTTCTAAAGGATTTGCAGAAGTGAAAACAGCCAGATACTTGTTTGGTATAGTTTCTTTAATTTTGACAAAAGTTGCTTTCAAACTCATTTGAATGTTCTCTTTAACAGAGTAGGAGTTGCAAACGCTCTAATAATTTTTTACCACTTTCATATTTAAAAATAATATGCCCTCTAAACATTTACATTCAAGATTTGTTTTTCCTCAGATGTGTAAATAACACATAGTAATTTGCATCTCATGCATAAATCTCAGTCTGTTGAATACAAATATTCAGGAAAGTTCCTTGTTTCTCTTCTCTGTTTCCCCTGCTCCTGGTAGCTTTGTTGACTAATATTTCCAGAAAGATGAGGAGGGGACATTGGTGGTTAGAAAATGAATCTCTTGGTACTGCTTTCTTTCAGGGGCAGGGAACTCAGACCTGAATAAGTAACTCAGTCTTTTAAGATACTAACAAAAATATTTCAATCTTTAATATTTCCCCAGATGAATGCACCAATGTCTCCTTTGTTAGTGACATGTGTAGATGCTGCCTATCTGGGGATTTTTCCAAAATGAATTTGCCGCTTAGGCTCCTTGTGGCCCCATACCTGTAGGACTTAAATCAATATCACTTCCTGGTACCCCGGAAAGAAGGTGTGCATCCAGGGAAGAGCCTTGGGTGACCGAGGCTGCTCCTTGGCGTCTCACGTTACCATCCCTTCACCATCAGGACATTGCATTTCTAGAAGCTTGCTTCAGCCTTGCATTGATCATGTCTGCTTAAACTCTGAGGCTTGTTTTATATTCCAAATTTCCCGCACCACTGGTTTCTTGCCTACTGATCATTTGCTGGGTCTCAGCTTGGCAAAAGACGTCTCAGGAGAGAGCCTTACCCCCATTATAAAATGTGACTAAAATATTTCATTGAGTCGTCTGCCCTTGGTACAACTAACTGTTTTCAGCAAATGTCTGGTAATGCTTTGAATAAAAGATGCTACACAAAAATAAATTGCAATGTTCTCGGCTTCTGCTACTATTTATGTGCATTCTCTTCCTACCATTAGAAATTTATCTTCTTTAACATTTAGGGTCTTCTTCAGATAAAATGTACAAAATCCGGTTTTCTAAAATTATTTATTCACTCTTTACCCCCTTCCCCACTCATTCTTCAAACAATTTACTGGATACCCACTGAGCACCTGTGCCGACTAGCAGTGTGTTAGGGGAAACACAATGCATGGTCTTGCTCTTCAAGAGTACAAGCTTTGGAGAAGACAGGACTCACAGGGTGTGAGGCAGGCAGTATACAGTGGGATCAAAGACATGGAGAGCTTGAAGAGTCTGGAAAATGAAGCAGAGTGTGGGAAATGCAGCAATGAGACACTAATATTAGATGCTAGTATCAGAGAGTATTGATAATAGAGAGAATCATACCAGTGCAGTTATCACTGACCAGGTACCAAGTGTGAGGTCCTGTACTTTGGTTATATATTCCCGTGATGGGTGCCCACTGCCACTACGTGAAGTAGGCAATGTTGTCTTGCTGTACAGAGAAGGGTCCTCAGGGAGGAGCCTGGGATTGAGTAGAATTTGGAAGAAGTAAAATGTGAAGAGCTGGTGAGGAGAAGGAAGGTATTTCCTGGGGAAAATGGTGGACATGTCAGGAAGACTTGGCCCTGAGGTTCAGGGAGATGTGGTGGGAGCAAAATGAGATCAAACAGAAGAGCAGGATTTGGGGGTGATGGGAGATGAGGTTACTAACTTAGGTAGGAGTGGAGTCAGGTCGAATGAGGCCTCACATAGAGGCTGCGTGGGAGTTTGGACTTTGTCCTGCAAACATGGATCTTCCTGGGAGGTATTTGGGTGGTAATGACTACATATAAGGCTACATGCGGCCATCAAATGGTTCAGTGGCTTAATAACTGAACTGAAATATTATCCTCATCATTGATTTTGTTTTTATTAGGTTCCTGTCAGGGTTTGGGTATTTGGTAGAAGTAGTAAGTGCATGAAAATTTACCCTGGCCATGCATGCTGACTGAGGTAATTTTTCTTAGAGCACTGACCTTGGTGGCCTCTCCACCTCTATGCACACGCATGCACACATACACCCACACACACTGTGTGCGTACATGTACCTGTGCATTAACAAACACACACACTTCACTCAAAAAAAAAAAAAAGTCACCACTGGCTGCCATGTTGGTCATCTGTAACCCCAACCCCTTACCAGTGGGTCCAAGCTGTGCCAGTAGGATTGCCTTTCCTGGGAATTCAGAATTCTGGAACTTGGTTGTGGCTATTCTATACTGTGTATGTTTTCTCTTACACTGAGATACTATGATCCTCAAGAGAGGCAGCAGTGGCAGAGGGAACAGGGAGAGAAGAAAAATTCTGTGTACTGAACTTTATGGGATTATCTTTTGTTTTTGGAAATACCATTTTTAAAGGGGAAAATGATCAAATATTGGCTTTTTTATCTATTTATTTATTAAAGATTTTTTTTTATTTATTTGAGAGAGAGAGCAGAATGAGTGAGAGAGAATAGGAGTGGAGTGGGGAGGGGCAGAGGGAGAGGGAGAGGCAGACTCCCCACTGAGCAGGGAGCCTGACACAGGACTCCATCCCAGGACCCTGGGATCATGACCTAAGCTGAAGGCACATGCTTCACCGACTGAGCCACTCAGGCATCCTGGATATTGGTCATTTTATATCATTCTCCTGCATGTCCGTACAGATGCATGAGTGAACCACATCTGCTCTTAGGCCACTTCTAGTGAATTTCTCTTATGTCTTAAACCAATCTGAAGTGCCTTTCTCTTCACTTGCAATGTTGCAACACGTAGAGTTTCTGATGGCAAAAAGTGTGCTATCAAAAGAAGAAAAGAAGACTGGTGGTTTGCATCATTAATTGCCATTCTCCAGGCAAATTGGATGGACAGAGGGTCTCCACTGGCCTATGACAAAGCCTTGGAGACATCTTATTTGGGGATCTCGGGGAGAGATTGTGGTGCACTTAGCCACCATCCTGCTATGCTCGTCTTTCTACCTGCGGACATTCACTCTTTAATTCAAGAGCCTTCCCCGTGTTGCTCACTCTCCTCAGTACAGGCCCTGGAGCCCACTCCCCTGTGCCAGCCACCTCTCTACTCCGTGTGGCTCCCAGATGTTTGCTCTCCCTCCCAGAGCGGCCCCACAGGCCACTGGCCTCACTTTCCTCTGAGCACAACCAGTCTTTCTGTCTGCAATTGCAGACGATCGCACCTAACACTGATATGTGGTTATCTTCACAATCTAATTGCTATCTGCCCAGACAACATATTTTACACCAAGATTAGTCTTTGAGTGATGAATGATGAGGAATTCAAGCCTGCCACAGCCATAGTCCTGGATTAGCAGAGGAAATAGTTTGGTGGTGAATATGTCCTTAATATCACACCTCAAAAGTGAGTGTCTATCTTCTGTGACTTCAAAAATTTCTAGATATTTAATGAATGGCAGTATGAATTTGTGAATGCCTATTTCAAGATGTCCTCACCAATGTGATTCCTTTCCTCCTGTGAGCTATATGGTCCTTCAATCTTGTAGCACGACAACCCTACGAAATGCCTCTCATGCTAGGATGGGAGCCATAAAGGACATGGGCCTTGCTTCTTATAAAACACTCATTCTGACAAGTGTTTTGCTTTTTGAGTAGACAATGGAGGTTCATACCATGTTGAGGAAGTCTCAGAAGATTGATTGATGATGGCAAGGGTAATGTAGAGAAACAACGTGAATTATTTTACCTGGGGTATCGCCACATTGTGCTCTTGTAGGAAGAATTAAAAGAACTTGAATGGTCAACAAGACAAGAAGGAATGGTAATTTTAGGAGGACATAAGAGGCTGGGGCAGAGAGAGGCAAGGTGAGAAGTGTGTAGCAGTTTGGCTATGATCTGACCAAGTTTGGGTTTGCGTTTGTCAAAAGTCAATGGTGCGCAGATAATCTGGAAAGTCCCGTTGTTAGGGCATATGGCGCTTTCCTCTGTAACTAGGTAAATGGATGGGATGGGGGCAGTGACAAGGGATTTCCGTTCATCTGGAATGTTGTCTTCATTTGGAAGAAGACACTATGTGAATCTATTACTCATTTTTTTTCAAAGCACACATATAAGAGAAAAAGTCTACAAGTAATTCAGACAATATAATATTTATTAATTCAATTGGGTGGGAAGTTGAGTGATTGTCACTATATTTGTAACTTCTGAAAAATTATTTATATCAAGGGATTTCGTGATGTTAAGGAAGAATCTGCATTTGCTCAGTTCAGGGTCTGCACCCAAACTCAGGGCCAACTATACTTTTGGAAGAAGTAGAGAAGCTAGGAGTGAATAAAATTCAGTTTTGTCCACTTGAAAAAAGACTGTCTCAGTGTACATTCAATCAGGGATCACAGTAAATATTTATTGCTATTTCCTAAAGGGGTTATAGGTTTACAGGAGAGAAAGTGGTGGTTGAGATAGGGCACATTCTGCTTCTTAGGAGCTACTGCACTCTGGGGGGGCATTGCCCTGAAAGGGCATACTGATTAGCAGGAACCACTATTCTCAGAATGACGCCACCCTGTTCCCAGGCAAATGGTCCAGGCTTAATTAACTGGCTGGAGTCATGGTATCACACAAACCCAACTGTATCAGTTCATGCACTTTTCGGACCCCATTCACAGAGCAGGCATAGATGGAGGCTAACTGTGGGCTTCTATGCTCCTTTGCCCTGACTAATTAGAGGCCGGCAGGACAGCAGTGCTCCTGTCTCTCTACTTCCCAGCAGATTTTATGGTGAGTGGACTTGGCCTTGGGCCTGCGTCTGCATGCTTTAGAGAATCAAGACCACCTTCTCACTGGCATTGCTTTTTTACATTCATGATAGCCAAGTGCTGCCCATACCTTTCTACCTGAGTCTTATGACTGCCCAGAGCCTCTCCATCCCCCACTGGGGCCTTGGCCCCATGGCATAGTCCTGTTACCCCACTTGAATGGGGGGCAGCTCCCTGCTGTATTTCTGCCTGTCCCAATCCCTGGGGAACTGGCATCTTCTGCTCTTCCCTCTCTTGCTCGAGTGGACTTTCCGGTGTGACTTGGCTCAGGGCTGGGGAGTCCTGTTCTCCCCACTTGGTGCCAACGGAACTGGATCCCGTCCATGGACTTGCTTTCTCTGGACTCCTTAAACATGAATGCTTTTGCTGTGTGCCAGTGGGACTTGGTCTCTTGGACTCTTTGTCCGCTCTCTTGTGTGGTTCTCATCATCGTTCTCTTCCTGCCCAACAAGTCACACAGCCTAACTCCATTCTCCAACTTATCAGCAAGCAATCGTGACAAAGCCAATTCAGGGGTCCCAGGCATCACAGATGCTGTCTGTCTAACTCAGCAGATAGCAAACCATATGGGGACAGAAGGAGTAAGAGTTACTCCTTCTCTTCCAGGACAGCCCCCAAACTGGAATAGTACCAAGGGCTGATGACTTTTACTGGGGCTTAGGGTCATGATGTAAGAGTAAGTCATTTACTTTTCTTGCTAACACACACACACACACACACACACACACACACACACACACAAAAGCCTACTAAAAAGAAAGATATATGTGTTATGTTGTTGTTGTTGGTCATGACTGGTTATCTCAAAATGCACAGGGCAGTTAGTAGTAAGTAGTGGGGGGAGACAGTCTTACAGGGAATATTCATGTTTTCGAGGAAGTTCTGATGTATGAGAATTTTAGTTTGGAGTAACTTCTTGGGGGAAGCCACCCTTACGTCTAAGTTAGAGTGTGCCACCATAATTAATTTTCCAACTTTTCTAAGGTTTCCAGAGATTTATTCTTCTGACTCTTGGGAGTTTCTGCGCTGTAAGACTAGGCCTTTGAGTTCCGAACAAGATTCAATTTACAGTCCTTTATTAAGCATTTGGGAAATTTAAATATTCCTCATTTCAGGAGACTATCCCTTTTGAGATCATGGCAAACAGTTCCCTCATCATTCCAGACAGGCAGGGTCTATGTCTTCCCTCCCTAAGGACAGATACTGAGTCTTTCTTTGATTCATGTTTGATTGACAAGACAAATCCCAATTGTAAGTTTATAGATGAGCCCTCCAAAAGATAAAATAGGAAAAGTATTTATTTAAATCACTCTTGGTTTTGCTTTTTAAAGTATGTTATTTTTAAATTGCTGTGCTTCATGTGAATTACGTACAAGTGATGGTTTTGCAAAAATATGGTGCTTACATGACATCACATGCTACCACTGAGATGCCACAAGACATGATTTTATTAATATAGTTTAAAGTTAAGGGTACAGGTTTGATCTGTTTTCAAATTAACAGCCGGGGGACCTGCATTTCCAAGCAGGGGTGGAAGCTTTGATGCCTCATTAAGCAAACGCCATCAAGCATTAGCTCCCTGTTATCTAGCAAAGCAACTTTCTTGGGAACTGATACAAGGTCCCTTTTCTCCATCCACCATTGCAACTGATTCTGTTGATAACACCATTACTATGTGTTTTCTATGGTTATAGCTTCCATTTTATATGATTTCATTGGAACTCCTGCTTGTGAAGTTTTGCTTCTCTCCTTAGAATTTTAGAGTTCCAAATTTTAAGCGGATTTGGACAAGGTTCTAATTCTTCTGTAGACAAAAGATTTTTGAGGGAATTTGGCTGTGAGGGAGAGGTACAAATAGGTTCTGTGTGGTGATGGTTTCATTGCTTACTGCTCACTTAGCCTCACAGCTAATGTTATCACTGTTTTAAATATTATTTATTAATAGCAACCACCACTGAACTAAGTGTTCTTCTATATACATTATTAGCGTGTTAATTCAATGGGGTTAGACATTTTTTCCCTAGAGGAGCCTGAATCCCATTATTGCCATGTCTCTCTTATTGGGAAAGTTTGCAGACATCGGTGAACTCTGTAACTAGCTCTCCCTGTGCTCACTGAGGGGTAGTAATTACATTTTTGTGGGGGTAGTGAGAGATAACCTGTGAGCATGCAGGTTAATTATTTTTTTCCCTGCTGCGTTCTAGAATAACACCAGTGTTTTCATAACTGCAACCTTTTTGTAGGAGAGGTCCCTCAAGACTAAAAATTGGCTATAATAAAATAACAATAATATTCTTTTCAACAATAATGGTGGAGATAATTGTACAGTGAAGAGGTGCCGTGAAAAGTTTGCCTGGTCACCACCATGACCTGGCCTACTGCTGTGTCATCCTCAGACTTGTCATTTTGGCATTAAATAATGTGCCTTCATTTTTTTACTCTTCTTTATGATAATCTGGAAGTCTTGAGTGCCTAAACCAAGCCTAATGGATTGTTGAGAAGCCACAATAATGACATTTTATTCTATTATTATAATTTGTTTTCAGGAGGCATATTTTTAATTATTTGCATGAATAATGTCATTATGTATTCATGCCAATATAATTCTGATAATTAATTTACATGATGGAAATTTCTTAGTGATTTTGATGTCAATGTTAATAGCAACATCTGATAGTTGATCTGGGGATGTTGACATAAATTTAACTTTCAATATATTATTGCCAACACCACCGGCAGTATAAAATTACTTTGCAAGAAAAGAAAAAATCCATTGGGGAAAAATTTCAATGAAAAAGAAAGTGAACCTTCCCTAGGGTTTATGGGTCCAGAACAAAATATATGCACTCAGATGTGACAAATGACTTACTTGGACAGAGACTAGGGAAAATGAACCTGTCGAAACGTGTAGCTTCCTACAAAACAAACAAAAAAACCTTGCTGTGAAAATATTGTACATGCTGGAAGATGTGGTTCTTGCAGCCACTTTTTTTTATTAGTTTGTTTTCATAATTTTTAAAAAATCTTTCATAACTTTTGAACTCTTTGTGTGCTTCTTTTGTATTTTGCCTTTGTCAATTTGAATTGTACTTGAGAAAATTAACAGGGAAAGTGATAGGTCATTGTTATTTTACAGAACAAAAACCCATTGTGTATGTCTGAGAAAAGCTCTGTTTACATCTGTCTTAATCAGTTAAATAACTGATGTGGCTAAATCCATTATAGAAGAGTGGACCCTGTTAATGGGGTGAACTTCTCTTCACGTAACTGCAGAAAAGATGTTCTTTGGGTTCCACTGTGGGAGGGAACTGTAATTCATCATATTCATTGTATTGTTGGGATTTGTAAACAGCAAATGGAACCCCTCCTACTCAGATGCATATATTTGCATATGTGTATGTGTGTGTGTGTATTTCTGATTTAAAAATGTTGGAATTTGGGGGTTCCTGAGTTGCTCAGCCAGCTAAGCACCCAACTCTTGGTTTCAGCACAGGTCATGATCTCAGGGTCCTGAGACTGAGCCTCAAGTCCATGTTCAGAGTAGAATCTGGTTGAGTTTCTCTCTCTTTCTCTCTCTCTGCCCCTTCCCCCTCTCTAAAATAAATAAATCTAATAAAAAATATAAAAATATTGGAATTTTATAGGTCTGCTACTTTTTAAGTGGAAAACATCCTAAAATCCTGACTGTCCAGATTTGTCCTTAACGAATGCAGCTGTTTTTCCAGGCTCACCCCTCACCTACAAAGAGAGGCACCATCTTCCCTAATGTGACATCAGCACCACAGGACATGCTCCAGACTATGTAATAGGTGACACCCCACTTACTTCTATTGGTTCAAACTCATTACCATGGCTCTTAGGTTCTTTATAGAAATCAGTTTGCACAATACACCCTTGAATAAGGTGAGCATGGGGAAGTAATGAAAAAACTCAAGGCCGGTTATAATTTTGATTTGCTTTTGGCTTCGGAGCTGCTGCTGTATTCTGGTGGCCAGAAAAGATGGGAAAAACTATGGTGCTGCATTCTATTCAGTAGGTTAGTTATTTCAGGTTATCGTGATTGAGAAAAATGAGGAAGGCAAGGACTCTAGTCATAGATAAGATACTTTTGTCAGCTCAAGCCTTTTCCACGTCCTTGCTATCAACAACAGTGACAGTGTCACTCATTAGCTCTGAACTGACTGGTCTCAGCTCTGTGTGTGTGTGAAAAGAGGTTTTGTAGGGCAGTAATTAATATGGGCAGATGCAAAACACAGCCTATCCTGGGTCTCTCCTCAGTGGGTAGAGTCTTGCTGCTTCTCAAAAGCAGAAAGCATTCACCCCCACCACATTCACCTCTCTATCTCCCATTTTCTCTTCCAGTCAAAAAGGGAAGATGGAAGTGAAGTTGGAATACATGAAAGTAGGATGAGCTAATTCAGTGTAGCCTGGGCCACTGAGCTGGTTCTCTAAACTGGATTTAATGAATATTTTGAGAGTGCTTATTTTGATTGGTTGATTGAAAAAACTTCACCACCACTGAGAATTGAATTTTGAGTTTGAATATTTTTGAACAAAAACTATACACTGTATGATTTGTCACAATTCATGAGAAAGGGTAAAATCACTTCCCATGGGCTTTGTTGTGATTAATTGATCCCAATAATTTAAAATATATTCCTTGGGGTGTTGCACAGACATAATTCAAGGGAAAAATAATTGACACTTAGTAACTTTTCAACCCTGTCATGCTACATTTTCACTCCACTTTATTGGTTTCTAATTGCCTTGAAAATATATTATGCCTCTGACTATAGCATACAGTTCTTCATGGCATAAGAACTCAGAAATATGCTTTGACTAAGTTATGAATCACATATTACAAGTAACGGTGGACATTTTTGTTTTGGATTTTCCCAAATATGCTATTTGCAATTGTTTACATACATTAGAATCCCTTGCATTTAAATAGCTCATTATGTAAATATTTAGGAAATAGGTGGATTTTTATTTTCATGGAAACTTCCACTCAGTCACTGAAGTAAGATGATACCTTAATGTTGACTGCTATATTGCATGTTCAGTAAAGAATACATAAATATAAAATTGAAATCAAATCACACTTAGCTTTTGAAAGTAAGAAAAAGTAATGTTCATATTTTGAAAATATATAATTAGTAGAACCTACTGGACCAGAAGAATTGCACTGATAGATTCCTAGGTAACCAGCTTTGGCTTTTCCTGTCTTCTGGCTGGGAAGCTCCCATGTTCCATCTGGCAGTGGAACTTCTGGCAGCAGAAGAGTTAATTGTTGTGTTTATGGACTATGCAATGTGTTTGTGTCTCAGGGCATTTTAGTGCATTTAATGCATTTAGGATTGACCTACTTAAGCTCCCAAAGGCCAGCCACAGCCCTGGTGAATGAAGGCCAGTGACTTAGTTTGCAGATGGCTACTAATCCTATACCTCAGCAAGTGAGGTTTCTCTTGCTCACTCTTTGAGAATCACCTAACTTTGTGTTGGATTTACTTCCGTACCGCAGACTGGTTGCAGAAGGACATTGGCTTTGGGAAGTCCAACCACCGACCCAAGGATCAGATGGGGTCTGGACAAGTGGCAGATCAAGTGGGCATCAGAACTGTGTCATGTGACAAGTACTGGACTTAGATCCAGGAAGCTGGAGTTCCTGTCCAGTAATGAGCCCTGTAAGCCCACAACTCAGCCTCTGTGAGCTTTGTTTCTCTAATCAACACAAAAAAGCAAGGGGTAGAGGTCTCCTGAGTTCTTTTGCATTCTAATATTCTCTGATTTTAAAACTTTTGGGTAAACTGTAATTATGCCAAAAACACCCTACAGAGTGTGGTAGAAATGGAAACAGCCATTCTATGTCAATTTTAAAAAAGACTTATTGGAAAGAAACACATGGAAGGGAGAGTGAGGGACCGAATATGTGCCAAAGTGTGCAGACAAGATGAGCATTTTGCTCTGCAGATTCAAAAACACTGAGTTTTTATCAGAAAGGTAAACAACTTGAGTGAGATGACCTATGTAAGGCACCCACATGGCAAATGCTGCAAAATGATAGTTCTGATTACCATTGCTATTGTGGAGATGTGGCAAGGGTCTCCTTCACACACACACACACACACACACACACACACACACACACACACATTCCTCCAGTCTGGCTTCTCAGGTAGATGTTCCTGTTAATAACTGATATCTCTACAGAAAATGTTCATGTCTTATTAAACAGGTATATTTGATATCTAGGTTTAATAAAAACATATCTATGTTTTTAAATGATATTTAATGTTTAATAAAATCATATGCTACGCTTTAACTCTCCCATGTCTTGGTGAGCATAATTCAGCAGCCCCAAAATTCAAACATAGTCGAAGGGTGCCTTAGTCGGTTAAGCATCAGACTCTTGGTTTCAGCTCAGGTTATGATATCAGGGTCGTGGGATTGATCAGGCTCCATGCTCAGTGTAGAGTCTGCTTGGAATTCTTGCCCTTTCCTTCTCCCTCCTCCTTTCCTCTTTTCCTGTTAGTGCTCTCCCTCTTTCTCTCTCTAAAATAAAAAAATAAAATCTTAAAAAAATAGTGGAGAGCCATCAACTCGAATCACCCTCACAATCTATGGCAACTTATTTGTGTACCCACATCATGCAAGTGTCAGGAGAAAGATTGCTCTTAACTCCAGGTGGGAAGTAGGTAGGAGCTGGTGCCTCCAAGGATATGGACAATGATTGACTACTAGCACAGAATAACAAAATCAGAAGAATTTTCAACCCCAAGGAAATAGAAAATGAACATTAATGTTTGATTAGGATTTGGATGACTTTGGAAAACTAGCCAAATCTCCAACCCTTATCAGTTGGCTGTAAATTGGTGAAAGGGTGAGATTGAATGTGTGAAAAGGCAGCATGGTCATGAAGCAAGGAAAGTACTAGAATGCTTCTCTCCAGTCTTTCCACTCAACAGTTAAGAACTATGTCTTCTTCAAATGCAAAGATTTCATCAGATTTTTTTAAAATTGTGCAAAAATTAGAAAATGTCCCTTGGTTACTACTTCCTGCCCTCTCTGGGTCCACCACTGGGTCTTTCTTGCCGTATGTATCAAATATCAAGCTTTTTGGGAGCATGGTCCATATTAACCCTTTGTTGCCTGTCTTTCAAATTCATTTTACTGAAAGTATCTCTCAAAACCCTTGTGACTGTCTTGTGGTTGTCTTCTACTTCAGTTCTCTCCGTGTGCTACAACCCAGTGCTGGCATGCCGTGACATACCCAGAGCTTCTGCTTCTGTTTCCATCCGTCTTTCCTTATGTGGCTTCGTTATCTTGGGTTGTCTGCCCACGTTGTCACATTTTGAAATTTTGGGCAGCCCGGGTGGCTCAGTGGTTTAGCACTGCCTTCGGCCCAGGTCATTGTCCTGGAGACCCGGGATGGAGTCCCACATTGGGCTCCCTGCATGGAGCCTACTTCTCCCTCTGCCTGTGTCTCTGCCTCTCTCTCTCTCTCTCTCTCTCTGTCTCTCTGTGTGTCTCTTATGAATAAATACATGAAATAAAAAATGCTTTAAAAAATTTTAAATTAATTTCAAGATAAATAATTGATGCCATCTCTCCATACATTGCTATCCTTTTACCACCAAGTGTGCTGTGTTTTTTCCTCCTCCCAACACCTTTCAATCTTCCTTTTCTTTTTACGACACTCATTTTGTTTTGTATTCTTGTCTTCTTCCTGTTTCTCTGTCACTCCCACTCACCCTCCCCAAACATACTTATCAACCTGATCGTAAGCTCATTTTTTGGGGGGGAGGGATCTTGTTTCGTTTTTGTCTTTTCTGAGGTTAGGAAATCAGTACATGACAAGGTAGAGTCTCAATTTCTATTTGAACTGAGTTGAAAAAAATAAATTATATTTTTCCCAATACCTACATGCATCACCTGCAGTACTAGAATGGAATTTTAATTTTTGGGGCATTGTAGGGAAGGTACTAAACCCGGTAAGTGAGTGGTGCTGTGTCTGGGGCACTTCGCTTCAGCAGGCAGCTGGGCACTGCCTCAGGTCTGTACAAAGTGTCAGGGATCCTCAGCATTGGGCAGAGAGAATGCCAGAACTTGGTAGGTGCAGGAGGCAACTCTTCATCCCCTGTGCCATGTCTCTCTGGGACCTGAGATGCCATCCAATGCTCAGCTCAACCCAGGGATGGGGGCACCAGTTTCTATAATTAGAAACTATCTTCTGATCAGATTGGGTTCCTTAGAAATCTGAGTCCGTTCATTTGATTAATCATTTTTCATTTATTGCAATTTTGCCACTCTCAGCCTAGAGGTAAAGAGGCATTGTGATTTTAATCCAGATATTCTGAGATGCCAGAAATCCCATGAAAAGCCTAAGCTCAGGATATTTTTAAAGAAGGGAAAATGCCAGAACTTCTCATTTTCCTCAGTATTTCTGAAGGAGAGAGTTTCATCTGGAACCAGGGGTCATGGGTACATAACGAGGGGTCTCACTACAAGTAGTGGTTAGAATAGCCCTGATTCAACCACTTATCCCTAAAAAGTAGCTCAGTTGTCGAGCATCTGCCTTTTTGGCGCAGGGCGTGATCCTGGGGTCCCGGGATCAAGTCCTACATTGGGCTCCCTGCATGGAGCCTGCTTCTCCCTCTGCCTGTGTCTCTGCCTCTCTCCGTGTCTCTCATGAATAAATAAATAAAATCTTCTAAAAAATTAAAAAAAATAAAAATAAAAAGTCTAAGTCATTCTTTCTGTCTTCTCCAAACTGGGAAATATCTGCTGTATAATTTGGTGAAGTCATTCCGGTTGTTATTATTGTCTGGAACACTTTTTCTGGATTAGTTACGTCAGTTGGTCAGTTACCTTTCCCTCTTACCGGTGATTAACCAAACATATTATCAGACATATTATTCAGCTCCAGGACTCAAAACTTTTACTGTGCTTTAGGAAATTGGCTGAGTCTCAGAAAATGGGAGCAAATGAATCACTTTCTATGGGAGGAAATTGAGGTCAGTTTGGCATCAGGATAGTTGAGATCCTTGACTCTAAAATATCCACAGACCCCCCGCCTCCTCACCTTACTCATCACAGCTGACGAAGTGTCATTTTGATCCCGGATCCGGGTTTCTTCTTCACTGGAGGTTCATTACATGCAATGCCTGATTCAGACACAGACATTCTGAAAATCCAAAGAGGGCTAACCAAATCACTGCGGCTTATTCTTATACTCCCCGGAAAAAAAGGACAGGTTTATAAATGAACAGTTTCATAACTGTTCACTGATTATTCTGCCCACCATGTCAGTTTTGATTATTGTGTAAAAAATAAAAATGCCTGCCTCTATTTTGTAGACTTGCCAGCCGTGCTCAATAGCTGCAAACTGTCAAGTGGTTGGATATGCGTGCTTCTGTATAGAAATGTTTAGTTTAATAAATTGTGTCTTTTTGTGATATATTGTGACTTTAAGTCACTCTCCTTTAAAATATATATATTTATACATATACGTAAATATATATATCCTTATATGCACATGCGCACACATCCCACTCAGGAATGCATAAATACCTCACTTTATATTTTTATCACTATTATTTGTAAATAGGAAATGAAGTTACAATCCTTGAAATTATAATGGCAAGCACACAAAGACACAGTTGCTGGCACAGAATTCAATTAACAGATAGTAATCACCCCTGGGTGACTGTGTGAGGTAGAAATATACAGGCATGCTAATAAGTAATATCTTAAAGCCGCAACATTTATCAGCCAGCAACCAGACATGGGCACAAGTGTGGGCAGACAGCGTTGCTCTAGGATATTTAATACAAACCAGCTCTCTCCGTTTAAGGATTTGTGTTTAATCATTCAGCAACATTTTAAAACATCCTGGCTGGCAAGCTTTTCAAATGGAACTGCTTCGGTCAGAAAAATGCAAGGAGTTATTTTGCTCCACATGGTTGAGAGGGATGGAAGAGGCGGGAATAAGGAGTTTAGGAATAATCAATCTGCATTTGTATTTTTAAACGTTTTTCCTTGTCATTTTCTGACCTTTGAGCTACTTTCATGTGCATCTGCTGGGTGAATCATAGCTTTATCTAAGGAAACATACAGGAGGCATTCATTAATACGGAATAGCCAGATGACTGATGCTCTGTAAAATAACATTTTCCCTAGCAGCAGCTTAGTATGGCTTATAGTTATATTGTTCTTGAATTTTCGTTTAAGATGAACGCAGGGGTGCTCAGAAACTAGAGGTTGTTTTATTTTATTTTTTCATACATCTCTCTAGATGTATTTCTGTGCTAGGTTAAGGAAATTCTTGAAGTGCCTGTCAAGATATTTTGTACTGTATATAAGCAAAGAGCAAAGAAAGGTTATGATAAGGTGGGACATGGTATAGCTTTTCAGTTGGAGAATGTGGATTTATCAAAAGAATGTGAACCCTAGTATTTGACAAAAAAAAATTTGCCCTATATTGAAATAAACCCGAAGCCATGTTTACGATTGCCAAGATTAAAATCCCCATCACACAGAAATGGTTCAAGAACAGCGAATCTACAGGCATCTGGGTCATGCAATTTGCCTGGAGGTGTTATGTCGTATTTGCTACAAGCAGATGCCAGGGGGAATCTGGCTGCTTAGCAGATGGCTTTGCTGGGAGAGCATCTTCTACATTTGGTTCTTTGAATCAATCAGACCTTCTGTAAAGCTCTTAGTTCTTCAAAGCGGAGAGGTAAAGGAGGAGAGAAAAGATGAGAATGAAGGGAATAGCTCCATTTTAGGTAAACTAAGGGAAGTATGAGTAGATTCTAGTTTAAATGAATTTTTCAGGCACTTGGATTAGTATTTACTATTTCTCCTCTAAGCCTCAAGTTTTTATTTTTATTTTTCACAGTGAAAAAAGAGAAAGAAGAAAACAAGCAGGGGTTGTTGTAGAGTCCAGACATTTCATACTTTTTAGGCTTTTGGTATTTTAAGCATGCAGATTTTTAGGAGATATGATGATAATTCTATTAGTTTAAGACTGAGCAATTGTTAGGGCACTTGGGTGGCTCAGTTAGTTAAGCATTTGCCTTCAGCTCAGGTCATGATCTCAGGGTCCAGAGATTGAGCCCTTCATTGGGCTCCCTGCTCTGTGGGGAGTCTACTTCTCCCTCTCCCTCTGTCCCCACTCATGTTCTGTCTCTGCCAAATAAATAAATCTTAAAAAAAAAAAAAAAGCCCGAGCAATTGTTTGCAATTTTCACCCTTTGCTGACCAGGAGTTACATTCTGAGGATCAGGGCTCTGTGGTGGTCAGTGGCTACTTCCTCACTGCAAGTCTGATGTTGTTGTCCTGAGTTTTCCTGTCTACAAAATAACCTCAAAATTATTCCTGAGAAAGAATCTTTTCTGAAGGAAATGGGTCATCTCCATGGGGAGAACATCGATACAATGCCAACATCTTATCCCGATTTCTGTGGTTTTCTCTTCTGTCAAATAAATTTCATGAACCCAGAATTCATTTCACTGATGTCTGGAAGGATTCAGTGTAACCAAATTGGGAGATGGTGGATTGTGCTTAATCCAAAATGATAACAGGCCTCTCAAACTTGCCATTTATAATTTTACACAGTATAATGAGGTCAGTAGAGTGAGAAATACAACTGATGAACTTGAGTGTTAACGTACGAGTATTTAGAAATTTTACGGGCAATGGACAAGAGTCCCTGCAGATTCTTTTCCATTTCCTTAGGGTTCACAAGTTTTAGTGATGTCAGGAAGTATGTATTTCCCATAAGTCTTGTTGCAGTGGAGAATTTACAAACTCCTATGATCCTTAAAAGGCAACAACTGAAGTGGTCTCTAAGTACTTACAAATTATGGGTTAGGTTAGAGAGAATGCATAATATTAAAAAAATAAATAAGTGATTATTTTTCTTATTAAAGACTTGGTCTCTATTTTAGGGGAAACAATATATTCAGATTTAATATTGCACATTGTTATGGAGCCATTTTTTAAATAGTCTTATTTATTTTATTTTTAGTAATCTGCATACCCAATGTAGGGCTCAAACCTCCTACACCAAGATCAAGAGTCACATGCTCTTCTAAGGAAGCCAGCGAGCTGCCCCCGGTTGTATAGCCTTAATATTAAAAATTATCATCAAAAATTTATCTTGGTAGTGAGTATTAAGACATTTTAAGCATGATTTTGTCTGTCTGTGTTTGTGCTTGGCTTGAACTGTTAACTTGTGGCTGTAAATGGGCCAGTTCTAGGATAATGAATTCTAGTTTACTGCACGCAGGTACACACCCGCACACACAAGAAATACTGTAGTTGGTCAGATCAGCAACCCATGCACCCCACTGTTCAGCCTAGAGAGGGATACCAACATTCTTTTACATGTAAAAAATATAGTTGACTAAGATGACGTAAATCTCAAATTTTTGAAGATTAATTACAATGATTTGTTCCAAAATATTTCAATGGCTACAATAATAGGATTTGTGGGGATACAGAAAAAAAAAAACAGATGTGGCTCTGAACTCAAGGAGCTTATAATCTAGCTGGAGTCATAGAATGGACATCCATGGTATAACGTTGAACATTTCAAGATAATACATATTTGAGCCGTAACCTATATGACTGATCTCTCGGTCCTTTGGGAACTCAGAACCAAGAGATTGAAGAGGAGTGGGAACGGGCAGGCCAAGTGGGCAGCATAGACTTTAGGGGCTCATCACACCTACTTCTCCACTAGAAATTTATATTATGCATTTATGCAACTGTTTCCTGACCCTTTCAAAATCATTTCAAAATTTCTAATTCTTCAGCTATCAGGTTTGTAGAAGCAGTGTTTAATTTGACCTAAGTCATCCTTTCAAGCTTCAAATAAGAGTGTCTGCTAATTCTATTATGTTAGTACAGAGATTGTTGGACGGATGAATGACTTACCTCATCCATGTATGTCAGGATTTTCCAGACTTCAAACATCTCACATTCTTAACGAGTCCAGGTGGCATGAATGCAAGTACAATTGTCCAAGTGAGGGAGTTTCTACCCTGGACTTAGTGCAGGGAGACTTCCCACGGGGCTTTGGCAGTGGAGTTCTGCTTGAGCTCCGGGTTTGGGCTGGAGAGGAAGAAGGGGTGTTCTCCTCTCAAGTTCAGCACTGCGAGCTTTGTGAAGGTGGGGTGGGTGGGCAACAAGGAGGGAGAGAGGGCCTTGGGGCCTGAGCAGAACCATGTAGTACCAGTGTTGGGGTCTCTAGAGGAAACAGACGGAGTTGCAGAGACAAGTGAAAACCTGCTGGTGTGGCCCCGGGGGGAGGCCTGAGGAGAGCCCACGGTAACAGCAGTGGGACTGGGGGAAGGAAGGCAGCTAAGTGCAGGAAGACTGTGAAAGTTAATTTTGAAGACCTTGGTAAGTGAGGGGCTGAGCGAGCAGAGGGGTCCGAGGCAGGTGTGCTTAGGGAAGTCGAAGAGAAGGGAGCCACAGACGAAGCACAGGGACTGAGGGTCAGGTCAGTATAAGGTCACCAAGGATTTGTGAGATAGTCTTTTCAGGGAAGTGTTAAAGAGGAAGCCAGCAAGTGCTGGGACAGTGGGGGGGGGGTAGTTCTACCACTTTGCAAATGTGTTCAGCCTTGAAAGAAAAAAAAGAAAAGAGGAGTGGCAGGATCCAAAGAAATTTTTCTCTTGCTTGGCACAGAGAGAGAGCATAGTGACGATGACGGAGCGTAAGGTCCTGGGGTAACAGTTGGGGTAACAGCCATGGCCTGCAGGAGTGGCCCCCTTGCTCAGGGCCAGCATCCACTCTCCTGATACCTGGGGGCCTGTCACTTAGCCTGTCTGAGCCCCGGCTTCCTGGGCTGTGCATTGGGGCCAGGGAGGCCCCGGCAGTGAAGCCATAATGAAAACGAAATACAGAAGCATATGCAGTGTGCTTAGCACAACCTGAGCAGCAAGCACAGACTGGAACTCTTCAGGCCGAAATCTCCATATCATGTTTGCCATGAGTGGCAAATGTGTCACAGGACCAAGTGAGGGCAGCGGTCTAGGTGGACCCTAATGTGTGGTAGCCACAAATGGACAGAGAGCTGGCAACCCAAAGTGCGCTCCGAGCAGAGTACCAATCCACATGGGCCAGGCTGAGAGAGAAGGAGACAGAGGGGTCCCATCAGAGCGCACGCTGGGGAGGCCAGGATGGGCAGAGGCACACTTTCACAGGGCATCCTGGGGAGGATGCTGTTCCAGGTGAAGAGTCTGGACAGAGGTGTAGGGCGGGCAGGAGGAATCCCTGACCCACTGCCAGCAGCACCTGCGCAGCTGGTGTTCATCTTGGTATCAATGCTCTGAAACGCTGAAGCAAGCAATGGAGATAAGAGGCCCTTGTAAAAACATCAGCACAGCAAGACACTTGTCACAGGACCAAGAAAATACAAACAACAAGACAAAAAAGCCCAATTATTAGAGAAAATTTTCATAAGCATCTGGACCGCATGCTATTCCTCATGCAGTCTCGAGGTCACTGGGAATGGTGGCTTTCTGTGACAGGTGTTGGCGAAGAGAGGGGTACTTATTTGTGCATTTTTAATGTATGACATTATGATGTCATTATAACGAGGCTGTCATGTGCTGTGGCCCTATAATTAAGTTGGATTCTCAAAAGAAATGGCCTCGTGAATTTCTTTGCTTTTAAAATGTGGTGAAACCCTCCCCAGTAGGAAATTCTCATTTCTTCAGTGTGTCATCAAAGTCAAATGCTCATCAATGAAGGTTAGGCAGCTTTAAGTAAAAAGAAGTACTTGCTCCAGTTAAACCATAGATTCTATCACTGGTGGTCCCTTTGCTTTGAACATATATTTTATGCTTGGAAGATGCCCTCTCCATCTTGTGCTAAAAAAAACTCTTTTACTACACGGTGGAGAACACAGATTTCAGCTGTAACACTCCTGTTTCCTGGCCATTGCTAGACACAAAAACCAGATTTGATTTACACCTCTTTCCCCAGATTAGTATTTACCTCCCTGCACTTTGGTGGTGGTGGGAGGAGGGCAAATGCCAGCCTTCTGAGTGTCAGAGTTTCCAGTCAACCAGGTGGCAAGAAGACTGGTGCAAGAACCCAAGTCTGGAACCGAAGAAACAAAACAAGGTGATGAGTGAGAGGGCGCCAGCAGAGTGAGGTGAGGCATGTGCAGAGTCAGTCAGAACCACCACCCTTAGCATTGGAAGGTGGTGACAGGTGGAATCATCCTGTCTAGTCCTTGTCTTGGCCACATTAGTAACTTCCTCCACTGGGCAAACTCTTACCATCCTTCCCTATCAGCTCAGGTGCTGGTTCTTGGGTCAGACTTACTGGGTTCTCCATTTCCTGTGCCCTGACAACTTTTTGCTCATATCTCTGAAAAGCATTTATCATATGGACCTGGCTGTTAGCTTGTCTGTCTCCATTTTTGGACTTTATGTGAGGACAAGGGTTGTCACCAGTCAATGTATTCACAATTCTGACTATAAATAACCTGAATCAGTAGTATATTATTATAATAAATGTGTTTTAGTCCTCACCTACTGCCAAGATGATACAGTTGAATTATTAAAAGTTTAAAACTGTTGTCGACAGGGATGCCTTGGGTGTCTCAGCGTTTGTGAGTCTGCCTTTGGCTCAGGGTGTGATCCCGGGATTGGGGATTAAGGCTCACATTGGGCTTCTTGTGCATGGCCTGTTTCTGTGTCTCTGCCTCTCTCTGTGTGTCTCTCATGTTTATTATAAATAAAGTTTATATAAAAAAAGAATGTTTTTTTAAAAAAACCTCTTGTCCACAGCTAATGAGTAATGATGTCATATATGTTATGTACCAGGTGATGCATTTATCCCAAAGCTAGATATTCTTTATTCCATACCAAAGTCCTTCAATACTTCAGGACACTGGCTAAATGAGCTATTAATATTACCTCCAAAATCTTGGTTAAAAATCAGCTAAACAGAGAATGAATGAGTAGACATCAAGCCGTGGAGCCAAGGTCTAGTCAAGAAACTTGCTCTTGCGGCTTCACCATTTATGTGGGGTTCCTCCTCCCCAGTGCTGTTTATGGGAGAGGGTGGAGTCCTGAAAAGCTTCTCCAGCCTAATGCAGCAAAGGCAGCCCTTGGCTCACTGAGTCTTGGAAAGACAGTGAACACCCCACTGCTGCTGAAAGAGTAGAAACTTCCAGATGCCATAATGCTCTTCTGAATACGTGGGTCAAGAGGATGGATGCCAGAGTGAGGACTATTTCCTGGGCAGTTGTGTGACTATCTGTGGGATCTCTTGCCTAATAGGGCTGCTGGGGAAGCAGAGATCTCTCCCTCAGAACATCATAGTACTTGCAGAGGGTTCTGAGCTCCCTATGTATGACTCTTGACGACCAGCCCCAGATAGTTCACTATCAGGTATGGTTCCCAGATGAGGATGTTTTAGTGGAAAATTTAGGTGTTAGAGTGATGGCTTGATCAATTGTGCTCAAATTTCCTGAGGTCCATGGCCACTTTTTTCTTTCCTGTAGAGTCTTTTAAATGGGTCCATCTTGTTCCCATTAATTTCCCATCATACCTGGCTCAAGCCCAGTGGAGAAGGCAGGGCTGGTAAACACCAACATGCCAGTCATGCCCCAGACTCACTCTTGATCCCTTTGACAGCACTGTCTTTGCAGTTCCTCTGGAGCAGGAGTGAGGGGAGGTTGAACCCTGAGCCACACCTTATCCTTTCCCTAGCACTCACTGTGGGGAATCATCCTCACAGAGGACTCTGGGCTCATCAGAAAGTGCTAGTCTCCTCTTTCTCCTTTTTTCCTGAGTCTGAATATCTAGCCCTTTGGCCTTCAGTTATAAACTCACCACTGCATGAAATACATTGACATTGAAATCTTCCCATCACATACATGGCTTGTCAACCTCATGCCAACTCGGAGCTGCATGTCTTCCCATGGCTGTCTGTCTCTGCCACTGTTGTCCTCCTCGAATTGTAGGTGCACACGAGGCTGGGCAGGGCTGCTGCCAGGCCCGTTGTGCAATGCTCAGTCAGGCATTCATTATCTCTGGGCACCTGCCTCAAGCTGGGACTGACCACATTTTGTCACGATTATGAAAATGTATGCAAAACACACCTAGCAGGGAGAGCATACCGACAAATGACTCTTCCTCCCAGATTATAGACACATTCTCAACATCCAACATTTCTTTATTTACACTCCATGTTATTCTAAATGAATTGAAGGTGCTGTCTTGGAACACGGACTGCAGCGGTAATGAGGGCGAGCATCCTTTCTGCATAGCTTTTCACAGAGCGGGATGACTAGTTGATGACAAACCTTTTTGTAATTGTGGGTTTTCATCTATTTCCGTCCTGTAGCTCACTCATCATTTTTCTCTTCTTGTTGCTTTCCCGAGGTTTTTATTCTTGTATCTTGAGTCTCCAAAATAACAGCTATGCTAACATCTTTCTGTGCAAGGTGCTCGGTTGAGTGCTTAACAAGCATGATCTCCTTTAAGCCTCAAAATGCCCCTATGATGAGGGGAGTGGGTTCTGTTGTAGCCCTTAAGGGAATGAGACACTGAAAATCAGAGAGATTAATGCTCCTTCCTGGGGTCACACACAGAGAAAGAACAGGATAACAGGACTTTTCCTGTTGAATTTTTGTAACATGGCATATCATTCTGCTGGGAGTTAGCACACGAGCAGGTGAGGGACAATTGGAGGCAGGTGTTAAGGGTGACCTGTTGGGGCCAGAATAACTCAAAACCACCTCAGTCAGGAGTTTTAGGACTCGATGGAGCAGCTGGACAGAACTAATGCCCACCATCTCTAGGAGGGACAACAGCCAACCACAGTGCCAACTTCCTCCCATGGGTGCTCTTCAGGGAAAGCCGTAGACATCTTTAGAGAGAACAGCCTGGTTGGAAATAGCTTCAGGGAGGGATTTTATAAAAGCCACAAACTCAACGACCTGATGAGGGAGGGCTGTGGGCTCGCTGACCGAGGGAGGAGAGAACCACCGCCTTGCTTCTCCAGAACTTTGCTTTAAACGAGCAAAAGAAATTTTGGAGACCTTAATGCCAGCTTTCTGGGCTTTGTTAACATTGTTCATAAGTCAAATATTCTGCCACGGTTTTGGGCTTTAAGTGAAATTGCAAAATGTCCACCGCTTCTCAAAGACCTTAATTAAATTGGACTTCCAAAAGCAATGGCCTTTTGTTGAATATTGCCATTAGAGGAAAAGAATTTCTACAATTTGCTTTTATCCTGTGGGAGAGATGCTAAGGATTCTTCATTGTTGAACAAGTATAATTGAAGAGGCCCAGTTTGAGTTACTGTAACAATGCTACGTAACAGTTGTATTATCTGGTAACAATATGCAATATACATTAACAAGAATGTAATACCCAAGGGTATTAGGCCTCCAAATATCTTTGTTCTAGATATTGGGAGGCAGATTTAGTTATATTCTCTTGGTAAAACGATTTAAATAGCAGAGTGGTTTATTGATCATCGAGGACTTCTGGGTTCATTCACTGATAATGGAGATGAAGCAAATTATTTCTAAAAGTTTCTTGATTTTTTGGGATCATTACAGCTCATCCAGCCTTCCTCACATTTTTGTTTGCTTTGTTTTGAGGGGGAAGGATGTAGACAGCCCATAGTACTGTAATGATGTTATTGCTGTTGAACGATACAATACTTTGGGTCTCAAGGATACGTCATCTGCATATAAAAATCAGGTTTTCAGTAGACAAAATGCATATTTGCCTTCTTGGTTAGCTTGCCAGTCAAAGCAGCAACTATGGTGGATGACCCATCGAGTCACGCTTCGCATTTCCCAGGAACGTCACATTTATGTGACTCACAGGATTTGTACCACAGACAGTGGCAGGGCTAATTCAGTAATGCTGGCGGGAAGATGAGAGGAAAGAGGAGTGGAAGAAAACAGAACTAGGTGGTTTTGTTGATTATAGCTTTCTATTCTCCGTGGAAAATGGGCCCGGCCTCACTCGGTCTTTTGTTTCAAATATATTCATGCCAGCTTCTCTTCTTGAAACGGTGGCTGCCCTCTGCCAACTCTGTGGCTGTGAGTCTTTCCTTGGGAACATGCTGTGGCTTCCCAGTTCCTGTGTTTGTGATATCACAGAGCTTGGCTCAGCAGAACCCTGAATGGTGTCTTTGTCACAGCCTGCGAGGGATTTAAGATGCTAAGAGGACCACATTACTGAAGAATGTCTTGAAAGAGAGGAGAATTAAATGACCAATAAAAAAGGAATCTTCACAAGTTCCTATTGTATCTTTTAAAAAGAAGTACTGATGTATTTGGATCTAGCTCTTCCAGGCCTGTGGGCAGTTGCCAGGCTCCCGGGCCACCCCTCCCCTTGCCTGGGAGTCGGGCTGGAGTCTAAGTCCCAATTAATGAATCTGCTTCTAACTTGAGGAAGGAGCAAGTCAACCACAGCTGTGAGTCTCAGGTCACTGGGGATTTCTGTTTCAAACTCAGCCAGTATAGAGTCTCTGAAATTATTTGATTTGGGAATGGGATAAAAAATTGATAATATCTGATTTGTAGATTAGCCCTGGAGGGGGAAAATACTAATTTCACATATCATTCATCTTCCTTTTTATCTGGTCTCTTCAAACTGTAATGAAATTAACTGAGGACTGAGTCCAGCTTGAGAAAACCTCAAAGGACCTTGCACATTGAACTGGCAAATTAATCTGTGAACAGCCCACGGTTCAACATTTATTTGGTCAATATTCAGTGAATAATAAAGGCTGAAAGCACAGTTTTTAATTTGTCCACTTATTCATTGAAATATTTTCAATCAAGTCTACACCTTGAGATTTATTTCTCATTTCTAAAATCACGAATTTTCAACCTAACTGCATTTTTTTTTCCCTCTGACTAAAACCTGGACGAAGAAAGTAAATGTATTTACAAGTTAAACTTAGCAGACTGATTTGGAAGGAGAATTAGAGCAGGGCTCAGGAGATAAGAAATATGTTCAGTTCAGTGGAAGAGTTTATCATGGAATGTTCCCAAAGAGTTATGTAATTAATATAATGTGAGATATTATACAATAAATAGAGATATACACTATTAAGCTTATGCAAGAAAATAGGATTTCAGAATCTGAAGATCACCACAAATTTTCTGCTTTTTGGGTGTATTATATATTGGGCATAATTGTTGCATATTATGTCACCTCAACATTCTTATGAGGCCAAGGTATGAGGCCATACCTTATGAGGTATTGTCACTTCTTCAATTTGTTCAATAAATGCTAAGGCTGCATACAGGCCCAATAAATAATGCTTCCTGTGTGGAATTAAGGACCACTCTACTGGGTTTGAATCCTGTCTCTATCACTTACTATCTATGTAGACTTGGGAAAATTACTTAAACTCTCTGAACCTCAATTTTTTATCTATATGGTGAGGATGACAATAATAAATAAAGGGTGGGCTAACTGCCAGGTTTAAATGACTTCATATTATGTAAATTGGCTAGCATAACACCTAGAACTTAGTAAGCATGACTTAAAGTTAACTGTTGGCATGGGGAATGCTAAGACCCAGTCCCTACCTCAGTAGCTCACGTTATAGTCAGGGAGGCAGACGTGGAAACGATTAAAAATAACAGCATCATAAATCTCACAACTGAAGTCTGAACAAGGCACGGTTGGGAAAACTTTGGAAAAAGTGAATGAAGACAGAGGAGAGGAGAAAGCCAGCCTGTGTGCAGAGAAGGCAACAATTCCCATTCCAGTTTTGTATGTTGTTAAGCACAGGGGGTAGTTGTTCAATAATATTTGATAAATAAGCAGTTGACTGAGTGAATGTGAAGGGATAAGTGAATGAATAAATGGCTGAATGGAATCCCATCCAGGCACACACTAGCTCCAGCCAGATTCTGGGAGCATTCCGGTGATCATGGACAAAGAAAACACATTTGCCTTGGACCCATCCTCGGTCAGATGTGTAGAGCTGAAAGAGATACTAGAGATCATTTCAGCAGAGAGTAAGCCCCCAAAATGTCTAAGATCAAAGAATCTATTGTGAGGACCAGATCGTTGCTCTCTGGACTCCATCACGCAGCTTTTCAGTAAATTTCTCTACCACCAGTGCTTCCAATTGGAGAAGGAAGGTGTCTAGGGTTAGCAAGGTTAAAAAAGGAAAGAAAACAAGAAAAAGCAGGGGCGGATGAAGGGCAAGATGTTCTAAAAATCTGAAGCAGAAGGACGCCTGCAAAGAGACTTCCAGAGAGAGGGAGTCTTCGGGAGACCATTTTCTGAAAAAAAAAAAAAAAAAAAAAAAAAAAAAAAAAACCACTAATCATGAGTCATTCATAATGCCCTGCTTTTATGAGTAACGAGCAGATGTATCTTCTGTTCTGTTCTTAGAACTGTATCTTGGGATGACTTACATTCTGGGAAGGATAAAGGAGGCAAACCTGCCTCTCTGACCTTGAGGTTTTCATTCCACTTAGGGATGCCAGTGCCCTGCCCTGATAGCGGAGCCTCTGGGCTCCCTGGGGTATGTTTGGAGGAACCCTTGGAGTTCTGCTGATTTATGAAATGCTTCCAGGGTGGGAGGAGGTGAAAGAGAGGGTCTGGGACACTTGCTCACTCACACAGCAGGGCAAGTTGCACAACAGAACTTCCCTCCAGGCTCTTGGGTATTGTTGCAATTTTTGCTGAAAGTTTTTTTTCCATCTTTTTTTTTTAATTAAAGTATCATCGACACACAATGTTACTGTAATTCCAGATTCTACTGAAAGTTTTTTTTTTGAAAAAAAATTACTTTATTTAAATTCAATTTGCCAAAATATAGCATAACATCCAGTTGTCATCCTATCACATGCCCTCCTTAATGCCCATCACCCAGTTACCCCATCCCCCACCCTCATCCCCTTCTGCAACCCTTTGTTTCCCAGAGTTAGGAGTTTCTAATGGTTTGTCTCCTTCTCTAATTTTTCCCCACTCACTTTCCCCTCCTTCCCTTATGGTCACTTTCACTATTTCTTATATTCTATGAGTGAAACCATATGATATTGTCTTTCTCTATTTGACTTATTTCACTCAGCATAATACCCTCTAGTTCCACCCACATCGAAGCAAATGGTAGGTATTCATCCTTTGTGCTAAAGTTTTCAAGGCAAGAGTCAAGACTGCCCTCTGGAGCGGCGGCTGCTCTTCTCCAGGGGTGGTCTCCTGCCCAGCTCCAACCTCCAAAGCAAGCAGAGGTTTGGAAGGGCTACCCAGCTCACAATGTGCCAACGAGAACATTCTAAGTCAGACCAGATGGATGTGGCTTTCACCTCATATATATCATTAAAATCATGAAAGAGAAAAGACATCTTAACATTAAAAAAGGAAAGAAGGTTAATTAGAGAAAATAAGATGAAATTATGAATCTATTTGGCTTTTCAAAAAAAAAAAAAAGCAACCAAAACTCTACACTGTCATTTATTTCTGATCTCACCACAAACCAATAAAAATTTTGGCAAGGATCAGTAGTGGTTCCCCAAACAGTTTTTGTGTCTGGAATCAGGACCCAAAATTTAGATGCAAGAAGGATCTTGTGTTTCCTCAGCCTGTCAATGGTCACTATTCACAGCCAACAGCAACTATTCAGGCCCCAAGGACTCTGTTATCCCCCCCCCCCCCCCACGGACAAATGAGCCTCTCTTCCTCCTTCGCCCATTTCCCTGGAAACACTTCTGTGTGTTCACGTTACCGCTGAATCTTGGAAGCAGCTCGCCCTCTCCTGCTGGCATGTTTGCTGGCCCTGGGTCCCAGCCGAGGCGGTCCAAGGCATGGTGGGGGTCTGTCACAGCTCCCAGGACCCTCATCTGCAAATGCTAAGCCAGCGCTGAATCTAGAGCTTCTTCCCACAGTAGCTCCCAAATGCACAGTTGGCACAAGATTCACACCAGCCAGCGCCACTGCCTTTCCTCAGCAGGTTTGTGGCTGTGGGATTTGGGTTGCCATCTGCACGTGGCTTTGGAGTGTGACATGTGCCTATATTCAGATGTGGGCAGACGCTCTGTGGTCTCCTTCTGACAGCCACGAAACTATGAAACGAAACCCCCTCTTTGTCTTGCTCACAGGGAAACCTTTTTTTCTTAATTCTTTGTGATTTGTTTTAATTGTATCTTCAAATTTTTCCTTAGTTCCCTGATTTGGGATATTCTGGCCTTGGGACAAAGTGCTGTTGACTACGTTGAGTCATTATCTATGGAGGCCAAGATCCCTGAAGGTCGCCTCCCCTTGCAGGATGATTCGGGTCTGTGTGCGGCCCTCGCTTGCACAGGTACTGCATGAGGTGACCATGCCCGGAGGAATGTCCCTGCGGGCGGCCTTGACTGGTGATGCTGTTCTGTGCTCTTTAGCTTCAATGATACACTTAGGCGCTCCTTTGTGTTTTGAAGAGCCTATTGGAGAACATTCTTGAAATGTGTAAATGTCATCACTGAAATATGCTTATTTTTCAGCCTTTGATTCTTTGAGGCAGGCAGAGTGAAGAAGTCACCAATGACTAAGTGGATCAAGAAATGTCTGCGAGTTTCTTGCATGATGTTGGGGCCTCTACATGTGATGGATGGATGCTCCCATGGTCCCCCTTGCCTGGGCAAATGACAGTTGGTATGAAAAATATTGTCCCAGCCATGGCAATGGCCATCCCTTTCCTTGGCCTCCACCAAGCTTGGCTTGTGTGGAGAAGAAGGCAAATACAGTTGGCCATATGGAGAATGGCAGAAACTCTGTCCTTATGGCTATGTCTGGGCTCCTGAAAACAGAACCATGTCTTCTACTTGTGTGATGTATCTCAAGGCATTTACTTATTTATTCTACTTTACACAAGAAGCATTTCCTAAGAGCTTACCAATTGTTGAGTCCTGGAGACACAAAGAAAAAGGATAGCAAACTTCACATCTAGTAAAAAGACAAGAACACAGATGACACAATCTTGTAACTACCTAATAGGAATGAGCATGGAGGGCACCCATAGAGCATAAAAGAGAGGGTTCAATGAGGTTTGAATGACCCACATAAAGTAGGCAGGGGGAGTGTGTGTGTGTGTGTGTGTGTGTGTGTGTGTGTGTGGAGGAGAGGCACAGCTCAAGGAGGGTTGGTGTTCACATTTTTGGGTCTTAGAATTTCTGTCCCTAAAACCTCATTTTGATGTCTTATACTCCAAGAATAGCTTGAAGTTATGGATTTCTAGATTTGGTAAGAACATCAAGCATATCCAGTGTCATGCTTTAGGAATGAAAGCTAAAAGGACATACCACTCTGCATCTGGACGTTTCCTAAGAGAAAACACTACAATGTCCATGACAATCACTGACCTTTCCTCTCAACCATAGGGAGGTTTTAGGGTAGGGCTAGTTCAACAGATTGCCTGACCAAACTTGCCCAATTTTGACTTTCACATATGTTCTCTGAGAGGAAATGGGAACTGGACGATCCTCAGAGCTTTGGCATCAGGTGTACCTACTAATGAAGCAACAATAGGGAGCATTCTCTCCTTCCCTCACGCCCTGATCCCACCCTCCACAATAAAAATGCTTTCCATATGTTCTGGTCTGAAGAATAGTCCAGGTGTTGGCCTCCATGGTATTCTCTGTGTGGAATCTAGTTATCCACGCATCACCTTCCTGCTCTGACACAGATCTAACTTCCCCCTGAACCCAGAGTTCTCCCTGCAACTCTCTCAGATGATGGCTGCCTCCCATGTGATGTAGACTACAGGGCCTGGAGAGGAAGTGGTGTCCTCCTTTCTCTTTCCTGATCACTTCTTGTCTCTTCCATAAAACAAACAAGAAAAACCAAGCAGAGTAGCCCACCAGGGTACCTGAAGGACACGTCATTACATTATGCCAAGTGCTACCTGTCCTTGTTGACATGCATCATCAGCCATCCTCCCTGGCTGAGTTCAGTGCCCACACCTTCCCCCTGCCCCCATCCCTGCCTCTCTCCCTTTCTTCCCCCACACCAGCAATGCATTGTTCATCATCTCTGGTGACTTTCACATCCAGGTAAAATACCATCAAATACACACTGCCCCTCAATCCCCTCACCTCCAATATAATCTCCTCCTCCCACTGCTGCCATCCATTTCTGTCACCGTTTCTTGTACTTATTATTACCAGTAGCCACACTCACTACCAAATCTTTAATTAAAGCATCTCTGACCCAAGCTCTCATCTTTCCAGTTCCCCTACTCGGGTACTTCGATGCCAATATGATTTCATCTAAACTGAACCCCCTCATGCATGTATGCCACCCTTCCCGGCATCCATTCCACTTCCTCTCCTTCACCCACCCAGCCAGTTTAGGTGGGGTGGTCCATCACTGTGGTGACTCCCCAGTACATCCTTGGGGTCCTGGCCCCTCCAACCCTCCACTGCACTCTCTAAGTAAAACCACCATTTTGGTTAGATCCAACTCTGTTAACTCTGTGCCCAGATGAATTGAATGCGGCCTGGGAAAAATATCTCATGATTCAGCTGGTGGTGGGAAGATTATGTCAGTACACATCCCCAGTTCCATTCACTCACCTCTGCTCCCAGATGTCTGCTCTGCACCTGCCCTCTCTCCTCAAGGGTCCGATGCCACCAGCATCTCACTCTCAGCTGAGGACCCTGTTTTTACTGAAAAAAAATGGAAGTGATTTATAGGTAAGTTGCTCATACTTTCATCACAAAGCTGTCCCTTGGTAATTATATGCACAGAGCTGGTTTGGTCAATCTATGCCTACAATCCAACCAGTAATTCAGGCCAAAGTTCTAGAAGCTATCACAGTTCACCTCTTTCTCTCACAGTCCATATTCTTCCCAGAGATTCAGATTGGCTAATCATTCATGATTCTACCTTCAAAATAAACTTTGACATCCATCTATCCCCATCTTCTACACTGTGCCCAATCCAAGTATCCTCGTGTCTCATGGAACCATTGTCATCCACTGAATTGGTCAGAATTTGATCTACCCACTATACACCCAGGGGAAGTGGGAGCTCATGCTTTCACACAGAATTCCAGAAGCAGGCATCCTCTGGCTTCTTGCTCTGCCATCCTAGAGGTACCCTGTGGTCCAAGCCACATGCCTCATTCCCACCTGCCATCAGAGTCACATCGCTGACCACACCCAGCAAGAACCAAGAAGGATGTAGGATGTATACCACATGCTTGTCTCCATGTCCAGCAAATTCATGACAGCTTCTGTTTACACATCACCAGCAACTCCCACCTGAGAGAGGACAGGTGAACATAGTTGCCAAGGTGGTCACACTGTTGCCCAGAAGCAATGCTGAATTCTTTTATTAAGTATGTAAAGGGGAAGAGGTGTGAGTAGGTATTAACAGTGCTTGACATGCTTTGTATTTATCTTGCTGCTTCTACTCATGCACTTACCAATTCATGCTCCATACAGCAGCCAGTGTGATATCTTAAATCACAAATGAGAACACATTAGTCCCCTACTTAAATTACAAAGTCGATTTCCAACACTCTTAAATAAAATCAAAGGTCCTCAGTGTGTCCTTTGTGGTGTTTTATGCTCTGGGCTTTCTTCATTCACTCCTTCTTAGCCATCATGTTTCTAAGACATAGTAAACCCATGTATACACCTGGTATCCATCCTTGCTGATTTTTCTCCCACACGTTTTCGCATTTTCCTTTCCTTCCTTTCCTTTCCTTCTTCAGCTATGTTGCTGTTAATCTCTTAGTTCCTCGAAGAGGATGACCGCACTCGTACCATCCAGAAATCCCCACTCTTGCCTCCATCTTTCCTTGACCCTGCTGGGCATAAGTGTCCCCCTGTTGTCTGAAGTTGTACATTTCTCTTTGTTTACTTATTCTTATCTGTCATTTGCATTTACTCATTGGCTCCATAAAGATCCCATCTGTCTCATTCACCATCATGATCCCAATTCCTACAACAGTGACAGAGCATAGTAGGATCTAGAAAAAAAATGTTGAATGAAAGAATTAATTAATTCTAATATGAGGTGTTGGTTTTGTTTTATTTGTAAAATCTAAAAAGTATGTTAAAATATCTCTGTAATTTAGGAAAATCTTCAAAGATGTCTTTGTTAATGCCTTCATTTTACATATTTTATTTATTAAATTATATTATAGCATTATACAATGTTATGCATTTGGCAATTGAAAATGTGCCAAACTTCAGCTCAGTTAATGTCTTTCCTTGCAGAAGTGAGGTTTACAGTACTAATAAGTAGGAGGTTACCCATGAGTTTACTTGTACATATTGGTTTTCTAGAAGGCATCAGAAACAACATAACTAGTAATCTGAAGTTTACTATTGTTGAATGCATATTGACTGAACATTTGAACACATTATGCATTTTCATTTTGAATTTTTTTTTTAAGATTTTATTTATTTATGAGAGACAGAGAGAGAGAGGCAGAGACACAGGCAGAGGGAGAAGCAGGCTCCATGCACCGGGAGCCAGACGTGGGATTCGATCCCGGGTCTCCAGGATCACGCCCTGGGCCAAAGGCAGGCGCTAAACCGCTGCGCCACCCAGGGATCCCTGCATTTTCATTTTGAATTGTGCATGCCACTTTGTGTAGATGTCTAGCTAACTTCCATACGTGATACTTAACTATGCATTTAACATTTGTAAAAAACACTTCTTCAACTTTAAAAACAATTTAAATAAATCATGTTATTTAATGCAAGTCATTAAAAGATAATTCAGTGGCGTATGTAATTGGGGAGGTCAAGCAAAATATAACACAAGCAAAAAAAAAAATTCTTCAACAAGAGGTATGCTCTTAAATTCCTTAGATTACTGAAATCTAACAAATTGGATAGCCTGCAAGAATCCAAAAATGAATCCCCAGTCTGAGTCCTAGTAAGTTTATGTAAAATCATTGACCCTGATCCAAGGATAGACCTCTTTAACACAATCAATACAGGTGCAATCAGATAAGAACATTCTACTGTTTTATTAAAGTGCATCTAATTCAAAACTCAATAACCCTCACACATCCTTAATCAGAGAAGACATCCTGGGAGGTATTTACATGAGTGATCTTAAAGCTCTGGCTTCTGGCTTGTTAGCAAGACTTTCTACAAATAGATCTTTCAGGATCCTGTCTATTCTCTCTCTAGAATTTTTTTTTCACCTACTGTGCTATTTATGACTATTGTAAATATGTTGAAGTTTTCCTCCAGTCTCCCCCTAAAATGGAAAAGAATTCTCTGGGGTGGACACTGAAAAGCTGGTTTCTATTCCCGGGGAGCATGAGAGGCCCAGGGGAGGGAGTGCAGGCATGTGTCTGGAGCTGCTAATAACTCCCCCCACCCCCAACTCCCGTCCTTCCAACAACAGTGTCTTGGGAGAATTCGGGGAATTATGTAGCCCAGACACAATTGTCTTGCTTCCAGAAATAATTTGAATCAAAACAATACGTTCGAACAAGGCAGAATGACCCGTAAGCACAGGCTGTGGTGGCACTATTCATTTTGAGGGGGCCCGATCCTTGGGGTGATCTGCAGCACATCCTACTGCAATGTGTGAGGGATTGTAATTTGGGACAGTTAAGCGGAGTTTAGCTTATCTTCATTACATTAACTCAAAGTCTATTGAAAATGGAGGTCTAATCTTTCAGGGTAACATTTTTTACCAAAATACCTTGGTCCATAATTCGCTAATTCCTGACAGCAGCCACCTGCACTGGAGAGGGATGGAGAGAGGTTCAAATCCGACAGGGTGAGAGTGCATCCGTCCCCATTCCAGGAGCCCACACCCTGTCTGGGTGGACACTGTAGTCAGCAGCTCTCCCTTTGCACATAAGGGGCCTTGCATTCTTGTTTCAATGCCTCCACTGAGAGATTCCTTTGACCTTTTCCAGGGCAAAGACAAGGAATGTCAACGTTTCCTCCCAAAGCACAGAGATCTCCTTTTTGTCAGTTTGTTTACTTGTTTGCTTCTCTTTGAACACTCTGGGCTCTGTATGCATGCAGGTGGGCAATCCCGTGGGAACACAGCATTTGATCAGAATTGTGCAAAGTGCTTGAGACTTTGTTTTCCCCATGTCCACACAGTTTTATTCCACACCTTCTTTTCCTGGGTTTTTATTTAAGCACCCCACCTCCCCAAGATGCTTACAGTATGCACCAGGATAGCTCCTAAATTTTCATTAAGTTAGAAGTGTGGTTGAAGAGCTAGTGGAGAATTGTCAATTCACTAGAATTAACCAATCATTTGGATCATATATTTATATATTTATATATTTAGAGAGAGCCACCTGTCACTGGAATGTGCTAGAGGTTGTCCTAGACTGAAGGAAAAACTTGCTCCTCAGATGAAGAGTTCAGTAGCAGATGAGAAGAAATTTCACAAAAACAAGATTTTACTTTGCAGAAGAAGAACAAAAGAAAGAGCATTATGTCATATAGGTGCCTTGCACAACCCCAGGAGGACACTGCTCATATGTATTCCAATGTGAAACAGCTATGAAAACAGCACCCACTGGAGTTGCACAGTGAACAACTTAGGCGACTATATGTGGTAATCCAGAGACGAATAAAGATTCTTCTAGAGGTACAATGGAGAGGAGCTCACATGGCAGGGAGGAAATGGTAGAATGAATAGGAATTGACCAGGTGAAAAAGAGGGAGGGAGAGCTTCCAGACAGAGCCAGGAACATATAGGAGGGAAGAACTCAACACCAATGGAGAAGCATTGCGAGATTTGGGCCCCTGTAGAAGAAGTTGCCTTCCCCAGTCCTCTTAAGACGTAGCCACACAGTATTACAATATTATACTGGTATCCCATTCCAAAAGTGTCAGGGGGAGATGAAGTACTCCATCAAGATGAAGACAGTATATCCACCAGGTCCACCAGGTCATGCCTTCAGGAGGACCCACTGTGATAAGGCATTTGGGGCAGAACAGGGGCCCTCCAGGGTGTGCTGAAGTAGACCACACACACACACACACACACACACACACACACACACCCCAGGGGGACCCTTCTCCGGCCACGGCCGCAGTGTGTACTTCTCACGTGGCTCCCCCTGCCAACCCCCACCTCCATTCATTACACAAATGACTAACAATCCCTGCATGTGGTGGTCTGTGCAAAGACCAAGAAGGTGGGTCACATCGCACATCAGATTTTTTTGGGGAAGTGGTGAAGGCTGGATGGGAGTCACCCCAATGGGGGCCCTGGAGCACAGGTCCGGGCAGAAGGGAGGAGCTCAAGGAAAGTTAGTCTTTAGCCCTGATTCCTTGATCGGGAATGGAGGGGAAGGGCAGTGGCCACGGGAGCGCCCTCTTCAAGCTTCTGGGCAGGGAAATGGGGAAATGAGGACGTCACAGTGGAGTCGGGAAGATTTACAGAACAGGTTGGGGATATGCCGGTCTCATGAGTGCAGATTTGGACATTTGGATTTGGAGATGAATGTGGGATTTCTTAGTGTCACTAGGATGAGAGCAGCATCTGCATTCAGAAATAGCAGTAATAATACTTCTCTCTCTTTTTAAAAGACTTTTATTTATCCATGAAAGACACACACACACAGAGAAGCAGAGACACAGGCAGAGGGAGAAGCAGGCTCCCTGCTGGGAGCCAGATGCGGGACTTGATCCCGGGACCCCAGGACCCCAGGATCACCACCTGAGCGATCACTCAACCACTGAGCCACCCAGGTGCCCCGATTCTAATGCTTTTCAAGGGGCTGAGACTTAAACAGGAGTATTTGTTAACACCGTGCATATATAGATCAACGCCTTTAATCCTCACAATAACTGACACATGCTGAGGTATTGTTATTCTTATTTTACAGAAGAGGAAACTAAGGCAGGGATTTTACATAACGTGTCTACCGTCCCGTGGCTGAAAATGGTAGAGCATCTAGTACCAGAACATCTACTATTAATCATGACATTATAATGGAGGTTGAATTTATGGGAGAAAAAGGGATTTCTGAGAGAAAGGAAGAGGAAAAAAAGCAAGAGGGAGAGGATGGAGCTTTGCAGAATGTCCATATTCATGGTTTCTTGTGAGGCTTTGAAGGAAATGGATTCGCATCCAGGGCAGTGGGAAGAAGGGGAAGGGCCTGGAGCTAATGGGACCTGGGATGGGTGTGGATAAAGGGGGTGGGGTTTGGAAAAGGGGGGAGCCCCTGGGGGAGGAGGCGGGGTTTGGGGAGGAGGGAGAGGCGCGGGGCAGTCCTGGCGGGAAAGAGTGTAGGTGTGTCTTTCTTGGCCTGACGTCCAGTCTTCTTCTTTTTTTTTTTAATAATTTTTAAAATTTATTTATGATAACCACACACACACACACAGAGAGAGAGAGAGAGAGAGAGAGAGGCAGAGACACAGGCAGAGGGAGAAGCAGGCTCCATGCACCGGGAGCCCGATGTGGGATTTGATCCCAGGTCTCCAGGATCGCGCCCTGGGCCAAAGGCAGGCGCCAAACCGCTGCGCCACCCAGGGATCCCTGATGTCCAGTCTTCTTATGCTCTTTCCCGATGCCTCCTGTGATTAAGGATCAGAAATGAGCCGACACTGGCTGCATTTGCTGCCCCACAGGGTCCTGCCACCTGCACTCAGAGCGCCCACCTGCACCTGTTCAGACGGTGCACCTGCTCAGGGTGCACTGGGGAATCAGCTGCGTTGGGACCGGAGAGCAGTGAGAGCCACAACGCCACACAGCCAGGTTTCTCCCAGCCCCAACATGAATTTGCTGTGCTTTTTCCATTCATTACTGTATATTCACAGGTGACGTGCATGTTTCCATGGGGTGGAAAGTGGAAAAGACTTGATTCATTCTCAGGGCATTTGGAATCAAGTTGGGGAGTTTGGAATATTTGACTGCTAATGAACCATAGAAATATCCTTGAAATATTTCTCCACACTGCTAATCAGGCTGAGGCGGACAAAACTATTACATGTGAAGATGTTTAAATTGTCTCTGTAAATGAAGATAAACACACCCAGAATTCACAGGAGAGAGATATAGCACAGGGCATTAAATGCCCAGAAATGCCAAGGACATAATAATTTTAGATTAAAGAATCTAGTGTCCAGCAGGGTGAGGTTGGAATGTCCTCTGTAGGAGCCGATGGGCGTGGGCCCACTCCCCCCTCTGCTCCACCAGAGTTTGTATTGAGTAAAACTTTAATACCAGGCAGTGTCTCTTATAATTCATCGGAGGCTTTTTAAAAGTTGCAATTGCTTTTCTAGAGCTAATAAAAATAGGTTTATGACAATTGTGGCAAAAGTGACTTAAGAATTCTTGTCTAATGAGCAAGTTTCCCTTCTCTACAGGGAATGATTCCCGAATTTCTTTAGTCTTGCAGACATGGGTGAGCCTGGGTGGAGACCAAAACCTGTTTGAAGAGCATATTGTCAGTGGGCTGACAGGGTTTACCTAGGGAAATGAGAAAGCACAGGTGCACAGATTTTGCTTTGTCCTTGGGGGGAATGAAAATCTATTTTTAATCAGTGCTATAGCATAGAAGAAGTAAGGCATGTCTGCTTGCTATGAGCAGCGGCAGCTGGCTGAAGGCTGGATCTAAAAAAGAAAATCAAACCCTCAGCTGAAAAAAAAAAACCCTAGACAAAATAATGGTAGTCAACAATTTTGGTAATGTCTACACCCAATGTGGGGCTCGAACTCAGAACGCTGAGATCAAGAGTCACATGCTCTTCTGAAGGAGCCAGCCAGGCACCTCTGTAGTAGCTGACATTTACTGAGCATTTGCAGGCCTAGTACTGAATGCTTCCCTGGAATGATTTCCTTTCTCCTACACCAACCCTCTGAAGGTTCTATAATTATCCATGAGGTAACTAAGGATCAGAATGTTAAACAACCCCTCCTCAGTTCTCAAGACTGTGGTAGACTATTTGAGCACCTGTTCTGGCTTCTCGGTGTGTACACTCTACTGCTCTGCCCACCGCCACCCTGTCTGGCTGCCAGCATTGTAGAGCGTCACACAACCTTTCTGTTTACCAGACAGAACCACAGACTGTCAACTCCATGCGTCAGACCCTGTGTTGATTGATCCCCTCTGATTCCAGCTTTTCCAGCTAAGAGCCTGTCCCATAATCAATAATCAATATTGGTTGAATGAATGAATGAGTAAATGAAAGAAATGAGCCTTAGTGAATCTTCTAATGAGTCAGCCTGGGAATAAAAAAAAAAAGGCTGGTGGAAGTGTCTGGGGTTTGGGGAAGTAGACATCTCTGTTTCCAAAAGATACTGTGTTTCAGTAAAGGATTTGATTGCCTGTATAGCTGATTGAAGCTGGTATCTGTGAAGTAGTCACTTCATGATGAGAGACCTTTCTTCTCCAGGGTCACCTTCATTGTGGGGACACACTGAATTCCTAGCAGCATTTTCATCGCAAGTGGGAAAAGACAGACAAATTAAGCAGAGATCAGTAGTGTGAATGCTTGTTACAAGGCCAAAGGAAGTATTAAGTCAGGGACTGTACCGGTAATAGACAAATTAAGTAGAAAAAAATCACACACTAGATACTCGATAATGTTTTGTTTAAAAATGTTTGTTGAATTGTATTTGACATGCCTTATTGAAATCGCCTTGTTTTTTAGTTTAAGCTCCACAGTTTGGGGTGTTCTTATTGCCTATTTATGAGTGCTGGTAAAACCAAAGCAGGTCTGAATTATTTCATTATCTTGTAGTTCCCACCCATAAATTATCCTCTCCTACTTTGAAGTCCCTGAATGTGAAACTCCAGTTTCTAACTCATTATGGTGGTGGTGATGTGCTGTTAGCTGAGGCGAGTGGCTTTCTTTCCTCATAGAAGGACACCCCCATTTTTGGAGAGGTCAACCACCTGTACTTAAGAGCAGACATTTTGATAGCAAGTGTCTCATTAAAATCCTGCACATTTGCACATGAAGCACTGTGCTGCTTTCTAGGGAGGAAGTGTGGGCAGACCCTCATTGCGTGGTTTTCCCTTGTGTGTGTGATGGAGCCCAGCCTACACCTGGAGATGACCTTGGCTTAGACACGTCACTGCTCCACCTCCCTTGCCTCAGGGGCAGAGTGGAGGCAAGGTATGGAGCTGTCTGGCAAATGGGGCTGCTGACTGCTGCAGAAAGGAGGGGCATGCCTGGCTTCAGGGAAGAAGCAAGAAGTCCACATCCTTCTCATTTTGACACTAGAGTGGCTGGCCCATGTCAGGAGATGATACCAGGGTACAGAGGTAGCTCCCTTCCTTTTCTCGAAATTGAGGAAACACTCATTATAACTCATTATCAAGTGGCTGTTATACTTAAGCACCAGGCAGGACCATATGGGCAACAGGAGGGAAAAATAGGCACAGTACCGAAAAGAAGCAAATTTTTTTTTTTCCAAGTGTATGAGGACCTTCATTTGTACCTGACAGCTAACTATAGAAATACTTGCTAGACCAGCAAGTGCAGTGAGTGCGTGTTTAAGCGATGCACAGTCACTGAACGTGTGCTCGTGGTCCAAGAGGAGCATGCATTTGGTCCGGATGGAACCATGTAAGATTTGCTTTGTGTACTTTCTATGAGGACAATCGCAAAGCAGATTTATAAAATCATAACTTAGAGAGAATTTTCTTTTATTAGAGTACTGTGAATCAAACATAAAAGTCATGTCTTCTAATATCATTATATTCTAGTGCTTTATGATATGTTAGTAAGATCAGACTATAAGAATTTCCTGTTCCAAAGTGCTCAGGGTAATAATATTTAGGGAAGTAAATGAACTGAACATTTGTTCAGTGTGTTATTGGTATCAAGTATTATCCTCCGTTCTTTACGTACTTTACCCTACCTAATCCTCAAAGCTGTATTGTAGTCAGAGTTGTTTGTCTATTTTTTCAGACCTGGGAGGAGGAGGTACAATTACTTCTCCAAGGTCATATTTACTAAACTAACTTTAAAACTATGTCCTTCCTCTGTAACTTTAAAACTTATATACTTATGTCAAATATATCAATATTTATTCAGGAAATAAGGACAGAGATTAGGATTCATTAAGCAAGAGTCCTCTTACAAGTTGAGTTTTTATTCCTTTTACCATCTTCTTTTAAACGTTTTCTTATATATTCGACTCAAGAAATATTTTTTAAGTATCTACCGTTTGCCCACAACTTCAATTTTCTTGCCTCCCTAATATTTCAAGTTATAGATTTTTCCGGATCTACCTACCTCAGTTTTACCCACCAAAACTTGTCCTTTTCCTTCTTCACAATGGGAGTTAAAATTCACCACCTTTATGAAGGCTTCCCAGATTAATTCTATTGTTGAATTTACATATATAATACATAATAAATATATGATGCAGAGTAGTTAAAATTGTTGGCTAAGGTTCGCATCGGGGCTATTTTTGTGTTGTGTTTAGTAGTTTTACGTGTCCACTAGATCACGAGGTGGAATATTCATGTTCATTTCTGTATCCTTAATGTCCAGCTGAGGGCCTGACAAGAGGCAGACTTGCTCAGCGCATGTATGTATTTAAATGCCATGAGGCAGTGTGGACATCAAGTTGGGTTATGTCATCATCTTTGTCAGTTTTGGTAGCATCTTCTGCATGGCATTCAAACTTCTTTCTCAAATTCTATTCTACTATTTTTGTTTTACTAATTTTGAGATCAATTACCCCATCTCCACAATAGATTTTTGTTCAATATTGTACTATCTACAGCATTGGGCTTCACCCATGTAAGGGGTGAAGGCAGTGGTTAGTGGGGTTTAGCTTGTTCTTAAAAAGAATCATTAATGGGCAGCCTGGGTGGCTCCGTGGTTTAGCACCACCTTCACCCAGGGCCTGATCCTGGAGACCCGGGATTGAGTCCCATGTCGGCCTCCCTGTGTGGAGCCTGCTTCTCCCTCTGCCTGTGTGTCTCTGCCTCTCTCTCTCTCTGTCTCTCTCTGTCTCTCATGAATAAATAAATAAAATCTTAAAAAAAAGAATCCTTAATAAACAGGAATATTTGTTAGGGTAGGAATGTTTTCCAAAATAATCTAGTGTTTATTTTTTTAAAAGATTTTATTTATTTATTCATAGAGACAGAGAGAGAGAGGCAGAGACACAGGCAGAGGGAGAAGCAGGCATCATACAGCGAGCCTGATGTGGGACTCGATCCAGGGTCCCCAGGATCACGCCCCGGGCTGCAGGCGGCGCTAAACCGCTGCGCCACCAGGGCTGCCCTCTAGTGTTTAACCAGGAGGAAAAATGTCTTCCTACATTTCTATTTTCAACATTAGATGACTCTATGGTGTGTTCTCTGTGTGTGCACATGTTCGTGCATGTGTGTGTGAATCCGAGCGCACGTGTGTATGTGTTTGAGCATGTGCGTGGGCATATGTTTAACCTGTGTTGTATTGGACCCCTTCTGATGTCTTCTGTGGTCACCACATCTAGGTTAAATTCTGCCTCTGTTTCTCTTTCAATATCTTAATTACTCACAGGATGAAGGAAAATGGCAAATTACTTTAATAGCCTTGCAGACATTACTGTTTAGTATAGTGAATGAATGAATAAATGAATGAATGAATGAATGAAAATGAATGCTTATATTTTGAGATGTATGAGAATGTATGGGAATAAATGCTTATTTGGCACCAAAGTTAAAAGCATTGCAAATCTTTCCCTTGTTTCCTATGCATAATTACTGGTTTCTTTTAATAAACTAGTGATCATATCATATTCTACAGCCAAATAGGGACTTCTAAAAGATTTTCACACTCATTGGTTATTAAAGTTTCCAAAGATCTAAATACTGGTAACATCCTGAGCCTGTGATTTTCAACAACAAGGCTTTAAATTCTTCTGACATTTAACGGAATTTTCTGTGGTGTTAGAACAGTGTTCTACACAAAATGCATTATAGAACATTTGATTTTTCTGTGAGAAAAAAAGTAGCAACAATGAACTCTTGAGAAAGAAAACTCAGTTCAATTGGATTTTAAATATGCGTGTTAAAAATAGATTGTGTGTGCGTGTGACGTCGGATGGTACTTAATCAACGTAATTGTATTTCAAGCAAAGCATGCCCTTTCCGTATTGTGCTCGGCATTCTCTACATCAGCCAGGATGTGTCCTGCTCAGAGAATGTGGCAGCTTCTGAACTGCTGTGCTCGAACCTCTTTTATACCATTTGGAGTGAAAGGTCATGCCATGTGTCATTAGAAAGAATATGTTCTACAGGTTGTCAATAAAACCTGTGATATGATTTATTACTTGGAGTCAAGTGTTAATCAGATGGCAGCTGCCTTTGAATGGATAATCTTACTCTTTTCTTAATGCTGACAGCTAAAAATGGAGAGATTGGTCAAAATAAAGGAAGCCCCTTAGGCTTAAATGGAAATCTGAGGTTTACTAATTGCTTCACATTTATCTATCATCTATCTATCTATCTATCTATCTATCTATCTATCTATCTATCTATCATCTATCTCTCTATCATCTATTTATCTATCCATCCATCTATTCTTTGTATCTATGTATCTATCTATCTATTATTTTACTTACTTGCTTCCTTAGAATTTGGTTGTCTAGCTGTCAAAAAGGGGGGAAAAATAAGATTTCTTCCAGAATGGGAACCAATCTGCTCTTCTATCCTTCAGGCTAATTTCAAACTCAATTATGGTAGTCGGATCCAGGCTCTCGCATTTGTGGAACTGACCCCAGAAGAAGGAGCCTTAGCTTATTCACCTATGTGATGGGATAAAAATATATTCTCACTGGGGTGTTTGAGGAGATAAAGTGAGATTACATGTTATTTGAAAGTCTATAAATCACCAAATGCTAATTAAAATAGGGATAATAGTTAAAAGTGCTAGACGGACCTGACTATACAAATTCAGAAGGGTGGGTGTAGTACTCCACTAAGCTGTGAGAAATTCTTGGGAATTCCCAAATAGCACCTCCTAGAAGTTCACCACTATAGTTGCTGCTTTGTGTGAAAAAAAAAAATTACCTTGTTTTCACTACAGGTTCCTAAATACTTAATTTTAGAAAAGACACACCTCACTTTGGGTGTTTATGAGTACATTCAGCTTCCTCGAATATTTAAATGAAACAATTCCTGGAGTCCATCTCATCTACTGTGATGCTGACTTTCTTCCCTTTGGTGTTCTCCTTCTCTCCATCCTTTCCCTCCTCCCTTCTTCTCTCTTCCCCTTTTCAGGTACTCGGTGTCAGAACTGAGTAGCTAATGCCCAGAGCAGAGAAAACCAGAAAGCTGACTCAGTTTTCTTCACTTAAAATTTCTGCTACCATTGAGATAGAAATGACCTGGCCATCCTTGTGGCCACACTGTCACTATTGGGAGACTGAGCATGCTGTCTTCTAGGTCAGGCAGTGGCTTCTCCATGTGCAGGTTTAACTAGGAGGATGTGGAATGGACAGGATCCACTTGGCTTCTCCGCTGGCCTAAGCACCTATTACTGCAGACCCTTAATGTACTTCTAATTATCTCCCTGAGGCGTGTCCAGATTTCAGGGTGTCCACATGTGGAGGGGTCTCGGTCTCAGCTGAATGGCAAGTAATTGACTACATCCCACCTGTAGGGTGAGTCTTTCTCCTGGACCCACAACTTCTCAAGAGTCCACAGCTCCTCAATCTACCTCCATGGCTACATTTTTCCTTGGGAACGTCTGGTAGTATGTCAGCAGAGATGTTCTGACAAGGTCAGCTTCAAAAGAGGAGTCAGAGGCTCCCAGTAAGTTTATTGTTCCCTTATTAACATAGACCTACATCTTTCCAGCAATCCTGGAAATTATGGGTGCATTAGTCAGGATTCTCCAGAGAAGCAGAACTAATAGGATATCTCGGAGCACCTGGGTAACTGAGTTCATTAAGCATCTGACTCAATCTCAGTTCAGGTTTTGATCTCAGTTCAGGTTTTGATCTCAGGATCGTGAGTTCAAGCCTGCATTGGTTACGCACTGGCAAGGGAGCCTACTTAAATAATAGTTAAAAAGGCGCTAATAGGATCTATCTATCTATCTATCTATCTATCTATCTATCTATCTATGATCTATTTACCTATCTGTCTAAAGCAAGATTTATAATAAAGTATTAGCTCATATCATTATGGAGACTGAGAAGTCTCATGAAGTACCATCTGCAAGCTAGAGACCCAGGAAGGCCGAAGCTGTGGTTTGAACACCTGAAAACCAAGAATTGATGACCCAGATTCCAGGATGAGTTTGAAGATCTGAGAAGCAGGATATAATACATATAGCATACAAAATATGTGTTAATCAACTATTTATGTAATTGATACACCTTCTGGTCAACACTAGGCAATTAGTATTTGAGTTTCTAAACAGTTAAAAGTTATATGCAGATTTTTGACTGCTCAGGAAGTTGGCACCCCTAACCAACATATTGTTCAAGGGTCAAATGTATTTCTATTTACTTGCCAGCAGAACTAAAAGAGATTAGCAGATTTTCTTGCAAACTAATTTTATGATTCTACTTTTCTGAGTACTTAGATGTATAGATTTTTACTAAAAATAAGTATTTTTTCACAATGTTTTCTAATGTATAAGCAAACCTTTGGGAATCTGAATGAGTATGCCATATTTGGTTTTTAGTAGTTGTAAACAGCAAAGTCTTTAAAATTAAATGAAATTTTAGAAATCTAAGATCCAAGAAACTAAGGTCTTAAATAGAATACAATTAGCACTAAGGTCTTAAATAGAATACAATTAGCACAGTGTTAAGTAAAACACCATGAAAAATGATTGGGTTTAGATGCTAGTAAAGAATGAGCTGTTATCAAGGACGGACAATTATTATGGATCCACAGAGAAAATCTTTACCATGATTTATGTCCTGAAGCTTATCATCTTTACTGTTATTTGGGAAGAACAACAGGATGTCTGATACAGTATAATGAGTAATTTTAAGGATACATCTTCACTCATTAAGATGATGAGGAATATTCTAGGCAAGGTAAAATGCACCAAGAGACTAGATTTAAATTTTCTTTAGTACTTCTGTAGTTGAAATGGGGAAAAAGTTGAGGAATGTTTACATTGTATCTTTATATTTTATCTTTATTTAATCTTTGTATTTTATATTTATGTTCATGTAAATATGACTTTGTATTAATTATGTGAAATCAAAATATACTTAGATTATTTGCTATTAAATCTGGGTGAATTCTTGTGTATTTTAGAAAAATGTATTATGTACTCATAATATGCTTCATAGTACTGAGTGGTAAAGAATCGTGACACACAATCTGCCATCCAATAACCCATAGTCTTAAAGTAGGGGAACATGAAGCATGTGGAAATCAGTGTAACACAAAGACACTGGAGCTGGACAGAAGGGAAGGTCATTACCAACTAGAGAAGAGGTAGGGTGGGGGGTTGCCATGAGGAGTTGATGTTTGATCTGAGGTTAGAAGGGTGGCTAGAATGGCACCAGGAAGAAATGGCGGAGGACAGCGTGGGACCATACAGTCAGAACTAAGCCTATAGGTGGGGTGGTCGTTTCGAGAAGGTGACGGGGAAGAAGGCTGGGAAATCCTAGTGTAGAGAAGGCAGGACAGTCCCTGATACTCCACAAGGTAGGTCAGGCTCTACGTTGATGCCCCTTGCAGAACTCTCAAGGAGTCATGCAATGAAATGATATGAACCAAACTCAAAAGTGTTTGGATTATGTAAGAGAAAGAGTAGTAGAGGAGAGAGATGGTTTAGAAAGGTATGACTATACTTCATCTCAAGAGTATGCAAACTTTTTGCTGCAAAGAGTCTGCTAGTGAAGGTTTCACACAGGTCTATGACTCTGCTGCAATTATTCAGCCCAAGGGTTGTAGCACAGAAGTGAACACAGATAATATTGGACAAGTGAGTGTGGCTGATCCAATACAAATGAGATTTAGTCAATGGACTGCAGTTTGCTGATCCCTGTTCTAGAGTATTATGACCTGGCACAAATTTGAATCTCACAAATGCCCTTCAGTTAGGGAGACAGCACTGAATGGTAGAAAAAACTTGGGTTTAGGATCATGCATGTGTGGATTTTAATTCTAGCTCCTATTCTAGTTACCACCTCACAAGAAAATGCTCATATGTGTCAGACAGAGCACCACTCACTCAGCAGGCAGCAGATAGTGTGAGATTCTTTCCCTTTATTCAGTCCCCTTTAAAGTTCACTTCTTTAAAAACAAACAATAAGGCAAATCAATATTTACTTCTTTTTCAGGAACGTACAGTAAGTCCTTGTTTACACAATCAACTTCTTGCATTTGCAATCACATCCAAGTACCTTTGCATTCACATTAGTTCACAGATTTTATTTCTCTTGTGCTCCATTTGAGACATTTAATCCATCCAGCTGATTTTTGTTCATTGTCTTAATAATAGTATCATTGCAGACAAAAACAATCGCAGTAATAGTTAACTCTGTATTACTGTTAACAAGCACTGTGTTAATTTAGCATTATCTTACTAACTACTCACAACTATTGACAATGCGAGTGTTTCTGTTTTCATTTAAGAGATGAGGAAGATGAGGGTAATGGGGCTCGTTCCCCAAGTTAGGCCCCTAGTAATTTATAGAACTACTTACTCTTCAAACTATGTTTTGCTTCTCTGGGATTCTTAAATTGTTCTCTCTTTGAAATCTTATCTCCTTTGCACCCATCCAGATGTGCTCGACTTCTGCTGAAACCTGTTCCTTTTTACAAAATCTTTCTAGAGTTCTCCAGTTACCATTGATCCTTCCCTTCTCCAATATATTGGATCATTTAGAATTACTGTTAAATGAGTCTCTGTGTCTTGCACAAAAGGAGAATTTTGCTTCCTCAAGGTATATGATTAACTCACTCTTTCTTATGCGTATGCCTGATTTTTGATGGACCTATAGGTCCTCGCTCATTCATCAAATACCTACAGAGCATTTGTTAGGTACCATATGATATGAGATTTCTAAAATGCTGTGAACAAGGAGGTACCAGGAGGGAAGAGTAGTTTCAGATGACAGCGAAAATAGGTTTCTTGGAGTATACCCTGAAGGGGTATAAATTCAAGCTAGGAAAAAATAAATCAATTTGTTTAGAGGAAGTAGGGAAAAAGATCCCAGGCTGGGACAAATAAGCTATTTCTTTCAGAGATCCACTCTGATGGCACCAAGGAAGCAACAAGAATTGTCCTCAAAGGCCAGACTTTCCAATAGTCATGCATGTCTAGTCTTTGAAACTGTAGATACTTACTTCTCACTGCTTACACTGAAATAGTGACAAAAACAAGAAAGAATACTCACCATGGTGTGAAGCTGTGCCGTGGCGACTTACTACAAGTCATGAAAATTGTGAGAAGAGATTAAGTACAAGGCTAGGGAAGCAGACCTGTATTTCCAAAGCCCCAGTGGGCGGAAGGAAGGCATCTTCGGTCCCTGCCTGCTTGTGATGAGCACTTTGTAATTATCCAGGCTGTTCTGTGGCTAACACACAAGATGCAAGTTCTTTTCACATGATCAAAAGTGCCACCATTTTAGAGGTTTCCAGGTGTCCACAGATATAGGATGCATTTGGAGCAATCTTTCTGCATAATGTAATCAGGGAGATGGAAGGGGACCTCGCACCATTAGACAACATTCAAGGGTGGCTAAAGACAGTCAAGCTGTTTTGCTGCACATAACTGTTTAGACGTGGGAAAGCCTCGGAAAGCCATGTACGGATTTAATGAATCACAGATTTTACTACCTGTCCGACAGGTTTTTTAAAATAGCACTTGCTTTTCCTTTCATATCAAATGCAAAATAAAATAAGTGGTTTTGAAAATTGTTACTTGAAGAGACAAAGAGAAGAGTGGTGATGTCAGCCTTTAAATTGGTCCAAAGAGATGCTGAAGGCAAATATAGCCCCTCCTGGAAGTGGGAGGGCAGTGATGAGATGACATTTCAGGACAAACGCCACTACGCATAGGATAGAACTCAGATTACAGGGAAGGAACTAGGTGGGCCAGGAACTTTAACTGCCATTTGTTAGGCAGTTGAGCTCTGGACTTTAGCACTGAGGATCTTTTCATGGGGTCCCAGGAGGACATCTTGGCTGACCAAAAGCTAGAGGTAGCGTGAATTCTCTGGAGGCCTCATTTAATCTCCTTGTGTGATGCCGAGAAATCCATAGGCATCGTCAGGGAAACTAAGATATTCACAAGTTTCTATCAGACAGCTGGATTTCAGAGGAAACTAATTGGCATTTCTGCATAATGTCGGGGAGGAGAACAATCACTAGGAATGTGGTGAGTTTGTCAAAGACTCCCAAAATATCAAGCCTTGCAGAAAGCTGAGATTTCATTTTTGGTATTGATTAAAAACTCTACCCAAGGCTTTATGAAAAGGACAGGAAGTTCTGGGGGAGAAGTTCCAGCTTCCATCGAGAAGTGTTTTAGAGTCCATTATTCACATGAACGTGATGATGATAATGATAATCACAGTAGCTGACAAATTTGTGTCTATTCTTGCTTTCCTCAGAATTGGGTGATTGAAACCACAAAACAGGAAGCTAAATTCCTCTCTGGCAGAAATATATCAAATAGATACATCAAATAGAATTGATACAAATTATAAGAAAAAAGAAGGGAAATGCACATTATCTAAGCACTTACTGTGTGCTAAGCCCCGGACAGATGCCCTGCCTATGTGACTATTAATGATCTATTTATTGATTTTTAATAAAGGCATTGTTAGAGAGCAATTACTAATTACAATGGAGTTTCAGATTGAAATGTGCTTTTTTACCTGTGTGGCTACGAGTGAGGAAACTGAATCCAATACATTGTTCTTCTAAGAACTAGGTCAAACTTGACTTGCTTCCTCATGTAGCTGATGGGCGACTGCATGGCCTTCTGGTCTACCTCCCTTGAGGCCACTTTACACAGGACAGGACACAGGCTTTGCAGAGACACAATTTTCAGGAAGAAAACTACTGGTGTTATGGTTCAGAAATGATCACACCCTGAAAATGAATTGCCTTTTGATGAATGTTGGTAGCTTTCGTTCACAAAGAAAAGCCAAGGGGTTTTCTTCAACCATGAACAGATAGAACTATATTTCAGAAATCCACTTTTGGCAAATTATCTCCTTGATCAGCAAGTGATCTTGACATCTTTCATATCATTTTTATACAATCTTTCTGTACAGATAAAGCTGTTTGAGGAATTTAAGATGAAAATCAGGTGAAATCCCAAGCTGAATTTAGTAATGACAATCCAAAGACTGCAATCCCTAGATAACAAGGAAATAATAGGAAAACGGAGGGTATAAAGGACTCCAAGGGGCTTATCTCTTGTGTCCTGAAAAAGACTGTGATCCTTACAAAGATGTAGGAGTCAGATCTCCTAGCAGGACTCATGGGATAGCACAGGAGCTGAGCATGAGCCCCACAGATGTTGGAGGGAGAACCCCTCTGCCTCCTGTCAACACATAGCCATGTTCACCTCACTTTGCAGAGAAAAACTTGTTTTTTAAATGAAACAGATTAGCATCTTTCACCCCAGAAGTACCGACGCCTGAGCTTGGGTCATGTGGAATGGCTCTGGGTGGAGCCAAGAGGGTAACAAAGGCTCCCACCTCCTTGCTGCCCCCTTGTGAGCAGGCTGGCTTCAATGTTGCTGGCAGCTCTGCTGCCCTTGGGAGCCCTGGTGAGTGAGGGAGGTTCTATCAGGAGGCCACGGGGCAGAGAAGGGTAGAGGGAAGCTAGTTTCATTTCCAGAGACACTTTGTCTACCCTTATACACCACAGTCCTGTCAGATGCAAACTTGCCCTTCATCCTGGTTTATTGGCCCATTTTTCATCCTTGGCCTCCTTCATATTAGTCCCCTTGACCAAGGTGTGGGCACGCTGCCTCACTCTTGCCTCCCACCCCCACCTTTTGGCAGCCTGGGCCTTATTTATTGTGTCTCTGTTAATGTGGGCCCAGTTCTAGGTGGACCAATCACCCAGAATCTCAATTTTAAGAGCCTTTTAGCTACGAGGACCACCTGCTTCTGGGGACCTCTGTTTTTTCTTGCCTGTGAATAAGTTATGGTGGGAATAGCTACTCAAAGCAAGATTGAATTCCCTACTTCTCTTTAGAGAAATGATTCTCAAACTTGATTGTGTATTTGAAACATCTTGGGAGCTTTTAAATATACTCAGAATTGGAATATTGCCTTTATGGAGCTTATTTTGTAGTTGGAGAGACAGAGAGTAAATTATCAAAGACAATTTAATATAATCTCAGGCAGTGGTAGGTTATAGGAGGAAAGGAAAAGACAGTTTGGGAGATGCAGAGCTAGTGGGAGGTGCTCAGAAAATGTCTCTCTGAGAAACTGAGCCCCAAATGAGGTGAAGGCACACGTTATACAAGTATGTGAAGCCTTCCAAGGGGGGACCAGTGAGTGTACATGTCCTGGAAAGGAAGGCACCTGGCATGTTCCCAAATGGAATTCCATGGATCAGGAGAAAAGAGTAGGAAATTATGTCAAAGTGGATGCAAGGGGCTGATGCACAGGAAGTCTTATAGATCATAGGGAGGACTTGGATTTGGTTGGTCTGATGGTAGTAGAAAGCCACTGGAAGATTTACAGAATGAAAGAAATATGATTCAATTTATTTTAAAGAGTATCTCTGGACACCATGTGAGGAAAAGTCTATATGAAGCAGGAGTAAAATTGACCCGCTGGGAGGATGTCATATGGCTGTGGGAAAACAGAATAAACCTGATGCTAAAAAGTGTACTGTACATTAGGGCCAACAGTGGCCTGAAATTTCACAATGTAAAATTTTGGAACAAGGAAAGAGGTTTCTTCCTGAACTAAATTCTTGCTTTGATGATACTCTGCATGTCGTGTATCCTCCTAGTGGAATTACAGAACATAGAGTGGTGAGAATCTGATGAGGCAGCAGCAGATTGGCAATAGGGATCACCTCTTTGGGGTGTCAGAGAGAGTTATTTCTGGGTGCTGTCAGGAGAGAGATGCCCAAGCGATCTTGGACAAAATGGTGAACAAAAATATTTGGCATTCCTTTTGAGTTTTATAGTTAAAAGCACTGACATGGTATCTGTAAAACCTGATTGCAGTCTTGGGTGATGTATTTAACCTCACTGCACTTCAGTTGTTTTTCATCCACAAATTAGGAATACTAATAGTGACAAATTGAATGGTGATTGAGAAGGTTTAATAAGAGAATGTGCTTCAAATGTGGAGACTACAGCCTACCACCTAATAGTGTTCAATAAATGACACCGCCATAGTTGCTAACAGACAAACAACAGATAAAATTGGGATCATTTTCTCCTGACTTCGTGTGAGAGGAGTTTTAATAGGAGTTTTAATGAATAGGAGAAATTCATTAAGGTAAATAATCTGACATTATTAGTTACAGAAGGTTTATCTCATTCCATTATGGACAGATATAAGAACCTTAAAAATGAGCCTATCTATTATTCATACTTATATGTTATTCAAAAGAAGATTGCAATTATCAATCCCTATAGCCTGTGGCCCACAGTGGGGATTTGAGACTGGCCTCTATGTGGGTATCTGAACATTGGGAGCTCCTTTGCCACCATATTTTTATTCTCATTTTTGCTCTATCCCATCTCTCTGATTTAATTTCCAGATTGGTATTTCTCAAGGTGTGTTCCATGGACCACCTTCACTGAAACAGTCTTCTGGGACTTAAAAGCTGCACGCTTACCTCAAAAGTGAGAATGGAAAATGGGAATTATTGAAAAACTTCCTAAGTGATTCTCAAGTTTGAGAAATGCCAGAAGTTTCAACTGGACATTATTCCCTTTGAGTATTTTATGTGGTTCTCAAGTCATCTTATGTTCTCATGTCAGATATTTCACTTTCTTTCAACAGAAAGAGAAAGTTCACTTTCTTACTTTAGAAAGTAGTATATAGGATGTAAAAGCCCTGGAGCACTTGAAATCCGTATTCCCACTCCTGCTTGTTAATTAATCTGCTTGCATGATATAAATAAACAGCTTCTATTTCTATTAATCTATTATTATCATTTCCTGTATGAAGATCAGTCGCTCCTGTTAATCAGGGTATATTATTATATAACGTGCTTATTATTATCCAGACAGTGCACATGCAGTGATGCAGGGGCATTTCAAATTCTGACTCTTTTGCTTACTCTGTGATTTGAAGCAAATTATACAATTTCTCCTTGCCTCCATTTGTTCATCTTACTGTGGAGCTAAAAACATTCATTTGATAATAGTATAAAATTAAATTATTATGTGACAGTAAATATCACATTTCTTTCTTTCCTGGTAAAAGCCTGAAACCATCTCTACCAAAGAATTCCTTTTACTTCATCACAAAACTGCATCCTGCAAGGCTGAGATGGGGAGACAGAAGCTGCCGAAGGGCCACATTATTGGACTTGGTTTCTAAAAATGCTTTTAGATATAAATTCACAAAGCACAAGAACTCAGATAATGGACTTTTTGTGCTAAGAGATGGCTTTCAGATTTAACATCACAGGGAATGGGATTCTCTATCTAATACCCAGAACACGGTCTGTGTTAAGTAATAAACTCTAAAACAACAATATTTAATGACAAAAGAATAGGAAATCTGGAAGTTGCTTTGAATATGGTGGAGTGAGAAGACTCTGCAGCAGACCTGATGAGAACATACATTTACTAAACACGTGACATGATGGGTTCATTGCTAGCTGCTGAACTTTAAATCTCAGAAATGAGTTTGTAGGGTAAAACCTTTCCATAGACTTTTGCAAAAGGTTTTATTCCTTTAAGAGCAAAAAGAAAGAAAGAAAAGGTAGGCTGAAAGAAAAAAAAAGAGCAAAAATCTAGATTAAGAATGAAGTTGATCTGCTGTAGGAAAAGCAATTAAGGTCGCACAGGTAAAACAGGGATATTATTATTATTATTATTATTATTATTATTCAGCCAGTATTTCCTTGCAATGACTTTAGCATAAGTGGAAGATCTAGAACTCTACCTCTTTATGCAATGAGAATGGAGTATGACAATCTTTTGACCAGTGTACATGAACGGGTGAGGGAAGCAGCCAATTATTCATCATGTGGGGATATTGTTCCAACAGCCAGCACTCAAGAAACAGCATCCTCCCTGAAAAGTGTAGGAAGAAGGTCCAGTCTGGACACCTGAGTGGAGTCCCAGGAGGCCTGAAGCAAGCCATGGAACCATGCTGCCCTGGTCTGAGAGCCCCAGCAAGAGAGGTGCCGATGGTGTATGTTTCTGATTTTTCCATATAAAGTTAGTTCTTCACCCTGCCAATAACCATTTTTTTTTTCATAGTCTCTGGGGAAGCCAACAGAGATTAGCATCTTTAGATTCTCTATCAGATTAACAATTTTCTTTTTGTCCTGAGTGAAGCAGTTAAGATACAGATAAAGGCTCAACACTTGGGAAAATTCTTGTGGAATCAACAAGGCAACTTGACTAAATTTCTTTTTGCTGTGGGAATCTGAGGAATTCTTTCAGGACACAAAATTTTTAAAAAGATTTATTTCCCAGAATCTTCCTATCAGTTTTACACAGGGACTTGCCTCAATTTATCCAGTACATGCTTTTCATGACATGATTGTCGAGGATGGTGGAGGACGGATCATCCCCAGAGAAAGGTTCACGGTCTTTAAGAAATAAGGATCTTATGAAGGAAGTCCATTACTTTAAAAACGGTGCTCAGTTTCTGAAGAGAGATACTTAAAGTGCTGACATTCCTTTCTAATAAATCTGATAAAATATTACTAATGAGCTACTTATTTATTTATTTATTTATTTATTTATTTATTTAGACAAATTGCGGTCCGAAGAGCCCCATTGGTATTAAGAAATGCTAAAAAGCAAATTTCTGTGAGTAGGTCCAGGTATATAAATTATGAGACCTAGTGAAAAATGAGGATGCAGGAGCACCTGGGTGGCTCAGTTGGTTGAGCTTGGGCTTGGGTCATGATCTGAGCATCCCAGGATCAAGCCCCATGTTGGGCTCCCTGCTCAGAGGGGAGTCGGCTTCTCCCTCTGCCCCTGCCCTGCTTCTTCTCTCTCTCTCTTTTGTTCCCTGTATCAAATAAATAAATAAAATATTTTTAAAAAAGGAAAAAAATGAGGATGAAAGTCCTTTGTTCAAAAAACAGAGGGAAAAATGCCATTAAAAATAATAAGATATAAATTTTTCTGTAAAGGTATTTTATTACTTATAAATATAACAGGGTAACAGTGATACATGAGTAACAGCAAAGTCTTTCAAATTAAAAAGAAAATAGTACTTTTGGTGTCATAATTTTATGTAATAAGATAAATAATACTTTACTAATGTGGCATATTGATTGATCACATGACTTTTCTAGTTCGTTTTAGTGGAAACTCACTTATTAGGGCACTGTAACTTCATTTTCGATTGATATAATTGAAAGCGACATCAGTTGCTCATGGCAAATGCCAGATCGCAAATAATTTTTCATGCTTTTTAAATTTGAGAGGAATCTTTCCGTGGTTGCAACTGTACTGTAACTTTGCAGAGGGGTTCATTAGCCATGACAACTCTGGGAAACATTTCTGATAAATCATTCAAAAATGTAAATTTTAGTGTATTTAGAATTGATGATTTCCACTGAACGATTTTTCTAAGAAAGATTTAACTCTAATACAAGTCAGTTTGTGCAAATCTGAATTTAATGTTAAGTGTAAGTTTATAAAATGCCATTTTAATAATTTCTCTGACATTTTCTGAAATTTGTACAAGTTGTACAAGAAATCCAAAATGGCGTTATTATTTGTATATAATTCAAAATGCTATTTATGCATTTTATTACTATAGCTTCAATTACAAGGAAGAAAAATTTGTCTTCCTTATTAATAACTGGCTTATCTGAAGCTTCCTATGAAAATAGCATTTGTCTCCATAGGATGCAATGCTTTTTAAATTTAATATCTATTTCTAACCCTGTGAATGCTTGCTTTGCAAGGTTGCATTAATTTTCAAGGACATGGATTCTAAATGTTTAAAAGAATTCTGTTAATTTCCTGATGTAAATTATGGTGATGTCCACACATAGTTTTGTTTTGTACCAATTTACTGACAAAGTTTGCTGTTGGGAGTACCTATCTGGGTGTTCAGGTCCGTGGGCATGCAGCCAGGGGTAATGCAGTTGTTGGACAGAACAGCTCCACACCGAAAAGCATAAGATAGCTAGGAATAAACCTAACCAAAGAGGTAAAGGATCTATATCCTAAAAACTATAGAACACTTTTGAAAGAAATTGAGGAAGACACAAAGAGATGGAAAAATATTCCATGCTCATGGATTGGAAGAATTAATATTGTGAAAATGTCAGTGTTACCCAGGGCAATTTACACATTTAAAGCAATCCGTATCAAAATACCATGGACTTTCTTCAGAGAGTTGGAACAAATCATCTTAAGATTTGTGTGGAATCAGAAAAGACCCCAAACAGTCAGGGGAATATTAAAAAAGAAAACCATAACTGGGGGCATCACAATGCCAGATTTCAGGCTGTACTACAAAGCTGTGGTCATCAAGACAGTGTGGTACTGGCACAAAAACAGACAGATCATTGGAACTGAATAGAGAATCCAGAAGTGGACCCTCAACTTTATGGTCAACTAATATTTGACAAAGCAGAAAAGACTATCCACTGGAGAAAAGACAGTCTCTTCAATAAATGGTGCTGGGAAAATTGGACAGCCACATGCAGAAAAACGAAACTAGACCATTCTCTTACACAAAGATAAACTCAAAATGGATGAAAGACCTAAATGTGAGACAAAATTCCATCAAAATCCTAGAGGAGAACACAGGCAATACCCTTTTTGAACTTGGTCACAGCAACTTCTTGCAAGATACATCCATGAAGGCAAGAGAAACAAAAGCAAAAATGAATTATTGGGGCTTAATCAAGATAAAAAGCTTCTGCACAGCAAAAGAAACAGTCAGCAAAACTAAAAGACAACCTACAGAATGGGAGAAGATATTTGCAAATGACGTATCAGATAAAGGGCTAGTTTCCAAGATCTATGAAGAACTTATTAAACTCAACAGCAAAGAAACAAACAATCCAATCATGAAATGGGCAAAAGACATGAACAGAAATCTCACAGAGGAAGACATAGACATGGCCAAAAAGCACATGAGAAAATGCTCTGCATCATTGGCCATCAGGGAAATAACAAACCAAAACCACAATGAGATACCACCTCACACCAGTGAGAATGGGGAAAATCAACAAGACAGGAAACAACAAATATTGGAGAGGATGTGGAGAAAGGGGAACGCTCTTGCACTGTTGGAGGGAATGTGAACTGGTGCAGCCACTCTGGAAAACTGTGTGGAGGTTCCTCAAAGAGTTAAAAATAGAGCTACCCTATGACCCAGCAATTGCACTGCTGGGGATTTACCCCAAAGATACAGATGCAGTGAGACGCTGGGACACCTGCACCCCGATGTTTATAGCAGCAATGGCCACAATAGCCAAACTGTGGAAGGAGCCTCGGTGTCCATCGAAAGATGAATGGATAAAGAAGATGTGGTCTGTATATACAATGGAATATTACTCAGCCATTAGAAACAACAAATACCCACCATTTGCTTTGACTTGGAGGGACCTGGAGGGTATAATGCTGAGTGAAATAAGTCAATCGGAGAAGGACAAACATTTTATGGTCTCATTCATTTGGGGAATATAAAAATTAGTGAAAGGGAAAGGAGTGAAAATATCAGTGAGGGTGGCAAAACATGAGAGACTCCTAACTCTGGGAAAGGAAAAGGGGTAGTGGAAGGGGAAGAGGGCAGGGGCTGGGGTGACTGGGTGATGGGCACTGAGGGGGGCACTTTGTGGGATGAGCGCTGGGTGTTAGGCTAAATGTTGGCAAATTGAACTCCAATAAAAGGAATTTTTTTTTTTAAAAGAACAGCTCCAAAAAGAGGTGGCCACCAGCCCATGTATCCCAGGGCTCCCCCACATGCAGCACCTTCCTTTCTTTGTTTTGTTTTGCATAAAACAACTGTAGTGTGTTGTTAACAATTTCTACTTTAATATCCTTAAATAGGAGTTAGAAATTCAAGATGTTTGCCATCTCATCTGAGCACAGAAGCCTTCAAGATTTTAACTGTGCTGCCCCTGGTATTTCCTACCTACTTCTCCTATACGTTAAGAACAATTATTTTTTGCAAGTCAGCTTTGTAGTAGTTTCCAGAGCATTCAATTTAGTTTTCATAGAAAGGTCTTTCTTTTTGAATTCATATATTATTAATTTTTGTAATATTGATTCAAGTGATTGCAATTGCAAGTTCAACTAGTGTAATCAATCGGGTTTGGGAACAAACACAATGAACACTTTGGAATAAACAACTCAACTAGAGAGAAGATAACAGAGACATGAGCATATGCATACACTGCAGACATTGGTCAGGTGTCTTCTGGTGGCAACTGAGAGGTTTCTGGTGAGTTGGTTAAATAGAAAAGTTCCTTTGTAGCAGTTCAACACTACATGTCGTGTGGGACACAAATATTTATCTCCAAGTGTATTTTTTAAAAGGTCTGTGCCCAATAACATTCAGATCATTCTTTTTATTTTACTTAGAAGATGAAATAGCCTGCCTAGGGGGTCCTTACGTTCTCAACTTTCTGAAATACGAATACAATTACTTTCTTCCCCTCTCAGACTCCCGAGTTATTTCATTCTGTGTTGTCAGGCCCAGGCTACCACATCTTACTGAAATCATCTGGATTCAGTAGAAGGTTAAGTCCAAGTTCACCAAGTTCACCAAGTTCACTCCTCACCCCTCCATACACATAACCATCTTGCAAGCTCTTACTTGGAAACAAGAAGCCCAGGGCCTCTAATTGACCCAGCCCCTCCATGTGAGCCAGGGACCTCCCCAAATCATTACCTTATACACTCACCTAGCAGAGCTCTCCCAGACTCTGTTTCTGATTCTCAGAGAACCGGGCTATACACATCAATGCAAGAATGCAGTTTTGAATGAGTAGGGTCAGGGCACTGTTTTCCCCTTTCAGTGATAATTTCACACATGGCCTTAAAAACAGTTGCCTTAAAAAACAAACAAACAAACAAACAAACAAACAAACAAACAAAAAACAGTTGCCTTCTCCTTTGGGAGATGATCCTACAGCTGCATATCCTCTGAGCTCATGTGGCTCTTTTTTTATGACCATAGCCCCACCGCTGCCTATAATGCAATCATTGAGATGACTGCCAGCAAATGGATGCTGACAAATACTCCATCAACCAGGGCCCATCTCTCCACTTGATTCAGGATTTTATTTAAGAGTTCCGTTAGGACAGCATCTGGCAGAAATCTCTAATCTGGGTGTTTACAGTATCAACAGTTCTAACTCCTACCCATCACACTCTCATTCCCACTGCCCAAACTTCTGCTCTCTTGGGAATGCGCCTGGTTTATTCCATTCATTTCTTCTTCTTCTGGAGGAGAACTCCCCTATTTCAAATATCAAGTCCCATCTGCCACTGTTGGCCACCTTTATGATTTTGAAACTGCTGGGAAATAGAGCATAAAAGCCAGCAGGCCACGTTGAAATGGAAAGCCCTTGGGCTCATGCTTCAGCTGGCCTTGCAATAGCTGATGATCCAAAAAAGTTTTCTTTACAAAATATTAACCATAATATGCTGATGACACTTTGAATGATTGTATGTGATACTGTGAGGATGCTTGCAGATGGAAAACATGAAACCTTTGAACTCCATCAAGAACTGGGGCTAAAATGGGGGGTACGTAATCTTGGCTCCAGGCCTGGATCCCTGCCACAGTAACACCACGAGCAAATGAACTAGGTTGGGAAATTTTGTCAGACGCACTTCATTTCCCCTAGGATAACGGATGGTTCATGGTGGCACCAGGCCAAACTCCTGGGGTCCCTGGAGAGTAGTAGGCTGTGCGCTACTTGATGACACCAATAGTTTGGGCTCTGTGGATTGACACTGTGACTCTCAATAAATTCCCCTTCCCTTTCTCTCAGCTGCATGGAGGAGTGTGAAAGGCCGTGTTTTTAGATATGTACCATCTGGATGTAAGAAACTGTATTGCCAACATCAGGGAAACTGGTTCCTCTCCTTAGGAATGCCTGATAATAATAACTAAGCATGTGAAGGTGGAAATGAGAAGACAAAAGGGTTTATGAGTTCTCAACAGGATACACGCTTATTTTAATGTCAGGCTATTACAAAAATGGTTTGAAGTGATTCACATTATTACATAAATCATGGCGAGGTTTTAAAAATAAACATAGATTAGGATAAAGGAAAAACATGAGAAGGGAAAAAAGCAAAGCCAATGAAAGCATGTTTTAAGTTCCTTCACAGTAATTAGTAGAGGATAGAAGATTTGACTAGCGTACAAAGAACGTAGACACAGATGCTTGAAATAAACACAGCTTTTTTTTTTTTTTTCTGATACTGGGATGGTAAAGAAGTTTAAATTTTAGACCCTCCTAAATAAGATTTTTTAGAATTTATTGACCCACACCCTCAAAAATATTTGCACAATAAATGCAAATATAGTGTTCCAGAATTTCTTTTAAGACTCACTAATTCATGCCAATGGCATGACAGCAAAATATTATTGGATAAGAACAAGTCAACAATGAGTTAATGATATGCAATTGAAATACTGATATGTTTGTTTGACACAATAATAAAATGTAAACTATCTAGAAGAATCAAGAGCCACTCAGCTCAAATAAAGACCATTAATGCCATCATCTACCTAGCACCTTTTGGAATAAAGTTCTCAAAGCAGATAGACTCAGCAATGTACATTCAACATAGGGATGGCATTTCCAGCCTAGGAGAGCACTTTTCAGACAAGAAATCGTTGCCCATGCACTGGCCTATAAGTTAACTTGTAAACATTCAAGTTAACAAAATTAACAACAGAGACTTTTAAGAGAGAAGGAAAAAAGAAAGATGCATGAATCATCATATTTTCCTTTCCTTAAGTCATAATGATATTTGCTTTTCTTTTCCTTTGGAAACATTATTTCTTTTAGCTTTTCTATTTAGATCATGATTTTTCTTAATTTTTTGTGTATGGTGTATAAGGTATGGAGATTAAAAAAAATAAATAAATAATAAATGGATTACTATTTATTGAAAAGCTCATCCCTTCCCTAATGAATTGCAATGGGACCTTTGTCATAAATGTGACTATATGGGTTTGGGACTCCTTTGGATGCTCTAGTCTATTATGATGGTCTATTACAATGGTCTATGAATCTCTCCTTGCCCAGCATCACACTGTTTTGATATCAACATTATATGCTCCCTAGCTTTTTTCTTTATTAACTTGGCTATTCTAATTCCTTCCTATTTATACACACATTTTAAAATAAGCTTGCTACAAAATAAACCTTCTGGAATTCTGACTGGGATTGCATTGAATCTTTGCGGCAATATTGGGAGAATTAACTTTTTAACAATATTGACCTATCCAATTCGTGATATGTCCCTCCACTTATGTAGTCTTTATTTCTCTGTTATAATATTTAAGTGTTCAGTGTATGCTTCTTATTTTAATTATCGTTTATTCTTTTGCAAATGCTGTTTAAAAATTTATTTTCCACATGTTTATCATTACTATGTAGAAATAAAGTTTATATTTATATATGGACCTTCTATTCATCAGCATATATTGTATCTACTTATTACTTTCATTGAATTGTAGATTTTTTATATGCATAAAACTGTCATCTTTGACTAATGACAGGTCAATTTCTTTTCCAACTATGATATCTTTTTTTTTTTCCTTTTTTCTTTTTCTCCTGACCAGGTTGCACTATAAAGGTAAGTGGTGTTAGCGTACATGTTTTTCTTGTACCTGATTCTGGCAGAAGGCTTTAATATTTAACCATTAAGTCTGAAATCAATATGGTTCTCTTTGTAGATCTTCTTTAGTAGATTAGAGAAGTTTCCTTCTATTCCCAGTTTGCTGAGTCAAGAAAAAAATAAGTGGATATGTTTGGTTAATGAAAATTAAGGACTTTTGTTGATTAAATGTATCACTAACAGTGTAAAAAATACTAGCAACAGGAGAACATATTTACAATGCATATGCCCAATGAAAGACTTATAAGGAAAGACAGATAAATTAACTAAAATAGGCAAAAACAACTAAAAAAAGCTTCCAATGGCCAAATCCAGCATAAGTTGAAACGAAAAAAAAATTTAAAAAGTCTTGGATTATACTCAAAGAATAAAATAAATATCATGAGTCCATACTGATATAAGAAAAAAATTACAAAAAATAAATAAGAAAGGACAAATATTCCTTATAAAATAATTACAAACCATGTTATGTAGATACTCCCCCTCCTGGGGGATTAGACTTAATTCTTTTTCCCTTGTGTGTGGGTTGGACTTAGTGGCTTATCTCCAAGGAATAAAGAATGCAAAGGGAAAAAAAGAAAGTGTAGAACCTGTCAGATCCCACCTTAACCAAGTGATAAAGGAGGTCTACTCACTGTTCTAAGTTGCATTGCTATCATTTGCTCTCTGAGATGTTGCAATGAGATGAACATTTTGTCTCAGTAGTACTCTATTCAAAGAGTTGCCTCAAAGACAAAGGTAAAGTTAGAGATCACACAGGGTCTTTGAGATCACAGTAATGATTCTGAGCCTTGTTTGAAAATCAACATCAAGGCATTCAGGTTAAACCAAGTTGAGATTTTTGAAGGAGCATAAGAGATAGGGAGGTCAAGGAGCCAGGTGTTCTGGGTCACAGGAGCTAGGAGCAGGATAGTGCAGAGGAACAATATTATAGGAGCCTCCACATGCAGGGAAGTCTTTCCACAGCTATAGACTCCATGCAAGGAGTCATGCATCAGCGTTATAATCACAGATGACAGAAAAAAAATGTTTTTATCAGCATCTATACTGAAGTAAAAAATGATCCAAATGTATGTTTCAAAATTATTATTTTCTAAAATGCCAATTACACATCAAAGGAGGCAATAATATTCTAAGGTCACGTTTTTCTTGTTACTATAATATCTGTTACCTCCTAAGTAAGCAATGCTAATATAGAAAGTCATTTTCTCAGTACATACTCCGTAATGAAGTGACTTCTAGATGGGATTGCCTAGTTGATTTATTACTGCCACTAGGTGATGGGAAGACTTCCACTGGAAGGCTTTTACCATTTATCAAGTTTTGTTGGCCTAAGGAAGGGTAATTACTTTTCCAGGGTTGATGTGATGTGTGAACCAATACAAGCACCAGGGGTATGAACAATGACCAACCTTTTACTCAAACAAAATTAAACTGTAACACATTTAGTATACATGTAGAATAGGCATTTAAAGAGTGTTAAGGGATAGTTCTGGAAATACCTTAATTTCCAAATTCCCAAATACAATATGAGATATACATCTGTCCTATGTATGTGATAGCCAGAAGTTTGGGAGGTACTCATTGGTCAAAGGATGGGCTTTTGCAATTCAAATAAAATCATCCTGTAAAAATTATAAATTAGTGTGTGGCATGACTTTCAAAGTGACTCATGAATAACCTTATGTACAAATGGGATTTTAAAATATGTGTGGTGGTGTCAAGACTATAAAGTTGTTTTCTAATCATAGACTTTTTGTATCATTCCATACTAATAACACATGGGGGTATTTAACCTGAACAATGGAGGACGTTGAGGACACAAGGTGTCTGGCTTCAAATTGTCAAATGGAACATGTGGAAGATGAAACATATTTACTCTATAATACTGCAGAGGGTAAAATAAAGAGCAATAGATAGTGATAATGAGAGAGCAAATTTAGATTTATTGCAAGATGAATATCCCTCATAATTGTAATGGTCCAATAATGGAATGGTCTTGTTTTTTTGCTTGTTTGTAAAGCAATGAGTTTCTGTTCACTGAGATTATACACAGAGAAACTGGGTGGAAGTCAGAGAGAAGCTAAAGGTGATTCCTGCATGGGGGACACTTTGGACTGGGCTGCTTAGGGAATGGCTGAAGACCTTAAACATTTGTATCATTTCAATTATTGTATGTGGTCGAATGTCCATCCTTATCCCAACCATGAAAAAGCCGTAAGTTATTAGGAATTGAGGTAGGGTCTAAGGGGTGAGGCCAACTGTAGGAAGAATTACTAGTTGGTCTCTTTGGGATCCCCCTTGCCTCTTTGGTCTCTCTTCTGCCTTCCTGTGTGAGAACTGTCCTATTTCTGTACTTCTATCCCAATCTCAATCCCTGCCTCTGCCCCATCTTTGATCACAGTAATTAGCTCAGGAACTGTTATGTGGCCTAAAATGACCCTAATTGGCAGCTTCCCTGAGCCTTTTCTAACAGATATGGAACCTGAAGCCCCCTCTCCTAGCATTTTCCAGAGTTACAAGAAGCCATGCTTCTTCTAGTCTGTTCATCTGGAGGAAAGAGAACATCCTAGTCCATTCTCCATACTACCCAAAGAGAAGAATTTCTAAAACCCAACTGGAGTTAGTTTGAGGAAGAAAATGAGGGGTATTATCTATTGAGAGGATAACAATGTGTCCCAAGGAAGAGCTACATAGTCCAGGACAGTTCTGAGTCCAGTACCTTGTAATATGAAAGTAAGGACACAGTGGTGACTATATCCACCATATCTCATTTCTTCCTCTTCATGCAGATCAACTCAGTCCTTTTTGGATTCAGTATATTTATCAAGACCCTATTAAGTGCCAGGAACTGTGAGTGGTAGGAACTAACACACAGGAGAACTGAGTGAGTCCCTGATATTAATTAACTTATGGTTAGAGACAAAGGATGTCATATAAGGAGGCAATCAAGAGCATTAAAATGTGTATCAGAGGTAGGTACCAGACACTAAGAGAGACCACAAGGAGGAAACTCGCTCTGCCTTGGAGATCAGGGATTTGTGAAATTTTGTGGAGCAATTGAGGAAGGCTTGTATTCACATGCATTTCTTCAAGATGTGATTTACCTTAATCCTGAATGATCAGGAAAAACTAGTCAGGTGAAGGGGAGAAGGTACTCCACTAGCTTAGAGGTAACATGACTAAAAAGTATTTTAGGATGCTTCAAGCTCCTCCCATGCCCTTGTTTTTGTCTCCACTGTGGTTTTAAGGCTTCCCTAAGAACTCTTCCTTTCCTGAGTATTTGCAGCCCTCCCAGCTGTAATCCACTGCTACTGTGCTGGAGCCCTGCTATGCAGGGGTGAGGTGAGGTGAGCGGTGGATGTATGCTAAGATCTTATAACTAAATCTAAGTCTTGTAGTGGAGCTCTGCCCTTAGGTTGTGACCCTCATAAATGTCTCTTCACTTTTTTTTCCCCTGTAGGTCATACAGGAAGACTAAAAGGTTAGAATTGGGAACTACCTTCCTCAAAGGTGAACGAAGTGCTGGGAAAGACTTTTATGCTGGATGGTCAGTCTTTTTTGAGGAGAATGTTCTGAATGTCTTCCTCAATGATTGTGTTTCCCTTCCCCCTGCCAAAGCCTGGAGCAGTCCTGTTGGATTCTTCACCTCTAGGACGGGGTGGGCTTCCTGAAGATGAAACCCATGAATGCATGTCCTGCCTTCAAAAAGGCACCCTTCAGAGCTTCTTCTTCCCACAGTACATTGCATTCAGCCTTCAGAAATTCATCAGAATTACTATTTCAATGTTTCTACTAGCTTATGACTCCAGCAGTTTCTGCTTCATATTAGATCTTGTCTATAAATCTCTGGATTTGTCTGCCTCTTCGGGTTTTTGGGTGGCAGATTGCCTTGTGGACTCACATTTTTATGGTGTGTCCAAGAAAATCCACTGATATTCAGTTCAGCTCTTTTTAAAATTCATTTTATTTTATTTTATTAAAGATTTTATTTATTCATGGGAGACACAGAAAGAGAGAGAGAGAAAGAGAGAGAGAGAGAACGAGAGAGGCAGAGACACAGGCAGAGGGAGAAGCAGGCTCCATGCAGGGAGCCTGATGTGGGACTCGATCCTGGGTCTCCAGGATCACACCCTGGGTTGAAGGTGGTGCTAAACCGCTGAGCCACCTGGTCTACCCCCCAAAATTTTTATTGTAAGGGTGAGAGTGATGACTTCTAGGCTCTTTACATGTCAGAGCTGTAACTGGAACTATCACAACAGAATGAAACTATAATCCAAACAGAAAAATAACAATAACTCTCCAAACACTTGGAAACTGAGTAACACATTTCTAAATAATTCACTGATCAAAGAGGAAATCTCAAGGGGACAAATACATTGAACCGAACGATAAGAAATACAACATATCAAAATTTGTGAGACACAGTCAAAGCAGTGCTGAGAAGAAAGTTCATAGCAATAAATGTTTACATTAAGGGAAAAAAGTAAAATCTTAATTCAGTGATCTATGATCCCACCCTAAGAACCTAAAATGAGAAAAGAAATAAACCCAATGCAATCAGAAGGAAAGAAATGTAATGGTAAGAGTGAAACTCAACGAAAATGAGAACAAAAAAAAAATCAATGAAACAGAAAGCTGTTCTTTGTATATATCTATATTACTGACAAATCTCTGGTAAGACTTAGAAAGGAAAAAAGAGAAGACATAACTTACTTATATCAGAAATAAAACAGCAGATATCACTGGCAACTCTGCAGATAGCCAAAGGATAATATTGGAATCCAGTTCCCTATACGTATAAGTTTGACAACTTAGATGAGATGAATCAATTTCTTCAAAGAACACAAACTACGACAATGCAACTCATATGAAATATGTAATATGAGTGGTCCTATAATTATTAAGGAAATTGAATTCATAATTCTAAATCTCCTCAAGAAAGAGATCTGTACACTTGATTGGATTCACTTGAGAATTCTGTCAAATGTTTAAGGAAGAATTAAAAGATTACATATAATCTCTTCTAGAAAACTGAAGAAGAGAGAATACTTCTTTATTAATTTTATGAACTTAGATTATCACCCCAACACCAAAAACAGATAAAATCAATTAAAAAAAGAACCCCAGAGCAATAACCCACATAAATATAGATGTAACATTTATTTTTTAAAAGATTTTATTTGTTATTTATTTAGAAAGAAAGCACAGAGCAAGAACCCAGGCAGGAGGTTAGGCAAGAGGATGGGAGGAAGGGTAGAGAGGACAGGCAGAGGGGGAGGGGCAGAGGGGAAAGGAGAGGGATAGAGACAGAGAATCTCCTGCAGACTATGCTGACCATGGAGCTAGATTTTCATTTGATCTCACCACCCTGAGATCATGACCAAAGCTGAAACCAAGTGTCCAATGCTTAACCAGCTGAGCAACCAAGGTGTCTCAGATTTAGCATTTCTTAACAAATTATTGGTAAGTATACTTAAGCAATAAGAAGAATTATATACCAAAAGAAAGTGGTATTTACTGCAGGGATACAAGACTGGTCCAATATTTGAAATTCAGTTAGCGTAAGCCATAATATCAACAGGATAAAGAAGAAAAATGGCATGGTTATACCAATTGATGTAAAAACAGCATTTGACAAAATTCAATACCCATTCATGAAAAAAACAAACAACTCACTGAAATCTGCAGATAGAGGGAAATTTTCCATTTTGAAATTTGAAAAGAAATCTACAAAATACCTACAGCTAACATTATACTTAGTAATGGAAAAGTAAATGCTTTCCCCCTAAGATCATGATAAGGATATGGGTTATTTTATCTAATATAGTATTAGAAGGTCTTGCTAGTGCAATGCTGCAGGAAAGGAAATAAAGTATGTCAAGATTAGAAGGGAAGAAAGAAGATTGTCCTTGTTTCCAGATGACATGATGGTTTACATAGATTATCACAAAGAATCTACCACAAACAACAACAACAAAAACAACAACAAAACCCTCGAACTTTCCTAGAATGAAGTTACCAGTTTCACAGTATCCAAGGTAAACATCCAAGAATCAACTGTATTTCTTTGTATTAGCAAAGGAAATGTGAATACAAAAATTAAAAATGCAATAACACTTGTATTGCCTCATAAATATGAAATGCTTTGGTATATATCTAACAAGACATGTATAGCACTTGATATGCTAAAAACTATAAAACACTGATGAAAGGATTAAAAACTCTAAACAAATGGAGAGATCTATCATGTTCATGGCTTAGAAGACTCAATATAGTAAAGATGTCAATTCTCTGAACTTTAGTAAGTAGTTTTTACACAATTCCTATCAAAACCTTGGTATTTTGTAGGTATAGACAAGATCTTTGTAAGATTTATATGTAAACCAAAGTATATAGAATAAGCTAAAAGAATTTGGGGGAAAAAAGAATAAAGTTCTGAGAATCAGTCTACCTGATTCCATATTTATTTTACACCTGCATTAATAAGATTGTATGGTCTTGGAGAGGGATAGACACATGCTACAATGGAACTGAATAGAAACTCCCAAATAAACCCACAGAATATGTCCACTTAATTTTTGACAGAAGTGCAAAAGCAATTCAATGGAAGAATGACAGCTATTTTAATAAATGATACTGGAGCAATTAGACTTCATAGGCAAAAAAAAAAAAGACTACTGACCTACACCACATGCCTTATGCAAACATTAGCTCAAATTATGGACTTTAATATAAAATGGAAAACTACAGAGCATTTAGAAATAAATGTAGATGAAAATCTGAGTGTAAAGCAAGGGCAAGTATTTTTAGACAACACCAAAAGCAAGACCCATAAAAGGAAGAATTGATAAATTGGACATCACTAAGTAAAGAACTTTTGGTCTTCAAAAAAGCCTGTCAAAAGGAAGAAAAGAAATATTACAAATGGGGAGAAAATATTTGCAGACCGAAAATCCAATAAAGAACTAGTATCTAGAATATATATATATATATATATATATATATATATATATATAAAGAACTCTTAAAACTCAAGAGCAAAGCAAAACAAACAAAATGGTCCAGTTAGAACAAGTGAGAAGGTCACATAAAAACATTTCATCAAAGAGGAAGTGTAGATGCCAACTAATCGTGGGAAAAGATGTGCAGCAGCTAGCTGTTAAGGAAATGTGAATTAAAACCAAAAGATATACGACATGCCTATCAGAATGTCTAAAATAAAACATAGAGACAATACCAAATGCTTGCAAGGACCTGGAGAAATTGGATTCACTCATACATTCCTAGTGGAAATATATGTAAAATGTCACAACCACTTTAGAAAAGAGTTTGGCAGTTTCTTAAATAAGTAAACATGCAAGAGCCTTATGACCCAGGGACTGTCCCAGAGAAATGAAGATGTATGTTCACACTAAAACCAGAATGCAAATCTCCATTGCAGATTTACTCAGAATGGCCTCAAACTGGAAACAACTGAGGTGTTTTTCAATGGGTAAATGTTTAAATAGACTTTGTTAGATCCAAAACATGGAATATGCCTAAGCAATAAAAAAGACTATTAGCAGATGCATATTAATGTATTGAAAGATGTAACAACTTTGATGAAACTTCCAGAGAATTGTGTTGAGTAAATCAAGTCTTTTTCAAATGGTTACATACTCTGTGACTCCATTTATATAACATTCTTGAAACAACAAAACTACAGGAACAGAAGACATCTGTGGGTACCAGGAGCTAAGGATGGCGGAAAAAGGGCTGACAATAGAAGGGATCCTTGTGGGATGTCTGGGTGGCTCAGGGTTAAGCGTCTGTCTTTGGCCCAGAGAGTGACCCTGGAGTCCTGGGATCAAGTCCCATATCGGGCTCCCTGCATGGAGCCTGCTTCTCCCTCTGCCTAGTCTCTGCCTCTCTCCCTCTCTCAGTCTCATGAATAAATAAATAAAATCTTTAAAAAATAATAATAAAAGAAGAGATCCTTGTGGTGATGGAAATGTCCTGTATCTTGACTGTGTCAATATGGCTATATGCAAGATGTCACCATTGGGGGAAGCCAGGTAAAGAGTACATGAGGGAGAGGACTGTAATTTGACCACCCTTTTTCATGTCATGAGTAGTTTCATATCTGCCTGGCTTATTTAAGGGGATTAATCTCCCTCTCCTTTCCCACCAAGAAAAGTTCAACCATAATCATCCAGCAAATTCTATTCTTTTTGTTAACTAATACCTCAATTTTTACAAGATTTCCATCTTAGATTTGGCCTTATGCTAATGTATATGAAATATTGCTCCCTAGGTGACATTCAAGCAGTTAATAGTAACATATAAAGATACCTAATAGACAGATAATACAAAGATGAACACCTGTCGGCACTCACGGTATTGAATGACAAGTACCTTCTACTCAAGGTACTACAAATATCTTTGAGTCTTGGTGAGGACAGTTTTATCAGGCAGCTTACTGACCTAGGCCTAATCAAAGTCTTATCTGGAATGAAACAGGAATAGTCATTTCCTCCTTTCTTGAAAGTTATGAAAATGTGTAATTGCATTAAGAGAGGAATGAAGTGAGGGCGAGAAGCGAGAAAATTCTTTGAAAACCTGGTAGACACCATTGCCTTAAATATTATCTTATCTGGTCTTTGCCTGAAGCCTGTAGGGTAAATAATATTGTTCCCCATGTAACCCCAACCCACCTAGTTAATGTAAGTAGAAAGTAGAGTTTACATTTCCTTTTTTTTAGGTCAGCTTACTAATGCGTGAAGTCCCTCTGGTTTTTTTCAGATTCCAACTTTATAAGCACTCTGCCAGAAAGTGCCTCTCAAACATTTCTGAGATTCCCAGGGAAAGAGCAGTACTCTCAATCAGTTCTCTGCACTTTTATTCACTCCACCTCTAGCCATCCTGTCTTGGTGTCAAGCTGTTGCCTTTGCTGCATGTGCTGGTTATTCTGCTGGGTGGGCATGGTGGATTTGGCTGGTGAACCTTCCTCATGCTTCCAAACGAGAGATTTCAAGACATCCATTCCCTGGGTGCTGCTGCTCTGGATTCTGACCCCACTGTTGGTGCTTTTATCCCTGTTCCATTCGAGACCAGAATTCATCTTGTTGCCAATTTGTGGTTGCAATGCCAGAGCCGAAAAAAGTCTTGCCTGTACCCCTAGAGCCACTCCAGATCACTCTTGCATCAGATCCTGGTTCAATATCCCACTGGTTGTCTACATTCAGAGAGAACACCCCTCTTCTCATGTGCCTGCTCATTTTCTGCCCTGGGATGATGGGCCATGGTCCTGGCATGACTGACCAGCTCAGTATTCATTACTTTTGACAACCAGGCAATGTTGAGGTTGAGTGAAGTTCACCCCTGGTCCTATGAGATTCATCTCAAAATCGTCTAGATTTGGTATATTCCAGAGATTTGGGAGATTTTTCCATTTGGTTTGTGGCCACGTGAACTACTTACTTTTCAATTTAACTTGATGTAGACTTGGAGAGGACACATTCAAAGCCTTGACTTCTGGGACCAGAAAGACTTCACTTTGTTGTCATGGTTTTAAAAACCACACTCCCTCCCTCTGCTTTCATTTTAGTCTGAGCAATGACAACAAAGTTTAGTGACTCTAACAGCATATTTAGACAGCACTCCATTGTTTATGTGGAAGCTGGAAATGAGATTGTTTTATTCAGGGTCTGATCATGTATAATACAAATCTCCTCATTAATTCTCGGCTTTGGAATTATAAGGAATCTTGTTAAACAGCCCTGGACACATCTATATGGTTATTGTTGAGTGCTAACAATAAGGCCGCACTTAATTTTTTATTTATTGAATAATAGCTTCTGTTTTTCCAGATCTAGTTCACCAATATTAAAAGATAATGGTGACATATTTATATTTCATTGGATTTAATTTGCTGGATTATTGGTCCCTCAGGAAATATTATAATTGTTATAATTATTATTTTCCAAATAATCGAATGCAAACATCTCAGGATTATTTAGTTGGAGGCATAGTGCTGAGAGTGATTATTTGGAGCAAATCTACTTGTAATACAATTTGCAACTGCATTATGCCACTTGCTCTAGGAGAACATGGGCAAATTGATTTGCAAGTAAAATATTTCATAGAATTAATATTAGTGCATTTTACGTGACTTGTAAAAGTCCAGTGTTGTTTTAGAGACTAGACTCCTGAGTGCTGAAATTCCTTATAGATCTTATTATAAATTAATGGTGAAGAAGAATTTTGGTCATTGGTTTTAAAAAACTGTAGACTTGTTAATGGTTGTATCCTATAACTTAATTTTTAGTTTCTAGAAAAAGCACATATAACTTCAGCAAAAGCATTCTTGCATGTGGTCTATATCAGAATATATTTTCATTCTATGAATTTAAATATGCTACCATGTTGTATATTCATGTTTTAATCTTTTTGACCTTTTTCTGTTCACACTTGAGAATAAGCATTTGAATTTGCAAATGTGCAATTTTATTTATTTATTTATTTATTTATTTATTTATATTTTTTCTATGTTTTTATTTATTTTTTTATGTTTTTATTTAAATACCAGTTAGTTAACATATAGTGTAATATTGGTTTCAAGAAGTGATTCATCCTTTACATACAATACCCAGTGCTCATCGCAAGTGCCCTCCTTAATATCCATCACCCATTTAGCCCATCCTCCTCCTACCTCCTCTCCGGGAACCCTCAGTTTGTTCTCTATAGTTGAATCTCTTATGGTTTGCCACCCTTTCTTTTTTCCCCTTCCCCTATGAATTTAAATTCAAAAAAAAAAAAAAGAAAAGAATATCCAATGGAAAAAAAGATCATCTCTTCAACAAAAGATTTTGGGAAAGTTTGACAGCTACATGCAGAAGAATGAAACTGGACCATTTGCCTATACCATCTATAAAAATAAATTCCAAGTGGGTGAAAGACCTAAATGTGAGACAGGAACCCATCAAAATCCTAGAGGAGAACATAGGCAGCAACCTCTTTGACCTTGATTGTTGCAGCTTCTTGCCAGATACGTTGCCAGGGGCAAGGGAAACAAGAGCAAAAATGAAATACTGGGACTTCATCAAGATGAAAAGCTTCTGCATAGTGAAAGAAACGATCAACAAGACAAAAAAGGCAACCAACAGAATGGGAGAAGATACTTGCAAATGGGATATCTAATAAAAGGTTAGTAACCAAAATCTATAAAGAATTTATCAAACTCAACGACCAAAAAAATAAATAATCCAGTTAAGAAATGAGCAGAAGACATGGAGAGACATTTGTCCAAAGAAGACATACAGATGGTTAACAGACACATGAAAAGATCCTCATCATTATTCATCATCTTGGAAATACAAATCAAAACTACATTGAAATGTCATCTCACACATAACAGAATTCACAAATTAACAACACAAGAAACAATAGGTGTTGATGAGGATGTGGAGAAAGGGGAACTCTCTTACACTGTGGGAATGCAAACTGGTGAACAGTATGGAGGTTCCTCAAAAAGTTAAAAATAGAATTACCCTACAATTCAGAAATTGCACTGCTAGGTATTTACCCCAAGGATACAACAATATGGATTCCAAGGGTTACATGGAGAGAGAGAGATATCTCAGTCATCAAAAAGAATGAAATCTTGACATTTGCCACAATGTGGATGGAGCTAGAGTGTATTATGCTAAGTGAAATACATCAGTCAGAGAATGACAAATACCATATGACTTCACTCATATGTGGAATTAAGAAACAGAAGTTCAGTTTTAATTACTGCCCAGTTTACATGAATCAGATTCACCCAACAGCACTGACTGCTTGTAGTTGAGATCAGAAGGCTGACATACTCTGTAGAACACTGCTCAGCATGTTTATCTTGTTGACTAGTTTGCTTCCAACAGGGTTGGGTTTTATTTTTTGCTTGTTTTTATTTTCTTTGTTTATTTGTTTTTCAGATTAGAATCCAGGAACTATTCTCATGTCACATGAAACTTATTTTAGTAAATACTCCAAAAAAAAAAAAAAACAAACCCTTAAAAAAAACCCCAAAACCCAAATGAAGACATCTGAATGGATATCTCCATTTGTATTTAATTTGTGGACATATGCTGAGATTAGTATGTTATTTTGAGTTTCTAACGAGAAGCACAGAATCGAGTAGAAACCCAAGAGAACACAAGCTTAGTCTATGCCACTTTTATATATCTAAAAACATTTAACTGCATTATCATTTAACTAATTATTACTAATTATGATACCGTTGAGTTTTAAAAACATGTATATTGTGAGACACAAAAAAGAAGGCATAAATAGATCATGCAGAGATTATTTTTTTAATCGTGCAGAGTTTAAAAAACATTCTTGTACTAAGCATCCAGCTTTAAAAAACAGATTATTATTCATACTTTACCTATTTCTTTTATGTTCCTCCTTGATTCTACACCCCACCTACAAGTTCTCTATTTTTCTGAGTTTTATGCTTCCTCTTCTTTTTTCTTTATAGTTTTACTATCGGTGTATCTTTCCTCAGACAATTAATTGTTCCAATATATCTGTTTTTAAGTTCATGGAGATGGAATCATACTACAAGTATTCTTCTCCGGCTTATTTATTTTTCTCAACATTATGCTTTAGAGAGTCCTCCATAATGACGCAGGTAGCTCTAGTTAATTTATTAGTTAATTTATTTTCACTCCTTTGGAGTATTCCACTGAAAAGGATTTTTTTGCAATTGACTTGTCAATTCTATTGATCGCATTACAATTCTTTACTTCCTTCTGTTATGAACAATGCTGTGGTGCACACATGTATATGATAAATACAGGTGCGCATGAGCAGTATTTTCTTGGGGAGATCTGTTTAGTCATAAGGCACTTCTATGTCCAGCTTTACAAGATTAATACCAACCCTTATTCCAAAGTGTTGTACTTAGATTCCCACCAGTAGGTGTGTATTCTCCTCTTATACATCTTCTCCAGCACTTGATATTATCAGACTTCAATTTTTGCCAATTTTGTGGTAGTGAAATAGATTTAAATTGCAAATTTGTTTTTCCTGATTAATACTGTGATCGAGTCTCATTTCATCTATTTGTGGCCACTCATGTTTCCACTTCTGTGAATACTTACTCACATGTTCTTTTGTTTCTTCTTGGTTGATTTTTCCATTGCTAATCCTTTATCCATTTTCAGTGCTGAAAACATACTCTCAGTTTGTGGCTTGCCATTCCACTTTATATGGTATCTTTCAATGCATACAAGCTTTTTCCTTTTACTGTGGTCAAAATTATCTATCTTTTCTGCTTTTTTGGGATCTTCTCTAAGAAATCGTTTCCTTGTGGGGCACCTGAGTAGTTTAGTCAGTTAAGCATCTGCCTTTGGCTCAGGTCGTGACCCTGGAGTCCTGGGATTGAGCCCCACATGCTCCCTGGTTGGTGGAGAGTCCGCTTACCACTCTCTCTCTCCCTCTGTACACACTCTCTCTCTCTCAAATAAATAAAATATTTTTTATTTTATTTAATTTTTTAATAAAATCTTTTTAAAAATCTTTTCCTACCTAGGGATCATAGAATTCTCTCAGATTATTTTTTTCTAAAAGGTTCGGTACAAACTGCATTCTTCTTTTTTTGTTTTAAAGATTTTATTTATTTATTCATGAGAGACAGAGGAGAGAGGGAGAGAGGCAGAGACACAGGCAGAAGGAGAAGCAGGTTCCCCACAAGGAACCAGATGTGGGACTCAATCCCGGACCCTGGAATCACTCTCTGAACCAAAGGCAGATGCTCAACTGCTGTGCCACTCAGGCATCCCTGCATTCTTGTTAAATATGAATAACCATTATTGTAGACTCCCTTCTTTCCCCAATCCCCTGCTCTACCCCCAGTCTTAGATCCTTCCCACGGTTGTGGATCTATTTCTAAGTTCTTTATGTTTACCTGTGCTTCATGCCACAGCGTTTAATTACTCCTACTTCACAACACATCTTGATTGCTATTACTATATTAAGTACTTGATACTTAATTACTTTTACTTTATAACAAGGCTTGATGTCTAGTAGGGCAATCGTTTCTACCCTGTTCCTCTTCAAAAGGGCACTTGTGCTTCTTGGCCATTTGTTCCTCAAACTAAATTTTAGAAATAGCTTATGAAATTTGTGAAAATGTCCATTGGGACATTTATTGAAATTGCAACAAACTCATAGATCAATTTGCATAGCACTGATACATGTTGAACATTAAGTTTTTATTAAAATTTTGGCATCTCTCTCCTTATTTACATATTCATTGATAGCTGTTTTTATTTATTTTATTTTTTATTTTATTTTATTATTTTTAAAGATTTTATTTATTCATGAGAGACACAGAGAGAAAGAGAGGCAGGGACACAGGCAGAGGGAGAAGCTGGGTCTCTGCAGAGATCCTGATGTGGGATTCGACTCCAGGACTTCGGTCGGGATCACGACCTGATCCAAAAACAGATGCTAAACTTCTGAGCCACCCAGGTGCCCCTGATAGCTGTTTTTAAATGCCTTATACATCTTTGATAAGACAGTATTGCTGTAGAATGCTTAAAATGTTTAAGTTTATTCTCAGGTCCTATATATTTTCCCTTTCTATTTAAAATACCATTTTATTATTAATTATCTTCTTAATTATTTAAATAACTTTGTGTAGAATAGACATAATTATACCTTTACATATTGATTTTGCATACTGCATGGCAAATATTCTTATTAATTGTAACAATTTACCTGTAGTTTTATGAGACTTCTGTAGATGATTATGCTTTCTAAAAATACAGACGACTTGGTTTATTATATTGAGTTTTACTTGTAATTTCTGGGTCTCTTTTACTGTGTTTACTTATTTTGATCTTGATCTTAAAGGAAATACTTGTAACTTTTCATTCAGCCCACACGTATTCACACGTGGCTTAGCATTTGCCAGCAAATGAAGCCAACAAAAGCCAACAGAATCCTAGGCATTATGAAGCTTACATTTTAGCAAAGATACCTTTGCAGTGATGATGGAGAATAACCAATAAGCACAATAATAACTAAATTATGCGGTATCCTAGAGGAGGTAAGTGTCAAGGGATACATACTAATAAGAAAGGTAGATGGGTCAAGTCTGGACACTGTGGATGCTGTAATCAGGTTTAAGAAACTCCTTCTGGTCCTCTTGCTACACAGATAGGGCATCCAGGTGCCAGAGACCGTGAAGCTCCTCAAACTCTTGAGCCATTTGACACTCAGAGCAGCTTTCAGAGACCAGGGGTCCTGTGGGGGTGCCTGTGATTCTGGTCAGCAAGTCCCGGTGCCCTGTCACATGACCATCACTTGTGCCTCTCACACACTCCAGCCAAGGTCTCTTTCCTTCTGCCTCACCAGTGTGAGTCTGCTGGTGACAAACTCAATTTTGACTTGCTGAATGTATCTTTATTGTGCCCTCATTCTTGAAAGCTATGGAAATTTAGATTAACAATTATCTTTTCTCAGCCCTTGGAAGATATTAATTAGAGTGCCTCATGGCTTCTGTTCTGACTGTTGAGAAATCCCTCACCAGTCTGGATGCCACTTGTCTGTGGTGACCTGTCTCTCCCCCTTGGCTCTGGCTGTTCTGCAAACTCACAAAAAGTGTGATTTTCATTTCCATTGGTTGGAATTCGCTGGGCTTCCTGAAGTAAGAATCACTTCGTTACAACAATATGGGAGACCCTTCAGCCATTGTCACTGCCTTTTGAATATAGATTCTTACTCTTGATTTTATTTTCTCCTTCTGGAACTCTAGTGAGACAGAGCTTTTCACTTTCTTTTCTGTGTTCAACCCCTCTGTCGTATTTCTCAGCTTTTCTTTTTTTCCTTTGTTGCTCCTTTCAGGATGATTTTTTTCAGTTCTGTCTGCCAGTGAACTAATCCTTTTTTCCAACTTTCTCCAATCTGCTGTTTAATACACTAATTTAATTTTAATTTCCTTTGTAGATAGCAAAATTGTGACGTCATTCTTTTTCAGATTTCCACAGTTTTAAATAAACTCTTGCAACCGTCTCATAGTGTCAAACTCCTATTTCTTGAAACAAGTAAAATACAATTTTGATTCTGATAATTCTCATTTTGAGTCCTTGTGGATTTCCTTGGGCTGTCTACTGTTATAGCTGGCTCTCGTACATGGTACATTATTTCTTCTTGAGTTTTATACTTTTAAAAATATCAACTAGTTATTTTCCCTAGACTTAAATATCAGGATATTTCATACCTGGTTGCACTCAGCTAGGATTTGGATCTGCTTCTGCCAGTGGCCTGGTACCCCACCAACCTGGGACAACTTTTAAGTTAAAATATTTTCTTCCTTCCTTCCTTGCTTCCTTCTTTCCTCCCATACAAATGCTGTGATTTTGGACTGTAAATTGTGTAAGGATACAAATTCTTCAGAGAGATTTCCCCCATCCCAGACAGTACCAAAATTGAGATGCATCAATTTCCTTTCTGGACAGTGGCTTTATTCCTTTAGGATCTCAGTTTTATGAGGGAAGGTGTCCTGTGAGATTCTTCACATTGAGCAGGTCTAAGTTTTCACATCAAAGCAGAAGCTCAAGGCTTCCAGTTTCCAGTAAAATCCCCAGGCAAAACCAACTTTGCTTCTTCCACTTCTTGCTTATTTCCCAGGTTTCTGCTTTCATTTTTATTTAAAGCTCTGTAGCTTCCTTCTTCTGTGCCAACTCCAAAGTGAGGCACAACAGTACCATCTACATATCATTTCTCTTCCAGTACTTTGTTTGAATAAAGAAGATCAAACTCACTCAGGGCATCTAGTCTTAAAAAATGGAAGTCCCACTGAACAATTTAATAAAATAGTTTTAATATAGAAGAGTCATAATTTTGAATATTGGTCTGAAATTCACATTGAAGTGTATATTTCTGATCTTAATACTCATACTTTATTACTTAAAGTCTAGAAACTATATTATATTTTATATTTCTACATCTTATAATATCTTTTTAAAATTATTTTTGGAGGCTTAACTCTAGAATTTGGATTTGGATTCTAGATGTAATTTATAGAAAAGGTTTTCTATAATAATATCTCTTAAGAGGTAGAATTGGGGGGATAAAAATAGCTTTTATTTATATTATTTCTCTCTGGATTTTGCTCTATAACTGTAAGTAAACTATACTTTTTAAACATCTGTGTAAACATTATAACTTTAAGCACTGACATTTTTCTGATAGTATCCACTAAACACTTAACCATGCTACTTGATGAGAAAGGAGTAAATTCTAAAGGAATTTTCTGAAGAAACAAATCTAGGAAGTTGATCCACTTTATAACAGAAGCATTCTTCTTGGAAAAAGACAAACTGAAGGGAGAGGTTTTTTTATTTGTTTGTTTATTTATTTATTTATTTTTGTAAGAAGGAGATTCAGAAGGCAAATGCAATTTGATCGTATAGCTACATCTATCACAGTGTTTTTGTTTGTTTGTTTGTTTGTTTTTAGCTTGTTTAGCACCAAGGACACTGCTCTGAACTTCTCTGCATCCCTTGCTAAAACACTTCTAGTAGACATCCCATAAGTAAGAATAAAGTAAAATAAGAGTAAAATGAGAAGTAGAGGAAAAAAGAAACCCATTCTTGTGAGTTACTATATAGTTAGGATAACATGGATTGTTTTTGTGTTTTGTTTATACCACCTTCCTTTTCTTTAAAAAGTCACACTGAAGACAGATGGGCGACCTAAACAATTATTCACATCAAAGGGAACATTGTAATTTGTGATGTCTGCTGGTATATCACAGTTTCAAAGGTAACCACCTATAATAGAGTCCATCTTTAGCAGAAAGACAGAATTTTGTTTGGAGAAAAGGTGAAGAGCCACACTTCCCTGCTTTGACTTCAGCAGGAATGCAGAAATTTGGGTTTGGAGGGAGTGTCAGGTCTGAGAAAGAGGGTCATGAACATTGAAAATGCAGGCAGCATCTGGATATTTAAGAGAAGGTGGCCTTAAAAGGTTGGAGCGGCCCAAACCCTCTGTGCTCAAATATCTCCAGGATTTCTCGCCTTGTTGGTTCACCCTTATCTTAAATATTTAAACAAACGAGACAAACATAAAGTATGTATGGTAGCTTTTCTCTTGTTTTTCAGGAAAAATAGATGATACTGAGAGGGACATTAGCTTGTGGCTTTCTGCACCTTATTTCAAAGTCTATAAGATGAAAGCCAAGCATTACCAAAACGTGTAGCACTTGAATTGGAAAGTTGTGGAATGAAGTTTGGGATGAAATGCCCGAAGCTTGATGAAGTCTGCGCACTCTTCATATTAAATGGGGCAGCTGACTTGAGAAATTCACATAAAACAAGTTTTGACACAGAGCATGGTAAAGAGCCCTTGGAAGTGTTGCAGGAAGGGATCCGTGAGGCTCACTGGTAACTCGGTGGTTGCTGTGTTTGAATTCTTGATTTCCAATTCACTGCTCTCTCTCTGTTCATCAGCAGTGGCAGAGAGGAAAGCAGGGGTCTGGCCAGTCAGGGCTCTAGGTGCATCAATCCCGAGGCTGCCTCAGCCCTGCCCTCGGGGCCCAAGAGCCAGACAGGGCCTGGCTGGGCAATCCAAACTGCTGAGGGTTACTTCATAACACAGGTTAACTTTCTCACTAGACCGTGTTGGCAAATCCTTTTTTTAATTTATGTTATTTCAACAATTAGGCTAATTTATCATTTGTAAAAGGCTAAATTCATCCATAGTCTCCTAAATATTTCATGCAAGCAACACACCCTGTCAAGAAGAGATTTCTCCCCACAGCCTAATGCTGCCCAATTAGGCATATTCCTTCATGACTCTGTGCTCCTCGGGGCAGAGCGTTATTAGCTAGGCACAGTTTTATCTATCACACTACTCTGTATACGTTTATGGTGCCAAATAAATGCTAAATAATAATTATGGGGATTTTAATGTCTTCCTCAGAAGCATCCTCCATGGGTCACTGTACAAGATGGACCAGAGGCCATTTGATTTTACCACAGTCTTGTTTCTTTTGGGCAGCCTAGAAATTGTCTAGGTTGATAATGACCTAAGTTTTATTTATTTTTTTGCTTATGCCAACATATATTTTTAAAATTGGTCGAATGCCATCATAAGACCCAGTGGGCTCTTATTAAATTTAAAAGATTTTTAAAATATTTTATTTATTTTTTCATGAGGGACACACAGAGAAAGGCAGAGACATAGGCAAAGGGAGAGGCAGGCTCCTTGCAGGGAATCCAATGCGGGACTCGATCCCAGGACCCCAGGATCACGACCTGAGCCAAAGGCAGATGCTCACTGAGCCACTCAGGTGCCCCTCTTATTAAATTTTTTAAGATGCTGCCAATATGATACATGTTTCTTTTGTGTTCCTTCGTTGTTCTTGAGTTGACATGTACACAGGTACATATGTGCACACACTACTTTATTTAGATATCTGTGTGTACATATGTAATTTAATCATTTTATAAAACTTTAAGCACAAAGATATGATAAATTTATTTCAGAGCCCAAAATAAACTTGAGCACCAAAATCACGAGTGTGTACCAGTAATAAACAGATAAAGAAGTAAATAAGAAAGATGGACTACCTCTTCCTTGCAGTAGAATGTCACATGCCAACTAGGAGATGTGAGTCAGTGCTGGAGTTGGAAAGTTAGCATTTTGCAAACATCAAAGTAAAAATTGGATCAGGCAAGAATTACTAATGGATGGGAAATTTGGGGGGGAATTTTTGAAAATAAGCACCCATATATTTGCCCATAACCTTTTTATTCATTAGAAAATGTAATGATGCAATGGGGAAACTGGACAATACTTTGATCAAGTGTTGACAGTGAACATCACTGATGAGGGACAGACGGACGCCGTGTGCTTCTGGATGCGCTGCCCTGAGAAGGACACAACATCTCATCTGCAGTGTTCTGGCCCATAATGCATATCCCAAATCCAATCATGAGGAAACATCTAGCAGGACATAAAGAATGTTCTGTTTAAAAAGGGAGGAGAGGCCCTGTACTCTTGAAAAATGTCAAGGTTATTTAAAAAAATGGCTGTGGAAATGTTTTACATGAAAGGGATCTGCAGACCCAGGACAACCAAATGCAATCCCTGACCCTCGCCCGGATCCTGTAGAGGGAACAGAAGGTATAAAGGACACCGCCGGGTTAATTGCACAATTGGAATATAGATGGTAGATTAGATAAAAGTGTTGCTTCAGGGTTAATTTACTAAAGTGGATAACTATGCCAGGGTTATGCAAGATTTCCCTATTCCTAATCAATAGGCACTGGAGGGTTTCAGGGTAAAAATCACAGCCCATGCAGCATTCATTCACTCCTTGTTCTGACTCCTTTTGTGTGTATGAATTATTACATATAATTCCTTTTCTTCATTATCAGGCATCCTATTTCTAATTTATGAAAACCGAGTTAAGTAAATATTCATCTTTTGAGAAGTATAGGAAAATCTTTCCGTGAGTAAAGGCCTGGAGAAGTAGCTTTCCCTAATTTCCTTTTTCTAAAAGTGCTGATGCTAAAGCTGTAGAATTCCTTTACCATAAACAGAACTTTAAAAGGCCTGTGCATCAGGCTCCTTTTCTCTGGTTCCTGCATCTTGGGTGGGGGGTTGGAGAGGTTTGCTGCGGCTCGGCCGGGAAAAGTCCGGCAGACACCAACCCCAGTGAACACAGGCTTTGAGGCCGCTTCGTTTCCAGCCCCGAGGGCCAGCACGGGGACAGTGGACCCCGCTCCTCTCCTCGCTTCCTTCTATGGGACACCACACGCCCTGGCCAAGGGTCCCTTTCTCTGACCTCGGCTTTCTCTGATCCCAAGCATCCTGGTGACTTCATCCGGCGTGTGTAATGCAGGCCTTAAATCATCGTGCAAGCCTGACCCCATGATGTCACTCCCTGGCTCCCCGCCCGGCCCTCGGTGGTTTCCACCAGGCACCTGCAGCTCCTGGCCACGCGTGGACTGCCGGGCATTGGGGGTCTCAGGGGGCCTCGGGCCAGCTTCTTCCCAAGTGGTTTAGTAGTAAGACTGTGGATGCCAACACATCAGAAATTCCTTTCCTTTTTGTTCATCTGCATGAAGTCTCCCAATCATCTGCAAAAGGAATGCTGTGCTGTTTCTGTCCGGGTGGAGGGCACAGGACAGGGGACAGTGGCTCATGGGTTAGCACAGATGAACTTTTGTGTCTGGGATGGAGCATCCCGGCGTGCACAGGTGGCTGGTGCACCACTGATATGCCAGCGACTAGCTTCAGCAATGCGTGCACCAGCGTGCCCAGAGCCCTTGATTGCATGGTTTAAAATAAAATGGTTCCAATGCAATTATTAAAGCTTTTTAATTTCTTTGTTCTGGGTGAGTAACCCTTCACTGGTTGCAGGGGCTATTCACCCAAGGACTACAAGGATTGGAACTCTATTTGGAGTAATTTGATTTGTCCTTAGAAGCAGGAAGAAATCACCAACAAACTGCTTGGTGGTGTTTTTTTTTTTTTTTTCGTACCCAGGTAAGAATCAAAACTGATACCTGATTTTTAAATAATTAGCTTAATTTGGCCAGGAAGTAGTGACAGACATTTCATCAGCACTCACCACCATGGAGTTAATATTTAGAAAGTGACCATGTTCTCCTCATATAGTCATAGTGAACAAAAATGGAGAGCAAGAGGAAAAAGTTCATAAGAATACATCTTATAAATATATTTATAAATATATATATTTCATATTCAAACTTGGGAAATTTTTAAATAATTCTTTGGAATTTTTATCAAATTTTTTTAATTTCTGGAAAACTAGATGCTAAAAATTAGTTTTTCCCTGGAATAAATTTTTGAACCAAGAAATTGGGTGAATATATCAATTTAAAAGAAGTATGGAGGGAAAGTATTTTTCTATGAAAACCCATGTCTTGATAACTCATGTCTCAGAATTAGAAACATACCTCCTGGTTATAAATAGACTTTCATTTCACCTTCTTGGTGCCTTTTTAAAATGGTGTACTCATTAAAATGTAAAAGTGGAGAGTGACTCTAAGTTGAATTTAGACTTTTCGCTGTATGCAAATAAAATTGTAAATTGTCAAGTCTATTGTCATTTTTCTCTTAAAATTCACATTGGTGCAATTTCACATTAATTCTTGAGATCATGTTTAATGGTTGTTGAACCTTGCTTTATGCTCCTATGTGAAAAATGAAATAATAGGCAATATTTAAGCATGTAAGACTGTTTTCATGATTAGAACAGAGGACACCAGTCATAAAGGAGAATTTTCCCTGTGCTACATTCTGTCTTAGGAGTCAGGATGGAGAGGGGAACATCACCAGCCCCTGCCTTCAAGGAGCTCACAACCCAGTGGGAGAGAGGAGAGAGCAAGCAAATGGTTAAACTTGCTCCCAAAGTCTAAGTGGCATAGGCTGGGTCAGGACTCCAGGCCCTGCTCCTTCCTTGAGAAAAGCTCTTTGAGTTCTGCAGGGACTCTGCTCTTGTTGCTGCCTCATTAGCCTTGTGCTCCTATCAACTGAATTAACCTGTCCCACAAGGTCCTGATCTGAATGAAATGCAGCGTGTGGATGTCCTGAATACTATAACAGTTCCTTTGCATTACGGAGCTTAGATGAGTGAAAGATAGTTCCTAAAATTTAAATGTCTAGTCTGCGTTTTGAAAGGCAGACTTTTCTCCTAACCTCCAAGGTATAGACCTCCAAGGGGAGATTGGTAACTTTCAATCACCAGTAGAACTCAAGAAAATTTGTGGAAGCTTTCTACCACATACTGCAATATACTATAACAATAAACCTGTAACATGGTATTGTTTCTAAAGTTTTAGTGGGGAAAAGACTTTTCAGTTAGATAAAAGAACAACTTTGCTCTTTTGTTGGATCTGGGCTGTGACTCAGCGCTAGCACTTTCTTTTATTGGGATGAAGTTGACATGCTTGTTTATGGGGGTACAAATGACCCTGTGGAGAATCCTTCTGTCATAACCCACAGACTCAGCGTCTTAGTCAAATTGAGCAGCCCTGCCAGAAATTTCAAAATGAGGACCTAGGAGAGCCTGGAGCAATGCTCCAGAGTTTGTCTGACGATTGGGATCATCCAGAGCACTTGTTAAAAATACATGGAACTACATTTACATCTTTGGGGTAAATACTCAGTAGTACAATTGCTGGGTCTTAGGGTAGCTCTATTTTCAATCTTTTGTGGAACTTCCACATTGTTTTCTAGGGTGGTTGCACCAGCTTGCATTCCCACCAACAGTGAACGGGGGTTCACTTTTCTCCACATCTTCACCAACATCTATTGTTTCCTCACTTGTTAATTTTCCTAAGAGGCACTTGCACCCCAATGTTTATAGTAGCAATGTCCACAATAGCCAGACTATGGAAAGAGCCAGATGTCCATGGACAGAAGAATGGGTAAAGAAGATGTGGTCTACATATACAATGGAATATTACTCAGGTGTCAACAAAAAATGACAGTTTGTCATTTGCAATGATGTGGATGGAGCTAGAGGGTATTACGCTAAGCAAAATAATTCAGAGAAAGCCTATTATATTATCTCACTCATATGTGGAATTTAAGAAACAAAACAGAAGCTCATAGGGGAAGAAAGGAAAAAATAGAACAAGACAAAATCAGAGAGGGAGACAAACCATAAGAGAATTTTAATCATAGGAAACAAACTGAGGGTCACTGAGGGTCACAGGAGGGGTGAGGGGTGGAAGGATCGGGTAACTGGGTAATGGGCATGAAGGAGGGCACATGATGTGATGAGCACTGGGTATTATATGAGACTGATGAATCACTGGCCTCTACCTCTGAAACCAATAATATGTTATATTGTTAATTAAGTGAATTTAAATAAAAAATAAAGCGTTTAAAGACTTTCTAATAAGTACATATACCTAGACCCCTGTCTAGACCTATTACATCTGAATAGGCAAGGAATGGACCAGTGAGTCTGTGTTTTTAAAACTTTCTCTTTGGAGATGATTGTAAATTCACATGCAGTTATGAGAAATAGTACAGAAGGGTCCTGTTTACCCTTCACCCAGTTTCTCCCAGTGGTGGCATCTTGCATAATTATAGTACAGTTTCACAACCAGGATATATGCGTGTGTGTGTGTGTGTGTGTGTGTGTATTTACTTCTATGCAATTTCATCACATGTGTGGATCTGTGCAACCACCTGTCAAGATGCACAACTATTCCATCACTGCAAGGCTCTCTCCTGATGCTCTAAACAACCACATTTACCTTTATTCATTGCCATGTCCCCAACCTCTGCAGTCATTAGCCTGTTCTCCATCTTGAAACTTCTGTCATTTCACAAATGTTTTCCGAATGGACTCATACACTTTATGATAGTTTCGGATTATCTTTTTCCTCACCCAGTACAATTCCATGGAGGTTCATTCAAGTCATTGCCTGTATGAATAGTGCGTTCCTTTTTATTGCTGAGTAGCATCTCACTGTATGGATGGATCACAGTGTGCTTAGCCATGCATCTGTTGGACATCTGGACCATTTCTAGTTTGGGGCTGCTATAAATAAAGCTGCTGTGAACCATTGGTATTTCTACTAGTTTTTGTATTTTAGCCATCCTGGTAGGTACATTGAGATAGCTCATTTTCACTTTAATTTGCTTTTCCCTAATGACTAATGATACTGAACATCTTTTCATGTGCTCATTTGACATTTGCATTTCTTCTTCTGTTGAATGTCTGTTCATGTTTTTGGCCCATGTTCCAACTAGAATATCTGTTTACTGTTGAGTTTTAAGAGGACTATTAGAATACACATTCGTGTATTCTAATAGTCCTGTCATGTACGTGGTTTGCATTTTTTTCTGATCAATAATGTGTCTTTTAATCTTCTTAAGAAGAAGATCAAAAGTTTTAATTTTGAACAGGTGCAACTTATCATGTTTTTCTTTTATAGCATGTGCTTTTGATGTCGAGGCTAATGACTCTTCATCCAGCCTTAGATCTTGAGGATATTTTCATATTTTTTTTAAAATTTTTATTTATTTATGATAGTCACACACACACAGAGAGAGAGAGAGAGAGGCAGAGACACAGGCAGAGGGAGAAGCAGGCTCCATGCACCGGGAGCCCGACGTGGGATTCGATTCCGGGTCTCCAGGATCACGCCCTGGGCCAAAGGCAGGCGCCAAACCGCTGCGCCACCCAGGGATCCCGATATTTTCATATTTTAACAAGTTTTGTAGTTTTCCATCTTACATTTAGGTTCACAATCCACTTTGAGGTATTTGAATTAGTTTTTGCATAAGATGTGAGGTTTAAGTTGAAAATGTTATTTTTTCAGCACCAGTTAGTGACAAAACTACTCTTCCTCTATTGCTTCTGTACACTAGGAAAAAATCAACAGCTGGACATAACTGTGTGAGTGTGTTTCTGGGTTCTTTATTCTCTTTTGTTAATGGCTGTGTTTACCTCCCTGCCATACCACATTGTCTTGACTACGGTAGCTGTATAGTAACTCTTGAAATCCAGTAGATTGATTCCTTCCACTTTATTTTCCTTTTGCGAAATTTGCCTTTCCATACAAGTTTTAGAATTGCCATGTCTGTTTACAGCAGAACTTGGTGGGATACTGATAAGAACTACATCAAACCTATAGGTCAGTTCAGAGAGAAGAGACATATTACATGGAGTCTTCCAATCCATGGACATGACATATTTGTGTCTTCTCTAATTTCTTTCATCAGCATTTGTTTTCATTGTGTTAGAACCTGTACATGTTTTTTTTTAAGTTTATACCCATGTATTTCATTTTCTTCACAGAAATTATAAATTTTATTGTGTTTTGTTTTTGGTGTCTACCTGTTTATTGTTAGTATAGATATGTGATTTTGTGGGTTGATTTTTTTTCTCTTTGAACTTCCTGAGCTCACTTACTATTTCTCTGAGTTTTTTTTTTTTTTTTTGGTATATCCCCTGCAGTTTCTATATAAACAATCATGTCATCTGCAAATGAGTACAATTTAAATCTATTTTAAAAAATATCTTATTTATTTATTCATGAGAGACACAGGGAGAGAGGCAGAGACATAGGCAGAGGGAGAAGCAGGTTCCCTTCAGGGAGCTTGATATGGAACTTGATCCCAGGACCTTAGGATCACGACCCAAGCTGAAGGCAGACTTTCAACCACTGAGCCATCCAGGAACCCCAGCACAACTTAGATTTTTAAAAATATGAATTTTTAAAATTTATTTTTCAGAAAATTTGCACTGCCCAGAACTTCCAAGACTATGTCAAATAAACCAGGTGAGAGCAAATACCCCGGTCTTGCTCTTAATCATAAAGGGAGATTATTCAATCTTTGCCATTAATGATGATATTTATTGGATGTTTTTATGTAAATGATCTTTACCCAGTTAAGGGAGTTTCCCTCTGTCCGTAGTTTTCTAAGAGTTTTTAGCACGAAAAAAATTGACAATAGACTTTCCTGATAGATTTTTGTCAAATGCTTTTCTGCGTCAATTGGTATGAACATATGATTTTTCTTCTTTATCCTATTGATGTGATGAATTGCATTTATTGATTTTTGAATGTTGAACCAGTCTTGCATACCTGAAATAAATGTCGCTTGGTCATCATATATAATTCTTTTCACATGTTGCTGAATTGGATTTATTGAATTTGTATTTTTTCATGTCCTTCTGTTTATTTGTTTGCTTTGGTAATTTTAAATATCAAGCCAGGTTGCAAAATAATGGTCTAAGAAGTATGTGATTACAGTCATAATCTATCTTTTAAATTAGAACAAATTTCTTGGGAAAAAGACATTTTCTAATGCTAAGCAGAAGATGATTCTATCACACATCTTTCTTTTATAACCTATCTCTCACTGCCATCAGGCACCAGACTCATCCAGGCAGCTGGTGACCTGTGTCTAATAAATTCATAGGGAAGTCTCTGACACTGCATTAGAGAGAATATTTTCCATTCTGGGATATGTAGAACATGTTTTAATCATTGGCCAGACTGATCATTCAGAGGTGACAGAAAAAAATAGATCATTGAGAAATTCTAAATAACGTATTCTTTGTTTTAGTTTTAAGGTAGTGTATTTTTATTAAATAATTTATTAATGCAAGAATTATTGATTTGTTGAATTCAACAAAATTGTATTGCTTTCTGTGAGGATTGCAAGGTTGAAGGAGCTATAGATTAACCTTTCTTTGTTATTTTCTTCATTTAGGCATTCATGCAGCAAAAGCATGTTTGAGCCCCTAGTGTGCCAGGACCTACAGTGGACATTCCAAGTAGAAAAGGCTGTTCTTGGGGATCCCTGGGTGGCTCAGCGGTTTGGTGCCTGCCTTTGGCCCAGGATCGATCCTGGAGTCCTGGGATCGAGTCCCGCGTCGGGCTCCCAGCATGGAGCCAGCTTCTCCCTCCTCCTGTGTCTCTGCCTCTCTCTCTCTCTATCATAATAAGTAAATAAATAAATAAATAAATAAATAAATAAATAAATAAATAAACAAATAAATAAATCTTAAGAAAAAAAGAAAAGGCTGTGCTCTCCTGGCACTTCCATTGTAGAAGAATGTGTGGGGGCATGTGTGGTCATGGTAGGATATGGCATATACACAACTACACACCAGATAAGCCAGAGATTTAGGAATAATCAAAGGGGTAGTGTTTAGTCATTTGGAAGTTCGGCAGAAGATAACATTATTTTGGTTCAAAGTTGAGCTTCACAGGGAAGGTATCATTGGAGCTAACCCTTAATGGATGAGGAGAATTGAGACAAGCAGAGAGGGTGTTGTTGGGAATGGGAGGACAGAGTAGGGCATTCTAGCCTCAGAGGGGGCATGGCGAAGGGTGGAGAGCACTTGGGAAAAGAGAGGAGGTAGCATGATTAGAAGGTTGTGACATAGGTTAAGAAGTTGGAACATTATGACATAATGTGAATGGTTTCAACCATCCTCTCCGTTTTGAGAGCCACTGGAGAAATTTAAGCAGAAGAATGGCATCATCAGACATGTTTTGTAAAGACCTTTACATTAGCAATGAGGAAGGCAGACTGGTGATGGGGGCTGTGCAGACACAGCAAGGAACACAATTAGAAGACTACTGCAATGGTCCTAGTGGGAGCTGATGAGACACAATTGGGGTGGTAGCAGGAAGTACAGTGGAAAGGAAAAAAGTAGAGCGATGTATGAAAGTGAAGACTCATTGCTTGTATGAGCAACAGAATAAGGACATGGGGTAGTGATAGAACTAGGGGTGAGGCTTCTAAGGTTTCTTGCTGGAACAAATGAGTAAATAGTGAAAGCATCATCAGACTTAGTAAGTACTCAAAGAAGAATAGCTTCAGCAGAAAGTTAACACATTTGATTTTAAACATGCAAATTTCTCCCAAAGAGAAAATAGATACAAATCTTGATATACGCATATACACAAAAATGATTAAGTTAAAAGAATTAGAAGTGACTTGAGATTGTAAGGAAATGAGAGTTGTAGTATGGAAGGATGTAGAGAATAGAAGTATAGAAGTAGATGTAGGTCTCATAGCACAAGGCCTTTTGGTAAAATGAGTATGTTTATAGAGTTCCTTTCTATATATATGGAAAGAACAAGATAAAACAGACAAAACGCCTTTGTTGTTCCTAGTCGTGGGATCTTTACTTGTTGTGAGTTGATGTCTAGATTGAGAGAAGCATCAGCTTAGCCGGGAACTGGCGACTTCCAGGTAGCTGGCCTGGCAAGCTGACCAAATACCTCTGGAGCACACCACCACAAACATAAAAACAAACAAGCAAATAACTAAAAACGCAAATACATAAACAAATAAGTAAATGGGCATTTTAAAATTTGACCATCCCAAAATGCTACATCTATTTTGATCACATCACTTCCTTTAGAAAGACTATTTTAATGAAGTCTCAAGTGTGTACTTCTCTCGATTTTCTTCCACCTCTTTTGCTTGACAGTTGAATGTCCCTACATGAACCTCCTTGTAACTGACAGGCCTCTTTTTTTTTTGCTGGCCTTAGCAAGCATCCCACCTGGATTCAGAAATGGTCTCCTCTCTTGTTCGGCTGTCAAATCGCTACTCTTTGGTGAAGGCTTAGGTGAAAACCCTCTGTCTGGCACTTGCGTGGATCCAAGCCTGAGATCTCTTCCACTTCAGAATTCTGACTCGAGTTCTCATGTCCTTGGATCGGCTGTGCCAGATTCCCCTGACCAGGTGAGGAGCCCACGAAGGCCTGTGTCGCTAGTGGAAAAGTGTGTACTCAACATTCACACTTCATAATGGTAATAAGGACTATGATAGTCAGCCTTTTCTCTTTTCTTTCTTCTCTTGTCCTTTTCTTATTTTGCTTTGTCTTTTTCTGCACTGTAATTTACTACTATTGTTTTCCGGCTCCCCAGCCCCAAAAGAGAGTTTTCCAGGTTTACAAGTGGTGTTTCCAAATTTAGAGTAAGAAGGTAGCACACACCTTCCTAACACTCACAATAATCTTCCCTTGGTGAGATTTAAAAGACCAGAGAGGGAAATGGAATGCTGCACTGCTATAATTTTCATCACGCAGAGTGACATCTTACCGGGAAACAACAAACCAGAGAGTTGGCTGTGGACATTCCTGAGTCGATTCACCTGGCCTATGGCAGGAGGTATGGTGCTTGCTGCTAGTTGACATTCTAGCTAATTTAAAAACTGCAAACCGAGCACCATCCCTCTCTTGTTTTTTGTTTGTTTTTACTTTCCTGAGTGGATGCGCGCTAGGCTCGGATCATAAGGAATCCTAGAAGGCAGTGACCATGGTTCCTGAGGAATCTCCGGTTTCAGCCCCAGCTGGAAGCTGTGCATTATAACGTGCAGCCGGGTAATAGTCTGAACTAATCAAGGGAACTCAGAAGGTGGGCACAGTTCATTAATCTGCTTGTGCTCGTTTCTTAATGTTCTAAGCCCTGGAGTGTTAGCTATTTTTGTGTATTCTTGAGTGAGTAAATGAAGAGAGATCAGCCTCTAGCTGCTGGCAGAGATTTGATGTACAATGAGATGTTTTGGTGAGTGACAGCATGACAGGAGCGTTCCCCATGTGAATTCTGGTCCTCTGAGAAGCGAGTACCAAGAAAGCATCCCACAGGCAGATCTATATGGGAGCATCTGTTGGGGGGGGGACAGTTGGGGACGCCAGGGGAGCCTCAGACAGCGAGGCAGCTCCAGCACCTGATAGAGGGAAGGAGGGAGAAAAGTGGTGGAAGCGTTTCAGACACAGCACAGCTAAAGAAAGGGCGTGAGGATGCTCATTATGGCAGAAAGGTCATCACCCTGTACCCGGCCACGCTCCCTCACTGTCTGGGAGAGCCCGGGAATGGGCACCTCTTGTCCTCCTCCCGAGCTGGCCTTCCTGAAGGGAGATGGAAGAGGGGTTCCTGTGGCAAACTGCCACTGGTCTGGGGATAGCAGCTTGTCCTCCCCCGTGCATTATGCCCCTACCCTGAGATGGCACTTCTGGCACCCGGGAGGCTATGTTCATTTCCAATGGCTGCTGTGAGGGAGTACCACAAGCTCGGGAGCCTGAAGCACCTGAAATTCGCTCAGGCTGTGGAAGTCAGAAGCCTCAATCAAGGTGTCCGCAGGGCCTTGCTCCTTGGAAGCTTCCAGAGGAGGATCTGTCCTGCCTCTTCCTGCTTCTGGAAGCCTGGGTGTTTCTTGGCTTGTGGTCACATCCTTCCAGGACCTGCTGCCTCTGCTCTCACATGTTACTGCGGCTCACATCTGTTCTTACAAGGACACCAATCTAATGGAATTAGATTCCACCCAAATTCAATGAGTCCTTATCTTGACTTGCATCTGCAGAAGCATTACTTCCAAGTAAGGTCACATCCTTGGGAATCGGGGTTCAGACTCTAATACATCTTTCTGGGGGACACCATTCAACACTCATCTGTGGCTTGCCTGGTGGGACGACAGACACCCCCATGCATGAGGGGGTGAGCCCCTGGTTATCGCCCCCTTCTCTGGCCAGGGTTGTCACATGTTCCCATGCACAGTTATAACAGGACAAGAGACAGCCCTGAGGCTCTTTTGGGTTCTGCATGTGTTGTCCCTCACCCCAGTGTAGAAGAGCAGCCCTACCTTCCCTTGCTGAGTAGGAAAAATTCCCTTTTCAGGATAGTGACCCCTCTTCTCCCCTCTGGTCCCTTGACATTAAAAGTTCATGTGTCCAGGGCAGCCCCAGTGGCTTAGCAGTTTAGTGCCGCCTTCAGCCCAGGGTGTGATCCTGGAGACCCAGGATCGAGTCCCACGTCGGGCTCCCAGCATGGAGTCTGCTTCTTCCTCTGCCTGTCTCTCTCTCTCTGTCTCTAATAATAAAAAATCTTAAAAAGAAGTTCATGTGTCCAGACAGCTGCCACAGCTTGTGGTTCAATGGAATGTCTTCTATGACCCCTGGTGAAGAGGAGTAGGGTCTTCCCACCTTGCAGGATCTAGAGTTGCGCAGGTGGAAGTATGGACTCCTTCAGTGGGTCATGTGGAATGATACTAAATGGGTCTATGGCTGCTTCTACTTCCATTCCTTCTATGTATCCTTCCCATTGAAGATGCCCTACCATCTGGAGAGCCCTGAGTAGTGCACGTATGGGGTCCTGTTTGGCACCTCATCCTTGCAGGGTATGGCCTTCAAGCTGGCTCTACACTCTGCCTGCAGTAGGCTGTTCAAGCACCCCATGAAGGTGACCACTTCTGGACCATATGGTTTATGATACAGCCAATGAATTCCATGGTCATGGGCCCACTCCCACACCCAGTTTGATGTGAAGAGGGTCCTGTGGTCAAAGCAAGTCAGTGGCTACTGGTGTTGGCTTAGGCTTTGGACAAGAAAGGCAGACTCATGCCCAAATAGGCTCACAGAGCTCACTCATGCCCACTGCTTCTGCCTGGGTCGTTCCAGATGAATAATTTCAAGACAGGTTTTGCTGTTACGGACTGAGCAGCCAGGACAGGTGGTAGGGCAGCTTGAATGGGATCTGAACACCTGAAGCTTTGCAAGGAGGAGCCTCCTTGGCACAGTCTTCTTGCATGGGATCAGGCTAGCTCTTACAAGGGAGAGAGCACAAAACCTGTGAGCTCTGAGATTTCAGGGTTTCTGCAGAGCTAATGTAGTTGAGGCTACACACCCAGATGTTCCAATCCCATATTTCAGGATCCTGCAACTTTTCCTCACCAGGCCTCATCTTCCTGGCAAGTCAGACATGACTTGTCTGAGTATTTAAACATCTATAGAGCTCTCAATTCCAGCTAGTAAGCCCTGAGTCTTCTTTCCAGCCACATCTTCCCTTCTACTGCAGAGCCTCTTAGTGAATGACCAGCCAGGCCTGCTGGCTCTCACACTTAGGCTTGAAGTGTTAAGTCCCCTCATTTACTCACCCCCATCTCTAGGCATCATTGCAACTTCATGAAAACCAGCCAACTCTGCTGTCCTCATAAGTACTCTCTCCTCTGTAGCCTTCAAGTGTTTGAAAGAGCACAGCACCAAGGGCCTTTCCCCTTGCTAGGACATTTTCCTCAGGTTCCTATCAGTGAAATAATCAGCAGCTGAGCTGCCACCTTGTGCTAGGGACCAGGCATGCCACACATTCTACTCAGGACAGGGTTTTATTTGGCAGCCAGGTGTAATGACACCTGCTCCCCAAACCTCCACTTACCACCTGTTGTTTCAGGTCATCTGGATACCCACCTGGGTCAGTTCAAGCCTTCCAAGAAGCAGATTTCATAACAGAATTAGTCATCTGTAGTAGTTTTCTGGGGCTATCTTAATAAAGTTCTATGGGTTGGGAGGTATAAACAATAAAAATTTATTGTCTCATAGCTCTAGAGACCAGAAGTTCAAAATCAAAATACTGGCAAATTTGTTGCCTTCTGAGCATCTGTTCTAGGCCTACATCCCTGGTCTATAGACCTTTGTCATCTCTTTACATGGCCTTTCTCCATGTGAGACTATCTCCAAATTTCCTATTTCTCTAGAGACACCTGCCATATTGGATTGGGACCTACCTTAATGACCTCATCTTAGCTTGATTACCTCTGTTGAGGTCCTGGGGGTTAGAAGGTCAACCTATGACTTGGGTAGACACAATTTAACCTGAGCAAGAAGAGCAAAGAGAAAGGGGATAAGAACAGTCAGGGGTACCCTCAGATAGGGGTAAGTTCTAAGGCTTCACCAAGGAGATGGGAGGAGGTGGAGGTCTAGGTATGAAGAGCTTCACACTGAGGGCAGTGGGGAGGAAATCTCAGTCGGTCCCTGAGCAGAGGTCATCTCCTATTGTTATCAGACACCAAAAATCATTCCTTCCTTCGCGAGGGCTGTCTTCCTTGACTAGTGTTTCAGTTTCTAAGGACTCTGAATCCAGTAGATTTGGGTTTTCCACAGCTGATTAATCTGTGGGAAGTAGGTAGAAGAAAGAATTAGAAGCAGTGACCAAGGACCCAGGAATTGGTTGCAGGCTCATACAGGTCAGGTGGGAGATAAAACCGAGGAGGAGCCCTGCCTTGGGTGACAGAGGAGAGAGGGTGAATCCAGGTCTGTAGGACAACCAGCTGGCCAACCAGCTGGCCCTGGTTTTCATGAGACTGGTTGTTTGGGAATTCCAGGATCTGCTTTTACCAGATTGTTTAATATCTGTTTTTTTGATAGAATGACTATAAAGCATATCAGAGTAATGGTTTACTTGCATCTTCTCAGGAGTTGAAGCTAACTGTATTCCCCAGGACAGGCAAGCAGAGCAATGAGTGTCTCTTTCTTTGCCATCGATGATTCTGACTTGATTTGACACAGATGGCACCTTAGACGTTTTGATAGCAGCCCCTTGACAATGAGGACCTCCAGAACCTTGGGCATTCTCAAAAACATGTCAACTTGTTTTCTGCTCCCTCTCCACCCAGGTCACAAGTCCTTGTGAGACTTTTCCTCTCCTTTTCATTTCTTTTTGAGAAAGCTAGACCAAGTTTGGGAAGCTTCCTGTAAACTGTATGTAATTGGGTACATCTTCAAAAGTGAAACGTTCTTTCTTGTGAAAACTGTGTTTTTCTTCCTTGGCTGTCACCCCTCAGAAGCATCTAGGGGTGTTTGAAGTCTGAACGCAAAGGATCACACACTCATTTCTCCTAGTGCTGCACTTCTTCCTGCGGGCCACCCGGCTTTCTTCCCCACCCTGCTTCTGAGCTCACCCGCTCCACACCAACTCCAATGGGGCCACACTGGCTCTGTCTGGCTTCCACTCTTGCTCTCCCTTTCAAGCATTTTCTACTTTTTATGCAAGACCCGAAGTGTAGCAGCCCCGGTGTTGCCATGGCAGTGATGTTGCTGCGCGCCTTCAGTGGATTTGAGTTCTAAACTTTGAAAAAAAAAATAATAATGGCCTCAAAGAAGCAGGAGGGAGATGGCAGGAGAGAAAAAAGAGGAAAAAAATAAAACAGGGCATCGTCCTAAGAAGGGGAGAGAGAAGGAAAAAGCAGGGCAAAACCCTGAAAATGCATTCGCGGTGACATCATTGTCTTTCCCACAGAGGCCATTGACTCGGGAGGCAGCGTCCATTCACGGTCCTGAGGCCGGCTCGCCAGGGCCCGGGGAGCCATCGCTCTCGGCCTGAATGCCTTTTTTGTTGGGAAACAGTGGACTGTTTCTGAAGACCTGCATAAATGACTGAGTAATTCTCTGCAGTTGCCAGGAAGTCTGAGCCACTTGTGAGCTAACAATGGTGAACTTTATCTCCTGCCCCATGCTGGAAGTTCCAGCTGTAGGTCCGGATTCTAATAAGGGCTTTGCTCATGCCTCTGAGGTTATGGTAATATTTTATCCATCTTTTTTCATTAAGACACGGTCAGGGCTGCTATTGAGAACCGGGGACAGGTCCTGAGGAGAGAGGTGTTGGGGTTGGGGGGGGGCTGTGGTGAGTGAGGTGAAGATGGGGGATAAAACTCAGGGAAAGGAAGAAAGAACATGGCTTGTGAATTAGCTTGAAGGCTTTGAGTTTCACCATGAGACTCTGCATTGATTTAAAGGAGGGAAGGGAAAGGAAAGTCTCGCTCTGACCCATAAATTACTACACCTGGGGGATTATTTTAGGAAATTTTCCATGTTTCAAATGCTGCCTCTCTTGTCTCCTTTTTGGCAGAATGATCAGCAACTGAGGCTGATGACAGGCTCAGAAGTAGCATGGCACTGTTTGGTTTCTTTCTGAATTTGTAGGCAGATCCCCATGTGTCTGGTCTTATGCCTCTGTATCCCAGGTATTTAAATACTTTCCTTGAAAAACAGTTCTTAGCTAAGTGAAAACCTGAAGTAATTGCTAACTCCCTGCCCCGTAGCTTCTGAGGGCGTATCCCAAAAAGTGCCCATGAAGAGGGTCAAGGCCATTCACCTGCTGAGAGACCCTTGAAGGACAGTTTTGAATGATTGGTTACGGTGATGGCAGATGCTTTCGTGTTTATGGCCTTAATCTTTTTAACAACCCCAACAGAATAGCAGTATTATCCCATTTTGAATATGCATACACATATTAGGTTTACTGCCCTTGTAACTAACCTCCACTTCTTCCATTACTAAACTCCTTTTCAGGTTTCTCATGATCTTAGCTTCTTGTTGGAGAAGCATAAGGATAAATGAGTGAAAAGAGAATGGGGATCTTCTGTGTAGGAAGGATAATAGCAAGTGCTTGACTTTTTTATCTCCTTATAAATCCTCCCTACAAAAATAATCCAAATAAAACCATATGTGAGCCACACACTCAGCATTATTAGAAGGTAGGGAATACCATAATCTACAAAATTATCCCACAGTAGAGAAACTAACCACATTTCAGCCGAACTTGCCACTCACCACCGCAAGCTCATGGGTGAGTGTTGTGGGGTTGGTGAGGTTGAAAGTGACTTTGTGACAAAAAGAGACCAGACAGAGACAGCCCAGGGAAAGCAAAGAAAATATCACTTCTCAAGGGAAAACCCATCACTAAATGCTCAAATGCTGATTAGAGTTCAGGATATGGGGTTCCCAGCACCTGCTCCATGGAAGCAGCTGCAGAGGTGGGCTACTTCTGGAGAAGAACTAGAACATGAAAAAAGCATGGTCAACTGCTGAAAACAACACAGTGAAGAATGGAAAGAAACTAGGTGGGAATGAAGGAATCTACAGATACAAGTGACGGATACCCCCAACGGTCCCTTTCCCCATCACCACAGTCAGCATCATCCATTTGAGGACACTGTGCAGAAGAGAACAGACACACAAAAATACACTCTCAAACTTAAAATCCTTCCCTGGAGAGGAACTGGTATAGAAAATTCAGGTCACATTCATATAAGACTATTGTAAGAAAATTGAAAATATGAGTCAACATATAAGAGCTGATGAAAATTCTCCGAAAAACAAAATCAACCATGAGGCAGAAGAGCACTGTAAAACAACAATTGAAACTGAATTAAATATGCTTAAATAAGCATTCAAAGATATAAGGAAGGCACCTTAAATAAAAAAAATTAAAAATAGAAACAGACAACACACAAAAAGTCACAAAACAAGAATTAATGGGACTCAGAGAAGAAACAGTAGAGAATGACACAATCATACAAGAAATGGGAGCTAAATGACAAGGCTCTCAAAGAATAGATTTAAGTCAAAACTTAATAAAGGCCAGTAGATACAATGTTAAGGAAAACAACCAAGAGAATAAAATCAAGGTCCAGCACAAAAGAAAAAAAACTGAGAAAGACAATCATTGAAAAGATAGAGAAATAAGAGGCAAGCATATGCGTGTTCAGTATAACTTTTTAGCTCAACTGAGCCATGCTGCCCAGCCAATCCGTGTGTTGCTGTGATAGCTGGTATTTTTCAGATGTGGTTAACATCTACAATAAACGGACTTCAAATAAAAGAGATTATTCTGAATCATGTGGGTGGGTCTTGTCTGATCAACTGAAGGCCTGAAGAGCAAAAACTGAAGTTTTCTGTGAAAGGAGAAATTCTGACTCAACAATGCAGCCACAGGGACTCCTGGATGCCTCAGTGAGTTAGCGTCCAACTCTTTTGGGTGCACACATATACTCTCTCTCTCTAAAGAAAAAAAAAAGAAAAAAGCATCAGCAGCTTCTGCTTGTTTCCCACCTATTGGTCTATGTTATAGAATTTGGAGTTGCCAACTCCACATTTCCTTAGAAGAAATCTATGTATATCCTATTGGTTCCACAGGTCTGAAGAAAAATGCATGCTCATATATTAAATCCACACACATATATTAAATATAAATACATGCTCAATCCTCATTCTAAAATCTTTCTTAATTGGGAACATTAGGAACATTCCTGTTAAGTTCAGGAACAAGGCAAGAGGTCCCACTATTCCTGTTACTATTTAGCATTCTTCTAGAAACTTGGACCAATGTCACTAAAACAGAGAAAACAATCAAAAGTGAAAGAATTGGGGAAAAAAATAAGCTCTACTTGCAGGTAACATGATAGTAAATGATAGTATACCCTGAAAATTCAAGACTGACGATAAAACTATCTTAAAATTAGTAAATAAACAGGACACAAAATTAATATACAAAAACCAATACCCTTTATATACTTGGATGATGGGCAGCTACAGGATATAATAAATGAAGAAGCCCTAATTGTAACAGCAGTTAGACATAAAGAAGTGAAGGTAAATTTTAAAATAATTGTTCAAACCCATCTGGAAAAAAAAAAACTATGAAATATGCCAGAAAGACCCAAAAGGAGATAGGGATGTTTCAACATTACCATTCTCCCCACAGCCCAGCCATATACACCTTCAAGAATAAACTCTTCATGAATTAGAGATCTAAATGTAAAAAATGCAATTTATGAGATCTAAAAAAAAACAGGTAAATTCTTCTATAGTCTGAATATAAAAAAATATTTTAAAAAACAATGTGAAGTCCAGATGCCATAAATGAAAAGATTGATACGTTTGCCTACATTATCCCCTGTCCCCCCCAAACCGCTCTTTCTATGGCAAAAATCCACATATATAAGGTCAAAGGACAAGTGACAAACGGGAAAAAATACATCTAATATATTAAGAAATTTTATATGTTGAGGTAAAGGGAGGAAATACCGTATAGAAAGTTGAATACAAGTCATTCATGAGCAGAAAATTAACAAAAAAATATTAAAGCAATAACTTATATGCAAAAGATGTTCAATTATACTCATAATTAGAAAAATGTAAATTAAAACTACATTGAGATACCATTTCTCACCCATCTATTTAGACAAAAAGCTGGGCAATTCACTTGATTGGCCAGGTTGTCTGGAAACATGCAATGTTGGTGGGGAATGAGCATGGTACAGTTCTTACAGGGGAGAATTTGTCAATGTCAATGTCTACAACTACACAACTACACACATATTTATTCTTCAACTCAGAAATCTCACTTCTAGAAACTTACCCAGGAGATAGAACTTCAATAATGAGAAAAACAAAAATTTAAAAAAATGAAAAAGAAACTCCTGAGATTACCTTTCCATATAGTTTAAAGATCTCAAAGCATGTTAGTATTAAACAAAATAAAATTTAAAAAAAAAAGAATGGGAAAGAAATAGATCTGAAAGTAAGGTGAAACAAATGAACACAACTGTATTAAAATGAATAACAGAGGTACCTGGGTGGCTCATTCGGTGAACTGATACTTGGTATCAGCTGAGATCATGATTTCACAGGTGGTGGATTCAAGCCTGTGTCAGGCTCCCCACTCAACAGGAGTCTGCCTAAAGATTCTCTCCCTGTGCCCCTCCCTCAACACGTACATGCTCTCTCTCTCTTTGTCTCTCTTGTAAATAAATAAATAAATAAATAAATAAATAAATAAATAAATAAATATTTTTAAAAAATAAAATGAATCAATAAAACCATGTTGAAGGGGAGAGAAAAGATAGACAAGTAACTTAGGAACAGAGTTGACTAGGGAGTCTCAGTCTTGGGGAGTGGGTGGGGGTCGAGTGGAGTCGGGAACTAAGGGCCAACAAATCCTCAGCTCTTCATCCAGTACTTTACTTTCCATTCTGAATGTCTGAGTCAACTCTGTGACCATACTATTATAATATTGACAAGTAAATGTATTGATCTTGGAAATCAGGTTCTTACTGTGAAAGAATGTGTGTACATATAATATGAAGATAATAAAGAGATATAGAGAATGAAGATATGTATATATAGTATATATAATATATGTAAATGTATGTGTTACATATATTTAAAATATCTATCTCTATAAATATATGAATGGGGAGAATTAGAATTGGCTTAGAATTTGGAAAATTGGTATACACTCATGGTTTCTAAAATAAAACTATGTAAATTCATGCATATGTGTTATATATGTGTATGTATATATGCAATGTACTATGGGTGTGTTTATATATCCCCCCCATTCTGTCCATTGAAAGGGTACAGAAGCAGAGACACCCCCAAACAAGGAGTACACTTAGAATGCAAATCTTGGTTTCTGGTTCCATCCTCTTTTGAATGGAACCAAGGCTGATTCTAGCACTAGGTCAAGGAGGGTACAAGATGAACCTGGACTATTTTATTGCCTCAGAATGTAAGGATTCAAAAGTGATGGATAACTTGTCAAAAGGACAGTTTCCAGGGGTCTCATTGATCAATATGTACAGTTTGAGGACTACACTATTTAAGGACAGTACTGAATTATAAACATTGGGAAAAAAAATCCATGGGACACCTTCGTGGCTCAGGGGATGGGTGTCTGCCTTTGGCTCAGGTCATGATCCTGGGGTCCTGGGATCAAGTTCCATGTCAGGCTCCCCACAGGAAGTCAGCTTTTCCCTCTGCCTATGTCTCTGCCTCTCTCTGTGTGTCTCTCACGAATAAATTTTTAAAAATCCATGAGACTAGGTTAATAATAGATAGATAGATGATCCCAGAGTTTTTTTTCTAGAGCTTCTGGAAGATGGAGACAAGGCCACTAATGCACCAAGTCTGTTTTGGTGTCTTGCTGCTGACGGGACCAGGTACACATAGGCACATACTGGTACTTTCCATCCTTTGAGGGTGTATCTGCTTGGAGTTACAGGATTAGAAGAGAGTGGATTAAAAATATCTGAGAATTTCAATTGAATAACAACCCCCAAAGGGTGTATGATATTTTTCAGTTTACTTAGTGGATTTACATGTTGTGTCTTAACTGATTTTCCCACCTGCACTGCAAGGTGAGATTTTTATCTTCATATTTCAGATGTGGGGATGGAGTGTTGAAGAGGTTAGAACCAATTCAAGATCACTAGCCATCTAATATATAGTGAGCAGGAAAGAGACTCCAAAGTCTATGACAGCAGACAAAATATTGGCAATAGAATGGGGAACAGTGTGACTATATTATTTTTATATTTTGTTACATAGCTTTATCATCTATTTGGGATCCCTCTCCACTTACCTCTTTAGGATTTACTGATGAAAACACTAAGTTCTAAGTTTGGCCTCTTCCCCAAATTCACATTTGGCAAACGTGAGGAGTGAAGTGAAGTAACATGTTTGCAAATCATCTATCACACTGCTTCCCCAGGGGCCCCTGACCTCAGGGGTAAGGGGATAGGTGTGTGTGCACTGCAGTTTTATATATAATTTTCTCTTCACTCATAATAAATGTTTGGGGATGAACTTTGACAGCATTGTTTTCTTCCTTTTTATCTACAAACAGGCATGGAACAGTACTCCTGTATGGATACTGGGCTTCTTGTACTGGTGAGGACTTTGCTACCAAAGGAATCCAGCAGTATTATAAATTGACCCGAAATTACTGAGTTAAGTCTATTGCCTGGAATCAGAGCTGCTCTGTCAGCCTTTCTATCTGCTGCCTTAAGAAGTGCATTGATGCCATATCTTTTATTGATCCTAATTCACTTGGAATTGAAAGCCTTGGTTGGTTGATACATTTTTAGAATCTTGAAATTTTGGAAGTAAAAATGTCCATCCTCTATTTTCTAAAATATTAGAATAGATTGTTCCTAAAAACTTAGTATCGACCAAAGCTTCATGCCTACATCATTGGAGTACAAAAAAGAGGTGTCAAATGCTTCTTTTCAGGACCAGCCTGATCTCAAAGAGTTGAGAGATTCTGAGACAAACACCTCCTTCACTCTTAGTGTAGAACTAGAATTCTGTACAGCTAAAAATGGTTAGAATTTAAATAGCTGTGTCTAGGAGAAGTGCTTTCAGAATAACTGAATTAATCAAGAAATATCTTCCTAAATATCTTCTTTAATAGTTAAATCAACTTGGGAAATCCACGTAATTGTGGAACTATTAGCAGAGTAGCTCTTCAAACTCACTATAGAATTTTAGAGAAGATTGTCACTGTTCGAAACTAAAGCCATGTTAAACTTTGACATCCCTTCAGAATAATAGAATTAATGGACTCATTTCCCTCTTGTGAAAATAGAAAGACAATGAATAATGTTCAAACTTAGGAGGAATCCTTTTATTTTGCCCTCCATAAATTACCTTGCCATGCACACCCACACTCTATCTTGCTGTATGTTGAGGTACTTAACTGGTGAATTTGTAAAAATGGCACATGAATATTCATGGCACCAGGTCAAGGATACAGAGACAATATAGGTTTATGGGCCAGCCAAAACATGGTCAGACCTAAGGTCAGATCTTTCTCTTTGTTAGCTCTTTCTTCAGAATTTCTGTTTCTAAACATAACCTTACAGAGAGCTAAGTGATTCTAATTTTGAAACCCCAGCCATGAATATAAAATAACATTGATGACGTTTCACACATTGCATGCCACACAATCACACCAATGCAAATCTCTTAATTCTCCAGAATATGCTCGTAGTTTCATTATTGTTAATTTTTGTTTTAAGGCTAATGAAGATTATTGGATATCCTTGTCTTGGAGAATGCTTATACGAATATAAATGTACTATGTCCTTTAACTTTATCACAATGAGGAAAGTTCTTCAGAATATAATGAAAAAAATTGTAGAATTCATAAACTCTGCCAAGAAACACATCTTGTTTTGTGTTTCGTGTGGGAGGACTTTTTAAAGGAAAAAACTAAAATGCACTTGTTTGTGCCCAAAGGTAATACTACCCTAGCTTTTGTTGTCTGGTGGCTTTATCCATTTTGCCCCTGGATATCCTAGAGTTTTGCCTCCTGTTATGAATGTTCTTTCTTGCTCCCTTTCTCCATCTGTTTTCAAGATTTCCTATCTTTCTAGTTTTCTTTATTTTTTTTTAATAGCTTGGCAGATTTCTCTTTGTGCTGTTTATCTTTCTGCCTTGGAATCCAGTCATAGAAACTGAGCTATTAATAATATCCATGCTAGTCAGAAACAAGGTTAACAGATTCAACTCTGCTTTCTTCCTCAGAAAATTGTATACATACACACATGCACACATTCATTCTCTTAGCATCTTCAAGATAGTACCGGGCATTAGTAGTCAAATGGCCAATAGATTTTTTTGAAGAATGAAGAACAGAATTGGACAGGAGACCTGAGATGTCATATAATGGAAATCTTGTTCTCAGGAGTTGACAGAGCCAAGGTCTATGAGATGGAGTCAGAGAATGAGAAAGTGTGAAATAGAGAATACAGAAAAACCACACATTATTCTAACTGATATACATTTACATGACTATTTGTTATTTTTATGCTCTTCCAGTAGTTGGGATAAACTCAGCCTTGGTGGAATTTTAGTACATCAGGAAATAACACATCATCTGTTCTGAAAGTGGCATTGTCAGGGCACAAGGCCGTGGAGAGACTTGGCCATGGCCTCAGGGAGCCCAGGACAGTGTGACCCCATTGTGCATTGAGCTGGAGTTCATGATGTGCCATGACCTGATTTCAGTCACATGTCCATCCATTCACCAAATAAGGTTACTCAACAGCACTTCTTGATAGATGGCTTGGAAGAGGTGACAGACTTTGGCTATTTATTTATTTTATTTTTTTAAGGTTTTATTTTTATTTATTCATGAGACACACACACACACAGAGAGAGAGAGAGAGAGAGAGAGAGAGAAGGGCAGAGACACAGGCAGAGAGAGAAGCAGGTTCCATGCAGGGATCCTGATGTGGGACTCGGTCCCAGGACTTCAGGATCATGCCTTGGGCCGAAGGCAGGCATCAAACTGCTGAGCCACCCAGGCATCCCCAGACTTTAGCTAGCTATCTAAAAAGAAGCAAAGAGAGTGCTTGATAATTTATTGGATACAGAAATGAGGGAGGAGGAAGGCTTGAGGATGACTCTGGTCATCACTTGAGAAATGGGTGGATGGTGATGCTACACATCAAATGGATGTTGGCAGAGCAGTGGCATCAAGAAGTTTCATTTTTAGCTTGCCCAGTGTGAGATGCTGGTAGGATTTTTTAGTGGAAAATTCTAGAAGGCATTCATATAAAGTTGAAACTCTATACAGAAAAAATAGCATTTGTGAACAAACAAATACTGGTTAAGTCCAAAAGAATGCATGCATCTCCAAAAGTGAGAAAAGAAAAGGCTCAAATGGAAATCAACCTCCCTCTCCCCACAAAAATATAATAAATGGATGGTGGAAAAAAAATCTTGTGGATGACCAGAAAAGTAGGGGAAAACCAAGAGAGTAGGGTGTTTAGGAAAACCAGAGAAGAAAAACATCCTACGAATACAAGAATATTCAACAGTGTAAAATGTTTCAGAAGGGCCAAGGCCTCAATGCCTGGAAGTGGTCCCTTTAAGAACTCAGAAGTCTCTGGTGATCTTGTCAGGGACTCCTTCAGGGGGGCAGAAATCTGAGGGTCTGGGTTCAGGGAGGCTAGAGGTTGATACACTGTAGTAACTCTGGCTTGGTCCACACTGGCCAATATTGAAACATCCAGGTCTGTTCTAGACAAGGGGGTTCTGAGGAGTGCTCTCCAGTCTCCTATTCATTTGCCAGAACTCCAGCAGGCTGCTCCCCAAATAAGGGAAGGTCATCATTCACTCACCAGAACAAGTTCCTGCAAGTTGGATTTTAACTTCATTTGCAGATCTTATATTTCCTATATAAATGTTCCGTTTCTACTTTATTTGCATGTTATTCTGTATTATTTTCCTTCATCTTGCTTTCTGTTTCTGGGCAAACGTAGCTTTACTAACTCAAACCACCATTTGGTCCCTTGGGGTCAATGACTTCATTAAAAAAGGGAAAAAAAAAGAAAAAAAAAACACCCTCTCAATGAATACCACTCTGGAAGTCTAGGAACAATGGTGAATACCTTTGACTCATTCTTGACCCTTTTCCACAGCTCTGTGGATCAGCTGTGAGCTGGCCTTTTGCTCAAGGATGATAAGGAATGACTCTGCAGCATTTAGCAGCATGGTTTTTCTCTAAAATTCAGCCATTCATATATTTGCCAAGAGTTTCTGTTGATATGACCGTAGGAAAGGGAAACCCAAATTTTAGGCATCTATTTCCTACCAACTTCTAAGCCCAAGCTCTGAGCTTCATGCTGGGCCCCATGGTTCTATCCTTTCAACTCTAGAAATCTCTTGCTGGCAGGCTTCCTCCTGATACTCCAGCACTTCCTGTTTCCCTCAACAGGAAACACTGCAGAGGAGCTGTCCTCCGCTTCTTTCAGAGCTTCCACTTCCTTCCAGAATAAGGAAATGCTATTATGCATATCAGCTGGAAATTTAACAAAAGAAAATGAACCCACCCAAATAATAATCACCTGGTACATACACACACGCGCACACACACTCATACTCACACAGAGGTCTTTGGGAAGTCAAAACACATACAGCTTTTGTGACAAAAACATAAAATCAGGACTCAAGTGGGTCTAATTTTCCAGAAGACAATAGAATAGTATAGTTAGTGTAATGTCAGAATATAGGCTGTGTGTGAACTGGGCTTCCGAAACTCACTGAGTAGCTCTGGGCAAGTCCTTTAAACCTTACCCTATTGTTCCAATAGGAAGTAATGATGCTTTAAGTCTATGAAAAATTCATCCCAAGTATATAAAAGGTCATGTTATTTGAGGCAAGGCTCTAGAGAAAGCCATAGGGAACAGAGTCCGTGTTGAACTACTAATCCGCACACTGCCCAGTACACTGGGGAGTGCAAAGGAGCTTATCAATAAACAGTATTATTCAACTGAGTGTATTTTTAGCACCTTCCATATAGAACAAGATGCCACTGATCCAGCTAAGGTAAAAGTTTTCCCCTCTCTCCACTTATCCAGATGTAAGAAACATCAGACTGTTTCTTTATATCAGAAATGTTCGGAATTTTGAATTTGCTTTTTCTACTTGCATGTAGATGTTTGGCATGGCGTAGACAGAGTCTCCAAGCTCCTCATCAGAGGGAAAACTACACAAACAGCTTGGGACAGAGACTGGTGTGTGCTGTCTAGTATCTGTGACCACAACCCTGATCCCAGGGTCAGTTCAAGGGGATGCACATCGAGTGAGTCCAGAGACACAGCTGTGGACTCCCCAGTCCTCATGAGGCCATGGCAGCTAGAGGATACTCCCCGAAGGGCCCACATCCATCACACACATTCATCTTCAGCCACGTTCACACCCTCCAAAACACCACAAGCACACAAGGACAGCTGATGTGAAACAAGAACTCTAATGTCACCTAGAAGGGTGAAGGACAGTATGTACATAAGGAATATAGTAACCAAGTGCTGGTCTGTGTGTTCCTGCTCCTGAAAGCCCTTCACAGCTGGTTGACATTTAATGCTAAATAATAGTAGCAATGAAACGGAAGTTGTGACAGCTCCCTATCCCCTCTATTTTGCTTTCCCTCTTTTCCTCTTTTCCCCTTCCCCATTTTCAAAATGCTAAGCGATAGAAGTAACCTGCAGTCTTGGGGTTCACTAGGGTGATCTGCTTGAGTCATAACCTGAGGGGTTTTAGAAGTGGAGTGCCCAGATACTGCAAAGTGCTCCGTTCAAATGGACGCTGAATATAAAAAGAAAGTCACCTGTGGGGAAAGAACAGAATGAGAGAGTAATATTTCTCAGTATCACGCTGAGACTCTACAGGAAGGCTAGGAACCATCATGCACATGAAAGGAAAGCAGGAAAAAGATTTTGGCCAGAGCAGGTGCAAGACAATTAAGAGCTAGGAGGCAGCTGGGGCTGATGGGTGGTGCAGGCAGCACCTGTCAGAAGTGCAGGGCACCCTCCTTTTCTCCCCCAACACCTCTGCTCCAGCAGAGGAAGCACACTGGGGTTGGGGGAGCTCTTAGGGTCTTTCCTTTATGCTCAGCTAATCGATTCAATCTTCTTATGCCACAGAATTCTATTCTCAACCCATGTGTTTTACTATTCTTCTGGGAAGGTTAATGAATTCCTACTAGGTTGCACTGTTACTTTAAAATAATTTGTGAGAATTTCAGGTATAGTCAACAAATTAGAAAATAAATATGGGGGGATCCTTGGGTGGCGCATTGGTTTGGCGCCTGCCTTTGGCCCAGGGCGCGATCCTGGAGACCCGGGATCGAATCCCACGTCAGGCTCCCGGTGCATGGAGCCTGCTTCTCCCTCTGCCTGTGTCTCTGCCTCTCTCTCTCGCTCTCTCTCTATCATAAGTAAAAAAATAAAAATAAATAAAAAAATAAAAAAGAAAAGAAAATAAAAATGGGGCCATATGATTAACCTCCTTTTAAGGAGTGTGGGGAGTAATATGAACAAAAGGCATTATTTTTTTGTGAATTGGGGACTCCTCAGATTCCTCTATCAGTTGTGCGGGAATGCTGCACACAACTGTATGTTTCTAATACACAAAGGTTTTCATGTGTGCACTAATTGTATAGGTTGATTCATATGTGTATGTCTATCATTTACACGTATGTGTGTTCATAATCTGCAAATTTGTTTATCTATATCTAAAAAGTAAGTCTGGTAAGCTCTAACAAGAAAATGAGATGGTAAATAAACAAATCCTATATTCACCCAATTCTTTCTATCTCATTGACCCCTGTTCTGCAGACCACCATCTTATCCCATTGGCCCATTGGGATAGCCTTCCTTCCCCTTCCCCTTCTGCTATCTGGTCTCCACATGAAGCTGAGCGGTCTTTTAAAAATTGACAAATGGTGATATTCCCTTGTTGGCATGCTCCCCGCCCCCCACCATGAGAAGAAACCCATGAGTTAAAAGAGATTTAAGTGAAACACTAACCAGTTGCTGTACAGGAACTTTATTTGGATCCTGATTCAAACACTCTAACAAAAAAATTACACACACATACAATTCTAAAATACCGGCACAATATTTGATAATATTTATTTGATACTCTTCAATGTACAGATGTGATACATGCTGAATCATTCATGGGAGAAATTCAATAATAGCTGGAATCTGAATTAATATCTGGTCAGGATGGGGAAGCATGATTGAGCCTTGATAGAATAAAGATGGCATGACTTGTTCGTTGTTGAAGCTGGCTGATGCCTATTAGGAGATTCGTGATGCTCCTCTCTACACTTTGAGTATGTTTAAAATAATTTATATTCTTTTTTTTATGGGAGAAGAGAGGGAGAGAGAGAGAATGAGAGAGAGAGAGTGAGAGAATCTTAAGCAGGCTTCACGGCCACTGGGGAGCCCATCACGGGCTTGGCTCACAACTCTGAGATCATGACCTGAGCTGAAATCAAGAGTCAGATGCTTAACTGACTGAACCACCCAGACTCCCCTAAAACCATCTATATTCTTAAAACAAAAAATAGATAAATAAAGCCCTCCATGACTTATCATGCACTTTGAATACAATCCAAGGCCCCAGAATGCTTGGCCTGATCTATCCTGCCAACTTCTCCATCCTCATCTCCAGGCTCTTTATGGGCCCCAGGTCTAACCATAGTCACTTCTTTGGGTCCCTCCAACATGTGCAGAATTTTCTTGACCCAGGACATTTGTACTTGTTCTTCCATAAACCTAGGACACGAATGTTCTTCACATGGCTGATCCCTCACATCACTCAGGACTCCAATCAAATGTCACTCTGACATCCCTGGCCAGCCTCGCAGACGTGATCTTACAATTTGTCTCTCTTTGCCCTGTCTCACCTCCTTTCTATGTGTTATTCTTATTTGTTTTCTTGTTCATTAAGGTCTTCTCTCATCAGACTCTTGCTCCTTAAAATCAGGGTTCTTCTCTGACTTGTTCACTCATCTGTTCCAGGCCTAAAACAGAGGCAGGTGCATGGCAGGGTGTTCAACGAATATTTGTTGAATGAATCAAATAATGTCATAAGCCCCAGTACACAGCAAAATTTGTTCCTTCATGTGGTAGACTTTTCCTTTTCCTTTCTTTTCAAAATTAGATTGAGAGAGACAGAAAGAAATGTCAATTCTTTTCTTATTTTCTCTCTGTTTCATTGAAAATAGTAATGGGAGGAATAGATAAGAGGAGCCGTTATGTGCATACTCTCTCCCAGTAAGGACAAACTCATGTTGGTGGTACTACTATTGAAAGGAGAGAAGTAGAGAATAATTCTTCCAAAAAAAAATAGAGCTTCCATTTCTGTTGTCCCCATGGATTCTGGTTGGGTGATAAGAAGAGATTCTCTCATCCTGCTGGGTCCACAAGCCTTCCTTACTCAACCTGCTCTAGCTTTCTTTCTGACTTTTCTCTCTTCCCGTCTCTAAGGACCCGGCATAACCAACATTCAAAAACTCTAATCTTGGGCAGCCCGGGTAGCTCAGTGGTTTAGCGCTGCCTTCAGCCCAGGGCCTGATCCTGGAGACCAGAAATCGAGTCCCATGTTGGGCTCCCTGCATGGAGCCTGCTTCTTCCTCTGCCTGTGTCTCTGCCTCTCTCTCTCTCTCTCTCTCTCTCTCTCTCTCTCTCTCACATGAATAAATAAATAAAATCTAAAAAAAAACAAAACAAAAAACTCTAATCCAGTTAAGGAAAATATCAACTTGTCAGGGACTGTACCTTGAATAATGAAAATAGATCTTTTCCTTCCAGAGTCAAAGTCTTATACTGTTTTTCCCTTGTTCACCAGACTCCATACGCCTCCACTGTAGCCCCTGCACCATGAGTCCCCTCTTGGCATAAATACAAGGTCAAATCACAAAAGTTTTTTTTGACATTCTACCAAATTCCATTGAAGAAATATAACGTACATGTGACCACGATGTAATACCTTGTCAGTCAAAAGCACAGGGCACATTTTGCCTGAGGGGATACTGTCATGGAAGCCAGGGGGTTAATTTCATTTTTAATTTGCCCACAGATGGATGCACCCAGTTTTTCCTTTATCTGAGAAGCGTACGTCCATGGCACTGCAATAACAAATATTCAGGAAGCGGCATTTGCTGTGAAATGTAACAAAGGGAATTAGCCACAGTATGTGAACAGTAACTTGAAATAGCAGGAGCAACAAAGAGAGCTGCGCCTGATAACGGAAAACTGGTAATTACAATATTAGTGCCCTTTCCACATCAAGTTTCTAAACTATATTCAAAGGTGGCTCATGAGTCCATCCTTCCTGCCATCAAAATAGAGTAAAATAAAATATAATAGTGACGAATTGCTTTCCTGGATCATTTTGACAAAATGGTACCGTCAATGTAAATATATGCTTTCACAGGATACAAGTTCTCATTGTAAAAATTAATTTTAAAATATTTTTTAAAAAATTTAAAATATTTTTATAGAGACTATTTTCCCACGCCAGTCTCAAGGGAAGAAGAGTAACAAACCTCATCTTTCTCAGCTTTCATGCAGGAGCAATGGACTGCAGCTTTTCTCGTTAATATTTAATCTAAACTTTATTAATTTTTTTAAAAATAAAGGATTCTGTGTCTAATTTATGCTCACCTCCAGGACTGCTCTAAAGCATGGCTTATGTGATATAAGGCCTGCATAAAAGGCTGTATTATCTTGGGCTCTCTTTATTATCATTTTAGTTCAGCCATATTTTTCTTTTTAAGCTTTAAAAAGCATTGATCTGAAACAAGCCCTCACAGTGAAACTGTCTCAATGCGAGAACGCTGCAGTGGGGAATGCTCCCAAGCAGCAGGGCTTCTGTTCTCCCAGGACCCATAACCAGGAGCCTGAAGCCACCAGCCAGCTGACGAGAAATAGGAAGAGTACCTCAAGAATGTCTTTCCATAGGAACAGCTTTCAGAAGATGCACCGAGTCTTTCTCCTATCCTTCTGTTACACTCCCTTCTGCTCACCTAAATGTTTCATTTCTGAGCTAACCATTTTAGGAAGGCCAAGAATAGTCATGTGAATATCCCAAGAAAGATGACCAGTATAATAAGTGGAATGAAAATCAATAAGCAGGGGATGCTTAGAAAATTAATCACTTACGAGAAACACAGTAGACCTTCAATCTTTTGACTGTCTGTCAAGTGGAAGATGAAGTAGACTTACTCTGTGTGATTCTAGAAGGCTCTAACAAAGATCAACAGATGGAAATTGCATGACAAAATACAATAATTCAATATAAGAACTTTCTTACAATTAGTTCTTTCCTAAAAATTAAATAGATTTTCCGGCAAGGTAGGGAGCTCTTGGTCTCTGGCAGGGCTCCAGAGATACTGATTGATGGCATTGTCAGGTCTGCTACCAAAAGGTCCCTGCATGGGGCAACCTCAATGTATGCCAGCTATCTGGCAGAGCCCTAGACTCATCCACAAGTTCAAGGTAAAGGCTTATCTCTGAGAACTGCAGCCCAGCTTAGACTCTTTTGTATATAGTTGGGGTCTTGCTATGAGTTCTGACCACTGGCATGTGAGCAGAGTGATGGTTGCCATTTCTACACTGTAACGGTTAGGAAGCCAAGAGTCCTCTCTGCCCTTTCTTCCTCCACTCACAGTCTGGGTACTGAAGACTTTGAGACCCTGCTCAAAGATCTCAGAATGGGAGAAGAGCCCAGGACCATGAAGGTGACCCAAAGACCAAGAACACATACGCTGGACCAATACGTAGGCCGGTTTTGCGTCAGTATAATTTGAGGATGAATTTGTTTCTTTCTGCAGCAGCTGGTGTGACTATAACATACCCACTACATTTTCTCCCAAATGTAAAGTGTATTGATTCTGAGTAAATCTGGATTATTTCTGGAATTTATGGATTACATAGGAATTCTAGAAATTTATTTTCTCAGACAATGATTTCCCTTAGGATGAGTGGTTATGAATCTGTTTTGTTTTAACTCTAGTTAAGAGCTCCTGTCCTCACCTGTTTTAGCTGAACCTTCTCAAACAGCTAAGTAGAAGGTATAATTAAGCAGGCAACAAGTTCCAATTTCCACTTGTGTTCCACGCTGTTGTTTTCAGGGGAGCATAGCGTTCTTGAGCAGTGCTGGGGATACTGAATCCTACGTTATTTTTGCTAATAAGACTTTGAAGCCAAAGGCAATAAAAGTGACCCTGGGTGGTATTAAGATGGGCACTGCACTATTGGACTAGAGTGAGGAGCCAGAAACCAGGACTTTTCTTGAACAAAGACTCAGGATATGTGCCCTCTTAGTCTTGGCAAGGCCCTCAAAGGCATGATCTGTGAAACTGGATTTCTTCCGTGCACACATCATTCTTTTCCTTCCCCTTTAAAGGGTATTTAATTTCCATATAACTGTGAAGGCTGGAAGCATGCTTAGGACCAAAATAGCAGCGATTGTGAAAGAGCGTAACCTTGGTTAAACATTCACATCGTTATGCTGTGCTCCGTGGCCATTAAGTATTAATGTATTGAAGTTGTTTGGGTTCGAAAATATGGGTCATCTTTTGGAGACTAGGGCCCGGAGGCAACAAGAGGTTAATCCTTTGTCAGCGCCCATGTCAATCTACGGCAAAACCAGGTTCAGAAGCCGACGTGTTTATTTCCCTTGGCTGCACTCAGTTGGACACTGAGAATGTTATTACTAAAAGATCAAACCTTCATCTCAAGCCAAATTCCTACAGAGGGAGGGGAAGGGACGGACGGCCAGCTTGTTTTTCTGTTGTGTGCTAATCTATATGTACACACAGACCTGTACTGAGAACATGTCAGATTGTTGCATTCAGAGCGGCCTTGCACCCATACTCTGCTATGAAAATCCCAGCAAGTGTAGCGATCCCTCACGCCCCCACCCCACCCCCTGTAGGTATTATCAGGGGTTGTAGCTCTATTCGGTTTCCTAAATCTGTTTGGGAAGAATCTGCTGCTCCGGAAATTGATGCTGTCTGTCAAGGACACAAAGAATTGGTGTCTTTCTCTTGGGGGCGGGGGAGGGGGGGGCTTTATCACATTGGCAGGCAGGACTATAACTCTTTTGGGGCCCTAATGGGTCAATACTGTCAATATGGTTTGGGGTTTACACTCAGCTTTCCTTTCACTAAAGAGTTGAGTATAATGTATAATTAAAGCTTAGGAGATGGTGTCAGCACTTTTCCCTCAGAGAAAGTGTGAGTGGAGGCGAGTGGCCTGAGGGGCTGAACTGTGTGACCTCTGAGCCCGTTTTGTGCAACTTTCTGGGACGTTAATGCTGCCACGCTGGACTCCGCTCCCACCACAGCACTGCTGGTTGGGGTGCGCTCAGGTGCCTGTGCTTTAGCGCTCCCTGGGTCTTGGACAGGCCCAGAGGTTCAGAGCTCCCAGCCCTGAGAGACCCAGTTGTGGCTACACTATTGAGCTGGAAATCACACACAGCTCTGTGGGCACCACTTTGGCTGTCACTCAGAGCCACAGTTCCCCATTCTTTGAGAGGAGCCCTCATGGGCCTGGCAGCCAGGCCCCTCCATGGCACCAGGCCGGCCTCTGTGGCCCCATCCTGGAGGCTCTGTGCCAGGCTGCCAGGTCAAGAAGGAGCCGCACCCCCCACGGACACATCTCCCTCACTCCCTCACTACATGTAAAGATGACACAGAGTTGGCTTTGCTGTATGTGGATTTGTGAACATGTGACAAGAGCCGCAAGGCAGTTAATAATTCTCCCAGGTCTGGTGACCCTAAGAACGTGTGGACACACATGGCCCCGGCTCCCTCTAGTGGCCTGTGGGACCCCATCCAGAGCTGTACTCCCCTCAGGGAAGTGTGCTGAGGATCCTTGATCCGACTGTCTCTCCTGGCATCCCTTCACAGTCCTGGGGCCCGGAAGGGGACCTACTATGCCCTGGCACCCTCCATCCTGACAGCACAGGCACCAGGGGCTTCCTGGGAGCCCAAGTACTTTGGAGAAAATGCCTTCTACTCCTGCCATAAGTCACATTTTCTGCCCTCCAACCTACCCTGGTCTCTCACTTTCCAGAATGCAGCTGGGATTTCTTGGCCACAGGATGCTGGGACACAGACACCTCCTACACCAGGATCAGTACCTGTGCTCTCCCCAGACGTCCCTGACATCTTGGTTTGAATCATACATGGATGTTATGAAATTGTTTCCACATAGAGTTCTCCCACAACCGTAAGGAGCACTGCCAACATCAGTGAAACCAGCCAAAAACACATGACAGCAACCCCAGAACCAAACAAGGACTATCGGGCTCCTGAGACACCTCACTTCAGCTGAGAATTAAGAATGAGTTATTTTTCACTTTTTCTCTTGAATTCTCTTTCTCTTATCAAGGAGATGAGGATGTGCTTGCACTCCTCAGACGTGAGCAGCAGGACGTGCAGCGGGAGATGAGGCCGGGCACAAGGAGGCACGGGTGGCTGAGTGTGGGTGCTGGGCTGTCCCCCCAGGCTCATGTCTGGCCCCACCTTTGATGGGACACTCACTCTTCAGGAAGTTACTAGACTATCCCTCTGTGCTTCTACCCACACAGTGAACCTCCCTGGGAGCCTGGATGAGGATCAACCCAGATGATCCTTGGAGACCCATAAGGACAGTGCCCATCACTCAGTAGATCTCAGCTGTTGTTATTAGAACCAGGAGAGCACCCAAATCATACCCCTCTATGAGCTTTTGTTCTGACATGTTTATGCTTCAGGATTTCGCCAAAGTCAAACTAATTTAGTTTTATAAATTTAAGAAAAAGGCAGTGCTCTCTACTGAGACCTTCCTCGAGCAGTGCCAGCTCGCAGTATATGTTTACAGCTGATGCAACTGTTGGAAAGAAGAGGCTTTGGAGAATTGGATGCCTTCAGAGTGGAGTCATGGGATGTTCTTTATTTGTAGGCAGCTGGTTAAATTCTGACCTGAGTTATCTTGGGATGGCTTTTAAGTGGCCTGCATGAGGCGCATTTCGGCCTCAAGCCCAGTTCCTACTGGACAGGTGTCCATCCGAGAATGTTGGCACTGGTCTTGGAAAGTTGGGTGGGGAGACCAGGGCTCAGATCAATCAATCCAACGGCCCTAAAGATATCCCAGCCCCAGAAGAGCCACTGGCAGTGGTCTCAGACATAAAAGCAAGGAAACCGACCATGAGTCTCGAAGCAGAAAAAACAGACTTTGATGGTTCTAAGGCGTCCCCACGCCTAAGTGAATGACATTGGCAGCATTGGGACAGGAGGGAGGGCGTTGATGCTTTCGATAGACACGGCGACCCTGACTTCAGTGCTGTGGGGGCGTACGGGATCCATCCAAGCAAGCCTCTTGAACCACAGGTCTTCCTGTGACAAGGCTGTGACGTTGCAGCTTCCCTGCCTCCTCAGCTCAGGCCAGCCAGTGCCATGGTTTTCCCTTTGCCTGTCCTGACCTCTTGCTTGCTCCCACCTGCTTTATCTCTGCATGCTGAGATTACATATTTTTCCCATGGCATAAATAAACCCACTTGTCCCTTTCAAGGTGACTAATTGTACCGAGTAGCCGGACTCGGAGGAAATGGTTACTAAACTTATCTGGGGGTGGGTGGGCAGGGTGTGTGTGTGGGGAATGCATCTTGTCTCTCTGGTAGGAGACGGAAAGGCACCCTTTTCTGGAGTGATCCTCATGATCATCCCTCACCTTTTTTTTTTTTTTTTAAGAAAAAAAAAAAAAACAAGAAATTCTCTGAGAGGAAGGAGGAATTGCCCGGTGACCTCTTACTTTTCATTACCCCTGTCTGTGGCATGGATATGGACTCAAATATATTTCAAATAAAGCCCTTGGGGGTAGAGGAGGCCTGGTGCACCCTGGAGTTTAGTGCATGATGTCCTCATTGGGGCTGAGCTTTGGGCCGTGATGAAAGAAGGACGTCAACAGAGGCTTCAGAGTGACCTCTGACCCCCACACAAAGCTGACTGAGATGAACTTGGCCTTGCCCCCTGTCCCCTCACCCCTGCGTCTCCTTCCCCCAGAGGGTCTGGGTGCAGGCTGCCAGCAGGGGCCTCGGGGACACTTCCTCTTGCGCTTCCCCTTTCGGGAGGGGGTTGTCACTGCGGTTGACACCGGGTTTGTGTTGGGCCGGGGGTGGGTGCCCGATAATTGCAGTATTCCTCAGGCGCTTCTGTCTCCCAGATATGGGACGGTGGCAGCTGAAACACCTTATGAAAATAGCATTAAGATGTGTAATGTACCATAAATAAGCAGAAAGGGCCAGGAAGCTGTGCTAATCACTGCTTTGATGTAGTATGAATTACTGTATTTTTTAGGGCCTCATGTTTCTGACTGCTTGTTTTGACTCAGCTGCCACCGCGTTCGTGAAGGCTTGGACCCAGTTTTCCACCTCTTCTCCCCTCCGTGGTGACAGCTGTCGTCCCTTGACTCACAGGAAAACGATCTCTCCACCCTGCCCCTCCCTCCCAGCCCTTTCCTGGCAGGACTCCCTGTAAACCCGCCACTGTCCTCCTCCTCCCGGGGGTGACAGAGGGCAAGGACGGCCGCCTGGCCCCCGTCCAGGCCCTCCCGAGGTTCCTGTGTCATCTGCCAGCCGGCCCCAGGCCCGGGCAGCAACATCCTATTTTTAATCTCGGGTAGCCTGGCCTTCTCCTAGTCTATTGGCCCCGTGGGCAACCGGGGTTTCGTGTTGACTGTGCAGCAGGGAGCTGGTGAGAAGCATCCCCTCCTGAGGGGAGCGAGCCCGAGGAAAGCATCCTGCGCCCCGGCCTGGAGTCAGGCAAGCTTGTTTGCCCCATGCTGACTGCCCGCTTGCAACCAGGGCTAGATCCCAAACTGCTACTAGGGAGTGTTCGGGGACTTAGGTGTGATGAAAGCCCCAGGCCTCTCTTGATCTTGGGATCCTGTGGGTGACGCAGGGCCCAGGTGAGCGCCGCAGGCCTTCTCCGCCTGGTGAGCACCTGGTGGCGCCTTGCAGGCAGGACCTCTGGCAGCGGCCTGTGCTGTCCCCCTGGGGACCTGGGCCTGTCCCCTGCTCTGAGCCCAGCTCCGGAGGCGCCCTCTTGTGGCCTGAAGGACTTGGCACACACTTCTCTTGATCTTTTTCTTTCTCTTTTTTAAAAGATTTTATTTATTTATTCATGAGAGAGAGGCAGAGACATAAGCAGAGGGAGAAGCAGGTTCCCTGTGAGGAGTCCCATGTGGGACTTGATCCCAGGACCCCAGGATCATGACCTCAGCCAAAGGCAGACGCTCAACCACTGAGCCACCCAGGTGTACTATTGTCTCTTTCTTTCTTTCTTTCTTTCTTTCTTTCTTTCTTTCTTTCTTTCTTTCTTTCTCTCTCTCTCTCTCTCTCTCTCTCTCTCTCTCTCTCTCTCTTTCTTTCTTCTTTCTTTCTTTCTTTCTTTCACATTATTAAGCATTTTCTCATTTTTGTGTGCTCCTTTAGTCCTTGGAGTGAAAAGCATTTGCTGTTGTTTGAAGATGGGTAGGGAGAGTTTCACTATCACCCTCATGTGTTAAAGCCCCAGGTCAGGCCATGCTCAGTCCCTCACATCCGGACACTGAACACACTTCCACAAAGGTCTCCTCAGCTTCAGGATTGTCACCCCTCATCCTTATTTATGCATGTGTCTCAAAATTAAACTAAATTTCTTAAAACTGTCTGTTTTTTCCTCCTTACTTTGTTCAGAGAGTGTTAAGAGCTGCCCTCTGGATGGAGTCCAAGGGGTGAGCCCATCATAAACCACTACATCTTGCCCGTGTGTGGGGATATCTGCCTCCACTTTGCTAAACCATTTGCTACAAGGACCTGGCCTCTGGGGACCAAGTAGTGGCCTGGCACCCTCCTGCCTCCTCCCCTGGCTGGCTTCTCTGTGGACACCAGGCTCTGCTGGGGGGGTCTACACCCTCCTCCTGGCCCACCTTGCCTCCCCGTCTTCACCCACAAGGTCTCTGCCTTCACTCCTTGTGGAAACTTCCTCTCCTAAATCCCGTAGCACCCCCAATTCATGCTATTGTGTATCTTATATCTTATAAATGACTCTGAACTCTCCCCAAGCAGATTAGCTCTGTGGGTAGGGGTCAAGCTTTTACCTTTTTCCCCCACCTTTTCCTCCTTGGTTAATAGTGACATCAACCTCAGCAATTCTAGCTCACAACTGTGGACTGTTTACCAAGCTCAACCTGTTTACCTGTTTACCAAGCCTCAGTTTGCCTAATTGTCACTATGACTTTGCAGAGTCTGTGTTACTACTCTTACCTTCACCAAACAACTGCAGAAGGCTAGAGAGTCCCACTTTGGTCCTGGTTCTATGTGAGGAAGTTGGGGCTGAGGCCGTGACGCCAATCACGGATTGTTTCTCACTATCGGCCCAGGGTCTTCAAAGAGGAAACCCTGCCATGTCAGTTCCTTCTTGATGGTCATATGAATGCCTATGATGATAAAGGGTTATTTTAATTCTCTGTTTTCAAATGTGAGTATAATGAAATATTTGGGAAAGCACAGTTTATTTTATTTTTTAAGATTTTATTTATTTTAGAGAGACAGAACAATCAGTTGGGGGGAAGGCAGGGGAGGGAGGGGGGAGAGAATCTCAAGCAGCATCCCGGCTGAGTATGGAGTCCAACAGGGAGCTTGATCTCATGACCCGAAGACCATGACCTGAACCAAAACCAAGAGTCAGACACCACCTGAGTTTATTTTATTTCAAAACATGGCATACCATTCATTGTTGGAGAAGATATATAACAAATGCAAATTAAGATATCTCTCTCTTTTTCTCTCTGATATTCTCTCTTAGTAGATAAATTATCATTATGTACCAGTTAGGGTGCTACTGCCTCCAAGTAACAGAGAACCAATAAAACTGGCTGAAACAGAAAATCAATTGGTCATCCCCACTTTGAGGGTTTGGACAGATATTTACTCAGTCAATGGCTCCAGCTCCAATGGCAAACGTTTTTAGGTTTGCCTCCCTTTTATTCTCAAGCTGGTGACTTACTCTCGAGCTAAGATTGAGTAGTTCTGGGACCTTTTTGGGGCAGGGAATGTTCAGAGACAGGACAGAGTTGCTTGTAGAAGCTTTTCTGGAACAGCTGAAAAGAACTCTCTCCAGATTGCCCATTTGAGCTTGCCCTTGTCCCAACATTTCATCTTACGAATCCCGCGGTTGTCCGGTCTGGTCCTAAGGCTGATCCTCCACTGCAGCAGGACTGAGCTCAGCACCAGAAGGAGCACACTCAGGAGGAGGAGAGATCCCCAAAGACCCCTGGGATGGCACAAGGAAGCCAGAGGAGAGGACGCCATCCCCTGGGGAGAATCCTGGCATGGCGCGTGGCAGACCTTTTGTTTTGGTTCTTCACTTGTGCAGATGAATTTACACTGGGATGACGTGTGCACATTTTATTAATCAGTATGTCACATCAGTGGGATGACTGGAGTGGGGGAAGTGAGTCTGAAGCCGTGGCAGGAAGCCCAGCTTACATCAACTGCCCTCTGTACTTTTCGGACTCCCGGCTGTATTTTTAGTGCTCTGCCTTCGTCATTAATTCACCATGTGCTTGCTGAGCACTCAGCCTGGGTCTGGCCACGCTCCAGGGGCTGGAGACACAGTGGAGAGCCAGGCTACTGAGGTTCCTGCTCTCCTGGCGCTCATGTCTTAGAGAGGGGAAAGGTCAGTAAACAGATTAACAAAAGGGATCACTTTGACTTAGGGGAAGTGCCATGGGGAAAACCAAATGGAATGATGTGAAATGGAGGAAACGAGGGGCAAAGGAAGAACTGGCTACATCATTTGCAGGACTTGGTATAATAAAATAAAATAAAATAAAATAAAATAAAATAAAATAAAATAAAATAAAATGTAGGGACTTTGTTCCAAAAGTATGAAGGATTTCAAAACAGCCACCAGAGAGCATTAAGCCATGCACAGAGTCCTTCTAGGCTCGATGCCTGGGAATCTGCATGGGTTCCATGCTCTTGACACTGGCCCTGGACAGAGGACTGCTTTGGTGACGTGGTCAAAGAACCCGACCTCTCTGACCAGAGATGTTTGAACTGGATTCTGAGCAGATCTGAATTCTAACAATGACCCTGATGGGATAAGGAGTCTGGCTTGTCACAGATACAGCAGGAAGGGGCAGCCTGGGCACCCAAAGCGAGGTCCAAGGGCAGAAGTATGAGATAGGCACATCAGATGGTGTAGACACACTTCAGACAGCTTCGTGACTGAAGCTTGTGCGGATTTTCTTCTCTGCCAATGGAAGGTTTTAAGAAGAGGCACGTCAGGATTGGATCTGCGCTCTGAGGAATTCACTCTGGTTTCTGGGTAGGAAGGCAAGAGATCAGTAAAGAAGCTATTCCAGTGACCCAGGAGGAAAAATGTAAAACACTGTTTTACACAGATTACCTGAAGCAATAAATGGCAGTTGGGGTGCTTCCCCCTATACCTTTCCCACCCACATTATGGGCCTCTCGTGAGCTCTGACTTCAGCATCTACTCCTGTGTTTGGCATCTACCACCACGTAATACATTTATGTGCATTAAACACATTACTTAGTTCGTGTCCACTATTATTCTGTCTTGAGATTCAAATGTAGCCTCTATAAAGAGGATTGGAAGCTGGCGGCCTTCCGTAGAACTGGAAAGATTCTTTAGGCAACCAAGACTACTGAGCCCCAGTGCGCCGGGCAAGGAGAACCCCAAAACAAAACAAAGTAATCCCTGGCTTCATGGAGCTTAGACTGGGGAAGAGAGGCTAAACAAGCAGAAAACCAAATGGTGGTAAGAGCTGGGCAAGGGGATGAGGTGGTGGGATGGGGAAGGGGTGGGTCCCTGAGGGCCTCCCCAAGGTGACCCCTGAGCAGAGACAGGAGGTGATGGAGAGAGTGAGCTTCCAGGGTATTTCAGGGGTGAGCCTTCCAGCAGCCAGAACAGGAACCCAGGAGGCCAGAGGTGGGCACAGGTGTGCAGGAACCCACGGTAGCTGCAGCTCAGGGAGGAGCTGTGGAGAAGGACTGGAGGGGACATGCCGTGGAGGGTTCCAGCGGCCACCCCTGAGTGAGCACAGAAGGACTTGGAATGACCAGAGGAGGGAGGAGGCTGACCAGTGCCTTCAGTGACCCGCTGGCTTCTCCCTGGGAGGACAGGCTGCAGGAGGCAGGTAGGGGAGGGCAGGGCCCAGGTAGATATGGAAATGGTCCCTGCTTGGTGGGAGGTGGAGGGAGGGACGGAGGGAGGAGATCTGTGTGCCCAGCTGCAGGCTGTCCCCATGGGACAGAAAGTCTGTTGGAACTAACTTTGCTTCATCACGGAGAGCTGAGTTTCGTGTCACAGACCCGGTCACCACGAGGCTCTCTCACCCACGATGACCTGATGCAGCTGCTCTTCCAGGTAAGCAAGGATGCCGCATCTCTTCTTGAAGAGCATCTCATTTCTAAAAGTATGAAATCTACGGCAGTCTGCAGGGGCGGTGGGTTTACCATAGCAGTCTCCTCACCAAAACACCCTGGAATATTCCTCTCAATTACGTCCCGATCTGACTTACATATGTGCATTGCTTCAGCTTCTGGATTAGACCACACTTGTTTGTCTACATCTGAACATGATCACAATGAAATCTATTTCTTTTATTTGTGGGTCAACAAGTTTGCAGGCCACAGGGTGAATTATTCTCTGAGCCTTTTCGCTCTAAGCTTTTAACTTTAAAATGTCATTTTTATTTATCAGTATGGTGCCTGACCAGGAAAGCATCTATCTTCCAGGATTTTTTTTTCTCTCCCTTTTTCCCAAATCGTCTGTTTGTTATTAGGTACTAAATATCTCCTCAGAATGAGGAAGGTTTAATTCAGAATGTGTTACTAGGACAATGGAAATGGAAAATGGAAAAGTATGAAATTTGAAAAAAAAAACATATTTAAAAAAAAGTATGAAATACTCCAGTCTGGCAGAGCTATACAAAGATACACTTTCTAAAAAATTTTGTCTCTCCAATGCCAGGAAATAAGAACTATATCCTCCAGCTGCAGAGGAAAGAGCAGCATCCTCGTGACTCTCTTTTCCTTATATCTGTCTGCTGGAGCCCTTTCTTCAAATGCAAACAGCATAAATGATCATTTTCTTCTGAAAGGAATCCTGAACTGTTGATGGTTTTTGATCCCCCTTCAAGATATGTAGAGGTTTTTAAAAATGTGATAGCCATTAGATGTCCTACTACATTTCTCTACCCTACTTCAACTATCATTCCATTGTCTGCCTCACATGTGCTCACAGACCCAACCATCCCCCCAAGATGAGGACCACCCTTTGCTCTTTATCTTATGTACTGAAGGTCCTTCTTCCATGATCTGTATGTGATGAGCCCCCAGTGGGTGTTTGTGAATTGCATTTGCACCTGCCCTCCAAATCTAGGTACCAGAAATTGGTGCTCAGTCCCCATGAGGGGAGAATCTCAACCCTGCCACACCCTCCTCTCCCCCTCCCCCAACCCGCAGCCCTTGCCTACTGTGGGACTTCGCATGTAGCAGGTAATCTCTTAAATAAAATTTGTGTAATTGTAATGGTCTCAGCTCTGAGTTCCACCTCCACTTAAGATGTGGGAAGACCACTTGATGGTCTGTAATTACCTGGAAGTGCTAACACGGCCAAGAGCTCAATTTTCTTTTTAACCTTTGTTTTTAAATTTTGAGAGTCTTTTGAGCTCTGATATTTTGCAAGTTCTCACTTAGGGGCTTGTCTAGAAAATACAATGGGGTGTCCTATGGCTGATCCAGTTGCAGTATTTTCTGAACTACTGATTAAATTCCTTCATTATCAATGAATTTAAAGTTACACTGGTTTGTGTGTCAACAAAAGATGAACTGTTGAGTGGAATTTGTGGAAAGCATCAAATTGTAGGGATGGATACAATTTAGAAAAAAGAGAGTCAGGGACAAGCGATTTTGTGTTTATCTGGAAGTTGAAAGGATTTAAAATCATGTAAAGTCCCCAAGGCACCCATTAATATCCTATTTCGTGTCTTTGATTCTTGCAAAGTAAAGATATTATGCTACAGAGTCTCCTAAAATTAGGGAGACATGGGTGAAATGTATCACATTTGATTTATACATACTTTAGTTTTTCCATGAAGTCTGGTGAAGCTCGGAGCTTTTCTGTTATTTTACTGTTTTCATTGGTGTCTGGAGAGATATTTGCCTACATTTTAACTTGTGAGAATGCTATTTTTTTTCCCCTAGGCCAGAAAAACAAGCCAAATGGTCAAATATTCTTGGTTTTTTACCTCAAAAATTCTTGGTTAAGTTCTCTGGCTGTCCAACTCATAATTTATTGTGTCAGAGAAAGATAAAGGTGGGAAAATCCCTTTCCAGGGGCCTCTTTTCTCTCTACTCTGGCAGCTGGGGTTTAGACCTGCAGCATGGGGTTTCCCTTCCAACTCAATCTCCTGTCTTTTATTTAAAATTTTTTAAGATTTTACTTATTTGTTTGTTTATTTGAGAGAGATTACACATTTGGCAGAGAGGACCAAGAGAGGGACAAGCAGACTGCACTAAGTGAGGAGCCTAACGCGGGATCGATCCCATGACCTCAAGATCATGACCTGAACTGAAGTCAAGGTTCATATGCTCAACCAACTGAGCCACCCAGGCACCCCTCCCCTGTCCTTTAAATCTGCTTTTTCCCTCTTGGTTTCCAACTTCTCCTTTGAGAATTAGCCTTCTTCCCCACTTCTTTCTCACTTCAGGCAACTGTCTTCTTTCTCCCATCACAAGAAAATCTCAAATGTATAAAAATCCCAAGTCCATTTGCCAACATCATTCTTTCACCTATCCCTGAAGAATGATTTTTCTCAGGAATTCCACTTTTTTTCCATCCTGGAAACTACAAGTTGTTCACTGATCATGTGTATATTCATATTATTGGAGTATCGGGAGCCATAACGCTCAAAGCTCTTATCCAAGTTGGGATCATGCATTTTTTATTGATTCCCTACATTTTCTTTATCAAATTTTCCTTCTCTATTCAGAACTTCTCTCCTTCTGTGACTAATTTGAAAGAACAGAATGGATTATAGCAGGTTAACACAGTTAACATAACCTGGTTAATATAACCTGAAGCAGTCAGACGAAATGGGGCAAACACACCTTTAAAAAAACTTTAGTTGCGACTTGAGCAGATTTTAGTCCTGACTATGCTGTTTTTAAAAATGTTTTTGGTGTCAAAAGATTCTTAGTCTGTTCAGGTTGCTATAACAAAGCACAATAGACTAAATGGCTTATAAACAACAGTATTTTATTCTCATGTTTCTAGAACCTGGGAGTCCAAGACTATGTTGCCAGTGTGGCCAGAATCTGGTTGTATCTTTACATGCTGGAAAGAAAGCAAGAGAGCTCTCTCCCCGGGGTCCCTTCATCCCATCATGAGGGCTCAACCTTCCAGACCTAGTCACCTCCCAAAGGCCTGTCTCCTAACACCATGACCTTGGATGTTAGAATTCCAACATATGAATTTGGGCGGGGGGCATGACTATTAAGTCCACTGTATTGTTGTCTGATTGCTGAGGCTAGGACTTCCAATACTATGTTGAATAGCAGTGGTGAGAGTGGACATCCCTGTCTGGTTCCTGATCTTAGGGGAAAGGCTCCCAGTGCTTCCCCATTGAGAATGATATTTGCTGTGGGCTTTTCGTAGATGGCTTTTAAGATATCGAGGAAAGTTCCCTCTATCCCTACACTCTGAAGGGTTTTGATCAGGAATGGATGCTGTATTTTGTCAAATGCTTTCTCTGCATCTAATGAGAGGATCATATGGTTCTTGGTTTTTCTCTTGCTGATATGATGAATCACATTGATTGTTTTACGAGTGTTGAACCAGCCTTGCATCCCGGGGATAAATCCTACTTGGTCATGGTGAATAATTTTCTTAATGTGTTGTTGGATCCTATTGGCTAGTATCTTGTTGAGAATTTTTGCATCCATGTTCATCAGGGATATTGGTCTGTAATTCTCCTTTTTGGTGGGGTCTTTGTCTGGTTTTGGAATTAAGGTGATGCTGGCCTCATAGAATGAGTTTGGAAGTACTCCATCTCTTTCTATCTTTCCAAACAGCTTTAGTAGAATAGGTATGATTTCTTCTTTAAACGTTTGATAGAATTCCCCTGGGAAGCCATCTGGCCCTGGACTCTTGTGTCTTGGGAGGTTTTTGATGACTGCTTCAATTTCCTCCCTGGTTATTGGCCTGTTCAGGTTTTCTATTTCTTCCTGCTCCAGTTTTGGTAGTTTGTGGCTTTCCAGGAATGCGTCCATTTCTTCTAGATTGCCTAATTTATTGGCGTAGAGCTGTTCATAATATGTTTTTAAAATCGTTTGTATTTCCTTGGTGTTGGTAGTGATCTCTCCTTTCTCATTCATGATTTTATTAATTTGAGTCTTCTCTCTCTTCTTTTTAATAAGGTTGGCTAATGGTTTATCTATCTTATTAATTCTTTCAAAGAACCAACTCCTGGTTCTATTGATCTGTTCCACAGTTCTTCTGGTCTCAATTTCGTTGAGTTCTGCTCGAATTTTAATTAACTCTCTTCTTCTGCTGGGCGTCGGGTCGATTTGCTGCTTCTTCTCTAGCTCCTTTATGTGTAAGGTTAGCTTTTGTATTTGAGTTCTTTCCAGTTTTTGAATGGATGCTTGTATTGCGATGTATTTCCCCCTCAGGACTGCTTTTGCTGCATCCCAAAGATTTTGAACAGTTGTATCTTCATTCTCATTAGTTTCCATGAATCTTTTTAATTCTTCCTTAATTTCCTGGTTGACCCTTTTATCTTTTAGCAGGATGGTCCTTAACCTCCATGTGTTTGAGGTCCTTCCAAACTTCTTCTTGTGATTGAGTTCTAATTTCAAGGCGTTATGGTCTGAGAATATGCAGGGGACGATCCCAATCTTTTGGTATCGGTTCAGACCCGATTTGTGACCCAGTATGTGGTCTATTCTGGAAAAAGTTCCATGTGCACTTGAGAAGAATGTGTATTCAGTTGAGTTTGGATGTAAAGTTCTGTAGATATCTGTGAAATCTATCTGGTCCAGTGTATCATTTAAAGCTCTCGTTTCTTTGGAGATGTTGTGTTTAGAAGACCTATCAAGGGTAGAGAGAGCTAGATTGAAGTCACCAAGTATAAGTGTATTATTATCTAAGTATTTCTTTACTTTGGTTAATAATTCGTTTAAGTATTTGGCAGCTCCCACATTCGGGGCATATATATTGAGGATTGTTAAGTCCTCTTGTTGGATAGATCCTTTAAGTATGATATAGTGTCCCTCTTCGTCTCTCACTACTGTCTTCGGAGTGAATTTTAGTTTATCTGATACAAGGATGGCTACCCCTGCTTTCTTTTGAGAACCATTTGAATGGTAAATGGTTCTCCAACCTTTTATTTTCAGGTTGTAGGTGTCCTTCTGTCTAAAATGAGTCTCTTGTAGACAGCAAATAGATGGGTCCTGCTTTTTTATCCAGTCTGAAACCCTGCGCCTTTTGATGGGGTCATTAAGCCCGTTCACGTTCAGAGTTACTATTGACAGATATGAGTTTAGTGTCATCATGATATCTATTTAGTCCTTGTTTTTGTGGATTGTTCCACTGAACTTCTTCTTAAAGGGGAATTTTAAGAGTCCCCCTTAAAATTTCTTGCAGAGCTGGTTTGGAGGTCACATATTCTTTCAGTTCCTGCCTGTCTTGGAAGCTCTTTATCTCTCCTTCCATTTTGAATGAGAGCCTTGCTGGATAAAGTATTCTTGGTTGCATGTTCTTCTCATTTAGGACTCTGAATATATCCTGCCAGCCCTTTCTGGCCTGCCAGGTCTCTGTGGAGAGGTCTGCTGTTACCCTAATATTCCTCCCCATGAAAGTCAGGGACTTCTTGTCTCTTGCTGCTTTAAGGATCTTCTCTTTATCTTTGGAATTTGCAAGCTTCACTATTAGATGTCGAGGTGTTGAACGGTTTTTATTGATTTTAGGGGGGGATCTCTCTATTTCCTGGATCTGAATGCCTGTTTCCCTTCCCAGATTGGGAAAGTTTTCAGCTAGGATTTGTTCAAATACATATTCTGGCCCTCTGTCCCTTTCGGCGCCCTCGGGAACCCCAATTAAACGTAGATTTTTCTTCCTTAGAGTGTCATTTATTTCCCTTAATCTGTCTTCATGGTTCTTTAATTGTTTATCTCTTTTTTCCTCAGTTTCCCTCTTTGCCATTAACTTGTCTTCTATGTCACTCACTCGTTCTTCCACCTCGTTAACCCTCGTCGTTAGGACTTCTAGTTTGGATTGCATCTCATTCAGTTGATTTTTAATTTCTGCCTGATTGGATCTAAATTCTGCAGTCATGAAGTCTCGTGAGTCCTTAATGCTTTTTTCTAGAGCCACCAGTAGCTGTATAATAGTGCTTCTGAATTGGCTTTCTGACATTGAATTGTAATCCAGATTTTGTAGCTCTGTGGGAGAGAGGGCTGTTTCTGATTCTTTCTTTTGAGGTGAGGTTTTCCTTCTAGTCATTTTGCTCAGTGCGGAGTGGCCAAAAACAAGTTGTATTGGGAAAATGAGAGAAAGAGAGAGAAGGAAAGAAAAGAGAAAAAGAAAAAAGAAAAAGAAAAGAAAAAGGAAAGAAGAGAAGAAAAAGGGAAAGAAAAAGAAAGAAAGGTGAAAAAAAAAGGGGGGTGGGGGAAGCAATCAGAAATCAAAAAGAAAAGAAAAAAGAAAAGAAAAAAAAAACACGGGGGAGTATTTCTGTAGACTTTAAGTCCCTTGACTTCCCCTGGAACTGGTCCGTCCAGCTGGTCTTTGGGGGAGGGGCCTGTTGCGCTGATTTTCAGGTGTTAGCACTTGGGGGAGCTGCTCTGCCCCGGCCTGCTGCAGGGCTCAGCGGGGGTTGTTTACCCCGTGAGGTCTCAGGAGGATCAGCCGCAGTTGCTATGGCAACTCTGGAAGCCTGGATTCAGCCTCCGCAGGAACTACGGGGCTCGGGGCTCTCGGCAGGGCCTGGAGGCTCCGGGGCGGGGCCGCTGATCTGCTCAGCTCGGGGCAGGAGCGTCCTTGCTGTCCTGGGCCCTCCCGGCCTCTGCCTGTCCCGGGGGGAGGCCGGATCCTGGGCTGTGTCCCGGCGCCCTGTGCTCCCGGGCCTGTGTTGTTGGATTTGCGCTCCCGCCCCGCAGCTCCCTCCCTGGAGCCGCTCCCGAGCTCCTCCGAACTGCTCCGGTCGTGCGCGCTGCAGCCCTTAGGGAGCTCGGAGCACTCTCCTGCGCTCGCAGGTGTCTGTTAGTGTCCCCGGGAGCCCGAGGGCATCCCCGCCCTCCTGGGTCCTGCTCCAACTCCCTGCGAGCCCCTTGCCGCCCGCCCGGGAAGGTTGGTGCAGCTCCTGCTCCTCCGGGACGGGGCTTTCCTGTCCTGGGGACACTCGCCCCGGCCTCAGCCCGGCTCCTCGCGGGGCCCCTCCCCCTCGGAGGCCTTTTGTTCCTTTATTTCTTTTTCCCCGTCTTCCTACCTTGATAGAAGCGCGAACTCTTCTCACTGTAGCATTCCAGCTGGTCTCTCTTTAAATCTCAGGCCGAATTCGTAGATTTTCAGGATGGTTTGAAGGTTATCTAGGTAATTTGTTGGGGACAGGTGATTTGGGGACCCTACTCCTCCGCCATCTTGCCCCTCCTCCCAAGTCCACTGTATTGGGAGGTGAACTCATGAAACAGCTAACATATTGGGACAATTTAAAGTAAGTAGTACTGGCGGATCCCTGGGTGGCTCAGAGGTTTAGCACCTGCCTTTGGCCCAGGGTGTGATCCTGGAGACCCTAGATTGAGTCCCACATCAGGCTCCCTGCATGGAGCCTGCTTCTCCCTCTGCCTGTGTCTCTGTCTCTCTCTGTCTCTCTGTCTCTCTCTCTCTGTGCGTGTTTCTCATGAATAAATAAATAAAATATTTTTTTAAAAAAATAAAGTAAGTAGTAGTTCTGTCTCATAATGTAGACCTGTACTGGACAGGGGGAATTCTGGACGAACCATGGGTGTGAGGTGTGTATAGAGCTAGAGAACCAAGATGTGTTGGCTTTTGGAGCATGACCATTCAATAGAATGATGGCAGCTTCAACTGCTGCTCCTACCACAGTCAACTGTTCATGTCTCATAACTCTCTATGCATTTGGCTTTATACACAAGCTCTCTAACCCCAACAGTGGTCCTCCTGCATGGACAAGCACTATAGTCATTTCATAGACAAGGAAACAGACTGAGAGAGTCAGATGGCGTACCCCATTAAGGGGATGCTAAGCTAGAATTTGAGCTGGGATATTTCTAGCTCCAAAGCATGTCCTTCGTTGCCTTATATATTGGTGCAACCTGCATGTCTAGCAGAGAGCCAGTGATCCTTTCAGGCATGTGCCAGGTCCAGGGCGGGCTGGCAGGAGTAGGAAGCTGTAGAGGAGAAGCACAGGGAGTGAAGGTGAGCATACAGATGGGTCCTCTGGTGCTCTGATGACAGTAGAGGATGAGCTTACCCATGCAGGTCTCTACTCTATATCCTAGAGGCCTTGAGAAGGATTTCTGACCTAACTTCATACCTGATTTACAAAATTCAATTACTCAGGTAAAGACTTAGAACTAGTTCTTAGCAAAAGCATGGACACTGTGAGCCCAGCACAAATATATCAGCTATCAGAATTGGGAACTCCAAACTGAACAAATTTAGAAATTGTACTAAATATAAAAATTTATAATAGGATAAATGTAAAGCTGTATCTTTATGCTAAGAAAAATCCAACTGTGGGCACATGATGTGATGAGTACCAGGTGTTATATACAACTGATGAATCACTGACCTCTACCTCTGAAACTAATAATACAGTATATGGAAATTAATTATATTTAAATAAAATAAAATTAAATTTTTAGAAAGCCTAAAAAATCCAACTATAAGAAAATACTGAAGAGAAGAGACAAAACTAAACAGCAGGACAAAGAAAAGAGCTCTGAAAGCCGGCCCAATGCTTGCTAGAAACACCCAGTAGTGTGAGGTTGTGCTTACAGAGAGGGCAAAACAGCATTTCAAGGACTGAGCATTTTCAGAAATAAGCTCCCATGTGATCAAGGAACTAAAAGCTGAGGATGTCCAGGAATGGTTCTGATGGCTCAGATGTGAGTCGGACGAGGAAAGACTGAGCTGCCCTAAAACACATCAAGGACCACCATGTAGAAGAGGGTTGGAGCCGTTCTGAGGTCCATGGGGCAGGACTGGGGAAGATCACAGAGAACTGATTTTAATTCATTATATGGAAGAAGGATGTTACCCATTTAGAGCAGATCCAGTGACTGAATGGGTGTCCTCACCATGGTTGGTTAGAGAAAATGTAATTAGCAGGAAGTGCTCATGTGCTCAATTTCATTTTTAATCCCTTTTCAAGAAATTAAACAATATAGGGGCATGGGGGTGGCCCAGTCAGTTAAGCATCTGTCTTCCACTTAGGTCATGATCCCAGGGTCCTGGAATGGAGCCCCATGTTGGGCTCCCCGCTCAGCGGGGGGTCTGCTTCTTCCTCTCCCTCTGCTCCTCCCCCTGCTCGTGCCCTCTCTCTCTCTAGCTCACTCTCTCTCAAATAAATAAATAAAATCTTAAAAAAATAAAATTAAACATAACCTTGAACCATGTTGCCCACTATATGATTTTATGTTAACATCTTTTTTACATTATATGACAGGCTTTCATATTGCCCTTTAGATATTTCTTTTCTTAATTTCAGAAATCAAGTTGCTTTTGTTGATTTATGGATAATTGTGTGGAGTTGTTGCCACGAAAAGACACCAACCTCTATAGGTGTGTTGACACCTTGAAAAAAAATGGAGTTACTGTTAAGTTCTTCTTTCTGTTGGTAAAAGCAGGTAGCCAGATTGGAAATGATGTGAACTTCCTAACTTATACATTAGCCTCTTGTCTTGGAATTATCTGTGGACTCACACACTTCCAATACCAGATTATAATTGTCTTGAGGGTAGTAGTTTTGCATTTTCTTTCATATTCTCACACACTGGGTCACAATAATCATTCAAGGAATATTAAAAAAAAAACAAATGAAGGAATGGTCTACCAGATAATATGTTGAGTCGAATCTAAATAAGTGAATGAATGAGTGTATCTGGGATTTTGTAAATTGATTTATACGCCAGGCCAAGGTTTGATTCCAGACTGAAGGGAATTTTCACTTCAAGGATTTTATCATTTTGTCCTCAGAATACATCCTTTACACTTACACTTACATGTGGAGGAATTTCAAATAAAATAGAGATATCTGCAGGAGGGTTGAAAGGAGGAGGGAGAGGGACAGTAGTGGAAGAGACTTGGGGGAGATGTGAGCAGTGACCTGGGATCTGTAGAATCTGGGGTGGCAGAGAATCCTGGGGATGATCAAATGGCACAAGCAGATGGCCTGAAATTAGGAAGGTGCAGGATGTATTTCCATGAGAATATGTGATTTCTAGAACAAGCCACTCCACATCCCATGACATGGAAACTCTGGATTATGGTGTTCATGGGTGGGATTGAAGGTGGAAGAGAGAATCTAATAGATATTTCCAAGGCTCCTAGAAACAGCGATATTGTTTTTTTTTTTTTTGTCAGTTCTGAAAAAATAAGAAATTACCACTCACATACACTGATGCATCAGTTATAGAGAAAGTTATGTGGTTTGCAAAGTGGAAAAAGACATGATTAAAACATTATAACAAGTAACCAAATGTGAAGTTGTCTGTTCCAATTTAGAATTGTGTGTTTATCACTAATCAAAAATAAACCTCTCCTCCCCCTGATCCTCACTCTACTAGCTGTTCCTAGGACAAGAATGATTCTAAAGTTCCTAAATGTTTAGGATCATAGGATGCTAATGATAGAAAGGAATTTGGAGAATATCCCACTTTTCTTAGGAAACAGACCATGGCTGGGGGAGGTGGAGATGGGACTCAAATCTGAGTCTCTTCATTGTCCTCTTCACATCCGTCAGTGGCACTGCTGCTCCGGGTCTAAGTAAAAAAATAAGTAACCCACGCCTTCCAATAATCTGTGTAATATGTATGTGTGTGAGACTGAGCTGAACAAAGACAGAGGCATGGGTATACGTGCACATGCACAGCAGCACAAAGGGCAGAGAAGGTTCTGGTAGGGAAGGTTGGAGGCAGGGGCCCTGGGAAGGACAAGGAGCTGTCCACAGGGCTCAGGGCTGCATGTGGCACTCCGCAGGTGGTAGCTTGCCTCCTCCTCACAACCAACCCCTGAAGTGGGTCTGGTCCCACTTAAACATATGGGATGCAGGTTAGAGAGGTGGAGCCACCTGACTGGGGCCACACGGCACTGCAATCCCAAGCATGTGTTGCACCATCTCTCTCCACACTGTGTATCTCTTGGTGATGATGTAGGGCCAAGGTATGTGCAGTTTTGTGTGTTTTTGCAGTTGTTGCGACTAGAATAGTATCCCCTCAAAATTATATTTTGAAGCTCGAACTGAGTCCCTCGGAATGTGGGTTTATTTGAATACAGGGTTTCTATAGGCGTAAGCAAGGTAAAATGAGGTCATTGCCATGGGCTCTAACTCAAAATGACTGGTGTCTTGTAAGGGGAGATTTGGAGATTGCCCACGTGAATATGAATCCTGCCATCTATGGGCCAGGGAGAGGGCCCTGGAACAGATCAACGGCCTCAGAAGGAACCAACCACGCTGACCCCTTGGGTTTGACTCCAGCCTCCAGAACGGATAGATAATAAATTTCTGTTGTGAAGCCACCCAGTCTGTGGGACTTTGTGGCACCGACTACATCATAATGCTGGGCAGCCGGCACTACTGTTTGTTTTCAAAATGTTTTCATCATCACAAACAGAAACTCTCACCACAGAGCCTTCTTAATCTGTCTGCAAGGTTTATATATGCTTCGTGTATCTATTTCTGCACACGTCTGGTGGTACTCATGTGAAGTCGGCTCGTATCTATTGAAAACACCATTGTTGTCAGCCAGGCAACCAGCATCCACAGCACATGTGGGAAGATGCTGCCCGTGAATTCCTCGACTGGCCTCCTACAGGACCTGAGGCTCTCCCTCTCCCTGCCTCCCATGGCACATCTGCTGCACCAGCCCCCGGCTGTTCCTCGCGTTCTTCAAGCTCGCTTTGGCCACAGAGCTTCTCCCTCTGCCTGGAGTGGCCTCCCCAGATGGCACTCGGCTGTCTCCTCAGTTCATTCTGCTCAGAGCTCATGTGTCACCTTCCTGAGATGCCTTCCTGACCACCACTCCCAAATACACAGGCTAACGCAGGGAAGGGCAGGTGGTGTAAAAAAAGAGACACTAGCAGTCTCACTCGTTCTGTTTCTTAGGATGCAGTTGCCTTCTTTCCTTGTTCTAAGTAAGATCTGGTTTGAGAGAAAAGTGTGGTGGCATCTGGGGGTTGCTGGTACCCCCCGTTTCCCACCACAGATGTAACAGCTTACCCTGCCTGGTGCACAGGTTCTTGCTCATGATCACCAAGGGCACTCTCTTCAGTGGAGTGGCAGGGCTGCTGAGGACAGACATGCATATTGCATGCATCACCTCTGCTCACACACATGCCCCATCACCCCTGAGACTTCACTGACATGTCACAAGTTCAAAGATCAAATGATTAAGGATTTTAAGACAGTGACAGCATGAAACAAAGTGCAGAGCGGTCCCTCGGGCAGCCTGGTTCTGCACAGATCCCCGCCTGCTGAGGATGGCGGGCACAAATCTCTAGGCACCTGCCCTCACTGAGCTGCTCAGCATCGACAAATTCACCACCTTCACCTTCCCATCTTATCTTCACCTCAACACATGGCTTTTCATTCAAGACCAATTTCTCAGCCCTGGTTTTAGAGCCAGCTCTGTCTCATGCTCTGCAAGGTTTTACCTGGATTTAATCCTATTTCTCCTAGACTTTCACCCCCTCCCCTGGCATCGCCTCCACACCCTGTAACCTTGTTCAAGTCATCCTCACCCAGCAATGACAAGTTCCCACTCACTGAAGAAGCCTTCGAGGCTCCGATGTTCCCCTGCTCCCCTGAACCAGGAGTCCTCTGCAGCCAAGCCCATCAATTCTTTACCTCCTGCCTTCTCCTGAGAATAAGTGATAGGACAAGGATCAGGGTCCTTGCTCAGGTTGTTTCACCATTCCTTTTCCTGCCAGGGTCTGGATCTCGTGCTGCCAAGCACAGTCCACATGAGCAACACTGAGCCAGGAGGTTCTCAACTCAAAATTATGTATTCTGTTATCCCAAGGGCATCACTTGGTTTTTCAAAGCTGAAGTGGCTGCAGCACATCACGGGCTGGCTATATTTACCGAATAAAAGATATGGGTGATAAAAAGCAAAACCGTGACTGGACAGGTGGGTAGTTGGATTTTAAAATATAAAATAATTTATATATCAGGAGGGCACGGGCTGGCTATATTTACCGAATAAAAGATATGGGTGATAAAAAGCAAAACCGTGACTGGACAGGTGGGTAGTTGGATTTTAAAATATAAAATAATTTATATATCAGGAGGGTACTGGGTATCTAAAGTGGGATAATGAACCTGATACTTTCAACCCCTGCCCTACGTGGGAGTGCCTTGCAGCCATCCACCTCTGAACTTGAGTTTCCCCCAGACCTCATGCCCCAGGGAAGGGATGGTCCTTTGCCTCAAGGATCCAAGCTTGCTATGAGTCTCTGGAGACTGCCAATGAAATTGGAAGTTGTCCTCAGGCAAGAGAGAGGTTACCTGAGAATCGGTGGGCGCCTGCCAGTGAGGTTTCCTGATGGGGAGCTCAGTTGTGCTTCAAGTCATTGCCCAGCCAAGGTGGGAGGAAATTAGGATCCAACCTCAGGATGTCAGAGCCACTAGTCAGAGCCTCTGTAGCATCACAGCATCTTGACTGAGGCTTCTTGCAAAGAATCAGAGTTGACCAGACACTGACTTCCCTGCTGATGCTCTCAGGGATTAACCACAGGCAGGGAAGGAAGATCCTTGGAAAGACCAATGGGACAGAAGAAGCTTCCGGCCTCCTGGGGACCTGAAGACTGTCCATATTCTCCTTCTCTATTAGGTCATGCAGACCCTTTCCTCCCAGACACCACTGGGGAAGGAGATTGAGGTAGGGTATGATCTTGAAGGAGGAGGTGTGGCGCACCAACTGGGCACAGACGGTTGTGTAGGGATGCTAAGAACTCCTGTGATGAATACCAATGGGACCAAATGACACTTGCAAACTCTGACTTATCATTCAAATAAGCACATGGCATCACCCATGGAAGAGCCGTATCAGCTTGCCTCCTGCCTGCTGTAAGCAGGAGCTCTCTATTCACCACTGCTCACACACTCCCCACGGGTAATCCAGAAGGCAGACTTCTCTCTATAGTCTACAAATATGCTGAGACTCATCCCTCTTCACTGCGTGGAGATCGCAGAAGTGGCTCAGGATACACATGTGCTCTGGCAAGAAGATCTCTCAGCAACTGGAAAGGTCTAAGAGCATTGCTTTGCAGTAGCATTGGGTGGGGATTAAATGGTTGGAGAATCCGTGTCTCTACCTGGGGGAAAAAAATTGAAATCATGCAAACTTTTTCTAGTTCAAAAATTCCTTGTGTCCTGGCAATATATTGTAGGATCAACTTTCTGCCACAGCCTACTGCATTTTAGATTTCACTGGGCTGTTCCCACAGCTCAAGGTAACAATTAATAGTTGCTTTGTTTTAGAACACTTGATATAGTTGCATTGTACACAAAGAATAAAAGGAGATATTGGACTTTTTTTCTAATGTTCTTTCCCTAAACTCATTTTTTTGCATTGTAAAGGGTTGAGGTTCTAAATTTTCTTTTGTCTCATGTTTAGATTTTAATCAGTATCCTATGAGTTTCAAACTATCCATATATATTTAGATACACATGGGTTGGTTGGTTGTTTGTTTAGTTCATCCAGCCTAGGATTCTTACTTATTTGGACTCCCCTCCTCCTACCCACACAAAGAATTATATTAGCAAAAAACTAGAAACTTCCTTTCAGTAGTCATTGCCCAATTATTTTCTATAAAAACATTTTAATATGTCAGCCCTCTGTACTTTCTTTTAAAATTTAGAATGATGCAAACACCAAACTTAATCATAGGAAGATGGGATGTTAAAAGACTGTAATAACAAGAAATGCCAAAGAAAGAGAGTTCACATATTTTTGTTTAAGATGGCTACATTGCTTTATGCTCATCCCCATGAATTCTAAGAGAGTGACTTTATTTCCAAATTGGATGGTTTACACAGTTTCCTGTAAAACTTTAATTTTCACAGAACTAAAGTCAAAAGATCATTTCTTAGTCACACTTTAAATCACCTTGTGAGTATCCGCAACCCATCAGTAAATGAATAAAGGAATTCCCTAAAGTAGGAAATGAGGTGTGGACAAGGCCACTGGAAGAATCTTCTCTTATTTATCACTTATCACTACTAGATCCATGGTCTTGGGCAAAGCTTTTGATCACCTTGGTTTCTCCAGTCTGTCAAAACCGTAGGCTTTTCTTTCATCTTTAGGATTTCTTTGCCCTAGATGTGATTCTGTGACTATCAGGTCAGGAACATAAATCATTATACTTTAACATTTTTTTTAAAGATTTTATTTATTTATTCATGAGAGACACAGACAGAGTGAGACACAGAGACACAGGCAGAGGGAGAAGCAGACTCAATGATGTGGGACTCAATCCCAGGACTCCAGAATCATGTCCTGGGCCGAGGGTAGGTGCTAAACCGCTGAGCCACCCAGGGATCCCCATACTTTAACATTTTGATGTGATAGGAAATACTCACATGTATGCCTTGGTCTGGCAGTAGAATGTTCTATCTAATAGCTTGATTTCCGCATATTGATTCCACAGGATATAGACATTTTTCGATTTCACATATATTGGGTTTAATTTACCATTGAAGACACAGGGATTTCTAAACTGTGCTTCGAACTTTAGATACAGCTTAGCCAAGCATTCTTTAGAGTGATTGGAGCTTCAGAGATGTGAGGTACGTGCAATATCATAGACCCCTCCCTCTACTCACCATACAGAAGGGCACCACATTTGCTTTAACACTCTGTAGTTGCTGTCCACAGTTCTTAAAAATTTTACCTTTGAATTTGTTTTTTGTACATGAGCAGAGGAGGTACACGAATGTGTATGTACACATTTGTATGTAGCACCTGTAATGTGCCATTGGAATTCCTGGGGCCCCACAATGGGTGAGAGTACAAGAGACCCAAAGCAATAGAAGGTATATCCGTGATGTCTAATGTGTAAAGGGGCACTGATAGCTCCCAGGGACCATGCTTCCCTTTTGAACAAGGGCTTTCTTCAAAAGCAGAAAGAAGGCAATGCCATTTTAAGAAATAGAGCAGCCAAGGACTCTATTCCATCCTTTGTAACTAGTGTTAATTTCCGGTATTAACCAACCAGTTAAACTGCAAATCATGACATGGAAGAGAAAAGATTGGGTAATGTGTGGTTTCCGTCCCTTTTTGTCCTTCCTTACTATTAAGGTGTGTTGGTAGAATGTTCACGGTGATAATAGAGTGTGCACAGAGCAAGAAGTGAAATAAATACAGTTGGATTGGTTTTGATCAGTATTTCTGGTTTTGTGCAAGGTTTCTACTGTTTTTTTTTTTTAATTTTTTTTATTTATTTATGATAGTCACACAGAATGAAAGAGAGAGAGGCAGAGACACAGGCAGAGGGAGAAGCAGGCTCCATGCACCGGGAGCCCGACATGGGATTCGATCCCGGGTTTCCAGGATCGCGCCCTGGGCCAAAGGCAGGCGCCAAACCGCTGCGCCACCCAGGGATCCCGGTTTCTACTGTTCTGATAAGAACAATGTACATAGGCATGTACGTGCTGGGAAATAGGAATACGCATTTCAGCAATTCCTCTGACCAGTTAAAGGAGCTCATACTTTCGTTGAAACCTGACACTTCTGGATATAAAGATGAATGGTGAACTTTGTGTTGATAATTAAAACATATGTTTACTTATCATGTCATTAAAAATCAGTCAAATAGATGTCATGGCTATTGCAGAGAAGGACCACTGAGGAAAGGACAAACTTTTATGTCAATTTTGAACCAGAGTTTCCCATTCCACTTTGCACTGGGTCTTATCAGTTGTGTAGCCGCTCCTGGGGGGACACTGACTGCTCCCTGGGAAGGCAAGTTATGAGTCACATAAAGTAGGCCCATCCGATGTCTACATGTGCTCCCTCTGTAACTTTGCTCTAATACACCTGCAGAGGGAACAAATGTTAGATTGAGAGGTGAAAGCAAAGAGCCATGGGAAGAGGGATAGGACAGGACAGGATAGGACAGGACACCTGAGTCAGGACCCAACTGCTTCTAGTTGGCTTGGTCTTGGGACCTTGGCCATACCTGTGGGGAACTTTCCCATCTGTAAGTTGAGGTTAGGTTATAAAGGTTATTATTCTAAGAGAGCCAGTTTTAGCATTCTGGAGGTGACTGACACACGAAACTCTTTCTGATCAAGTACCTCCCTACCCCGAGCCACCCTAAACAGATAATCTGGGCAAACTCAGTATACTTACTGTGCAAATGTGCTGTCAAGAAAAATTCTGTTCTGGTCTCATTGGACCAGATCGCTACTCCCAAGCTCCTTCTACCTAGAATTTCTCAAGTTTCCATTGTCCACCACTACCTTTCCAAAATGTTGGAGGGGACATGGAGATTATTTTGTTCTACTCATTGATTATATACTCATTACATTCAGAAGTGCTTTAAAAAATATATTTTTTATTTATTCATGAAAGACCCAGAGACAGAGGCAGAGATAGCAGAGGGAGAAGGAGGCTCCTCACAGGGGGACCGATGTGGGACCCGATCCCAGATCCCGGGATCATGCCTTGAACCGGAGGCAGACGCTCAACTGCTGAGCCACCCAGGTGTCCCCGTTCAGAAGTCCTTAATTCAGTGCAGTGCCCACACAAACATGTCATGCCTCAGACTTCAGCAAGACTTCAATCAGCTTGTCTCACAACAGATGCATCCCAAAGAGAACTCCTCTGTCTTCTCTTTTTCCTTCCAAGAGACTAATCTTGGAAGAGGGAGTTGGGCTTTTTTTAAGCCCTACAATTTTGAAAGAGGACAAGTATCCTAGCAGTATCTAAGTGATGGTTGAGCTGTGATCACAACCAGGGTGGCCCTGAGCGGTGATCTTCATTGTGACCTCAGAAAGGTCCTGCCCAGTCGCCTGTGAACCGTCTTCATCCTCAGTCCCCAGAGTGTACTTGCTGCCTTTGAAACAGAGACCAATATTTACGCTTCACACAGGTTTCCATTTAGTGGTTTTTAGCACACCCATAAATTAATAGATAAACTTGTTAGGAACACAAGAAAAAGAATAATTAGTTTGTTGATGTAAATTGTTCCTCAGCTGGAAGTCCAGACAAAATAATCACAGTTTTACTTGTTGACAGTTGCATTTCCTTAAATCAATTATTCCCATGATTTTTCTACAAAAGTAGCTTACTGTGACTATCAGTTTGTTAGGGCACCAGTTAATTGTTTTCTAGCTTATTACTAATGATACTGGCTTTGCGTTCTTTTAAAATACTGCACAATCTTCTGAAATAAGAGCATTAACTGACCTCCCATCAAAAAGAAAACCTCACCCGCCATCCCATCTTCTTAATTGAAAAGCACATTTTGAATGCAATAAAAAAAAATGAGAGAAACATTGCTTCCCATTCACTTGGTCTACAGTAACGTGATAAAAGGGGTCTAACGCCAGATGGGAGGTCATTCTTAAGTCGGCCGTTTGCACAGTAAGTGTTCTCAAACAGAGGGAAAGAAACTCACTGATAGAAAAATTGGCCAGGGAGAGTGGGGACATTTAGCCTTGGGTTATAAAATATATCAGGGTGGATTGGCTCAGTCCTACAATGCAGATTCAGGGAAGCAAGACCAGAGGGGAGAATGGACCAGCCTTTCAATTTTCCCCGCCGGTGTCTAGTTTTGAAATTACCAATGCCTCAGGTTCATGGAAGGAAGGTCCCTATTTATTCCCTGGAAAACTACTTTCCGATGAACTCGATTCTATTCCTAGTACAAATCTCAAATGTCTTGTTTCCATGTCCTTTGATTCTCCTCCTGTCCATTTTTAAAGATTTTATTTATTTATTCATGAGAGACACAGAGAGAAGGAGAGACACAGAGGGAGAGGCAGGCTTCCTTCAGGGACCCCAATGTGGGGCTTGATTCCAGGGCCCGGGATCATGACCTGAGCCAAAGACAGACGCTCAACCACTGAGCCACGCAGACGCCCTCCTCCTGTCCATTCTGAGGTCTGGGACAGTGGTGCTACTTACTGGTGAACTGTGAGTTGCTGTCTGGCTTGGCTGGGTGGGTTCCACCTACACTTAGTCTTGTTTAATCCACTCCCTATGTTCAACAGATGCCCCAAGAAAAGGGTTGCTTTGATGTGATACCAATTTTTTTCTTTCTTCCACTTTTTTTTTTTAAGATTTTATTTATCCATTCATGAGAGACACACACGAGGAGAGAGAGAGAGGCAGAAACACAAGCAGAGGGAGAAGCAGGCTCCATGCAGGGAGCCCGATGTGGGACTCGATCCCAGGTCTTCAGGATCAGGCCCTGGGCTGAAGGCGGCGCCAAACCGCTGAGCCAGCCACATCTACTTTGGAATTAATTTAGAATTAGTATTTATTTGCAAATCAGGGCTTCTGTGGAGAGAGATGGGGAGCCCCTTGCTCTTTGTGGTGAAGGAAGGCATTTATTTAGGCCACCTGAAGGAGGCTCAGTCAATTCAGAAGCAAGGAAATATGAGAATTTTCTCTTTGTGGAGTGGAAGTTGCATGTAGTAATCCAAGCTGATGCCATGAAATAAGTTGTAATCTTTCCAGGTAAGACAGGAGGAGAGACTGTGGTCCCTCTACTCCAGCAAATCAGAGCACTGCCTCTTGCCTGCCATTTTGACATGTATGTCTTTTGTACCCTGTGCCATTATATTCCTCTTCAGATGTTCAGCCTCTCACCCCCTGATGAATGGTCTTAATGAGGAGAGACAGCACAGAAATACTTTATTTTATACATTGTTACTAAGAAAGATCATCCATGGTGTGGAAAGACCTGAGATGCAGGAAATCACTTTCTCCATTTATGAAAACTACAATTACTGTAATTGAATCATTTGGCAGAAAAACTGCACATTATGTTTGAGTATCAGTAAATAAATGCCCAAATTACTTGGGGTTTATTTAGTCCCTAATTATAGTTAATGCCAACACCCCCTCTCCATCTCTTCCTTATTTTCAGGATTATTTTTATGTGGTTGTTAAATATTGAAGGCATTGAAGATACTCTGTGTTTTGGGACACCTGAGTGGCTCGCAGTTGAGCATCTGCCTTTGGCTCAGGGCATGTTCCTGGATCCAGGATGGAGTCCCACATCGGGCTCCTTGCATGGAGTTAGCTTCTCCCTCTGCCTGTGTCTCTGTCTCTCTCTCTCTCTCTCTCTCTCTCTTTCTCTGTGTGTGTGTGTGTCTCATGAATAAATAAATAAAATCTTTTTAAGGAAAAAGAAGATACCCTGTGTTTTAAGTTGCAGTGGGAAAAAAAGAGAGTCCAGGTATTGGCACTAATTTTTTAAAAGGAAACATGAATAATGTCTACTCAGGCATCCCTGACAATATAGAGAAGGTGTTTGCCAACATTGTTATTTGCAAAGGCAATTTAGGTACGTGCACTCTGTTTCTGTGAATAAGAGTGGAGGAAATGGATATTAAGGTTATTTTTTCACACACTCTGAAATGCTGTGATCCCCCCAAGTCTTCCTTTCATTATCTGTAATTTTTCAGCCACCTAACAACAATCTGGTAACAGGTGCTTCTGGCAAGAAGCACCTCTGCCTTATTACAGTCTATTTTGCTCAAAGAATAAATTTTCCATAAGGGAGCACACCAACAAATTTGAAAATACGACTAATTAAAATTACCGCAGACTACCAAAATCTCCTGGGGTCACCAAGAGTGTGTTTGGGTCCTGATGCAGAAAATGATTCAGGATCTGTGATGACGAGTGACAGGGGCAAATCTCCGTGATTTGTACAGCATTGTGATGCTTTCATTGCAATTGGGTGGTGAGCCTTGGACAAATTTGCTTTTCTCCTTCATTCAGCATATTTGAATTCTCCATAGTTCCTGTTGAGAAAATGCATATATTCAGCCATCAGAAAGAATGGAATGTGTGGATTCTTTCTTTTGAAACTCAGTTTTTCATTTTCTAAGGCACTAAAACCAGTGTAAATGTTCTGATGTTTTACCTTATGCATCAATAAGAGATATTTTTCCGTAAGGAAAAGGTAAAACAAAGTCTGCTACTTAGACTCTAATGAACAACCTATAACATTAAGAAATGTGAAATAGAACATAGTTTCTTTTGAAAAAAGATTCTTTGAAGGTTTTACAAACAAGTACCTTTTTATGCCCCACACATAATATCTGCTTCCCTCTTTTCTTAGAACAAACTCTGGCTTAATATTTGTGTATATATTCTTCATGTCCACATTCTCATAATCTAATTAGATATATATTAGCTATCAACGGCATATTTTGTTATTTTGTATATTTGAGTATTAACAGAACTTCATGCATTAAAGCTATTAATAATAGGGAATGGAACATGCCCGTTGAATCTGTAAAAATAGGGTAATTCATTAATTTGTTAATTATGTTTACTGGTTACAGCATTAGCTGTTTTTCCAAAGGTTGCAAAGTGTAGACATTTATAATTCTTAAAAGAAACTCTGTGGCTTTAGACATATGCTATCCGGCATGGTAGATATTCGCCACCTGTGGCTACTGGGTACCTGAAATTTGACTAGTCCAAACTGAGATGTTTTCTCCATGTAAAATACAAATCAAGTTGAAAAATTTAGTATCGGGACACCTGGGTGGCTCAGTGGTTGAGCGTTTGCCTTCGGCTTTGGCCATGATCCTAGCGTCCTGAGATCAAGTCCCTCATTGGGCTCCCCACAGAAAGCCTGCTTGTCCCTCTGGCTGTGTCCCTGCCTCTCTCTCTCTCTGTGTCTTTCATGAATAAATGAATAAAATATTTAAAAAAACCAAAACTTATTATAAAAAATAATGCAAAATACATCAATTTTATGTTGATTACATGTTGAAATGAAAACGTTTTTGACAGATTGGGTTAAATAAAATATATTATTAATATTAGTTTTGCTTTTTTGTTTTTAACTTTTCAATGTGGGTACTAAAAATTAAACTTACATTAGTGCCTCACATTGCATTTCAAAGGGACACTGCTTCTTAAGAATTTCTAGAAACTTGAGCCCTGTTTCTTCTGCATTCCTCCCAAGGGACTGCTGGGTCTTTCCTCATCCAGGTAAATATCTGTTGCCCAGAAAATTGATTATCACTGTGCTGTGAATTCAGTATTTCATGATGCTGATGGTGTTCCTGAGCTTGGAAGGTCCATCCCAGACAATAGTCTCATCTGTGATTGGCAGTCATGGCCAGGGTGAATAACACTGCTTGTGTAGCTTTATTCTGGGTATGGAATGACTGATTGTTTACATTTATTAAAAGTGGATATGCTCCAGAAATTCATGGGGTTTAATTCTGGTGATATTTCAATTCACAATTACTACAACCTGTAGTTTTAATTGAAAGTCTCCTGCGCTGGTGTGTAGGCCTTCTGGTCAGGAGAGATTGCCTAAGCAGGGACAAAAGAAAGTTCTGTTTCCTAATGGAATGAGCAGAGTGTAACCATAGTTTCTAATTATAGCACATTAAAAAATTAGCTACATATTGCTGTGTACTATGTTTATTAATAAAATTCTCTTTGTAGATGTTCTCCAAAGGCCACAGCTTCTTGTATGCAATTTCTTAGAGTCAGGGTAGCATCTTGGGGAAAAAAACCTGAACTTTGTGCATAGGTGTTCTTCAGTATTGAATTCATACAGTCTTTATTTTTGATGAGTTGATAAGCTGCTTGAACATTGTTCAAATTAGCTACATTGTGGGGATCCCTGGGTGGCTCAGCGGTTTAGCGCCTGCCTTCGGCCCAGGGTGTGATCCTGGAGTTCCCGGATCAAGTCCCACATTGGGCTCCCTGCATAGAGCCTGCTTCTCCCTCTGCCTGTGTCTCTACCTCTCTCTCTCTCTCTGTGTGTGTGTGTGTGTGTGGCTCTCATGAATAAATAAATAAAATCTTTAAAAAAATTAGCTACATTGTAAATGATGCATACTGTAAATCCAAATGGTCCTCCCAATGTACTTACCACTAACTGATTCTTGGGACTTTATCTTTGAGGTTTTGTGCTTATTTATTAAGCTTTTGAGAAGCTTGTTCAACATTATGTGTCTTTAATTCCTGAAAGCAATATACTTTGTGCAATGAATTTAAAAGTTGAAAATTCAACTAGCCTAATAAAGGTCAAAAAATATATATACTATTACAGTGGAGGAAAGATTAGCTATAAGAGACAGATTCTATAATACTCACATTTTCTATGGCTTTTGTTGTAGCATTAAAAAATATTTTATTTATTTATTCATGAGAGACACAGAAAGAGAGAGGCAGAGACATAAGCAGAGGGATAAGCAGGCTCCATGCAGGGAGCCCAATGTGGGACTTGATCCCAGGACTCCTGGATCACCCCTTGAGCCAAAGGCAGACGCACTTAACCTCTGAGCCACCCAGGCATCCCTGTATTGTAGCATTTAACAAAAACTTTGAAAAATATGAATGGCTAAGCACAAAAGGATATTTTTTCTTAAAATGAATTTGATAGTCTAATTTAGAGATGATATTATTCTCTCAATTTCATCACATAAATTCCAGATTTCTCCGCCCCTCCAAATCAAGAGTTGGAAGTTCTGCTTCTGACTCAGATGGGTGGCTTGCAGCAGACCACATTTTCCACTGACAAGTAAAAAAATCAAATAAAGCACAAACCCCTCTGTTTGAAGGTATTGTGGTTTCTGCATCAGCCAGGACTTGAAAGGTTACCACCAGGATGTAAGCCAGCATTTTACAACTACAGTTCTCCTTGACGAATTTGTCATCCATAGTGCCAGGGATGTTTCTGAGATTCTAGGCTGCTTTGGCAGAAGGTAACAAATAAGACATAAAGTAATCAGTAGAGTTTGTGACAATTTTGTTGTGTTCAAGAGGGAAAAAATTAATGAAGATAAAAGCTTCCAAAATCCCACTCTGACTAAAGGATCCAAGAACCACACCTGACACTTAACAAGTCTTCCAACAACCAAAGCCACACCTGGCAGGGACTGAGGATTTAGAAGAACATTTATCAAATCTGGAACAGAGTTTGCCACAGTCTCCCAGTTCCCAGAAGATACAGATTAGTAAGAAGATCCCCAGTGGAGAGGAGCCATGGTTCCTGATCTCAGGAACTTTCTGAAGGCTGTGCCGGGAACTGGAGGCAGAAAATGAGAGTGGCAAGAGCCTTGCAGAAATGTCAGCCTATTCTCATTCACTTTGTTCTTGATTGGATCAAAGTCATTAGCCCCCTATTCTCTTTGACCAGAGGGAAAGGTGGAAGCTACATGGAAGAAGATGTAACTATGTGCTATTATATCTTTTATTACACTGTCACAAGGACAATCAAATATTACCAGCCATGCCAAGAAATAAGGCTAATTTTTTTAAAAATCAAGGAAGCACATGTATAGGTGATCCATATTTTAGAACTCAGCAGTCAGTAACTTCAAAATAGCCATGAGTAATTTATTTAATAAACTGAAGGAGAAAGATGAAGAAGATATATAAAAATACATACTATTTTACCAGAAAATATCAACCTAATGAAAAGTATATGGAATGTCAGTAAGAGAAAAATAACTTTGAAATTAAGTCATGAATAAATGGATTTGATGCAAAATAAACCAGCAGAGGTCAGGGAGAGCAAACTGCAGGACAGGTCAAAAGAAAATGTGCATATTAATTAGGGAGATATATACAAAACAATTCACAATATAGATAAGAAAATAAAAAACATATGAAACATAGTGGAGAAAAGTCTAACATCCATGTAATTGTGAGTACCAAAAGCAATGTAGAGAAAATGGGCAGAGCAATATTTAAAATTACAATGACTGAGAATTTTCCATAGCCAAACAGGTCACAGATTCAAGAAGCTCTATATATCTCAACCTGGAAAATAATAAAGATTGATGAAAAACAGAGAGAGAGAGAGAGATTTTAAATGTACCCAAAAGGGAGAAAAGGGCATATATTATCCCCAAAGAAGCAAAGATTGATAGTTAGCCTTTTGATACGAATAATGGAAGTGAGGGTCATCTAAGTGGCTCAGTTAGTTGAGCATCTGACTCTTGGTTCCAGCTCAGGGTCATGATCTCAGGGTCATGAGATTGAGCCCTACATTGTCAGGCTCTGGCTCAGTGGAGAGTCTGCTTGAGATTCTCTCCTTTTCCTTGGCCCCTCCACCTGCCCATATTCTCCTTCTCTCTTTCTCTAAAATAAATAAATCTTAAAAAAAAAGAATAATAGAAGTGATAGAAAATTAAAAGGCATCTTTACAGTGTTGGAAGACAATCACTAACAACTTGTAATTCTATTCCCACCGAAATTAAATGATTTATAAACAAACAAATAATTGGAAAATCAAAATTTCTTTAAAAATGTCATTAAAATACCAACAAATGAAAAGCTTAAGGAATTCTTCAGAAAGAAAAATGATCTCAGAAAGAAACAAATCCAGAAATGAGCAAAGAGCAAAGGGTAAATAAGTGACTAAATATAAAAAATACTAATGAAACTAAACAACAAGTATTATATTTGTTTATCTTTTATAATATATGCATATGTATATTTAAATTGAATGAATTTTTTTAAGTAGGAGTAAGAATAAATAAAATGTTTCAAGTCCCTATTATTGTCTGGAAAATGGTAAAAGGATAAAATCCATTGAACTATATTAGTCCAGTAATGTCTACAGTGACAACTAGAAGAACAGTAATAATGTATAATAGTACAAACAATGAATGTGCTAATAGAGTTAAAAATACAATAAAAACAAAATCCTTAATAGATGTAAAGGAAGACCAGAGATGAAAAGGAACAAATAAAAATAGCATAATTAAAAAACATAAGAAAATGGCAAATTTCGAGCTAAATACATCAGTAATTTCAATAAACAAATGAACTAAGATTCTAGACACAATTCTCTATATCCTATTTATAAGATACAAAATTAAAATATACAAGCAGAAGTTTCAGTGAAGTGTTTGGAAGCAACTAGCATTCAAAATTCATCAAAATAAGAATGGTTTAGCTATACCAGAGAAGAACATGATAAGGAAATCTGTGTCAAGAATTATGATCATAAATCACAGTGGGGTCAATCTATCAGGAAAAGGTATGCATTTTAAATCCCTATGATTCCCAAAATAGAGTTTTAAAATACATAGAGCAAAAATGTATGGAACCAAGAGGGAGGATAGATAAAGTCATAATCACAATGGAGAGGTTTATCACATCTCCTCCATAGCAGGTAATACATATGACAAAAGATAAGTAAGGTTACAGGAGAACTGCTCAACAAATTAACAAACTACAAAGGGACATGTATATAATGCCAAGCCCCCAAATGAGAACAATTTTTTAAAAAGAGCTTTATCAAAATTGACTTATTATTGGGCCATAAAGCACGGTTCAACACCTCTAAGTATTAAAATCATTCAGAATATATTCTCTTTAAAGTGGAATTTAGCTGGGAAATGATAGTATAAAAAGATAAAATTTCTAATTAACATCCTGGAATTATTATTTTTTAAAGATTTTATTTATTTGAGACACACAGAGAGAGATCACAAATGGGGGAGGTGAGGAGGGGCAGAGGGAGAAGGAGAAGCAGACTCCCCACTGGGCAGGAAGCCCTACATAGGGCTCGATTCCAGGACCCTGGGATCATGACCTGAGCCAAAAGCAGAGGCTTAATCCACTGGGACACCGAGGTGTCCCTAAAATCTTGAAATTAAACAATAAACTGCTACATAAGCGATGGGCAAAATGCACAATGGAAATTTCGAAGAATTTTGAAAGAAATGCTAAAAAATATACTACATATAAAACTTGTGGAATGCAGCTAATGCCTCTGAGAGGGATTTTTATATTCTTAAAAACATATTAGAAAAAAAAGAAAAGAAAAAAAGTCTGAATATTTATGATGTACATATTTATTCTCAAAAATTAGAAAAGGTAGCAAGTAACACCAAATAAGATAGAAAGAAGAGAATAATAAGAGGAATTTTAAAAATGAAAAATATAAACATAATAGAGAAAAATCAACAAACCAATAATTGGTTCTTTTAAATGACTAAAACAATGAACAAGCATCTAGTAAAAAAAATTTGGGGTGTCTGGATAACTTCATGGTTGAGCACCTGCCTTTGGCTCAGGTCATAATCCCAGAGTCCTGGGATCGAGTCCTTCATCAGGCTCCCCACAAGGAGACTGCTTCTCCTTCTACCTATGTCTCTGTCTGTCATGAATAAATAAATAAAATATTTTTTAATAGTAGAATGAGTGACTAAATATACAAATTACCAATGTCTAGAATGAGTCTGGTATAGCACTATAGATACTTCAGATTTCAAAAGGTGTTAAGAGAATATAATAAAGTTTTTCAGTACACTTGAAAATTTAAATAAAATGAACCAATTTCTAGGAAACATAACTCAGCAAGACTGAATTCAGTTGAATATATAATTTAAGATCTCCCATAAAGAGAGGCACATTTGTATTCTCAAAAGCATTGGAGATCCTAGACATTGGAATAAGGTAAGAAAACAAAAACAAAAATTATAAAAAAATGGTGAAAAATGAATTACCTGGAATTAATAAATGAACTTAATAAGATTGCTAGATGCTAAATGCCATAGTATACAAAAATCATTTTGTGTATATACCAGCAACACTAAAAATTTTAAATGACATCTATAATTAACATTCTTAAAATTTTAAAAAATTAAATGGATATGTCTAATGAGAGATATGTATGAGTTCTACACAGAAAGTTACAAAATAGTATTGAGAGAACTAAGAAGGAATCAAAGAATTAAGAAGAATGAAGGACAAGAGTGACAAACTATGCCACATTCATGTATTTGAAGATCCACTATTGTTATCACTTCCATAGATAGATCTGTAGATCCTGGCTTTCTCCAAAACACATATACAGCTCAGATGGAAGTCAATCTTCACTTCACCTAGAGGTGTGCCACTAGGTAGCTTGGAGGAGGACTAACATTTTATTCAAAAAATAAATTTGCCTCTAAGAAGACATCCATATAGGTACTAGAGTTCTGTGTCATGAACAGAAGCATGGAGTTACCAAATTTCCAGAGTTAAATAATATTACTTAGATTGAGGTGTTTTTATGCTTGCCTATTCATTGTAACACACTCAGATGTAAAATTCTTTTTATGTCAACATCAGTTGTTGACACAGTACTCTTCTAAGTATCTTTTATTAAAGGTACTTATTAATTCATTTAATCCTCCCCTGAACCCATGAAGTAGGTAACAATGCTACTGTCATTTCGTGGGGGAGGAAACTGAGGCACAAAGCTTTTATCACTCATACAAGGTTACTCCTTAGTGAATTGATCAGGCTGGTGCTAAGTTCTGCATTTTTAACCACCATGTCCTGTTTCTGCCTCTTGATAGGAATTTTTAACATCTTTTACCATACACAAAAACAAGGTCCTATATTCAAGGCTTTTGGTCTTAGCATATTGCCTTAAGGAATCTGCTTAACAGAAAACGCCTCCTCTGCTAGATGACTACTCAGTCTCTATTTCGTTATTTTAAAAACCTTACTTTGGGGGCACCTCGATGGCTCAGTGGTTGAGCATCTACCTTTGACTCAGGTCATGATTCCAGGGTTCTGGGATTGAATCCTGCATTGGGCTCCCCGCAGGAAGCCTGCTTCTCCCTTTGCCTGTATCTCTGCCTCTGTGTCTCTCATGAATAAATAAAATCTTTTAAAAAAAATAAATAAAACTTTATCTTTAACATAAGCAGAACCCTAACTTTTATACTGTCAAGGAGAACAGACAAGAACAAAATCAACCTAAATTGAATGAAATTATCTGGGCTTAAGTTAAATGCAAAATAGACAAAGGCACAGTCTTTCATTATGACATCTGAAACTGGACTTTGTTCTGCCAAAAGAGTGTTCCTTTTGGAGCCTGGGTTATGATAAAGCCCCGCTGGCCATGACCTACTGCTCATCCTTCACACTCAGTTGGTAGACTGTCTCTTCACATCTTGGTAGGCTGATGAATGCTACAGAGATATTTTGACTACTATTTAAAGTGATAAAAATAACTTTTGGAAAGTCTCAAATTAGATATAGGTAGAATTTGAAATTTTCTACACTGTTGCTTGTTTCTTTGGTGCACTAAGAAGAAGAGTATGGCAGCCTGGGTATGATGGAGGAAGCTACAGAAGGAAGACAAAATGGGAGTCCCTGCAGCAAAATGCAAGCAGAGCTGGTATATAGTTTGAAGGACAAAGAAAAATTCCCAGCTTCTTAAAATCGAAACAATTATTTCCAATCATTGAGCATCTATCAAATGCTAAAATGAGGGTTCATTAGGCTATATTTGTTATGACAATTTTCTCTTCCTATCTGTAAAGGGGTGGGACAGAGAAACAAAAGGTTTTGTAGACATTTAAAACAATATGAAATTGATATTTTATTATTTTATTGCTAAAGTCAACTTACAAATCTTATCTTTGCCTAAATTCCATTTTATTATTATGAGATTAATAAAAAGAGAATCCTTCCATCTCTTGGCATGGGATTATATAACGCATAGAGCAATAAAACACTAATATTTATAATAGGAGGTTATTGAGAGCTTACTATATGAAGGTTAAGAGTTTTACATGTGGGGATGGGAGCCTGGATGGCTCAGTAGGTTAAGTGTCTGCCTTTGGTTCAGGTCATGATCCTGGGTCCTGGGATAGAGCCCAGAGTTGGGGTTTCTCCCTCTCCCCTGCTTGTGTTCTCTCCCTCAAATAAATAAATAATAATCTTTTAAAAAGAGTTTTATGTGTATTACTTATTTAATTCTTCCCCAAACTGGATGATATAAATCCTATTATGGGTTTGAGGATGGTGGGTAATATGACTAGTAAGTGAGTTGTGTAGTTAAAGATCAGAAGCATCAATGATTGCAGCAGACAGGGTAGCTCCATTCAGAGAACTTATAAATGAATTCCATGACAAGAGAGGCTATGAGGTTTGATATGGGGCCGATGCCGAGGCAAACTGCAAAGTCTTCATTACAGGTAGAAGTAGACCCTGCCATACTGTGTTCAAGCTTCACAGAAGGCTTCAGATAAGAAAAGCAATTTTATTTTAAGTCAAAGTTATTCTCTGACAGACGCTCAGAAAGCGTATTAAAGTGTTATAAAACCAACTGCTCCTATTTGAGATTGGTATTTAAGGATATTTCAAAAAATGCCTCTGAATTATATTTTAAGTCTTGGTAATGATTGAGAATTAGTCATAGGAATCAAATTTAAACAATAAAGAATTAATTTTCTTTAGATACACAGATCCAAATGTGAAGGCTGGCATGGGTTTATGCTGCCAAGGATCAAAATTTTGTCATCTGGTGGTGCTTAGAGGAAGTGTAGGGACATGCCATCAGAGCACAGAAGCGACTACCCTAGTGTCTTTCCAAAGTGCCACGGTGTAAGACCACAGATGTGATCAGAAGGAGTAAAGCTTCATCTGATGGGAGAAGGTTGGATAAATCATCATTGATAACAACCCAGCCCCATAGTGATGTTGTCAGAGTAAGTGAGATAATGTCTGTAATATTTTTCACTGTTCCTGGTCCAGCAGGTGCTTTAAAGCTCTAAGAGAGTGAGATCTCTGGGTGGTGCAGCGGTTTGGCGCCTGCCTTTGGCCCAGGGCGCGATCCTGGAGACTCAGGATCGAATCCCACATCGGGTTCCCAGTGCATGGAGCCTGCTTCTCCCTCTGCCTCTCTCTCTCTCTCTCTTTGACTATCATAAATAAATAAAAATTAAAAAAAAAAACGTATTTCTTGTTAAAGCTCTGAGAGAGCATTTGCATTAGTCTCCTCTGGCTTTAAAACCATAACAAACCAAAAACCCTACAAAGGAAAGTGGGAGTGCCCTGAAGACAAAGTTGTTTGCTGTTGTTTGCAAGGAGGGTGTGGGGTCAGTGAGAATGAAGTGCTTCTTCTCTCATTAGACTGTGTTTCATGTGAGATCTTTCAACCAAATCTTGATTCTTTTGGATCTTGCTGATATAGGTTCATTAATAATTTCTTAAAAGCCTAGCATTTGCTTATTTTTTTAAGCATTTCAAGGTTCATTTTAGACCTTATCTGGGACCCCCGCCCCAAATGTCTATCATTTCTCTCTGCCTCTTCAAATTTATCTCCATTTCCCAGCACTAACACAATATTTGGTAAAGATATATCTTGGCATACAATAACACTGAACATAAATATATATGAATGAATAAATGAATATTTCTTTGTCTCCAAATGTAGAGTGTCAATACGGGTGCTCAGAAAAGCAGCCCTTCCTGACAAGAACGTCACAAAGCAGCTTTCGCTTGGAACCCTCGTAACTCTGTGACCTTAAGTGGTACCGAATTATCTGCAGCGCCCTTAAATTCAGCAGTCTTGCCTGGGTCTTTCTTAATTGCTAAGTTCCTCAGAGGATGCTTATGACGATGAAAGTGAACTCTTTATATTTTATAACCACATTCCAAGAATAATTGTAAAACAATATATTTAAACACTCAAAACTAGTTTAATTCCAATTTTTTCCCAACATAACCACTGTTAAAAATCATGAATGAGGGCCACCTGGGTGGCTCAGTGATTGAGTGTCTGCCTTTGGCTCGCATCATGATCCCAGGGTCCCAGGATCGAGTCCCACATCAGGTTCCCTGCGGGGAGCCTGCTTCTCCCTCTGCCTGTGTCTCTGCCTCTCTCTGTGTGTCTTTCATGAATAAATAAAATCACTGGAAAAAAATCATGATTGAAACCTTTCATTTAAGAGTTGAATCATGTTTTTTTAAAAATATTTATTCATTTAATTTTTAGAGAGAGAGGGAGAGAGAAAGAGAAAGTGTGCATGCCCAAGAGAGAGAGTATGGGGCAGAATGAAAGAATGCCAGGCTGATCTTGGAGCCCCATGTGAGGCTGGATCTCGAGACCCTGAGATCATGATCTGAGCCCAAATCAAGAGTCTATTACTTCACTGACTGAGCCACCCAGATGCCCCAGGAATCATATTTCTAAAGCCTCACAAAATATTAAAAGACACTTTGAAATAACTAATTCCAAGCATGTACAATAGTGAATTAAATATTAATGTATTGAGGAGAATTGATATTATATAAAATGTAATACACCAGGTAAATAAATAACATAATAAATAAATAACACACCAGATAATAAAATACCAGATTTCATAAAGGTTATTCATGTTACTATTTAATTGAACATCATTTTAGGATTTATTATATATTTCACAGCACAAATGGTCCCAATATATAATATGCTTAATTGGGTGCGGATATATCATGAATAATAGACTTACAGAAAATATTGGGATATCTGGATTGGAAATGATTCATGTGATTGCTATTAATTTGGCACATCTTTTTCTGATAAGTATTTTATTTTCCACAGATTTTCCCTTTTTTTTAAGTAATATATTTTAATTTCAGAGAATGTGATGTTTGGCATTTGCTTCCGAAACAGGATTTTATCCTGTTCCTTTGATGTTTCAGAGAATGTCACCGAGATAATATCAGGGATTCTATGTCAAGCATAATATTTTGGTTTTCTTCACACTAATTATCCCTTGAAAGCAATTTCCACAATTGGTAGGTGCCTGTCTTAGTGATCTGCATTCCCACGGATTTCCCCCCTTTTCTGTGATTCTACTTTGTTTCTAGTTTTCTAATTCTGTTCGATACTTTGGCTGCGAAGGTTTAAAGTGGTGTCTGGCAGCCTGTGACTTACCTGTGAAGCTCTCTATGAAAACACAGGGAAAACTCACAGCAGCAGCGAAACGGAGACACACAGTCCACTTGCTGCCAGAACCGGGGAGGGCTCCCCGCAGGTGCCACGCTGCCCACACCCCACGGAGGCATGTTATCCCTGGCTGACTGGCGCACCGGTACTTAGAGCAAATCCAGAGAGCCTCGTCTTTCTTCCAGGCACACATCCAGCAGAAAAGGCTTATCAGCACGAACCAGCAACCTGAAAGGCTGACACTCTAATAAGAGTAACTAGATATTTTAATTGAATTATCTCAGGTCATGCTTATAACAGTACTGCCATATTGCTGCAATTATCATTCCCATTTTGTGGATTTAAAAAAATCCTGAGGCTTAGAATGTTTCAGTGATTTGTTTTCCAAAGGCCTGGGAGTTGGAAGCAGTAAGGCTAGCTTTTAGTTTATGAGTGTCCTGCTAATGTCAGTCCTCCACTTGTTAACTCCCTGCATGGCTCAGGAGAGCAGCTCTGTGGGGCAGCCACACGCCTTTTCCCCAGCTAGAGGATTTACACTCAAAGTCTATCCAGATGCCAGCACCACGGGATCCCACCCATCTACCTGCAGTTTCCTGGTTTAGAGGGGATTTCTACTCTGGATGTGCATGATAATTTTCTCATTATGCATTGATACTTCAAAGGAAAGTCAGCCATCCCTTTCATCCCATGACTTCTCCGATTTGTATTCTCAGTGTCTACATTTTTCACTTGGTTATCTGGAGTTTATCTTCAATGGATTATCCAGGAATGGCATATTCATTGAATATTTCTGACTCCATCTAAAGCAGAGGAAAGTTTTCCATCCCCTTCTCACACATTTGCTAACTTGAGTAGGTAACAAGCCCTCCTTCACTTCTTGTACAACATGTCTTACCATCTCATTGCATTTCATCTTCTAAAGAAGTATGATGCCAATCTTTTTCTTTCCTGTTTGGAGGGAAACTCATTTTTGGTTTGTTTACTTTTTGTTTTTTTCCTGGGTCTTTGTAAGATTATTTTTCATTTGTCCTTATAAATAAAAAAATACACCAGAATGAGAAGAAACAGCTCTCTGTTCAGACCAAGACTGAACTCTTATCTCCATTTCTCACGCATTTTTCTCCAACTCCAAACCATTTTTTTCCACAATTTTTGTGATTATTGCTCTTGTCCAGGTCACTCAGAATTCCTTGGGAAAACTTCTATTCCATATATGGAATCTCCTTTCTCTCCTGCCCTGAAAGTCAGCTGGCTTTTCCAAAGTCTCTATTGCTCCTAACTGCCTTGTATCTGGACTGTAGTTAGCACTTTCATTTCTTATCTATCTCCTACTTCATCTCAGGTATGATTCCCTCCTGTTTTGACATTTGGTTAGGCTTTGAATATTAATAAATTAACCTTTTGTTTTCAATCACATTTGTATTAATTTGAGCTCACTCCAGAAGCAGATCGTGAGGACAGGACTGGTGTACTAGGCATGGATTTGTGAGGTGCCCACTTCCAGGGTGGTGAAGTAGGGCAGGAAGTCCTGTGGGCCCCTGAGCATCACATGAGGGGCAAACGAGCCTGCTCCCCAGGCAGGCTAGTGCTCGGGCACTTTGGTCCATCCTGGAGATGGGCATAATGACTTCAGCATCAGACAGAGGCTCTTGCAGAATAGTATCCATGCTGCTGGCAAGGTGAGTGCATGCTGCATGCCCTGACCTGGGAAAGATGAGTGGCAGGATGTTGTCTGCTGCAACTGTCATGGAAAAGAGACCATGTGGGCTCCTCCAATGGAGCCCACAAAATATGTCTCTGTAAAAACTGTCCCTTTACACAATTGTATTGTAAAAGATTTTTTAAAATAAGAAAATATGGTTATAACTCTATTTAACTCTGAAAGTAATAGGCTTCATTACTGATGTTGTGACTAAGTTACTCTCTACTGTATTTTCCACCAAGCACATTTTACATTTTGTTTGTTTGTTTATTATTTGATAAAACATCATACGCATAAGGAAAAGTAACTAATATCCAAATAAGGAAAGTGACCACTAACTGCATTCCAAAAACTTCTCCATCCTGCCTTCCAGACTCTAGCTACCCTCCCCACCGAGGGCAGCTAGCTCAATTCTTACTTTTATGAAAAGAGGTTAGTCATATCTGAGTTATCACTTCATGTAAATAGTCAATACAGTATGCACTCTTTTGTGTCTAGTCTTTGTCTAACACTATGCTTTATTTATACAGTTGCAGGCAGCTGATATTGTTTATCTCCCATTCTGCATGATGTTCCAATAAGTGTATAAATCACAATTTCTTTGCCTCTTCTAGGCTTGATAACCAGGGTTATTGTCAATCTGGGGCGATCCTGAGAGAGGTGTTGCTATGTACCTGCTAGTTTGTGACCCAGTGGTTGTATGCGTGGATCTCTGCTGGGTCTAGACACCTGAGAATGGACTTGATGAGTGATTGTGTTGTTGTGAGTTCACTGTGCATGGAAGTGCTAGAGGTTTTTTTCTCACAAGTGCCACCTCAGGGTTCTAGTCACTTCACACCTTCCCTGACGCTGGCATCTTTGTCTTTTTCATGTTAACTATTCTGTGTATGTGCAGTGGTATGGCATTTTGGCATTAATCTGCATTTCATGCTGACTGATAAAGTTGAAGACCTTTCATTTGCTTATTGGTCATTTGGATATCCTCTTTTGTGAAGAATTTTCTCAATTCTTGAGCATTGTTCTTTGGAGCTGCCTGTATTTTTATTTTTAAAAATTGATTTGAAGTAGTTCTTTATGTATTCTGGATGTGAGTCCTTTGTCAGACATATGGATCATGAACACACCTTGTCTTTTCGCTGTCTTCATGGTGTCTTTTGACAAAGCCTCTTAATTTTAACATAGAATGATTTATCAAATTTTTCCTGTACTGTTAAGTGCTTACGTGTGTACAGTTTAAGAAATCTTCTATTGATTCAAGGTCATGAAAACTTCTCTCTCTTATTTTCCTCTAAAATCTTTATTGTTTACCTTTGCCAGTTAGATCTGTGATCTATCAGGAATTGACTTTTGTGTATGGTGTTCAAATACATTTTGTCTCCCACATGGAAAGACCAATAACCCAGCACTATTTGTTGGGAACAACATCCCTCTCTTCGTGGCACTATAGAGGTGCCTTTGTTTGACACCTGTGCCTGGCATCTGTTTCTAAAGTCTTGTCCGTTCCATTGATCGATTTGTCTATCCTGCCCTTTCCAAATAAGCATGGATATCCCTTTGTTGTCCCTCCATTCATCATGCATATACTAGGTTGTGGAGAAAGAGGAATTTTCTGGAATTGAGAAAGAATGGAATCTAATTCATATTCTATTGGTGATGCTTTGTATATTGTGAGGAAATGAAAAAAATTAATTTTAAGGAAAGTTGCTAATATTAACTCCCGAGACTCTGGTGATAAGGTCGGGATGGTAAAAAGAAAAAAAGGTTAGATAAAGAGGTGCACAGCTTCTCTATCTGAATATTTATTTTGGACTAAATGACTGGTATCATCCCAAGAGGGGAGTGTGACTTGTCCTCAGGTTATGCTGGTTTCTTATAGTGCCAGGCAATGATAGTGTCATTCATCTAACTGATGCAGAACAATGACCAAAAGAATATGTGCTCTGGTGAAATTTTAACACATGTAAACCAATTTCAACTGCAGCAAGAAACCAGGGCATGTGTTTGGTATAAGGGGAAGGAAGGCAGTAAAATCAAAAGATCTGGATTGATTTACTAACCATATATCACTTTGGGCATTGGAAGAGCCCATAAAAGTCTTTTACAAACTGCTAAAAGTTTCTTCCAAAATACTCATCTTAACTTAATGACCCTGGTGAAGCATGGTTTGTCATCTGCTTTGACAAAAAAATTAATTAATTAATTAATTAATTAATTAATACTTACAGAAATAAATAAATACAGAAATTGAGGAGAAATCTTAGAACTCTCCCTATGAAGTTTAGGATGTAAAATTCTAATGGGTCTGCATTATATGGCTTTAAAAGGGTATTTTAATAAATTGATTTGTTTTAATTTTAAAAAACTAGAAGCCATAGGACGATTACTCAATAGCCTGTGGTCCTATTGTGTAGATTTAATTACATATGGCCGTTATGATTTCTTGGTATCTATACTAATCATTTGGCAAAACAGGAAGGTTAAGCTATCAAGGTCATTATTTTCTATAGAAACGTACCCCATGTCACTGGGCTCTCTCTGTCCTTCCCTCTCTCTGTGTCTATGTGCGTAGACACATATAACTGATGTATATGTTGGGGGGTTTCAGCAGAGCTGGAAAGTGTTCAAGGATTTGAAGAGAGCTAAGGAGATCTTTGTACTCTCAGTTTGGACTGAGAAGCAGATGCCAGGGAGGCTGAATGAGGTGTGCAAGGCTGAGCGGAAGAGGAAGCCTGTAAATCTTATTTTTAAATGAGGCACTGCACAGAATGGGGCATTTGTTTCCTTGGGGAAAATAAAGGCTGAGGGTGAGTGCAGTGGCAGAGGAGGGGTGGCGACCATCAGGGGGCTTAGGGGGGCCAGTGACTCTTGCCTGGGAGGGGGGCTTCTTAATCATGGTCTTTAGATGGTTTGGCAATCAGCAGTTCCAGGCTTCCCTTGATAAGGAGGACCTGGTGACAAAAATGATTTTAGAACATCCCACCTCAGGTGCTAATCATCAGTGAGTAGACTTGTGAAATACTGTTTATGACATGAAAATACTGACATGCTCCTTTCCTTAAGAAATTGTATAGGGACGCCTGAGTGGCTCAGTGGTTGAGCGTCTGCTTTTGACTCAGATGGTGATCCCAGGGCCCTGAGATCAAGTCCAACATCGGGCTCCCTGTAGGGAGCCTGCTTCTCCCTCTGCCTATGTCTCTGCCTCTCTGTGTGTGTCTTTCTTGAATAAATAAATGAAATTTTAAAAAGAAGGAAGGAAAGAAATAAAGAGAAAAAAGAAAGAAAAAAAAGGAAAAGAAAGAAGAAAGAAAGAAGAAAAGAAAGAAATAAAGAAAGAAAAAGAAAAAGAAAGAAATCGAAATCGTATAGACCTTCCTCCCTCTTTCACTTTGACAGGAGAGAAGAAATGGAGAAAACCAGCTCTGTGCATTTCTGAGCGCTCTTTCCAGGGGAGGGGCAGGGTCCCTGGTAGGCCTGGTGACCAGGTATCTCCTGAGGTCACCCTCCAGGAAAACAAAAGGGGCTTCCAGGGGGTCCCTTTCACTGGAAAGGAAGAGTGCAATGCGGTTCTCATTTAGCGACAGAAAGAACAAAGCAGAGATGATCTGGAAAGCCTGAGGCCTCGAATCCTGAATCCAGTCACCAGGCCTCCCATTTGACATTTTTAGGGAATGCATAAAAACTCCAGAGATTTTATACTTATGACATTTGCAGGGACTTTGTGGAGAGCGAAGTCTCTCTCTCTCTCTCTCTCTCTCTCTCTCTCTCTAAATTAGAACCAATAACTCTTACACTCAGGTCCCCGTGTTTAGTACTAGTGGCTTCCAGCCAAGGAGGCCTTCTCAACCCACCCCTGGCGGAGGGGCGATCCCATTCAGGGGTCTGCCCTTCTGTTTGTGAGTCTAAAAGCAGTCCTCCGAGGTGGGCAGAGTCACAGTTGACAGGGTAGGCAGGCTACTTCTCCAGGGGAGTCAGATAATACAATTAGGAGAGCGCTAAATGGAGAAAGCAGGCTTTGATGGAGGGCTGGGGCCGCAGAGAGAACTTCCTGGCTGTGGCGCCCACTCCCGGCACCATGGACAGCAGACAAAGGGATTGTTTGCTCTCCCCCTACGAGGCAGGGCGGCCGCTGCCAAATTGCCCACCACAGTGTGGAGATGGCTGCCAAAGTCCTGTCCCCTTCATAATAGGGATGTTTGTCTTTGGGAAACACTTCAGTCCTGCTGCTGGGGTTTCCAGGGCATGAGAATTTCCAATCCTGGAAAAGGAATAAAACACCCCGTCCTTTTCTTTGCTAGCAGAGGACAGAGGCCGGCTGCCCCCAGCGCAGGGCGCCTTTGTTTCCCCCGCTCAGAGATTGTCTTTGATCCAAGCCAATGGAACAAAAGCTGATTATCTCACCTTTAAATAGAGGGATTTCAGCAGAAGCTTGGACGCTGGGGGGAGGAGAGGTGGGACGCAGCCAGGACGCCCCTTTGAGTGTCCCAGGCTGTTCAGCCGGGAAAAAAGCTGCGAGAAAGAACAAGTCTTTACTGCCAACACTGAAGACATTCCCCGAGGCCACTTGCATTGACACAGGAGCCTGTGATTACGCAGCCACAGTCATTTCCTCCAGAGGAGGAGCTCCGCTTCCCTGCCCGCAGCTCACGGTGGGCATCTTCACAGTGGGTAACCTCATGTGGCCAGCTCGGGTGGCTCCAGGGCATTTTCCCATCTTCACCATCTGGAGCTCAGAGCTGCGCTTCCTCTCCAGCAAGAGCCAAGGAGCCTGCTTGACTGGTTCTGGGTCTCAGCACCTCCAGAGGCCCCATCATCAAAAGCGAGGTTGGGGTCTCTTTAGAACTAAGCAGCAGCAGCAGCAGTGTCCCAAGGGCATTTGCTCTGTTGTCTTGCAAGTTCCAGCTTCTCTGACTTCAACCTTGAACTTCATTTTATTGGCAGAACTTTTAGGAAAATACTTTCTTTTGTGATACTAGAGAAGCCACTTTTTCATGCTTCAAGTTTTCCACTTAGGAAAGGGAACGGGCACACATCTCTCCCTTGACAAGATAGGAATATCCACTGACATTTTTTATGATCTGAATTCTGAAAGATGAGCTGTTTATATATATATATATATATATATATATATATATATATAGGCACGTGTATACATGTGTGTATGTATATATATAAAGACACATGGTCTCCGGACAGCCCTGGTGGCCCAGTAGTTTAGCGGCGCCTTCAGCCTAAGGTGTGATCCTGGAGACCCAGGATCGAGTCAGGCTCGCTGCATGGAACCTGCTTCTCCCTCTGCCTCTCTCTGTCTCTCTCTGTCTCTCTCTCTCTCTCTCTCTCTCTCTCTCTCCCCCCTCTCTCATCTGTCATGAATAAATAAATAAAATCTTTAAAAAATTTTAAAAAATTAAACACTTGGCCTCCAATTATGATTGGAAATATGTAAGTAATATACTCTATGCATGTTTTAGTAATTATTATTATTAGCCATTTATTGACAATTATATTTTAGGCACAGCGTTAGCACCTTTAAATGCATTATCTCCTTTTATCTGTCCATTCTTAGGAGGCAAGCATATAATACTCAGTTTATTATAGGACTTTAATGGAAGTCCTTATAGCTAATAAGCCCTATCTATGTTCATATAATAAGTGGGGGTTCTGAGATTCAAACCCTAAGATTCCAAAATGTGTCCCCTTACTCACCATACTGTACTTAAACTGAAAATTCCTGTAACTCATTGATACCCAGTATTTGCAGGGCTTGCCTCTGCAAGGGGTAGTAGAGATCCATGATGGCAGGAAGAAAAGCCCATGATGTTTTTTAACTGCTGATGGCTGCAAAATAAAAGAAGATGCATCTCTAGCTCGGCACAAGAGCCCGACTTCTGGACAACGATTAAGTGATACAGCAGGCCACATGGTTCACCTGAGCAAACAGGAGGAGAAAGGATTTTTTTCTATCCAAATGGTGGCACGAGAGCTGTTCTTTGGGAATTTTTCCTGGGCAATAAGCTCCCTTCTTTTGAAATCCCAGGTTTTGTGCCCAGAGAGCATAGATCCTTAATAAACATGGAAGCATTGACTTTGAAGCTTGGATACTTGGAAAAATGATTTAAAAGCTGACAAGAAGAACAATCACAAGCGGCTCAGGAGTTCAGAGAATAGTCGGTGCTGTGATGATCCATGAAAATATGATGAGCTCAGCTCTTCTGACAATGTGTTGCAATAAATAGAGCACTGGTGTTGGGATTACACAGTTTTTTTTGGGCACTTTTTGCATTTTCTTGATTCACTGCATACCATTAAACTTTTTATGATACTTTGTTTATTTTACGGATAAAGCATTAAATTCAAATTACATCTTGAATGAGATTTACTCAGTTCACGTCTCATTGTAAGAAGGTCTCATTATCCAAGCTTATCTTTCTAGTAGGCGAATGACCCAGACCATAATGGCAGGTTAGAAAAAATTTGGTTGATTCTGTTCCAAAAATATCCCATGTCAAAGTTATATTTGATCTCATTTACTTCTCATTCCTAGGCAGTTTTGGAAAAGGACCTGGAAAATATTAATGTGTGTGTGTACATTTTCCAAAGTAATAAAATTGATAAAGAGTCCCTCCCTGTTCAGCCCTGAGCCATAATTTAATATTTCCATGTCAATTACTGACATTATGTTTCCGGTGATATGTGTGCCTGTGTCCCATGGGATAAATGGTGTTTCTGGTTCTTCCAGAAATTCCTGCAAACCCTGAATTCCACTGACTATCAAATTGGGTCATCCATAATTCCTACCACCTTGTTTCCTTGCTAGTTTGTTAGGGATTTTCAGGAAGAAGTCAGATCTCTGTGAAAGAATGAAGCCTGTAGTTACCATTAATTCAAAAGGAAATTATATTATCTGATTTTCTTCCTTTCATTTCAGATAAGCATTTAGTAGCATTTTTAAAATGGCAAAGGGTGTCTTCTCAACGAAAGGTCTTAGGTAATTTCTTCAGCCTTTCCACACAAAAGCAGAGGGTATTACTGTTAGTTTGAATTGTCATCCTTTTGCATTCCCCTCTGTTCGAGGTTAGGGTTTACTATTTTCTAAGAGTATAATGTCCTAGCAGATAAAATTAAAATGCAGTGGTTTTAAAAATGATAAATGGAAATTTTCATTTGAATGGATTAAAATAGTTTGGATTTAAAAAGAAAATTAAAAATTATAACTTAAAACAGGTATTTTAACATTAATATTAGCAGTGTCTTAGATGACTCACACGTTTGTTTTGTTATATATTTCTCTTACAGAATAAAACATTGTTATGTTCCTTAGGTTTATTCTGTTTACGCTCAGCACATATCAATAGTTTTCTGGCTGAGACTGCTTACTCCAAAATTTGCCAATTACAACTTGACAATTTTGAATAAAAAGGATGTCACTGTTAGTTTTGCATATGAAATGTTCACAGAAGGCCTTTGAGGTTAAGTTCAGGAATGGCTCCTATGAAGGCTAAGGTTAGTCCTTGGCCTCACTTGTCCTGCAAGTTCTTCAAAGGTCAGAAGCAAACAGAACTCAGAAAAAATATGCTGAATATCAGCTGAGCTTAGTAATTGCTGTTTTGAATGTTTCCAAATGTAAACCTGGGTTAGAGCTCATCTTCTTGCTCACTCATTAATTTTTTTTCATCCAAGACCTACTTAGGGATGCCCTTGGGGTGCCATGTACAGATCTCAGGGTTGGTACCCAGAGTTAGCCAACACGCAAGGTGAAGGACACAGCCCCCAGAAAGCCAAGCCCACCCAGGGTTTCTAATCCCAGTTTGCAGTTACAGTCCAGCTGCAAAGTCAAAGGGAAGAATTCCCAGAAAGCCACCCTCACTTCTGTACCCAGGACTTATTTGTGGTTTCTCCAAACCACCTTCAGATTGAATGATTCACTAGAAAGATTCACAGAAGCCACTAGAACTTGGTCTACTCAAGGTCACATCTATTACAGGGAAAGGATGACTGGATTCAACCAGAAGAAGGGACATGTGGGGCAGAGTCAGGGAAGCTTCAGACGTAAAACTTCTGCTGACTTCTGAATGTGCATCCCTTCTGGCCCAGACACATGACAACAGACATGAGCTATTGCCAACTGGGAAGATCATCTGAGCTTTGGTGTCCAGGGATTTCAATGGGGCTTCAGCATGTAGGCATGCCTGATTGGTTGATTGCCCGCAATGTTAAATGCAATCTCTAGCATGTCCCTTCCCTGGAGGTAGGCCAAGACACCACTATCAGTCACCTCATTAGCATAAGCTATCAGATATAGTCCAATGGACCCACCAAGAATGACCAAGACACTCCCATCACTGGAGAAATTAGGTAGGTTTAGAGGTTACTTCCAACAAGCCAGGGAGGAAGGCCAGACTTGGCCTTCTCTCTTTGGTCAGAGTCCTCACCACACAGCTGAGGAGACAACAGCAAACAAATCAAAGTCCCAGCCCACATGTGGTTTGTATTCTGGAGAGAAGAGACACAGTGGCTAAATCAAATAGGAAAAAGATAATGTAAAATCAGGATACATTAGAGTGAGAGGGGGAAAAGCAGACCAGGGAGAGGAGAGCAAGGAAGCAGTGACAGGGGGCATTCTAGATCTGGTGCCCAAGACAGGTTTTAACAAGAAAGAGTCTGAGCAAATACCAGAAGTGAGAGAGAGGGCCAGTGCCGGGGAAAATGAGTCCATGGAAGGAGTGGGGTATGTGTGGGAGCAGATGTTGTGGGGCCTTGGGTTCCAGTGTCACTGGCCACTAATAGGGACATCACCAGTGACACATTCCGAACTGGAATGGCTCATGATCCCTTTAGAACTCTGCTGAAAATAGACAGGAGGCCTAAGGGGCCCAGAGCCCAGGGAGGCAGACATTGCAATCCCCAGGCAAGGGATTCTCAGAGCTTGAACTAAGAAAGAAGAAGTGAAGGGGCTGAGAACTGGCCAGATTTTGAGGGTGGTTTGAATGTAAAACTGACAACATTTTCTGATAAGTAAGACAAGGGATATAAGAGAAAGTAGGGGAGCCGGGTTGGCTTTAGTGTTTTCAACCCGAGAACCTGAAAGGAAGAATTGCCAGGGGCTGAGGTGCCATGATTGGCAGGAACGTGGGTTTGAAGGGGACAGTGAGGAGCTGTGTCCAGCACTGGTTACACTTGAAGGGAGCTGTAGGGCAGTGGGCCAGTGGAATTTAGAAGACTGGAAAGAAGTCCACACTGAAGCTGTAAGCATAGGGGAATGCCCCATAGGTGACACTGAAAACCATAAGACTGTAAAGATCAGCAAGAGACTTAGGTACAGAGAAGGGAGCTAGGCACCAAGCCCCAGGGCTACCACATTTCCAGTGTGGGGAAATGGGGCTGAGCTAGAAAAGGAGTCCAAAGGAAAGCAAACAAAATGTTAGGGGAGGATATAGGCAATTGTGTCATTCTAGAAGCCAAATAAAGAAATCACTTCAGGGGACCTTGATGCCCTTGATGAAGCAGTTTGGGTGGCATGGTAAGGGCTAAATCTGCTTGGGGTGGGCAGAAAAGTTGAAGATGAAAGAGAGGCAACTCTTGTAGGTAATTTGGCTGTGAGAAGGAAAAAACAGTGCAATAGCTGGATATGTAGGAGTCAAGACAGGTTCTTAGAGACAGGAGAAATAGCATCCTATGTAGTTTATATATTGTTTTGAAGGGGAGGGTAGCTTGCTGGAGTGTCGTACTTGCTTAGGTGAGAAGGAATGAGACCAGTGCCCAGCTGGAGGGGTTGCCCTTTGCTAGGAGGAAGGTGGTCATTCATCCACAAGAATAGTGGAGGAGACAGAGTATATGTGCATAGAAAAATACAATCCATGTGGTGTGTGCCCTGGGCCAGATGCTACTTATGGGCTTCATGACCAAAACTACTGGAAACCATAGACAAGTTATTGTCCCTATTTTACAAATGAGAAGCTAGGCACAGACTGTGTACGTAATCCTGCATCCAGTGGAGATGGTGCTGGAACAGGCAGTTGGGCGTGAGTCTATGGCATGCAGACATGGACAAAGGGGAGAACCACTGACTGTGGAAGCAGTGAGGTCTTCCTCTAGGGGCTCCTACTGGAGCTGAAATAGGAGTTGAGGTTTCTGGACCAGAGGAAGGAAGAGGAGGTGCACAAGGTTTGAGGAAAGAGAGTAAGGTATGAGATATTTGTCTGGAAGACTGGGAGAGAGGATGGATAGGGAACACAATTTTATGGCCAGCCATTATCAAGGACCCACCTGAGGTTAAAGCTCAAGGCTTCAAATTTCAGTCTACATCGAGATGTGCTTTTTCCTGCTGTGTTCAATTGCAGGTGTATGGGGACACTAGGGGACAAGTTGGGCTTAACCATGGTTTTTACTTCACCTGGAGTGGAACAAGATTGAGGGAAAATTCAAGGGAGTGATTGCAATAATTGCTATTGGAGTTAAAGCTGTCAAAGAAAAAAAGGAGACAAGGCAATTGAGAGACCCAAGAAAGGCAGGATTGGCAGACTGTAGGTCCTGGTTGGCAAAAACTAACACGTTACCTAGTATGCCTTCTAGTGGAGACATTGATCTGGAAAATGAGGTGGTGGGGAGTGGAGAGCAGGATGCTTGAAATTCAGATTGTAGAATGGTTGCCATGGCTGTCATGAAAATATCTGGGGCTTGGCAAAGGGAACAAGGTGTCTGGAGTGTAGAAATGATGATCATCAGAGAAGAGGTCAAGGAACGGTCAGGCTAGTGGAAGTTTTTTCTTGGTGAAAATTGATGTCACCAAGAACCACAGTAGGAACAGCATCAGGAGAGCAGAGGGGCCAGGAGCCATGTCTCTGAGGAAGGAGCGGGAGCATCCCTGCAGTGTGATAGATGACCATCATAGTTGTGGCGGTTTTTGTCTGGTGACACCAGATCCAAACTCTGGAACTTGGGGCTTGCAAGTCATCTTCTTTGTCTTTGTGGCACGCCTCCATTGTAGCCTTTATCTGGTAAAGTCCAATTCAACTGGGAAGGAGGAGCTGCTGACCTGGGCTTCAGGCCTCTTGAGGCACAGCAGTGTTCTAGAACCCTGCTCAATACAATTTGACTCTGTTTCATGCATTGATTGGTGTTGTGGTTGTGTCTGATTTCCCTTCCCAGTTCCACTGTGCTCCCCATCACCAGCCCCAGAGAGAGCCCTTCTTTTTCAAAACTCTTCCGTGGCACTTTTCTAGAATACTCCATTACCACATTAATTGGGTCACAGCCATCCATATGGGGGTGGCCCTAGAGGGAAACCATGATTGGGAATAGCTAACAAGGAATGAAAAACTAGGAGCCATTCATTCATTCTTCAGTATCGGCCATAGAAGTAAATCATATCATTTGAGAATTTGAGTTCATTTAATCTATGGATGGCAAATAGGTTTCTTTCTCCCTAGTCGTTACTGATAGAGTCTGCGGAGCTCTGGGTTGCAAGAATCTGAGGTCAAGTATGATGTCAACCAGGCTGTGCTATGATGGGGCATCAGTGTCTGCCGTGGGCAGCTTTTCTTAAGCTAACACAAGGCCTCGCTTGGGATTAATTTAAGGGCCTGGATGACCTGAGAGGAAACTAAAGAGAAAGTTGATCCAGAGACATCAAGAAAATGACAAAGTCACTACAGTGTAGTGGTGCAGTAAGTACAGAGACCCCCCAGGACACAGAATGGGGAGCACCTGATCCTGTGATTCCCACAAAGCCTGGGGCATATCTCTTGACATTGTAGTGTCACTTTGATGATTTTCTTGATGTCTCTGGATCTGCTTTCTCATCAGTTTCCTCTCAGGTAGTCCAGGCCCTTAAATTAATCCCAAACCAGGCCTTGTGTTAGTTTAGGAAAAGCTGCCCAGGGCAGATGCTGAAATAAGTCAGAGAAAGACAATTATCATATGATCTCACTCATATGTGGAATTTAAGAAATGAAACAAAGGATCATAGGGAAAGAGAGGAAAAATAAAATAGGATGAAATCAGAGAGGGAGACAAACCATAAGAGACTCTTAATCATAGGAAACAAACTGAGAGTTATTGGAGGGGAGGGAGTGGGGGAGATGGGGTGACTAGGGGATGGGCATTAAGGAGATGTGACATAATATAATGAGCAATAGGTGTTATATGCAACTGATGAATCATTAAACTCTACTTCTGAAACCAATAATACATTATAGGTTAATTAATTGAATTTACACAATTTTTTAATAAGTAAGATGAGACATTTATGCTAAATCATCGCTATGTAATTTCCAGCTCTACAGAGTAAAACCAAACCAAAATAAGCACGCAAACTGTTAAATTAATTAAACACAGAGGGCATTGGACTGAAGTAGCCCTCATTCCCTGGCAGCCCACCCCAAGCAAACCAAAATCTAAGCCAGTAAATGCCCCAAGATCACAAAATCACAACTCTAAGGACAATCCACACAAACAGCCAACAGGTCATTAAGTTGTAGTCAATGTAACAATTTCCTTCTTTTGTATCTTTTCCTTATCCCAGGCTCCTGTCCCATTCAAATTAAATTTTGCTCGGGTAAAGTCTTAACATTTTTAATACACCTCAGTTTATCGTTAACAAAACAAACATACCTTAAATTCTCCAAGACAGTCCCATCGGTTTTTTGATTTCTCATCATTTACTTCACAAGGCAAAGGCAGATTGTTTTTCTCTCTCTCATGTGTCCATTGCCTCTAGATTAATAACATATTACTTCATTTTTCTCTCTCGCCGTCTTGTTTTTTAGAATTAAAAAAAAATGATTATGAAAGGACGCCTGGGTGGCTCAGGGGTTGATGTCTGCCTTTGGCTCAGGGTGTGATCCGGGATCTGGGTATCAAGTCTTGCATCGAGCCCACCATGGGAAGCCTTCTTCTCCTTCTGCCTAGGTCTCTGCGCCTCTCTCTCTCTCTCTCTCTCTCTCGGATAAATAAATAAAATCTTTTTAGGAAATGGTTATGGAGAGGTCCAGTAGTGGGGACCAAAGTCAGTCCTGTGACTGACTACACCATTTACAAAACTTTTATTTTATATTTCATTTCATCCTCTCAACAAAATAGGTATTGTAGATATCATGAACCCCACTTCACAGGTGAAGTCACAGAGATTAAGAGAGGTTGCATGATGTTTGCATGGATTCAGTGCTGGAAAACAAGAGGGTGCAGGGCAAGTTTAAACTCTGATCTCTAATTGCAATAGAAAACATTGTTCCTTTGTGTTGTGCTCCTCCACCAAAATGTAATGAGCCTAAAAGACCTGAGTTCGAAACCTGGTATGGGTACTCTAGGACCCTGTGCTATCCCCTGGTCTTAAATTCCACTTTGGCCTTGGATTATGAAGAGAAGTGTTTTCCCATAACTGCATTGTATTTTGCCTGCTGAAATCCAAGAATTTGGAACACCCATCACTGAGATACACCTCCTCTCATATGAAAATGCCTATTGCTCTAATTATCTCATTTGAGACTTTTCCAAGAGGTAGGCTGTGAGTTTTGCAAGTCATTGTAGGGAAATCGTTTTTTCTGAGCAGACTCCTGGGGAGTGTAGTCATTAGCTCCTGCACCATGCAAGGATCTTTTGAAGCTCTCCTACAGGAAACTTGAGAGTGATTCAATGAGCAAATGCAAATGCTATTTGCTGCAAAACTACAGAATTCCTCTGGGGGAATGTTGGGCTGTAACAAAACAACTTTGAATTTAAGCAAAGTAAATTGTGGCAAAAAAAAGGCTGTTTCTCATCCCACACTTGGGTTTGCTACAGCAGGAAAGAGGTTTAGCTTCCATTTCCTCCCCATTAAGGAAATAGTTGAGGGTAATTTCATTCTTACACATAAACTACATGACTGTTTAGTTCTCTCTTTGAGATCTTGAGCTAAGGTGGTGTGAGGAGCCTATGAAGCAGTAAAGGAGACTTTCTCTGCTCTTGGAGTGCACACTTCAGTAAAAGGATCCCACGATGGGACCTGAGAGCCAAGGAGAAACATGGGAATGAGCTCAACCCCAATGCTATGGCTTCAGGGAAAAACAACTAATTGTAGGCATTATTTCTGGATTCCATTCTCAAGAGTTGGCCTCTGGGTTAAATGTTCTTCACTTACAAGCTTGAACATACATGCATTTTTATGGAGAGGAAGGCACTATGACCTCCCAAGACCCACAGACCTACATTATTAGAAATGTGAGCTATGCATGTTTTGTTCCTTCCATCTCAAACCTGGTTGTGTCATAACGAGAAAGTGGAATGTCTTCAAGTAAAAGCAAGCATTAGATTGGTTTCAAGGGGGATGTGATGCTCACACCCCAAAACAAACATCCAGTCAATACCACCCAGAGCAGGAACTGAGGCAAATCGTCTTGTGAGAATGTTCTGGAAACACCAGATCTATTTGGAAATTTGGTTCATCCCTGTCTGGAAACTTATCCTGTATATTTCCTGATTGCTGAAGAGATTATTGCAGTCCATTAATAATGCCCCCAGGAAGAATAGCTGTATCGTCTATACTAATTACTTTTCTTTTTTCTTTTCTTTTCTTTTATTTTCTTTTCTTCTTTTCTTTCTTTTTTCTTTTCTTTCTTTTCTTTTTTTCTTTTCTTTTTCTTTTTTCTTTTCTTTCTTTTCTTTTCTTTTCTTTCTTTTCTCTTTTCTTTTTTCTTTTCTTTCTTTTCTTTTCTTTCTTTTCTCTTTTCTTTTTTCTTTTCTCTTTTCTTTCTTTTATTCTTTTTTCTCTTCTCTTATCCTTTTCTTTTCTTTTTTTCTTTTCTTTCTCTTTTATGTGTTTTTGTCCTTGGATAACGCATACAAAGTACTTTAGTGTAACACCTGGCACTTAGTAAACTACTATTCATGTTAACTACTATTTTTTCATTTGGTGAATGTTTTTTTTTTTTTTATCCTACTGTGTTCTATGGACTCTGCTACACACGGAGAAACAGAAAGAAAAGTCACACAGTCATCTATAAAGAGTCCCTACCTTGATTTCTCTCTCAGTATTGCACACAGTGTCTCCTGTCCTGGAAGGTATGTAGACTGTATCAAGTGAAGGAATGCACTAACCATCTTCACTCATTTCTGCACTCCAGACCTAGATCTCTCTTTCAAGTGCACATTTCTGGTGCACTCCTTGAGAACTCCGCACCCCACCTGAATACCTTGATCAGAGCTGACATGGCTTATTCCAGACAGGACGACAACATTCTTTCTTCTGCCAACACAGGCTGTAGGCCAGCAATGGTGAGCAGTGAACAAACTACAGAATAAAAGACCACACACCACTCTGTTGGATCTTCTGAATGGCTCAACTTTGTAGTTGCTTCTGTTCTTCTTTTTGCTCTTTCAATACCAAACCTGATTTACTGCTACTTTGGCATATGTTCGCCACTGAAAGCCAGAGCTGGGTCACTCAGCCCATTTCTCATGTGGACTAGCAGTTGCCTGCCCTTTCCTACTGGCATCCCTCTACCCCTCCCTCTCCCTGGAAGACTGTGAACACCTGTACCTAGTCTGTACATGCTCCCAGGTGGAAGTCTCCGGACCCCAGAGCCTAGCCCAACTCCGTGCATGGGCTCCTCATGCCAATGCTCTCTGTGGAGCCCACCTGGGCCTTCTTCAAGAAGCCTGGCTCCTCTGGCTTTTGCTCTTAGTTATCTCTAAAATTGGGGGAATTAGCTTTCGGGTTTTACAACAGATTCTAACTTCACATTCTGTTGGGAGCCAGGCCAAGTGAGCCATGCAGAATGCAGGAGTGTGGAGGGAAGACCACATAGGCCCCTGGCTGCATGACACTTTTTTTTTTTTCTCTCACAAATTTCACGTCTCTAGTGAAAACCTTTCACTGTAGTGGGGGCTGTCATGGAGTTCCTCTCTGATCACATCTGATCATGAACCATAAGGAATTCCTGCACAGAGAACTTTCATGCAAGCATGTTAGCTGGGGAAAGTTTGAATTTGGGGCTTAAAAGGCGCAAGTGACCTAGCTCTCTGCCACGTCAGGGTGGTCCACCAGTCTGCAGCAGGCAGGGCCCAGATGCTTAGTAGGCATGTAGAACCTTGGGCCTTACCCCAGACACATGAGTCAGAAGCTGCAGGATAGTGGAAGGCTCCACATGTTAAATATGACAGTCTGCGAGTCCCCCTTCACAGGCATCTGGATAAGAACCCGGGGACCTTTAGAACCTCCAAAATATTTTTAAAGTACCTGTTTACTTCACATGTGGGTGCCACTGCCCATAGTTATCATTACAGACATGTTGGGGATAACCGAAGTTTGCTAGCAAACCTCACCAAATCACATGGAGAAAAGGTCTACATCTGAATATAGTAAATAGTAAGTACATGTCTCATTAAAAATTGGCATCTCTCATAAGTGCCCTGAGGAAATTCACTTCTAATAGCCATGGACGAGATAAAGTAGATGATGGATTCTCTGTTTCCACAAAACACTGACTGGGTGCAGCGCAGCTTTTGGGGGCTTGGCGAAACTCACAGAGAATGGGGGTGGGGGATGCTCAGGAGTGCATCTCCTGACAACATCCAAAGAGGCAGTTTTAATAAGAATCACAAACCGCCTCCACGTTACTGCTGGTGAGCGCCCATGTGAAGCAGCTCCAGCTGATGAGTGTGACAAGGTTCTGTGAGAAAAAAAAATGGTTTGTGTTGTTGGATCTTGTAGGAAAATACCAACATTGACTTTACAAAAGAGGACACCAGAATACAGACTCCTGGGCCCCAATGGATTTGTGAGCATCAGAAGGTCATTTAACCGTGTCATCTGAGCTCAGGACCCCTTTTCCCAGGTGAGGGCTGCATTGCTGGCAAGACTCAAAGACACTGGAAAGCTCTTGCTGTGACCTGATTAGTCTCCCTCCAGAAGATAAAAGCATGGTGCACTAGTCCTTGGAAGCACGACCATCTGGAAGCTAGATCCATTAACCTCCAACCTCAGCCGATGAAGCCACATTGCCCTTGTAACCAGAGGAAGGAAATGCCCTTTGCTTACCTAATATCCCCTATGGCTTCAAGCAAATAAGCCATTCTTCATGGTTGGTCTTAAACCTTCACCTAATGTTATCCTGATTTATATAGAAGTTCCTGCATTTCCCCTTGAGGAGACTGTACTTTGTGCTGTGTGAAGTGATCCATATCTATGCTGTTTCTAATCCATTTGTAAAACCATTTATAAGCTGATTGGGGAGGAAAGGTGGTCTATAAATGCCTGGTAATAATAATGATTGTGATGCTTATGAGTGATGAAAGATAAGTAGGCATCACAGCAGGGCAAATGCTGCCTACTCACAGATGCTTTTTCCTTTTCTCGGATGCTCTCTGACCAGCTGATATTTAAAAAGGAAGACTCCCTCTAAAAAGCTTGATGTCTGATTTGCCAGGACTAATCAGCAAAGGAAAACCATATCGATCTGAAAGGGATTACAATTCTGTTATAATTATGCATCTGTGAGATTTAATTGTTTTAAATTAGTTACTTGTTCTAATGGCTGTGGAAGTGAGTTTGGAGTGTGTGTTGATTCCACCCTAAAAGTGACATACAGTTCTGGTTAGATGTTCAAAAAAAAGCCCATTGTGCACTTTGGTTTTGCAGAGTACAGTCACGTGATGGATATTTTGGCAAGTTGGTGGGGACAGCTGACTTGGGGACCCTACTCTTCTGCCATCTTGCCCCGCCCCCTCCTTGTTACAGATATTTTAAAGGATTTCGTTTCTGAAACAACACTTCACTGTTTGTCACTTTTCTTCCTTGTGTAGCTGTGGGTCAAAGCCAGGCTGACATGCAGGCCTGGAAAGCATATAGGAACACAATACAGCGGGCTTTGGTGATCTCTGGTAATATGCCAATTGTTAAATCTGTCCCTCCTTCTCTCTAGTATAATGTTTGTAGTCCATCTACCTATTTATTGTTTTCCTTCAAACAAAACTCCACTCTTTGCTAGGTATGAGCCTTCCAAGGCAGGGGGAATGGCCATGGTGTGTGAGGTCCCACTGTTGACGTCCCATGGGAATAATTCTGAGGAAGTGAAGTGATGAAAGGAACAGACACATTCCAACCCCATGGAAGTGAAACAGAGCATAGCTGAGCTCCATTTGCCTACAGCTCATAACATGTGACTTTTATTCCCACAACCAGGTAGCCAAAAATATTCCTCATTTAATAGAATGAGTTTTGTTGAGTTATGTTTTTACCAGAGTCTATTATATTTGTGTGTGACTATTTCATAAAATTTATAATATGCCGTAAATATATTTTGCCAGTAGACGTTCAGCCATATTGCATGTCCTCCTCACTATGACTTCACAGGAAACTTAATTTTTGTAAATTAAATATATATATAGTATATATATATATATATATATATATATATATATATATTCCTAAGGCTTGCAAATGCAAACACACATACACAATACTACACATACATATATAATGCTTAAGCTTTTTAGCTACAAATAAAGCAGAAATCAGCACTTGAGACATTGCATTAGAGGTATTTCACATTTTTCACATAGTGAGTCCATACTTCCTCTTTTCAGGGAGACATAAGTAAAATAGAGAAAGCTAGCTACCTGTCATAGGTAGTGACTCTCTCCACCATGCACCTTTTGTTACATTTTTGAGGCCTTTCCCTTCTTTCCTGTTTCAACAACAAGCTATTGATTATCTCCTTCTTTCCTATTCTAGAAATTAGAGTCATGTACCATAATGCCCTGATAGAAATAGGGGTGTCACTGGCTCTCAGGTTGAGCAGAAGAAATGAACACCGCCTTATTTCCTGGTCTGTTCCATCCATTGTGCCTATAGCATGGCTCACAGCACAATCTGGTCTTGCAGAGAGGAGAAACATGGATGAAATACAGAGCTGCTGGTGTATGAGGTGCGTCTTAAGGGAGAAATAACTTGATGTCTGTTGAGCACCCTTTGAAGGACTTCAGGAATTTTTTCTGGAAGGTGCCACTTTGGCATGCACATTATTTTGAGCTGAAGGCAATTGAGACCGTGAGTGACCCATCTGTGCAGCAGGGCAAACATCTAATTCCTAAACCTCTTCTCTTCTTATCACCCTGTGAATGGCATTCCTTTCCGGGAAGTCCCAGACCCTGCCCCCTTCTCCTTAGTTCAGAATAACACACACCCCTCATTTTGCTGGTCTCTGAAATTTCCACATCTGTGTGGATTCCCTGTATGTACACCATTAAATTTTATTTTCTTCTGTTAATCTGTCTCATGTCAGCTTGCTTCTTAGTCCAGCTAGAAGGACCTTGAAGGGGACAGAAAAATTTGCTCCCTGATGCCCTTATGCTCAGGAGGTTCATGTAGCAAGATTTCAGTGAATTATTTCATTTAAAAAGTATTTTTTTTGTTTATGTTTTCCTAGAATTACTTTATTTTTTTTTCTTTTTTTTTATTATAAATTAATTTTTATTGGTGTTCAATTTACCAACATACAGAATAACACCCAGTGCTCATCCCGTCAAGTGTCCCCCTCCGTGCCCGTCACCCATTCACCCCACCCCCCGCCCTCCTCCCCTTCCACCACCCCTAGTTCATTTCCCAGAGTTAGAAGTCTTTATGTTCTGTCTCCCTTTCTGAAATCTCCCACACATTTCTTCTCCCTTCCCTTATATTCCCCTTCACTATTATTCATATTCCCCAAATGAGTGAGAACATACACTGTTTGTCCTTCTCCGATTGACTTACTTCACTCAGCATAATACCCTCCAGTTCTATCCACGTTGAAGCAAATGGTGGGTATTTGTTGTTTCTAATGGCTGAGTAATATTCCATTGTATACATAAACCACATCTTCTTTATCCATTCATCTTTCGATGGGCACCGAGGCTCCTTCCACAGTTTGGCTATTGTGGACATGGCTGCTAGAAACATCGGGGTGCAGGTGCCCCGGCGTTTCATTGCATCTGAATCTTCGGGGTAAATCCCTAACAGTGCAATTGCTGGGTCGTAGGGCAGGTCTATTTTTAATTCTTTGAGGAACCTCCACACAGTTTTCCAGAGTGGCTGCACCAGTTCACATTCCCACCAACAGTGTAAGAGGGTTCCCTTTTCTCCGCATCCTCTCCAACATTTGTTGTTTCCTGCCTTATTAATTTTCCCCATTCTCACTGGTGTGAGGTGGTATCTCATTGTGGTTTTGATTTGTATTTCCCTGATGGCAAGTGATGCAGAGCATTTTCTCATGTGCATGTTGGCCATGTCTATGTCTTCCTCTGTGAGATTTCTCTTCATGTCTTTTGCCCATTTCATGATTGGATTGTTTGTTTCTTTGGTGTTAAGTTTAATAAGTTCTTTATAGATTTTGGAAACTAGCCCTTTATCTGATATGTTATTTGCAAATATCTTCTCCCATTCTGTAGGTTGTCTTTGAGTTTTGTTGACTGTATCCTTTGCTGTGCAAAAGCTTCTTATCTTGATGAAGTCCCAATAGTTCATTTTTGCATTTGTTTCTTTTGTTTTCGTGGATGTATCTTGCAAGAAGTTACTGTGGCCAAGTTCAAAAAGGGTGTTGCCTGTGTTCTCCTCTAGGATTTTGATGGAGTCTTGTCTCACATTTAAATCTTTCATCCATTTTGAGTTTATCTTTGTGTATGGTGCAAGAGAGTGGTCTAGTTTCATTCTTCTGCATGTGGATGACCAATTTTCCCAGCACCATTTATTGAAGAGACTGTCTTTCTTCCAGTGGATCGTCTTTCCTCCTTTGTCGAATATTAGTTGACGTATTATTATTTTAAAAACTGATACAAGTTCATGAGAAAAGAATGAGCAGTACAAAAGATGTACAACAGAAGGTCATCCCACCACTCCCAACTCTTTTCCCCAGGGGATGGTTGACAAGCTGATGGACCTGTTAGTGTGGAGAACAGGTGTGGGCATTCTTCCACTTAAAAAAAAAAACAAAAAAACAAAAAACAAAAACAAAGGTAACATACGATATACAGTTTTCTGAATCTCAGTCTTTTCACTTAATCATATTGTCTTGGACATCGCTTTATGTTCACATATAGAACCACTTCATTATTTCTGATGGCTATAGAATCCTCATGATTCATTTAACTAATTGTATCATTTGCTGTTTGATCAGGAAAACAGGGATTTTCTGAATGATCAAGAAGAATTAGACCTTCCACAGTCTGGGGACTGGTTGAGCGGCCTGTGTATGTCTGTGGACTCCATAAATGGTACTCAGTCTGAAGTCATTAGAGTGGGCAGTTGGGCATCAAGTGGGGAACCCTGGACAAACTGGAACTATAAGGGTAAAGTGGAACCATGTGTCTCACCACCTCTGTTTTTGCAAGGGAGCTGGTACCCTCTACCACAGAGTTGAACTTACACCTGGCCAGGATGCAGAGAATCTGCAAGAGGAAATGCAGCAGGAGCTGCGCTTCTGCTCTGCTTACCTTACACATTTCTCTTGGTGAGCCCTAATCTAGAAACTTAAAAGGGTGGGAATCAGGAAAACTAGTTCCAGCCTCACTGGATTCTGAGGTCAAAGCTCTAGACTACTCCCACACTGAAGGAAAGTGAGGCTATTTCCCATCTTTTGAGTCTGTAAATCATGCTGTAATGAATAGCTCTGTACTTGCATTTTTGTTCACTTGTGTAAGCACAGCTAGAGAATTAATTTCTGAAAGTGGAATTGCTGGCACAGAGCATGTGTGCATTTTTTATTTTATTAGATATTGTTAAATTTCACTCCAAATAGGTTGTATCAATTTACATTCCTGTCAATGATGTATAAGGGTTCAGATTTCCTGACATCCTCATCAATGGAATGTATTATCCTGCTTTTTGATCTTTTTCATTTTGATAGCTGAAAAAAAATCTCATTGTGGTTTTAATTTGCATTTCTTTTTATTAGATGTGTGGTTGAACACCTTTTAAAAATGTTAAACCCATTTGTATTTTTCTCCCTCTTACTGACTACATTTAACTATTTATCTATTGGATTAATTTCCCAGTTTTTTTACATTGACTTATAAGAGCTCATTATATATTTTAAAATTTGTTAATTATATATGGCAAACAGGTTCTCCAATTTGTCTTTTATCTTTTCCATTCCATCTATGCAAAATTTTACTTCTATGATATTATACTTATCATATTTTATTGCATAAAATTTGAGCTTCTTGCTTTTAGAAAGAATTGTTACTTCTTATTTTTCATAAAAATTCTGAAATATATGCAACATATTCTTATTCTACCACCGAGGAGCCTGAGGATAGAAGTCCAATAAGAGCATAGGTCACATAGTAAGTGGTTGAGTTCATCTGGATCCCCACAGGAAGCATATAGTCAAAGTTGGTATCTGAGGAATGTTTAATAAAATGACTCTTCAAAGGTGTGGAGAGTGTGTCAGAAAATCACAGAGGACAGTGTAGTTCCCCAGGACTAGTAATAGTGGGGAAAACCATGATCACCCTGGAATGGAGAAGCAGAGGGAGTGAGTGGTTACTAGAAGCTGGAGAAGGGTGATGATGTTAAGATGGAAGATGGAGATGGAAGATGGAGATTTTGAGAGAGGTAGGTGCCCTAAGAGGAACTGTCTTCTTCAGAAGAGAAACACAGCAAGACCACAAGCAACACTGCCACTCTGTAAGGAGCCAGAAGACTAAATGGCCTAACCTCTCTCTCTTCCCTCCAACAGACCCCTAGCTGATAAAGCTCACTGACTGGACCCCAGTGTAAGCCAAAGGCACAGATATAATTTGGAATTCAGTTGGCAAAAAATAATATTAAACTTCTCCTTGTGACTTTCAAGAAAATAAACATGCCCTGGCCCTTCAAGGTTATGGTGGAGGAAAAGATAAATGGATTTCATTGGGCACACATAAAACTCTCTAGGCAATGCTTTCATATGCGAAGGGAAAACAAAGAGCTCAAAGTGAAGATGAAATTAACTGAATGTTTGGTCACTGGAGCCAAAGGCATTAATGCATTAGAGTCAGTGGGATGTACCAATTTTAATGTTAATGGATATGTCACTAGAATTGTAATGCATTTCTCCCACTAAAATCAGTTCATTTGAGAGAAAATAGCCTGTCACCAACTTTCACTACACAGGAAAGCCATAGAAAACCGAACATTCAAAGGTAAATTCTAAAGCTTTTTCTAGGTTAAAAAAAAAAAAAAAGGATGTCAGAAAGCAGATATCAGGATACAAGCATAACCTAGAAAAAAAAGAAGACTGAATGACATAATTCAGCCATACCAAACTAACTACAATTTCTGAAAACTCCTCTCTCACTCTGAGATTTATGTGCTGGATGAATTCATGCAAGGAGAACCACAGAACAGGAAGATGTCTTAGTAGACTGTTGAGTTAGTCCAAGAAGAGATAAAATCCTGAGCCGGGAGCAATAGAAACAAAGTGAGATGGAGTCAAGGATCATTAGAAACTAACAATGTCCAGGACTTAAAATCATGAGAAAAAGAAGAGTGGTATTATGTGAAATGTTAGGCTTTCATGATAAGAACACCAGCACATTAAGAGAATTTGGATGTCCAAATTGATGTTCCCAATAACTGAAGGAAAGAAAGTTAATAAGTTCAGTTTATTGACTCTTAAACTGATATCACTGTGGATTATTTTGGTAGAGGTATCTTTCAGGCAATTAGGAAATAAGAACCTGAAGTTTTGGTTATTGAAGACATAGATATATGAAGACACATTCTTTCCATAGAGCTGGTAGTTAAAATTCTGATAGTGAAATAAGAGAGGGTCAATTTCAAAGAGAAAAGGTAAGGACTGAGGATGGAAACTTGGGGGAAACTCATTCATTGGAGAAACATAAACAAACCTCCTAAGTGGTAAGTGCTCAACTTAGCATTAGAAAAATCTGAAGGAAAAAAAAAAAAAGAAAAATCTGAAGGTCAGCCCAGGTGGCTCAGCCCTTTAGTGCTGCCTTCAGCCCAGGGTGTGATCCTGGAGACCCAAGATCGAGTCCCATGTCAGGCTCCCTGCATGGAGCCTGCTTCTCCTTCTGCCTCTCTCTCTCTCTTTCTGTGTCTCTCATAAATAAATAAATAAAATCTTAAAAAAAAATCTGAATTTCTTAAACATAGGGTAAGGAAGGGGATTCAGCCCTGAGATGAAAAAACAACAACAACAACAAAAACACAAAGGAACAGATACAACTATGGTATCACCGTATAAGTTGTAGTGTGGCATCTTTCAAAATATTAGTCCATTTCATCTAAATTATAAAATCTGTAGCTATGGAGATGTTCTTAATATTCCTTCATTATTCTTTTAATGTTCATTGGGTCTGTAGTGATGTCTCATCTTTCATTTCTGAGAATACTAATTTGTATATTCTCTCTTTTTCCCCTTGTTAACCTGGGTAGAAGCTTATAATTTTATTGATCTTTTTTAAGAAATACCTTTCAATTTCATTGATTTTATTGATTTTCTCTATTATTTTCCTGTGTTCAATTTTATTGATTTCCACTTTCATTTCCATAATAAAATGTTTACAATTTATTTTCTTTTGCTTACTTCAGATTTAATTTGCTCTTTTTTCTCCAATTTCCTAAAACAGACACATTATTGAATCTAGATCTTTTTTCTTTTCCAATATGTGCATGCAATGCTATTAGTGTCTCTCTAAGCCCTGTGTTTGCTGCATCCCACAAATTTTGACATGATAATTTTGTTTTCATTTACTTCAAAATAGTTTTTCATTTCTCTGGAATGCAATGTGGTATCAAATTCTGAATCTGGAATCATGACATAGGTGTAAAGGTTGGCTCTTTGACTTCCTTACTAACTCTAAAGTTCTACCCACAATCACAATGATCACAACCACACAGCCCAAGCCATTGCCCCATCAGTACTATGGCAAGCTCCACAGTGCTCACTGTGTGGAAGGCATTGTGCTATTGGCACTTCATACTTCCCCAATACATGTCTCACCCCATCTCTTTACAGTAGATATAATTATTGTGCTTTACAGGCAGAAACTTGTTCAGAGATATAGCTAGTGGGAGATAGAATTAGGAATTGCATGTGGTTTGACTAGCTCTGAATCATCAGATTCTTTTGCTGTTATTTGTTTGTTTTTCCTGTAAAGTAGAGATAGTAAGTACACTCTTATTTTGCAAATTGCATGGCCAGACCCTCCACCTTTGGATCCCATCTCTTGTGTCTTCCCAAAAGATCTGTCTCTGAATCATCCTTTTGACCCTCAATCTTTATAGCAAACAGTCTTAGAGTTTCCTTGGTCACCACATACCCTTAAACACCTGCTCTAGCTCTTCCTCTTCATAACCCAAAATCTCAAAAGAGTTATTTATACTTCTCATTTCCAGTTTCCCTCTTCCCAATTTCTACCTACACCAGAGAATTTGGCTCTGCTTTCACCAAACAATTTGCCACAAATGATCTTTTCCTGATTTCAGTGGTCAATCTTAACTTTGGTTTTATTTCACTTCCCAGGAGCTTTCGACACAGTGAGATATTCTTTCCTATTTGACACCTCCTTTTCCCTGACACTGTGGCACAGCTGCTTCCCCTTCATTCTCATTTTCTGGCTTCTCCTCTCTCAACTATGATGTTATTGCTTGGGTCCTCGTGTTTTCCCTATTTGTACCTATTTGCTGGGCGATCCTATGTATTCTTATGGTTTTGGTGCCCAGGACTCCTGAGTTCACACACCTACACTGCATTGCCCCTTGGAGCTTCCAATCAGACTTGCAGATCAACAAGTGCCTGTATCTACTTGAATTCATTAGAGTCATCCCAAACTCTGTCTGGCAAAAGAGAATCCATCATTTCTTCGCTAAATCATTTCTCCCTTGGTGTCCTTTACATACAGATATAATGAGCAAAGAATGGAGTGCCTTAAATCTCTGTTGTTCTTGTTGTTTATTTCCTGAGAATAAATCAAGCAAAATATCAACCTTCAGGTTTTATTTGGCAATCATAATTTATGAACATGGGAGCTGATGAAACAACTAAAATACACTTCCAACAGCTCTTTCATAGTTAACAATAGTCATAACAAACATTTCACTTGCAAAGCAACAATTTTTCTTTCAAGAATTTTATCCTCCCTGATATATACAGAAATCAGAAAATTTAGGGCAACACTGTCATGAAACACTGTGGGGTTATCTTAGAATATGGGAGACACAGACTGACCTGTGTTATTGGCAATCATTTTCTAGAATCCCCATAAGGGAATTTTCATTTGATGGCAAAAGTCAAACAAATGTATTCTGTGGTTTACAAAGCTGAGTGTGAGAGACAAAACTAATGAGAAGGGGTAAATATTGAATCTCTCAGAATTTCGTCTTTTTTTCAATGTAAGGGTGAATTTTTAGTATAATTGCCCTCTTCTGAAGAGAGATTAGCTGATCATTTTCAAATAGACTCTGATGTCCTATCGCAACTGTGTTAGGATATGGGTATAATTTATTAACTTTCATTTAGAGTTAATAAAGTTGTTTGTGTGGGAGTAGCTCCAGATAAAATTGGAAAGAGAAGATTCTCTAGGTTGAGTACACTTAGAAATATTGCCTGTTAGAAAACATATCAGAAATGTGTTCAGTGAAAGCTTGCCTTTTTTTTTTCCATTTAAAAAATGAACACTGTAGGAACTAGTACATTTTCTCAATGCATCCATTTGCCAGAGTGGTTGATTATATTGATTTTTTTCCCTACAAATTTCAATCAAAATAATATGTATTTTTAAAGCAGTGTTTCATAGTCCTGGCACTGTTCTGAGAATTCAAAATCTTCCTTTTATCTCTTTGACATGTGTCAGCTACAGCTATATTAAAACTACATTTTAATCTCTCCGAGTTCAATTCTCTTGACGAATTTCTCCTTCCTCCATGCCTGGAGTTCTGACTTCAAAAGAAGCTTTTCATACACAAGAGAGATAAATGCCAGGAGAATTGAAGTAAGGATTGGGTCAAATAACATTGGAACCCCTTTCTTCCTACATTTTGAGATGTGAAATGTGAACCCAAACTAAATGGTAAAAGAAGCCCAACTCCTATTCTATTCTTTATAGGTTCTACGGGAAGAAATTGTGTCTCTTAAAAAGAAGAGTTCATAAACTGTCTGACTTCACTGTGAGATTCAATTTCTTCCAATATCCATCCTGTAAATGGAAAAATCTGCAGATTAAATATTGCAGACAGTAACATACTGGTGATACATGGCTAGGATGCTGCATGAAGAATAAAATCTGGGAATTTCAGTGTTTAGGAAGCAGAGATATTTTTAGTGTCTGGGGGTACTGGCCATCAGAGTGGCATGTAAAGGAGAATCCTATTAGTACAAACCAATGAGAGCACTTGGGGGACAGTCTCCGTTTTCCTCTAGAAGTATGTAGACTTTCCTTATAAGGTTTTTACTGGTTGGAGCTTCCATTTTAAGCCCCTGGTACACAGGCAGTGCATACACACACAGACATTTGTCCAGAAGAGAATGGACATCTAACATGGCAAAAATAAAGAAAAAAGCTTGGTGAAATTTTTTTTCTGCTAATCTGACACGGTGCTTGAAACATCAGGTCACATCTTTAGATGGAGACCTCAGGAATCTCTGCTACAGAGACGTTCTGCTTTGGAAAAGGAATGTTACCCCCTCATATGGGTTTACCACCATGAAAACCCCTAGTTTTTTAGCTCCCTGTATGAGAGTCCTGAGATGCCCTTATCTAACCACAGGGAAGGAAAATACAAAGAGGGTAGAGCAGCCCCAGTGGGACAGAGAAGAACAAGCAGAGAGGTATATTCAGTGGTAGACTACCCCAGGTCTACAATGGTGAGTGAACATTTAGTCTTGCACTCCATAATCCTATCAATGAGAAGATTTTATGGCAAAAATGAAGGGCAGCTTTCCTGAAGTATTTATCAAAGAAAGGATACCAGGTTTGTGAGATCAGGGAGCTATGTCCTACCTGATGTGCCCTCTTGCACCTGGGGTGAAAGCTCATGCCAGCTGCCTTGATTCAAAGAGCAATTGTCATTGCAGCAGAATGTGACACAGCACATAAACTCATTTTTTTTTGCATTCAGTTCCACTAATTACAGTAAGATATCAGGTCATTATAAAGAATTATTGACAAAAAAAAAGAAAGTATGAACAAAGCTTCCATATGCAATTGAATTACCATTCCATTTTTGGGTGGAATCCAAAATTCAAACTCAAAATCAAATGTCAAGCATTCCTGCTTCTAATTCATTTCTATTGTTCAAGAAATTAAAATAAAGTCATTCAACTTGTTCAGCTTGGGTGTAATGTGTGATGTGTAAGCAGACAAGCTGTGCAATCACACAGCCTGGACTCAAATCCTGCTCTTGAAATTAAGGAACAGCTGTAACCTCTCTGAGTTTATTCTCTTATAAAAAGGATAAACTACCAACCTTGCCTTTGCCGTTTCCAACCTCCCCCCCGCCCACACACACACACAGGGACCGCACGTGCTTAGCAAATTACCTGGACAATATTACATGCTCAATAAATAAGAGCTACTATCATTTTTATTGATCGCTAGAATAATGTGGTTTACTACAGAAAAGGGATGAATGTTCTTTTTTGGGGAGAGGGCGGGATGTTCTTAATCTAACCAAAGCATGTATAGGCTCCAGCCAATATTCTGTAGGATGAGACTGTGGTTTGGGGTTAAAAATCAGGTTTTGAAGGGAGATCTTGAGAGAGAAGGTGGGAGAAGGCGAGAGGTCATCCATTCTCCACATGACCAGCCTCTAGTCCACCGTGCTTGGTGGCTGTCTCTTTTTCCGTGTTGTTTGTTCATTCATGTATTTTCACTCAGAATTTCAGTCAAAGTGGAGCCTTGAAAACTGAGCTCTCCCAGCTGCTCTCTTTGCTTTAGATATTTGCAGGGAGCCACACTCGCGTCCAACAGCTCAAGCATGATGGCCTCCTGGGCCCCACAGGATGGCCAAAGGAAGGGTGCCACAGGGCTCCTCGCACCTCTCCTCTCTGCCACCATCAGGGCAGCAACCCAAGGTCAGAAAGGCTCTGTCCAGATGATTGCTCCTCTTGCTAATACATTCAGGAGGCAAGTGTAAGGAACCTGAAGTGAAAAGCCTTTTCTATTCTTCAAAATCCTTGTCTATAAAGATAAGGATGTCTCAGTGAAGTGGAGAGGGAAAGGCAAGACAGGGCATGGGGTTCTTCAGGAGGGGCTAGAGCGCAATGCTTGTCAGAAGAGACTAACCTCTGGGTTCCTACTTTGAAAGCAGGGCAGGGATGGCCATGATGAGGACGATACAGAGGTGCTGAATTTAGTTAGATAGAGAGGACAGAAATGTCTGGAGTCAGCAGCACTGCCTGTGGGCACTGTGTATCAACCAGATACAGCCTTAGGATTCTTGAGGATATAATTTACTTGTTTATTACTCACAAGTTAAGGTAAAATTTCTCAAAGGGAAGTCCAAGTGCCAATCGCTCGGGAATTTTTGTTAGAATGGAAATTCCTGAACTCCATCCCAACACCCTCCAAACGAGTGTCTGCAGGGCACTCTGTCGCGCTGCTCAGATATCGCTTGAGCAGCGCAGACTCTGAGTGCACTGCCCTTGACCCCACTGCTCTTCCCCTCATCAGCCAGCTGACATGAGCCCCTCCATATAGGCTTTGCTCCTCACTCTCCCAGCCCTGGATGCTTTCTTCCTAATAGCTCTGACTTCATAATTTCCTGTAAACTCTGTTGCCATGAACTTGGTTTCTGCTGTAATCAAGTCACACTTAGGTCATTTCAGTGACTTGCTTTCATCTCTTTAGTGCCAGTCTTTCTCCCTTCTGCTTCGTTTTACACACCACTACTAATTTTAATTGTATCACCCCCATCTTGGGTAAACCCATCAGTGATGATGTTTTATTGATTTGTGAATCCAAACACCTTAGCCTGGTGTTTGAGGCCCTTTCCCTCAGACCCCCTTGATCTGATCCTTTATTCTGTACTAAGCAAGGCTGGCATTTTTTTTCTCTCTTTCTCTTTCTCGAATGCAACATCCTCATTCTATTCATTACTTACATTACTCCTGACTCGAGTTAGAATTCCATCCCATCTTCTCAGAATGATAGAATCTTTAAATTTCCAACAAGTAACACCACAAACATCTCAGGCCACTTCAGTCAAAGAAACCATGCCGTCTCTATTCCTAATTGTCCCCGTACATGCTCTGCGATGAATTTGGGTCCTTCTGTATCATAGAAGTCTTTCCCTGGCTAAGCTGTAGATGCCCTTAAGAGTGGAAGCCTGTGCTATGGTTGAATATGAAGGACTAGCTGAGTTCCTGGTGGGGGCTCTTCATTGTCCTGAGTTCTTCTCCAGGGCAGAAACAGCCTCTCCCAAAGCCAGACAACTGTTCAGTAATAAATAAAGTCTCCTGGTCCAATACGCTTTCCTTTTACTTATTAAATGTGCGTCTTCAGTTAGAAACAGGAATTCTCCATCGTAGTATAGTAGGTGAGCCTCAAAGGCAGTGTTTGGTGACCCTGAGGAAGTTCCCTTCAGTTGTCCTAATGGCCAGTGTCCCCACAAAGAATACCATATACCTGATCTGACTTCATCCACTCATAGCGTGCACTGAACATCATGATGGGCAAAGCCCGTGGAAGGATCCACAAGGGATACAGTGTGAATAGGTCATGGTTTGCCCTCAGGGAACTTAGAGTTTGGTCATTGCCAGAAGAGATTCATGCAAATTGCCTTCGGCAAAGACAGTCATATCAAGCCCAGCTTACCTACCCAAATAGTCTCCTTCCCAAGCCAGGAAAAGTTGCTAATCTGCTCAGGCAGACTGTGCCAAGTCCAAGAATGAGAGAGTCAGAAAGGTTCATATCTTCTGTCCTTGAACTTCTGGTAGACAAACCCTCAGAGGCCTGGATGATTGGTCATCTTCTCATTTCTCCATCTACTTCTTTGTCAAAAAATAGAGCATGTGGACTTTGTACCTCCCATTTGCCTCTGCCCAGTTTCTCCATACCGAAGCCCAGAGACTTTGAGATTTAGGTTCTGGAGACTGGGGAGGAGAAGGCCATATGGTCCTTGCAAGTGAGGCCCACTGCCCTAGCAAACGCTTTCAGTGGGTCCACTTGGAGCAACAGCCCACTGAGTAAGTATTAATGCAACTCTGCCTATCATGCATCATATTGGGTCCTGTTCATAACTTACTTGGCAATCTTGAGATTATTATAATCACAGGCGATTATGGCAGAATTTGAGAATTCCTCAGTTCTCGAAGGCTGGCTAGATTCGTCAACACTATAATATAACCCCTCTTACAAATTAGAGCTTCATGAGGAAATTAGAATGAAAAAGAGTCAATTCCCTTCGTGTAGTTTGCATTTCACAGTTTACAAAGCACTGCTGCAGACAGAAGAACAGAAGGAAGTCTACAAGCATTTGTTGTAGAGGACTATTTTTTCAAAGGGTATAAGCATGATACACATTACTTCCCTTCTTCATCAGTTTGAGGACATTTGCTGAACTATAAAAAAAACAACAATTTTGGAAGAGCTTGAACCCCAAGTGAGGTTTTGATTTTTCTTTTTTAATATAGAACATACAAGCTTTTCATACAAGTAAAAGCATTAGATTATTTCTGTTCAAATTTGTGTACCACAAGCATGCCCAAGACTCAGATGATTAAATGTGACAGCTAAGGGTCATAGTTAAGGGTGGAATCCATCCCCCTTTTGCTTATTCCTGATTCAGATTATTTTTAAACTTGCATGTGATATAACTTTAGGGGCCAAGTGCAGCATGTGTCATCTTCCCTGTGACATGAGCCTTGTGTCCCTGGGGAGGGAGCTCCGTTAACTGATGAAGATGTCAGACTGTGCTCCACGAGTGTCAACAGCTGCATATTTATCACTGTGCCATAGGCCTTCTCAGACTGAAAGATTTCACTGTTTATCCACAGCAAAGACACTTAATTAATGACTAGGCCTAATCGGGCTGTCTTATTATTTACAGGGATACCAGTGTGGCTTAGCTCAACTGATGTGCAAACAAACCAGCCTTGAGGAAGCTTTAATTAATAATTCTGAGCCAGGCATTCTGAGAAGCCCCGTCACTGAGCTCTCGGGTGATTTACAGCAGCTCCTTTGCCATGTTCTCATGTCCTCTGCATGCAAATTAGTGACCACCCCAGTAGATCTTCCTGTTTCAAACTCATTGGGCCTTGTTTATTACAGAAGCACTCTTATCTTTGCACAGGACTTAATGGAGATGGGTGCCCAAATGGGAAAATCCTGGCGTCTTTCTTGGATGTGTTGCCATTCAACATCATTTCCATAAATTTATTGAGGACCAACTGTGCTATAATACAGACGGGATTCATTTACTTTAGTAAATCCAAAATGAATGAACCTTCATATTGCCCATTTGGGGTTCACAATCTAGTTGGGAATCAAGTATTATAATACAAGGTCAATTATGCTCAGTATTAACCCCAAGTAGAAAGCTCACTGAGAGGAAGAGATAAATTGCTACTAGCAGTGCTGTGGGAGACCCCTTAGAGGGGCTATTTAGTACACTGAAGGATAATAAGGAAGCCTCTTGGAATTGTTGAGGAGAGAGATAATTCTGAGAACAACATATCAGATGTGTGGGAAGCTGGATGCAGGATAATGAGCTAGGAGGCTTTTGCAATTGATTGGTTAGATGATTCGTTATCTGGGTATAAAATAGGGTGCAAGCACTGGCAATAGTACAGGGAATTATGTTTGAGCAATTTCCTGGAGGTAGAATCAGGAGATGTGACAAGGGGTTGGATATTGAATGTAAGGGTGATGGAGGGAGCAAGACTTTGGGAACATGTGTCCTCACTTTGGTCAAAATTGTTTCATTTTTTTTTTTGCAATTTTTTGAAATTAACTCTTTATTGGCTTCTTGCATCCAGTGTGATTGAGAGCAGTTTGAGGTCAAAGAGGGTAAAAGAGGCTTCCGTTGTTTGTAAGTTTATGTATGCATGCATGCATGTATGTACAGATTTTGTCTATCCATCTGTCGATCATCTACTATCTCTGTTTATCTATCATCATGTGTCTATCATCTATCTTCTATTCACCTGTCTCCTTTCTCATGGATAGCCTTGGATTTTTTAAAATCCTACTGCTCTAAACTTCACTGAGATTTATCCATCTTACTTGGAATTTAAGGAGTCTTGAGATCTGAAATTTCATTTCAAAATCTGAGAAAAGCTTTTGCCACAATTCTTTCATATATTTTCTTCCCCTATTTTTCTCTCCTTCTCGAGCTCTTATTATCTTGATGTGGCAAATCTATTTCCATGCCCCACATGCCTTAGCTTTTCTCCATGGCGTCTGCTCTAGTCGATCCTACTGCATCCTGGGACAATTTCTCCATCTGGTTTTCCAGTGCGCCAGCTCATTCTTGGTTCTATCCATCTGCTGCTTTCCACATCAATGCCCTCTCTATCTAAATTATTATATTTTTTATACCAATTATTTTCCCACATGGTCTCTTATTTCTGCTTTATAATACTACTGTCTTCCCTTATGCCTTTGAGGATATTTATTATCTTATTTTAAAGTGTTGATGTGTCTGTTCCATGAATTCTACTTTAGGTGGTGTTCAGTATTTGGTGTATTGTCTTTCCTTTATACTGGTTGCAAGACTTAAACTTTGGTTTGAAAACTCTGTTGCTCTGGATTGAATCTCATCCCTAAATTCCCAAACTAACCAATTCAAGGAAGCTTTACTTCAGAAATGGAGCATTATTCTGCTTCAAATGCTACCTTTCACCCCTCTCTGGCCTTGGAAGCGCTCCTCAAACAGAGATAACCTTCTTTATGGAGTTATTTTTGGGACTTGTGTCAAAAGCTCCTGACATCAGCTATTCGTTTTACCCAAGAAGAGAGGATACATGAGGGAATGGAGTTTCTTCATGGAGATATGATTACCTGACAGTCCACCTCCCTCTTATATTGTTGGCTCTGTCTGAACTTGGGGTTTCTCTGAGGTTCCCCTGGGAAGACCCATGACAAGACCTTTGTTCTTTGCCGTTTGAGCTTGGCTACTTGTAATGACTACATGAGACCCCAAATTTGTGACCCATTAATTGATATACATATCTATTTGAAATGTTTTAATGTTTGCTTTTTCTTCCTAATCTGTGTTTTCATATGGACTTCTGCTTTTGAGACCCTTCAATCTATCTGATTGCATTACACGATAGATATGATCTCTTTTAAAATAAAAATATAGGTAAAACTAACTAAAGCAGTTTGAGTTCTGTTGAATGTTGCTGAGCTGATATCCATCCTATGGAATATCTGCCAGTAGGAAGTTTGAAACTGACAATTGTCAATATCACTTGCTACTTATTTTATTACCCAGCTCTCCACACATGTGTTGATCCCTTTTACACTTGTTATTATTTGATGAATGCAGCTTATTTTGAGTAGATTTTCCTCAGATTTGTTATGATTTTAGCATTTAATTTCATCATCTGTTCTCAAAATTAATCATTAGGTGTTTAATAGCATGTCAAAATCTACAAAAGGAATTATGTTGAGTTGGTTCACACTTTCTGATAGTTAATGATTTTAAGGACATTTTGATAGCAACACAAAAGACATAGAGAAGAAGTCTCCTTTTTAATTTTTAGGTGATGCTGTCCAGGTTCTGGCTTACTCATGGACTCCTGTGAGAGAGATATGCATCTGCAACATTTAACTCACGACTATCCATGAAGAAGTTTGGAATCATAGCAGTTGCAGTTGTTTTCAATTAGTTTTAGAAAATATGGTTCCACTACTCTGTGGCTACATCTTATCATTTAAAAGTTTCCCAGAATTATGGTGTGCAACTGCTTCTGAAATTTAAGATAATTGGCATTAAGGTAGGCAGATAGATGCTGTTTCAGCATGCCTTACCTTTGATTGCAAGTTATTAAAAAACCCTACCATCAACTCCAGCTTTGGAAATGATATACTTTCATTCTTTGTGGGTTATAAGAAACTTTAATGCTTACCTGCTCACCACTCTTTGAGAAATTCCCTAAAGAGATACATTTTTCCTCTTTTAAGCTGTGGTTCACAAAGTTTTCCTTTTGAAATCGGAAGCTCAAGGGTAGTTTTAGAAAGTGTAGCATAAATACATTTGAGTCATTTGCATCTAAACCAGATTCATCTCTTCACCACTGAACACTCTCCCTCCCCACCCCCCCTACACTCCGGGCTCCCACAGCCTTTTCCTAAATGTGCCATACTCTCTTTTCCCTGGGCAGTCATATGTCCAGTTCCTGCTGAGGGAAATAATCTATTCCTCTTTCATGGCAGAGCACTCTTCCCACAGGTCTTAACTGCCACCTCCCCCAGGACTCACTCCACTGCACCTCTTTTCCAGCAGACAATGAGCTCTCTCTACTCAGTAGGGAAATCCACTGTTTATCTCTCTTACCACTGTATTCTGATCCAGGGCCAGGTACATAGCAGGAACTTCAAAAATATACTTGCTGAATCTGAAACAGCACTTTATCCAGGAAAACGCTATGACAGGCCATCAGTATCCAAGTTCACCTTGAAAAACTGTGTCTGTCATTATCCCCTCCTTCTTTTAACCTCTCTCTTTCCAAGACAGTCATATTTGTCTTGTTATTGATTTTAATAAGGCAGTAAAATTAACTAATTTTTAAAATATATGTCCAATATATTAACCATTTATAGAGAGTGAATTCGGGGATTTGATTATCAAATGAAGTCATTCCTTTTCAAAGTCACCCAAACACTGTGGACCTGTGCTTACCTGATGCTGGCCACTGAGCAACTGAAATTTGTGCTATAAAAGCATGAATACGTGCTTCTGCTTGAAACAGACATATGCCACTTCTTTTCTATTCCACTGGACAGAATAAGTCTCACGGCCACTATTACCTTCCAAAGAGGGGTTGAGTGGAATTCTTTGAAATATTGGTGAGCACCAGTGAGATGCTCACCAGCAAACCCATCTGCAGCACAGTCAGGCAATGGAAGTTGTCACAATTCACGTCAGGCTGACAGCTATGTCCTCCTGCCATCACAGGTGAGGCATAGCTTGGTGACAAAGATCTTTAAGTGTAAAAAATAGAAGTGGACCTTAGAGTAACACACACAGTATCTGAAAATTATTTTTGCATTTCTTAACTGTAAAGAATTCACATTGCACCAAGTTGATGGCCACTTTCTCTAACCAGTTAAAATATTTGTATTACTTGGCAGAAAAAAGCTTTCAAAGTATTTTACAACATTTGGAGACGTTTAGTGTTCCTTTTTAAAAAATCACAGATACATTAATGCTTATTTTGTAATAGTCGTTGGAACTTTAAATAATTCACATTTATTGTATGTATTAGGCAAGTTTTAGTTTCATTATTAATACTTGAGCTGAATTTCCAAGTGTGCTAATAATTTAATAAATCGAGTGTATGCAGTTTAGCTCATTAAAATTTGTATTTCAAGTATCTACTTTTATTCTAAGTTTTAAAATTCCAAATATGGTGCATATATTGCATTTGATGGTTATTACACAATCCTTTGCTATTTCATAGTGAACGTGGACTAGCACGCACCATCCCTCAGCGCCTGAGTCCATGGGGTACATAATGCACTCTTATACATTTTTGTTTGAAGGCTGTAATAACAGAGATGGAAAAAGGACTAGTGTGAGGCTCTAGGCTTCCTAACAAGGATATAATTACAGGAACTTCAGATATATTTACAGGAAAATATTTGGAAAACTGTTTCTGATCCCTGTAAGAACTGATTGATCAGTACAAATTAATGTATTAGCATCCTTCAGCAGGATAAATTATAGGAAATAAAACTTTCTGTATATATCATTTTTATTATTTCCATTTTTGAAAATACTCAAACTTTCTTCAGATGAGACATTTTTAAAACTCCTTAAGCACCTGTATGAAACTGCTGGGTTTGAAAGTCATTGACCTTGGTCTCACCTGAGAGTTTATAGATCAGGCAATTCAGGCCTACAACAGCTCAGAAATACATCTGAGATATGAAGACACACAATCCAGTGGCTCTAGTTTTTGGATCAATGTTTTTCATGCATACACACAAGTATGCGTGCACATACATATGCCTGCAGGTGTATATGCCTGTGTGTGTGCATGCTTATATGTTTGCACAAATGACTGTGTACATTCAAGTACGTATGTAAATGTGTCTAGACACGTCCCTGTGTGCAAGTACATCTGCACGTATGTATAAGTGCCTGTGTTTGTATGTGCATCCCTGAATATGCATGCATACACACCTGCCTGTGTATGTATGCATTTGTGCCAATCTTTTTATGCACACATGTATGAATGCACATGTGTGTGCATGTCTGTGCATGTGTGTATTTTGTTGCTTCTTTTCCAAAAAACATGTATATGCACAACACCTGTTCTACCTTACATATTTTTTATTTTGCTTAAGCAACAGTTTGGCCTTCTCTTAATGCCAAAATAATCAGACATTAACTATATACTTTAGGAACATTTTTAAAAAGATTTATTTATTTATTTGAGAGAGAGAACACAAGGAATGAGCAGAGGGAGAAGCATATTCCCTACTAATCAGGGAGCCTATGGGGGATGGATTCTATCCCAGGACCCCGGGATCATGACTTGAGCCAAAGGCAGATGCTTAACCCACTGAGCTACCCAGGTGCCCCTAGGTACATTGTAAGGAGAAGCCCTTGTGCTGTAACAGTTTGAAGACTTCTGCATATTTTTGCTAAAGATGTGAATGTTTAGAACTAAAGAACCATATTCTATTTTCATGTATTTGATCATGTATTACTTCTATAAAGATGCTCAATCAACAGGATTTTGTTTTTTAAAAAGGAATATTTTTTACAGTGATTATTTTTAGAATGGTGAAAAGACCTTAGTTTGAGAATATAATAGGCATTCATGTAAAAAATATAGAAACACATAAAGAGAAAGAATATCACCTGAGTATTTATCACCTTAAGATAGCTACAATTACAATTTTGGCAAATACATTTTCATACATCTTTTTATGCAAATGTGCATAAATATACACTTTAACACAAATAATGCACATCTTGCATGTTTCTTTGTCCTTTGTACCTTCTTTCTGAGCGGTTTCTATGTGTTCTTTGTTCTTCTCACTCAGCTCCCTGCCCAGCGCCTCCACTCCAGTGAACCCACAGACACTGCTTGTCTCTGCTCATGCACCTGCTCACTTCCTCACACACAGGCGCACAAAGGCACATTCGACCCCAGGGTGAGGACCCATGCCCTGCTGAAATGGGATGCACCACATCTCCTTCCCAGCAGCTCCACTTTCTCACCCAAATGATGATACTATCTTTAAAATATTCCTGATGTTAACTGACAGCAATTTCATTATACTCATTTTTAAGTAGCTGCAAAATAGTTATATTTACTTGCTATTGAGGACTGGCTTTACTTTTTGCAGTTTTATAGACATTGATAGGGGAACCAGCAGTGATATTTTCTTTGGTTTTCAAGTATAAAGAGACCTCCTACCTCATCCTGTGCCCCCCCCCCGCACTTAATATGTGGTAGTATTTATTTTATCAGAGTCTAAAGATCGATGAATCAAATGATAAGGTTACCAGGGCAAGAAAGTAGTCATCCTTAAAAGCAGCCCCAGCAAACCTACCTAATGGCAGAGATAGCTGACTTGGAAAACAATAGTAATGTCAGGGGTATTTCATAGGAGACAGCTCCCTGGCATTTTATACATACTACATATTTGTTCTGTTTCAGCTATCTTACTATGCAGTGAGATGAGTAAATTGTTTAATGAGAAGTTATATTTCTGGGTGAAGCATTAAGAGAGGAACAAAGTATATTTGTGACAGGTCATAAATGCTAAATTAGTGCAAGAGAGCTCTCTCAATTTAGCTACTAGTGAGTTTACCCCTTATAATAAATCTGGCAATAACTCTGAATCTCAGCAGTGCACTGGATCAATGGCAGTAAAATAGTAACTTCTCTTTTTAGTGCCTTTGCAAATTCAAGGCCGGAGGCTAATGCTTTTGTGAGCACATAACTCCACTTCTTATATTTTAACTATAGCAAAGGAGATGGTACTTGGGATCTTTGGTTTCTACCAATTAACCATGTCCTGTCTTCAATCCCTCTGCCTCCCCAGTGTTTAGGGTAAGAGAAAGAAAGACATAGTGGAGCTCTTTCTCACAACGAACTCAAAGTAGACCTTTGGGTACTTTTGGAGGGTCGTGGTTGGGTGCCTGCATTCCCAGGTGCCATGGAGACCCAATGTTTGGGTGCAAGGACAGCAACTGCAAGTCATTATAACGTTCATAAAGAAATGCTCAAGCCTGGCAACTCTTCCGGCAGGAATAAAAAGGAATTTTTTTCTTCTTTTTTGTTGTTGAAACTGTGACAGCAACAGAAGCTATATTTATAGACACAGGTGATTTCCTTCTCTTGTTGTCAGCTGCTTTAAAAATGTATGAGCGCTTCCCCAAATACACAACTTTTGCAAATACTTGAAATTAACATTTATAAAAAAGACAAATTGCAGAGTGAGTGTCAAGTCTACCAAACTATGAACTACTTGAAAGCAAATTGCAGTTAGGAAAGAAGAGAGTTTTTTTTTTTTTTTTTTTCACCTTGGGAGTGGTTTCTCAAGAATTTTAGAAATTGGAAGTAATTTTCTCAAGGCATTTAGGAATGCCTAAATGCAAGTGAATTTGGAGGGAAAGAATAGTCAAAGCAAGAGAGACTTTTCCTCTTAGCACTGTGACTCCATAAGTCTGCATCATCCCTGCCTCTAGGGGAGCAGTTACTAAGGGTGGACTTGGGATCTAAAATACATCCGTATGGGAGTTTTGAAATTTCCCCTCAGAAATTTAGGATATTCTCCAAGAACTGGAGAAGCAGTTAATGTATACAGAATAGACCTAGGAAACAGAAAGGGGGTAGGGATTGTAGAACTGCTTTGGAGTTGCATGGAGAATTCCTGGAATACTACTTCCAGTCTGGGAACTATTAATTGACAGGCTTCAGAAGCCAGGAAACCTTCAAGTCTAAATGACATTAGGTGATAATAATGGTGATGTTAAATTTTGTTTATTTTTCTGTTCTTCTTGCTGCAGTATGGCTTGTGTGACACGGAGGGAGTGACTTGTGCCCAAACATGAGTCACAGTCATTCCCTACACTTGCATCTACATTTGGTTGAATTCCTGTCTACATGCAAAATGGAGTTTACTTAAGATTATTTTCTCATCAGTATAAATCAGAAATACCATTTGCTATCCTCCACTTTTATTCTGTCTTAGAAAAAAATTACTTTCACTTGCATGAGTCATTAGTCTTTGGGGGTTATTTTAAAAGAAAACACTGAAAGATAAAAAGCAACACCTGTTTTCTCTCCACTTCCAAACTGAAGATGATTTCTGAAAAATCTAAAAAAAAACCCGCACATATATTCAGCAGTGTGATATTCATTGATTTCTTCATACTGTCTTTATTCTAAAGGTATCAGAGGTAACTGCCCACAGTTACCACAGTTTCACTTTGATATGTTGGAGAAGTCATTTTGCCTAAAGGACTTCTAAGGATACTCCATCCCCACCCATCCTCCAACACATTACTTATTCAATGAAAACCCAAGGGAGAGAAGTCAGTGTGGAGCTCAGCATGAGCACAGATGGCCTTGTTCAAGGGTGAGCATGCAATTCAGTCAACCAATCAGATCACACATCAGTCTTGGAAAAGCCCTCAAGACTCTAATATATTAATCAAAGAACGTATGAGTAAGGATATTAAAACGTGAGCCCCAAATTCCACTTCAAGTTAGCTGTAACTAGTCCAGGGATTTTTTTTCTGTGTAATTACTAGTTTTTATTATGTATTTGCACTGCATCAATCATTCTGAAAGTATAATGGATAAAACAAATGGATTTCATAGCCGAAGAGCGTAAGTCATGTAAGCATATCCACTTGGCTTAAAATGGTAAAAATAACACTGGAGTTTGGGGGCCAAGGAGACGAATGATGAAATTTTAATCCATTCCAATCCATCGTGTAATGCAGTACGAAAAGCAACTCATCTACTTACCCATTTCCACATGGTTTATCTGCTAATACCTTGGTATTTAAAGGAGAGTATTACACAAGATCAAAAGAGAGAGTATAGATTATATTTTCCCTCAGTGCTGAGAAGCTCTTTGGGGAGCATTTATAGACGTGGGCGCTCAGGCCCAGAAAGACCATGAGGTTTGATGGAATGAGGCATAAAGTTGCATCCAGAGAACCTCAGGTCTTCTGCAGTTCACCATGTCCTTAGCCAGGAAGTATTGGTGTCCTTTGCCTCTTCTGTGCATCGGACCAAGGATGCCAGCCCCACCCAGCCCCAGATGGAGTCATGAGGTGCCCACACACAGGTGTGGCACAGAACATTATAGTGTTTCAGACACTATGAAACATCTTGGTTCGGCCGACAAACCTCCTTAGAAGAGCTACATGTACGGTTTTGTTTTTGTGTTGGAAATCTGTTTTCGTCTTGATGCGCCCACTCAGGAAGTTAGACGAAAGTGTCAGCTTCTGCATTCATTGATATTCCCAGCGCGTGCAGAACCCACTAATTTCAAAACCCAATGGAGGGCTCAGAAGAGAAAGGAGAAGTGTTTGTACACAGTTTCGTGGATTTCAATTCCTTATATTGCTTACATCGCCTGGTGGAGACCTGAGCGTCCAGCATGTCAAATAGCAGCTTTTACACAGAACTGCTTCTGGCCTTGATGTGATGCGTACACGAGGGCAGCATTCAAACACCATTTTCCTGCTTTCTAGGTTTCGCTTTAATCCACGACTTTAAACATATTCTCTAGAGCTCATATAATTGATAGTCCTATCATTGCCATGAGGGAAGTGGTATCTCCTCCACATTTGAGAAGCCTGCGCACAGGCTGGAGCGTTGGTCTGCTCTATGAATTCCAGACCAGGGTGAGAACAGCATCTGCTGACTGCTGTCACTGGGGGAATGATGGCAGGCCACTCTCTTGAGCATCATTCTCACCTGGACCATGCTATTCACACGCCCTTTACCTAATTGCCATGGTCCTCATAAAGCAGGTGCACTTGCTTTACCCTCCCAGAGCACAACAAACTAATGCTGCTACTAAAGTCTGCTCATTTCAATCCCAACATTTAGAGACAGAGATTAAGCCATCAGTTTGTTCATTTTCTTGAATTTGTCATACATGAGGGGTATAGAAGACACTTGGAGAGAAGATTTGGAAAGTAGACTGGGTCTTTGGGAAAGCATTTAACAATTTGCCCAAACCAGCCAAATATATCTCTTTGATGCTCTGTGCAATTGGGTAGTTATTCTTCATGTTTGAAGCACAGGTATATATCAAAATAATGAGTAGAAAGGATGATATTGAACATAAGCTACCTATCGCCTATTAAGTTGGTAGCTCTGCCTTGAAGCACAGAGAGTGAAAAATCATGCACAAATCTTCTCTTCTTTTTTCTGCATCTTTGTGCACAGGTAGATGTGAAAGGATTCTGTGTTATTTGTAATAATAAGGCCAATGTAAATATATGTACATAATTAGGGCTAAATCCTGCATTAAAAATTCCAACTTTCATAGGCACATGTTTCAAATCTTCTACCCAAATGCTGAAAGAAAATTCAATTATCTGAATATAATTGTTAGACATTATTTGATAAACATGAGAGTAATGTCTGTGACTGCATGATTATGAAAAAGTAAGCAACATTTGTTTTCACCTGTTAAATCGAAGACTTTCAGCCAAACGAATTTCTTCTCCAGTTCTTTCTAAAATGACTTTAGAGAAGTTGTCATATATTTATGTTAAAGGACCCTGGAGATATGTCATTAGTATGGTCATGCATATATTCAAATTGCATATTAGGGAGTCGAATCTGCTTACCCTAAGTTAATTTAAATGAATATGACAAGAACTTCTGGGAAAGATGTCAGCTAAATTATATGTTTACAAACTCCTCTGGCTCTTCTCTCCAGCCCACAAAAATAATGTCCTCAGAAATTAATACAAAGAACTAAGAATAGAGCAAAATTCTTTACTCTCAAACTGAAAACTTCTAGAGCATAAAATCTCGATGACATGGGGAGTGTTCTGGACACACAGGTGGGGATCACAGCATGAGTCTAAAGAACCTGCTGGGTCCCTGGCTAGGATGGAGAGATGTGTGGATCATGGGATGTGGGCGCCTGGCACCACCAATGTCCTGTACACGTTGGCAGCAAAGACAGAGGAGGAAGAAAACACCACATCCAAGTGGCACGGAGTGTGTTTCCTGACTTGGGTTCCCGATGAAGGGGTTAGGTCTTCAGGCAAAGGGCCTAGAGACAGGGCACGCTGACTCAGAGCCGAAAATGCCTACAGGTTTGGGCATCACCATGATTTGTTTCATTGTCATCAGCTTGTCAGTGATGTAGAGCCCATCATTCCCATCATAGAAGTAGGGCCACTCATTCATATGCAGGGGGTCCACTTTCCATGGAGAGGCCACTCCTCTCACCTGGGAGCTGACCTATGGAGCAGGGTTTCTAATGACTCTGAGAAAACCTGCAAAACAAAGCCTCTGATTTCCCAGTTGTCCCTTGGCCCTCCTGCTCTCCAGTGGCCTTAGGCAGGTGCACTGGAGAGAAAACTACCAACACCGGTGACTAGTCCTCCTCATCCACAGCTTAGAGGAAGACCCACATGGTACTTGGTGTAGAGCAGGAGTAGGATCCAGGAAGTTTTTACTTAATATCTTGTTTAGGTAAATAGCAGGACTGGTGGAGCTTCCCCAACAAAGGTGAGTAAGCAAAACAAAATAAACAAATAAATAAAACAGTATGGGATAGGTTAAAAAAATCAACATTAAAAAGACACAAATGGAGCAGCCCAGGTGGCTGAGCAGTTTAGCGCCGCCTTCAGCCCAGGGCATGATCCTGGAGACCCGGGATCGAGAACCACATCGGGCTCCCTGCATGGAGCCTGCTTCTCCCTTTGCCTGTGTCTCTGCCTCTCTCTCTCTCTTTCTCTTTTTCCCTCACTCATGAATAAATAAAATCTTTAAAAAAAAAAGACACAAATGAATAAGATCTGAAAATGAGAGCTGAAGAAATGCCTTTTCAAGGAAACAAGAAAAACATTTATAACAGATTCTTGAAGAGTTTAGATGAAAACAGGATAATATTTTTATAAAGTCTGGCATAACTGAGTTAAGAAATTATGCAGAAAAATAACAATATTGTGGGATTTAAAAATGAATGACAAATGGCAAATAGTGAAACCAAGAGAAAACTAAATTGGTGGAGGAGAGTTCTCCTGATAAAATCACAGGAGATGCAAATAAGGATGATCATTAGAATATAGATAGTAGACATTTTTTAAAAGATTTATTTACTTATTTTAGAGAAAGAGTGAGCAAAGGTGGGGGGGGCACAGAAGGAGAATCTCAAGTACACTCTCCACTGGGCACAGATCCTGATCTTATGACTGAGCCACCCAAGTGCCCCTAGAAAATAGACAATATGGATTTAAACATTGATCCAGTGATCAATAATTAAATTCACCAATGAGAGGATTCCTACATATATTAGAAAACAAATTCTTCTGAAATAGAGACATGAACATTTATATGACAAAGGGACTTATCACGTTCCCAAACACTATGAGAAAGTTCTTAAATACCAAGACTATGTCTGGGAAGCTTTGAATTTGAAGATTACAGAAAGAATTCCAAAAGCTCCCAGACAAAATACGCAGGTTAGTTACAAATGTTAAAAAAAAAAAAGCCTAATCAGAAACTTCTGAACAAATTTAAATTCTAAAATGAATGAGAAATATCTACAGATTTAAGAGTAAAAAAGATGTAACTTTATCATCTCCCACCGAACCCCCATCAATAATCTGAGTCACAATAACTTAGATATTTTGAAAATTAAAAACAAATAGGGAAAGACATACCAGGCAAAAAACAGACAAGCCATTTTGGTGGAGTACTACGTACAATGGTCCAGCTGGAGGTGCGAAGCATGAATGAGGAGACAGAAATGGGTGAGGAGCACGAGGCATGGAGCAGCTTCCTGGGAGGTGCTGATGGCTTTTGTGAGATAGAAGCCAGAGGAGCTCGAGGGTGGGTGTGGGGGGCCCAGGGCTGTGGGTCGGGCTCAGGGTTGCAGACAGGGGTCAGGGGTGTGGGCGGGGCTTGGAGCTGTGGGCGGGGCTCAAGACTATGGGTGGGGCTCAGGGCTGTGGGCGGGGTTCAGGGGGCTGAGGACAGGATTCAGCGTTGTGGGTGGGGCTCGGGGACTGTGGGAGGGCTCAGGGCTGTGGGCGGGGCTCAGAGCAGTGGGCGGAGATTCAGGTCTGTGGGCGGGTCAGGGCTGTGGGTGGAGTTTAGGTTTGTGGGCGGGGCTCAGAGCAGTGGGTGGAGATTCAGGGCTGTGGGGGGTCAGGGCTGTGGCGAGTTCAGGGCTGTGGGTGGGGTTTAGGTCTGTGGGCGGGGCTCAGAGCAGTGGGTGGAGATTCAGGGCTGTGGGCGGGGCTCAGGGCTGTGGGCGGGGCTCAGAGCAGTGGGTGGAGATTCAGGGATGTGGGCGGGGCTCAGGGCTGTGGGCGGGGCTCAGAGCAGTGGGCGGAGATTCAGGGCTGTGGGGGGGTCAGGGCTGTGGGTGCGGGCGGGCTCAGAGCAGTGGGTGGAGATTCCGGGCTGTGGGCGGGGCTCAGGGCTGTGGGCGGGGCTCAGAGCAGTGGGCGGAGATTCAGGGCTTCGGGGGGGGGGTCAGGGCTGTGGGTGGAGTTTAGGTCTGTGGGCGGGGCTCAGAGCAGTGGGTGGAGATTCAGGGCTGTGGCGGGCTCAGGGCTGTGGGCGGGGCTCAGAGCAGTGGGTGGAGATTCAGGCTGTGGGGGTCAGGGCTGTGGGCGGGCTCAAGACTATAGGTGGGGCTCAGGAGTGTGGGCGGGGTTCAGGGAAGTGGGTGGGGCTTAGGGCTGTGGGCGGGGTTCGGGGCTGTGGGCGGGGCTCAGGATCGTGGGCGGGCTCAAGGCAATTGCCTCGGAATTCCCCAGGTGGGCTGAAGCTGTTTCCACTTCTTGTCGGGGACCCACGACACTCCCAGTTCCGGGTCCAGTCCTGGAGGCAGAGAGGCAGCTTGTCTGCTGTGCCCAGGGCCCCTTCTTGGCCAGGGACCCCGGAGCAGGAGGCTTGATTGACATCGTGGAGGTGGTGGACTTACACAGGGAATCAGGAGGAGAAACAGGCTCTCTGGGACCTGGGCAAGGTGTAGGGCACAGACCGCAGTGTCATAACTCTGTAAATAATTACTGAAAGGAGAAATAAAATGTCCTCAACTCTTTGAACATGTTGAAATTCTCCCCCTCGGACAAAACAAGAACAAAAACACACTTAAGTCAGAAAAGAAAATACGACTGCAATAACAGATTATGTAAAAAATAATTATAGTGAGAAAAAATAAATATAAAAGTTAGTGACTATCCTCACAGCTGTACTCAGGGGACCTCAGTAGAGAAACAAGTGATTTATAATGATAAAAGGGGAAATCGATAAGTTAAAACGTAGAAGGATAGAAAAATGGATACACACATATAAAGTTTGCTTCAGGGGAAACAAAACAACAAAAAATACTAAATGATAAGATACCTAGAGAAAATGGGGGGAGGACAGAGAAAAAGTTCTGTAAGATTCTAAGCTAAAATCGATAAAACTTAAAACTTTATCAGAAAATAAAAATGATTAAAATTGACTTAAAAAGAAATGCAAAATCCAAATAAGTCAAAATGGATCCAAGAAATTAAAAACGCTTCCCAGGAGCCTACATTCTAGAAAAATGTACCATATTCAGGTGGCTTCACGAGTGATTTTTTTTTCAAATTTACAAGTAATAAATATCTCCTATAAGCATTTACAGGAAGAAAATATCTCATTTTTTATAAATTGGAGAAAATATCAAACTTGAAATCTTTACAAAATCAGTACCCCAAAGAAAAATACCAATTTCACATAAATTTGAAATAAAATCCTTAGTTAATAATTTTAAAAAATTGGTCATAAATGGATGATCAAATATGAGTCACTGGAAGAAAGTATGGCTCTTTCACTATTATAATTCACCTTTATAAAATTGACTTTAGAAGTCATACGCTCATTCTAATAAGTGCTAAATAGTATTTGATGAAATTCTGTATCTATTCCATGTTTTTCAAAAATATATTCCATGTTTTAAAACAATCATCTTTTTCTAATGATAAAAGAAGTCAATGATAGCATATGATAAAAACTGCACATCTGAATTGAAAGGCAGCATCACACAGAGTTTTAAAGCCTTAGCAGCATTCGCAAGAATAAAGAAAGTAACTAAGGCAATTAGAGGAAAAATAAAACTAAGAGGCACAGATGCCAGAAGCTGTAGGCTTCTTTATCTTTACTTGTAGGTTATATGATTGTGTAGCTGGAAAATAAGAAATCAACAGACAAACTACCAGAAAGAAGGATAAGAATTTCAGTAAGATAGTTAGAAAATTAATATTTAAAAAGCCAACAGCTTTCCTATATACATATTACCAACTATAGAACATTATGGAAGAAAATACCCTATTTATAAGTACGTCTTTAAAAAGAAAACCTGAGAACATAGGAGTATTTTGAAATAAAATTATGTAATACCACTCTGATAACTAAGCTCTATGGTAGCACATTCAATTTAATCCAAATCAAAAGATCAGTTGGTATTTTTTGTTACTTGATGAAGCAACTCAATAAAACTTGGCTGTTTCAATAGTGAGTGGGAATCTGGGGATATATAAAATATATTCTGCAGTTATTTAAGACATACAAAGTATTTAAAACTGTTTAGTTCTCACATAGGAACTGATAGGTGGATTTCTGGATACCATTTCATTAGTCTCTATGTAGATAAAGAAGATGACCATACTCATATTATTTCAAGTTATAGGGGGAGGGACAGATTATATGACAAATGGTATTGGCACAACAGAGTAAATTTTATTTTATTTTATTTTTTTTTTTAAATTTTTTTTTAATCTTTATTTATTTATGATAGTCACAGAGAGGGAGAGAGAGAGGCGCAGAGACATAGGCAGAAGGAGAAGCAGGCTCCATGCACCGGGAGCCCGATGTGGGACTCGATCCCGGGTCTCCAGGATCGCGCCCTGGGCCAAAGGCAGGCGCCAAACCGCTGCGCCACCCAGGGATCCCAGTAAATTTTATTTTTTAAAGCTAGAAGCCCACAGCATCATTATAATAAAACTGTACCATAGGTGGTGAAAGCTTTAGATTTAAAAAAAAAAAAGAAAAGAAAGAAAAAGTGAAGTAGGAAAAAACAAAACAAAACAAAAAAACCCCATAGAAGTCTGAAACCATAAAGTGAAAATAATATTTAAAATATACATAAATATTTTAGATTTTTCTAATAGAAAATATAGCATAAACTAAGTTAACAGACAACTACCATCATAATATTTCAGACGTGTAACAAAGAATAATTGCCTTAATGAACGAAGAGGTTTTACAAATGAATGACTAAAGAATGAACACCTGAATACAAAAGAGGGAAAATATTTTCTATTGCATTAGTAATCATTCAAAAAACAAGAAAGTAGATGACTTCTCTCATTTGATTGCTAAAAATTTAAAACATTGACAGAACCAAATGTAACTGAGGGTTTAGAAGAATGGGCATGTTTTTGTATTTTTGGAAGGAATGGATATTGTATGCCTTTCTGAAAAGATGTTTGATAATATATATTGAAGTTTAAAATTAACACATATTATTTGATCTAAAAGTCAAATTTCTAGTGACATTTCCCAAGGACAGCGCAGAGGTGCACTGGAGTGGCCAGGCACAGTCATGGAAATATTGTTTATATCAGCAAAACTATTACAGAATTTAGTAAAGACGTGGTGCCATATATGCCATATGTAGAAAATGGAGCACTGGGTAGCAATTAAAAATGATAATGTCGATACACAGTTATTAACTTGAAGGATGTCTCTGACATGTATTGAAAAGCAAAAGCAGATTCGAGAACAGCATGTATAGGATGACTCCAATTTTGAACACTTGCTGTGTTACTCATTTACCACTAATTTATTCATCGAGCTCCCTGTGTGGAAGCTGTGAAAACAAGAAATAGTGCTTTTCTCTAAACTATGGGAATTCAGGTAAATTTTACCTTCTTTGTACTCTAATTTCTTTAGACCACTTCGTTCTTGGCTTTTCTCCTTCTCCTCCTCTTGTCTCTTCTTCTCTTTCTCTGTTTTCTGTTTCTTTTGTGGCTGCTGTATGCATCAAAGTGATTTAGGAAAAGAACTGTATTCATTTTGGAAGATAAGTGAATCAGACAACGTGTTTTTAAGAGTATTCAAGATTTTAAGATGCCTTTAAAACCCTTTATGGAGTACGTGTGAAAATACACATAACAGTGTATCCGAAACAGTATTTGGGAGACTCAGCTATTAGTCAAGAGTTTTAAATCAATAAGAGACACACATTTAGAAGCCACACGGTGTTTGGGGATTTAATCTCCAAAGATAATCACACTTTCACCATCTCTATTGTGCAACTTGTCTCTTTAATGATATTTTCAAATTGCCCCATCAAGCCTGGATGAAGTATTGTCACTGAGGGCAGTTAACCACATCCTATTATTCCCACGACAGCAAGCTTTGTTATCATGAAGTTAAGATTGAGAATTTAAATTTAAAGTTCGGTGATCGGCAGTGAGGTTTGCAACTTGCAATTGAGAATCCTGTGCTTTTTGTGAGTTTCACGACCCCTACCTTTTGGGGAAAGGGTAGTTCCGTCTCCTCCTTCGAAAAGCCTTTTTTGCAATTTCCATGTTGCGCAGAGGGGGTGTATGAGAATCTCTGTGTGTGGGGGGGAGGTCTGCTAAAGCTCAGACAAGTGGGGCTCCACCCAGTTCTGACTGGAGGGGTCTAGAGTAGGTTCTTGGATCCTGCATCTCTCCCACATTCCCATGTGCTGCTGCTGCTGGGGGCTACCGGCTTACAGTAACCCCACTGACTTACAAACCTGTTTCCCACCTTTGTAATTGTGAAGCTAAGATAATGCTCTTTAGGATATATTTAAGAGACAGAACCATTAAGCACAGGATGTTCTTAGAAGGAGGGCAACCAGAGTTCATTCAGATGACACTTTCGCAGAGTTCTGAAGATGTGCAGTGGCCATAAAGGGACAACACTTAGCTGGAATCTTGGCAGAACTCATGAAAATTAGACAGCTGGAGTAAAAGAAATTTGCTAACCCCTACCTCTTGTCTTTATTCCCTTCTCAGTTGGTTTTTGTGAGAATTTGTATGGGAGGGGGGTTGCTGAGGATGCTTTTATAGATACTTCGCCAGGAGAATGAAGATGGACATTTTCAAGGGGTCAAGAGGGAGACCACGTTTTGGGGTGAATTTCAAGGTTTGAAACAATATTATTCTAATATGTAAATCAAGGAAAGTAATTTCTGCAGGGACTAGCCAATAAGCCCTGTGTGAAAGAGTCAAAATCGCCTAATCCACTATTCCCAAATTTGTGGGTATGATACATGAGTACTGATACATGAGCATGGGCACTGAAGTCTTCCCTAAACCATGCGTGCTATGAGATGCTTCCTTCACCCACCTTTATTTCTGACACCAGTCTGTTGAATAAATGATAAATCCTCATTAGGAGATGTTCATGTTCATTGAGAATATTTCCAGTTAAAACAGCAAGTTTTTGAGTTTCTTTGCTTTAACCATTTACTCATTCTCTTATCACCAAATCTTATTTTTGTGCTCTCGAGAAAATTCCATGTTCTCTTTAAGAATTTATTTCTAACTCGTGGAGGAGTGAAATTTGAAGAGGGAGAGGTTTTGTTTCCAGACAAGAAGAACTGTTTTATAAGGTGGAGTGTTGTCTTCGGTGGGAATGAACTCGCCTGGGAAGTGGTGAGTTCCTAATTTTGGAGGTTTTCCAGCAGAGGTTCAAACAGCAAGAGCCCCGAGTGCTGGCATGGCAAGGGCTCCAGCATTGGTTGTTTCCAGCGATGACTTCATGATCCACTGAGGTTGTGGTTTCTGTCTCTTGGCATGTTCTTTGGTTGTTAGAGTAATTAACCCGTGAGGTGAAAACATAGCAACTTAAGGTAGAAATGCAATTCTTTCATGCATGTGAACTTGCTGCCATCCTCCCCTCCTTTCCCCTTCACTCACATCATCTGTTTTCCTGGAGATATTAGCAGCAGCATATGGCCTGAAATAACTCCAGGGTCATGAGAATAAGATCGAACTTTCAGTGCCAGAGATTTATGCATCCAAACTGTCTAGGTCCCAAACACATTTTATGTGACTTAAAATGGAAGATGGGGTCCCTGAGCTGCAGGCAGCAAACAGGCAGGTCTGTGGGGTTCACCTCCAGGCAGGCTTCCCTGATAATGCAGGGAGCTTTCGAGAAGGTGGGGGGGGGGGGAGTGACCTATCCAAGCTGTGGCCCCGCCCACAGCACCTGTGATTACAGCGGGAATCCCAGCCCAACAGATGGTCAAAGTAAAAAAAAAAAATTTTTTTTTCAAAGAGCCAAGTTGTATGTGTTTATTGCATAATTATTCAATCATTCATGTTCTCAAGCAACGAAAACAGGAAATGACCTAAGAAGTGCTGGCAGCTGTATTGACAGTATCTGTGCTGAGTGAGGTGTCAGGGGCGTGGCTCCCCAGTCCCAGACTGGACTATTCCATCCAGTGTTCCAGGAGGCCAGCAGGGAAGAAAGAGAAGCAGGACAGTTCTCAGCTCTAAGTTCTAGAAACCTACCCCAGTGACATTGATTTGGTTACCACATCCCATTCACTGCTGTGCTGTTTCTTGAAAAGGCTTTGGTTTTAGTCACTTTTACTTAGTGGGCACCTGTTTCTTCTTATTCAGTCAAAGTAGATCAATATTATTGATACTGATAATATCATATCTATTAGCAATATAACAAATATAGTTAATTTCAAGGAGACTATTTTCTTTTCTTTTTTTAATTTAAATTTATTTTTTATTGGTGTTCAATTTGCCAACATACAATAACACCCAGTGTTCATCCCGTCAAGTGCCCACCTCAGTGCCCATCACCCAGTCACCCCCACCCTCCGCCCACCTCCCCTTCCACCACCCCTAGTTCATTTCCCAGAGTTAGGAGTCTTTCATGTTCTGTCTCCCTTTCTGATATTTCCCACTCATTTTTTCAAGGAGGCTATTTTCATGCTAACTTTATAATATAACTCGTTTGGTTAAATGACCACACCAGATAGAGGTGGTGTAGTCAGTTTAACCAAACAAGTCATAACAAAATGGGAAAAGTGAATATGCAGAAAAGGTGAAATTCCCTCTAATCTCTGCTTTTCAAAGGCTCCCTATCCTCTGGAAGAGCAATGCAAGGTGTAACCTAGTCCAGAGGTCTCTATAGGAAGGATTTTTCCACAGGATGCAATGCCTCTGTTTTGAGCTGATTAATAACTTTGTTGTTTCTTTGTGTCTGGACATCAGCTGCCCTAGCACACAAGGGCTCTGTTATTTGTCAAGCAAGTTACTTCTATGCTTTATTTTCAAATACAAATTACAATTTTGAAGGTGCTTTCTTTAGAAATCATGTTCTACTTGGGGAATGAGGTTAAATCAATATCTTTGTCACATGTTGCCAAGGGCATTTCCTTAAGGGGTACCTCAAGGGGAAATTATGAGCTATTTCTAGACATCTTTTTCTTTTCCCTATTATGACCATAAAAAAAGTTCCTGGTTTCGGCACACTCATTTAACTCTTGGGCCCCAAAGCCACAAATGATCATTTTCCCAGTTCATTCTTTTTTTTGCTCACCTCCATTACTCATTTAGTCTGAGGTACTATTTCTGTTTCAGTTATGATTGCAAATCTATTAAGAGGTTCTAGTGGTTGATGAAATCAGAGTAGCAACTGTTTAGAATATCTCCTGGGTGAATTTTTATTGTTTCATTGGTGCCACGGATCTACACCCTCTCAGGGGTATTTAGGAAATTTTAATATCACCTTATCATTAGAAATGTATAGTCTAGCTGGAAGGACCAAATATAAACACAGAAGTTACGTAAGAACACTAGATTTAGGGGCACCTGGTGGGCTCAGTGGTTGAGCATATGTCTTTGGCTCAAGTTGTAATCCTGGGATCTTGGGATCGAGCTCCCACATCAGGTTCCCTGCAGGTAGCCTGCTTCTCCCTCTCTACCTATGTCTCTCTGCCTCTCTCTCCATGTCTCTCATGAATAAATAAATAAAAACTTTAAAAAATAAAAGGAAGTTATAGTCTAGCTGGAAGGACCAAATATAAACCCGCAGATGCTAAGTAAGAACATTCGATTTAAATAGAAATCTTCAACAAAATATGAGGTATCACATAGTGGTGTATGATTCGTATTTAATGGAAGAGCAAAGCTAAGTCTAAGGCAGATGTGTGATCTTTCAGTGACGTGTGTCATCCCAATCAATGCTAGAGCTGATTTGATGGGTCATACTTGGGGGGGGTCGTATCTGCTTCCCTTCCAACTACCTCACTTACCCTGCCTTACCTCATGCACTGTCTCAAAATATCACATCCAGTCACTGAACTCTTCAGCCCAGGACAGAACAGGGCCAGCATGTACAAGCAGTAGACGTGTTCTGGTGTGCAAAAGGAAGAAAGCCTGTGAGTCAGAAAGGACCGGGAGGATTCCGGAAGGATGACCTGAGTCTTCTGCTCAATTAAAGACAGTAACATTTGCTAGGGGAGGGGAGGCTGCAAACTGTCAGAACAGAAAGGGAGAAAAAAGCGAAAGAAGCATTCTGGAAGCAGTTTGATTAGAAAAGGTAGGTTGTCTGAGCAAGGACTTTGGAAAAGGAGCCCTCAACTAAATTAGGGTGATTTAGGAGTCATCTGCCTCAAAGTGATGACTGCAGTTGTAAGAATGAATTAGATCAAGAAGGAAGAGAATGGAAAGGGAAAAGAGAAGAGGCCCAGAGCGAGAGAGGAGTGAAGCCAGCAGAAGAGGAAGAGGAGGCATCTGTGTATTCAAGGACAAAGCTCTCCTTGCTAAAAAGGATATCAAGGAGATTGAAAATTGGCAATGGTTTGGCCCAAATGCTATAAAAATCGATACTTTTCATTAACAAAGTGCCTTGAAATTTAATTTGATCTTATTTGCAGACAGTATTACTTATAAAGAGATATTTATGCTCCTAGGTTCAGACAGAGAAACTAGCATTAATCAAAGATATTAGCTCATTTTAATTTTTCTTTGCTACATTTATGTTTGAGCCAGTGAGACCATTTGGGGATATATCTATCTATATAAAAATCTATATATTGAGAGAATGAGAGAGAGATATTGTATGGTTAAAAAAAAAAGAGAGTCTTTTTTGGCAATTAAGTGGATGGTTGATTCCCTTAATATTCTAAGAGCAAACACAGCCATCATTATGAATCACTATAGTTGATGAGTCTAATTCTTTTTAGTGCCATTAGAGCAGATGCTCACATTTCAATCCTCCAAAGACAGATCAATCTTTGTCATCTCCTCATATGCATTCCAGCATCTATACTGGAATCTGAGCTGCTGTACTGGTGTGAGGTAGTAGCATTACTTCTTCTTTGGTAAACTAACAAAGCAGCTACCTGGGAAACCAGAAATTTCTGTCCTTTGCAAAACTGAGTGACCACAGTTAACCTGTGAACCTAGAGATTTGGGCATGAATGGCATCTACCTGGCTAATCTTGGCTTTCTGGAGTTTTCTCTATAGAAGGGGCAGTTGATTACTCTTTATCCAGCATCAAAATAAAAATACCTGTAATGTCAAGAAAAAAAAAAACTGTCCAGTGTAGCTCACTGGGAATGGCTATGTTTTGTGATCTGGAGGGAAAACACCTGTACACACATACGTACACATGCCTGGTTCCTGATAATACTTCATGAAATTTTGGAATAAAAAGTAACAGAAACTGCCTGAAAAAAAGAAAGCATTTGAGGGTTTGCCTTTCTGTGCAAACACTTCTGCTTCTAACCTGGATCTTTGAAGAATTCAAAGGATTTCAACTGAAGGGAATTTTGCTATTCTTGTTTTACCTACCAGAGTAGATGCTCAACTAAAGGCCCAGAGCTGTCTGTGTTAGTTTCCTGGGGCTGCCAGGAAAAGTACTCCAGATTGGCTGGCTTGAACAGGAATGCATTCTTACAGTTCTGGATGCCAGAAGTCCAAGATCAAGATGTCAGCAGGATTGGTTCCTTCTGAGGCTGTGAGGGACAATCTGTCCTGGGCCTCTCTCATCTTCAGGTGGTTTGCTGGACATCTTTGGCATTACTTGGCCTCTGCTGCTTCGCTCTGATGTCTGCTTCCATCTGAACATGGCATTCTCCCCATGTCTGTGTTTCGGTTCCTCCTTTTTACAAGGACAGAGCCCACTCTACTTCAATATGACTTTGTCTTAGCTAATTATATCTGCAATGACCCTATTCACAAATAGGGCCACATTCTGAGCTACTGAAGGTTACGATTTTGGGGAGGGACACAATTCAACCCATAACACTTTGCTCCTTGAGGTTCATGTCTTTTTACATGTAAAATATATCACCCCCTCCGAACATCCCTGTGTGTCATGAAAGAAGGCCTCACCGTATAAATAAATAAATAAATAAATAAATAAATAAATAAATAAATAGAAGGCCTCACTGTACCTTCCATTGTGCATGATTTTGTAATTTGCCCTTGTCATGTCTGCATTAAGAGGTGGACTCTAGCTTAACTCCTTTGACCCTGGGCTGCTCTCAACCTGTTCCAATCAAGAGAATGTGGTGGGAACGATGCTTTATAACTTCTGAGGCTGAGTCTTATAAAATCTAGAGCTTCTGTTTTCTAGGCCTCCTAGGATGGCCTTTACTGGAACCCAGCCCCTGCCCCCCCACCCCACCCCCACCCCGGAACAATGAAACTCAAGTTGCCACAGGGAAAAACCCTCATGGAAGAGCACCAAATCCCCAGCCCACAGCATTTGCTGAACTGAGGCCAGAGATCAATGTGAGTTACCAGCCAGTGAGTGAGGATGTTCTGGAAACTTATGCCATCCTATCACTCCCGGTGACACCACCTTAATCAGAACTCTTTGATTACACAGAGAATTGTAACTTAATAAACTAATATTGTTTGAGCAATTGCATTTTGCTGTGCTTTGTCAAACAGCAATAGAAGCATTGAAAAAGAATATAATATTAGCAGTTTCTCTTCAGATATTCTCTTCTGTAACAGAAACCTAAAATAGATGGTGTTGGCTTTGGTGGGTAGAAACCTGAAGAGTATTGAAAAGTTTGTTGGTGTAGACTGGAAAGGCAGTGGGAAAACTGCTATTCAAGCCTGGAGAAGTGGTGACCTGTGCTCTCTGCTTTGCAGAGTTTTTGGCAAACTTGTATTTGCACAAACAGAGGAAGTAGAACATGAGAGGTCCAGGCAAAATGTTGGAAATAATGGCAGCCTCCTTTAGCCCTCCATAATAGCATGTGGGGAAAGAGGGATTTGAAAGGAAAATGTTCAGTTTTTACACAGAATTCACAGGAAATATTCCAACTGAAGTCTTGCAAGGTTGCAAAAGAAAATAATTTCTCATTTCTAACTTGTCTTGTAGGCAAATGTTTCTCAAGGTAAAAGGTGAATCAGGCAAAGGTCAAAGATGGATATTGCCAGGAACACACAGCTTCCTGGTTAAGGTCAAGTCAAAGATATGAATGTAGAATCTGTTGATCTCAGAAAATTTTAATAGGTGCTTGTTTCTCCCTCTGAGCTGGACAAATTTCTTCTAAGAAACCTAAGGAGTTTCCTCTATAGTTTCCCAACTCACAACCCACGTAGGGAGTGCCCAGTCTCAAAAAAAAAAAGATGTGGGCACAATGTTTGGCAAATGGATTGGATTAATAATTTTATACACTGGAATCCCACCAAGTTGCTTTGGTAGCTGTATCAGTTTGGGCCAAAGGGGACAAGTACAAGTGGAAAGACGTGCCCTTTCCTCCTTGTATTCTGAAGGCAGACATAAAGCCATTCTGTTGCAAGCATAGTACATTTCCTATAGAAAAGGAAGGGTTTTTCAGAGGAAGAAGCCCCTAGTTCAAAGGGAGAAGACAAAAGCGAAATAGAAATATTCCCCATGAGATCTAGGTCCTCTTCAATAAGCAAGGGAAATTGATGATACACATTGCTGGATTTCAGAATCACTGTGAACACGCTTTCTACTTCCCTCTTTTCAATTTGCAGTGTCTATTGTAGTTACTCTGTCCCTGTCACCTTATGCATGTTGTGCCTTCTCGATGACTTGTCTTTGTAATCATGGGTCTCCCTCCCTGGGGAGTCCTGTGGAAGAAGTCTTATTGACACCCATGTCTGACACACATGACAAGACTGTGGCCTTTGCAATAAGCGCCTGATGCCATAATGGGATAAGAGCTTTGGGGTCCTGGAAGGGGTAAGCATATTTTGCATGTCAGAGAAGATAAATAATCTGTGGCCAGGGGGAGGGTTTCTGTTATATGACAGACTGCTGAAAATTCTTGCTACTTCTGTGATTAAGAAATGGGCTCTATTTTCCTCCTTTTGAATCTGGCCAGGCTGAGAGAAGGGAGTAGAAGGATGCTGTGCAACATTCGCAACAAGGCCATCATCTGAAGCTTCTGCTGTCCCTCCTCCCAGAGCCCAACCTGGCTGAGTGGAGAAGAGAGAGGTCCCCACCTTGCAGTGCCCCCTCCAAGGTGACACATGCGAGTGAAGCCCTCTGACTGCAATTCTGTGATCCCAACCAGCATCTCACAGAGCAGAAGAAATGGCAGGCTGAGCCTTACCTGAATCCTGATATATAGAAGGGGAAGTCGTGAAGTTTTAGTATTTTGTTAGCAGTGGATCAAAGAGCCACTGAGACAAGACAAGCTCTAGTGGGCTTTGCTCACACCTTGGTCATGGCCCCTGTCAGGTGATTAGATTTTCTGAAACTTTCAGCATGCTGAACATGATCAAAGGGTACATTTTAAACATGCTTAATTAAACTAGAGGGAACATGTTTTAATGTAATTAAACTTGAATTCTTTGGCATACATATATTGAAATATCAAGAACTGATCCATTTCCCCCATCTGTTATCTTGGTTCTATTGAATCTGTATTGTAACAAAATCCATTAATCTGACTATAACACTTAACTCTGAACCTATATTATGAAAGTAGACAAATAGCCAACAAGAAGCAATCTTAGGCTGCTGTGTCCAGAGGGCAGAAACGTGGTTCACGTCATAGGAGGCAGCGCTCTGGCCTGCATCAGTATCCCATTTCTCTTTCTTTTTACTCATCATCCCATTTTTCATTTACAGAACACAGTGTTTACCATGTGCTGCAGACAGAAGTTTTAAGAAGAGCTACAAGGTACAAAGAGGAAAAAAAACATTCTAAACAAAGACAAATTTCAAACACCCAACTCTGAAATTTCAAATAGTTTTCCCTTAGCCAAAACCCGTAAGCTGTAAATGAGGAGCCACCTGAGACATTAAGATCTTATCTGAGTGTGTTGCTGATCAGAGACTTTCTTTCTCTGTCCACATTGCCTGATTTTCATTGAGGGAGCTGTGAGTTCTACCCACAGTTATTACCAAAATTGATTTTGAGTCCGCATCTGAAGCATTACCTGCTAGCTCTCTGAGGAAGAGGGAATATATATTTATCAAAATGTTCTGGCTGAATAAAAGATTAAGTAAAAGCTAACAATAATAAAACCGACATATTGGAGTTTTTAAGGAAGAGAATCATCCTTTCCCTGCAAAATTTCCCCCCGCAGTTCCCATGTGCGGGGAAGCCCCCTCACAGTGCCCTGCCGCCTGCAAAGGAAACAGGTGCTGTTAGCCATCGATGGCTAGGAAGGTTGTCTGAAGAGACAGGTACACCTGTAAAGCACAATGGGCATGCTGTTGGAATTTCTATAGATAATTACCTTACACGGACTTGTAAAAATGTCAGACATAAAATAATAAACAGGACTCTGGATGGGGTTTTTCTTTCTAATCAAAGGGAGCCATCTATGGAGCAGTTTCTTATTTCTGTGCCTTCTGACAAAAACACTCCCTTCCATCAGCAGCTCCTCACTTCACGAAATACTGCACAGGCAAGCATTTTTTCCTCTCCACAGTATTAATTAAATTACATAAAACTGGCAGTGTTTAAATTTTGGCATCTGTATTGTCTCACTTAATTACACCCCTGGACTCTTTTCAAAATGCTTTCATTTGCTACAGGGACATCTATCGGTGAAAGGGGAAGAAATCAGATACAAGCAATCAAATGCCATAGGGGTCTCTCCACCCCACCCCTAGCCTATGCTTATCCCTGTAGAACACGTGCTTTTCACCTGTCCATACCTTCATACCTAAATAGCGAAGGGAAAGATGTTGCAATGAGTGATGCTCATTGGGAATGAAGGAAATTTCAGCATTGAGGCCCATAAATAAAATACTTTTCAACACTCTTTTAAAAACCCATACCAGAATAGTGGAATGTGGTTTTCCAAGGCCCGATTTTTTCAATCCACATATGCCAAATAAGAGCTTCGTTAAAGCTCAGGCATAAGAGAACCTTTCAGAAGTTTGTGATGAGCATCCTGCTCAGGGGAGTGCTGTAAGCCCAAGGGAGCCAGGTGACCCCTGCCTTCCGGCCAGGACACAATGGAACTGAGCAGGCAAGATGCACAAAGCAGAAAAGCCAGCTGCTCTGTGCCAGATGCCCAACAAAGAGCTCCTGTCAGAAGAGATAAAGATTAAAAAAAGCCCACAGACATTTTTTGACAAGCGATTTTTCTTTAAAAAAAATTGGTATGTCCAAAATTAAATTAGTTTCTTTTCTAGATCTACTTTTTTATTTGTTTGTTTGTCTGTTTATTTATTTATGAATCCTAATGAACAGCCATCATCCAAGCCTGAAAATTGGAATCACCTTTGACCTTTCTTCCCGTCCCCTATTTCTCACCCCTAATTCCAGCCTCCGTCTCTCCTGGGTCTCAGCACTACTGCTCTGGTTTGACAAGTATACTCAGCAGGGCTCAGTGTCTTCTCTAGACCAGGACATCTCTTGGCTCTTTTCCTCCCATCCTGGACCTGCCAAGATGATCTTTCTAAAATGTGAATTTTGCATGGTTACTCCTCAGTGGCTCCAAATTGCCTACACAATAAAATCCAAACTACTTAGCATAGAAATTGAGACCCGCCATGATCCGGACCTTGATTCCCTCATCAACCTCACTTCTCTCTCTATTAAATTGTTCATTGCTGTTGAACCACTGAAATGGGGTCTATAGACTGAAGGTTTAAAACTGATACTTATATTCTACTGAGAAAACACTGCTAAATTTGTTTGATTGTTTTAAAGAAAAACATAACATGAGAAAAATCTTAGGTTTGATTATGAAACAAACTTTTGCTAGTTATCATGGGAATTTGATTTCTGAACACATTTGGCAATTCAGAAAATATTGCTAGTAAACAGCTAAAAAAGATCCATCTTGCTTTCATTTGTTCAGTAAATATTTAATAGATGTCAGCAATATAACACACAACTCATTGAGCTCTGCTTTACAAAGATGAGACATAGTTGCAGCCTTCCCTGAGCTTAGTCCATGGCAGGAAAAGACACGAGAAGATATATAACACAGTGTGGCAGGTGCTATGAGAAGCTTCTGGGTTTCTATTAGTTAAGTCTCCTTATACAGCAGGGAGTAGAAAACCCAGATCAATCTCATTTGAGCCAAGATGGGAAGGTCAGGTAGAGGAAACTCACTGTCATACATAAAAGAACATTTTAGGAACAGTTCATACCCAGTTATGGTTTGACCAAGCACTCTGAGAATGTTGTCTGATTTTTGTGATATTTGTGTTGGCTTTCCCATAACTGGCCTTTCCCAGATGACGACAAGTACTGACATTAGAAAATCCAGGCTTACAATATACTGGTTAATTAATTTTATAAAAACAAATAAACAAAATTCCTTTCCTAATAATCCTATAAAATGGCCCCAGATGATTCAGAGTTCTTGGCCTTGCTTGGGTCACTGAACACATGGCCAAGAAATTAAAAAGTACTGCTTGATTGGCATCATCCTCCCAAAAGTGATGGCAAAGCATGGAGTAAGCTTCATTTGGACAGTGCAGACTGGATGTAAGGGAAAGGTGGTTCCCCAAGGGATAACTACCAAAAGAAGGAGGAAGACGTGTTAAATAGAAAGCAAAGTTGATATACTTGTTCTAGTGCTTGATCTGGATCTTGAAAGATGAGTAGAGGTTAGCCAATAGAAGGGTTAATGAAAACCATTCCAGGCAAAGATGGCAGATAGGTAAAAACAGAGCTATAAAAAAAACATGGTACCTTCAGGTACCTTTCAAAATTATTTCAATATTGTAGGGAACCTGTGGGTGGTTATATGGCAAGTTAAAACACCAGAGGTGTTGAGTTCAATTATAATGAGCTGTGGAGTATTCTGATGTTGAGTAATTTTGGGGAAAGTCTAAGCATGCCAAAAATATGAATGCTTTAAAATTTAATACTATTTGGGGAAGATTTTGTACAGCCCTGTTCTGAAGAATTATGGCCCATGGATCCACATGCTCTGATCCCAGTTGTGATCCCATTGGCCACAGCCAAAGGGAAATAAGATGGGTTTCTAATCTGAAGACAAGCTCGGACAAAACCTCTATCTCAAGGGGACCCCCATGCAGGATGATCACTTGGCATACCTGTCAGATTAGTACTCCAGAGGGAGAATCAATCACTAAGTAGCAGAAGGAATAGTAAGAAAAGAGGAAATAGTTAAATTATCATAGTGTAGAAAACAGAGCCAAGAGTAACAAGAGTGTCGTTACTAAAGCTATGCTTGTCTTGAGCCACCATGTAATTCTCCTGATGATATTATGGTGTTCAAGAGAACAAGAGATATGCCTTTCCTATTAGCTCAGCTGTACAGATGAAGTTATTGTTTATTCCTCATTAATCTTTACAATGACCTCATTTCTTTTGGTTCTCCTAGAAGGCCCCTGTGTCTTGCTGCCTGAGGAATTAAAATAGTTTAAGTGTCTGGCACATGTCAATCGTTAGTCTTCATGTTAACATGAAGACGTTGGAAAAATTCTGAAGCACAGTATTGAAAAATACATGTTAACTCTATATTTTTCAATAAATTAAACCAAGGAGTGCATCCTAAAATGAGAACAGAGGAGGGCAAATAAAATACTCAATTTATTTCACTTATGGAGGAGGTTTTTCTATTCTCATTATAATTGAAATCCTTAGTTTTCAGGTTCCTCACTTGGTAACAGTCAAACATTGCTCTTGAGATCACAGCTCCTTGACTTCTTGGTGGTCAGTTTTACTGCTGTGATATTGACAATAGAATTTAGACATGTCTAAGGAGTAAAATAAATATAGCAAAACAAATACACAAAAATAAATAAACCTAGTCTGAAATGTCTATAAATGAACAGGGGCAAGTCACAACCTTTACACAATGTTCAATTCTTATTTGTATTATGAAATTATCTTATTCAGTATATATTTTATGAAATGCTCTGTTTGCCTTTGTACAAAGGTTATCAATTCTGACATGAAATCAGTAGATGAAAAAATCCTTGAAACTAAGTGGTATATATTCACTTTGGGGGATGCATTTTCTTGAGAACCATGATAGTTGCAAGGTAAAAAAAATACTGCTATCATTAATCACACCAAATAGTTGTTTTTATAAAAAATGTAATTTCAACACACAAAAGATAAAATACATCTTTCTTTCCTTGTTATATAGAAGAGGAACACAGAAACAGTACACAAGAGATGCTGAGGGTGAATTTCACAGACAATTAGACTTTGGGGCACATTCTGGATTTCCAATCATGCAGCTTCTCTCATGGCAGGTTATTATGATAAGGTTGAAACATTTTCATTTATCTCTGTTATCTGGAAAAGATAATTAGATATTTCCACTACAAAATAATTTACATTAATGGGCTGTAACTTTCAATATGTAGTTTTAACTGCACATTTAAATAATATAATATCTGTCTCCCTTAATTTTACTGTAATTGTCTTCATGTGGTGGCTTTGTTTTTCTTTTCTTCAAAAACACAATTGGCTGAAACAACATATTAAGTGGCTTCAGTTTATCAGTTTGAAATTTTGGAATAATAGGAAACATGTTCAGAATTTTACCACATTCTTAGTATGCAAAATGAAAGTGGCTTTGAACTGAACAAAACAAACAACAAACTCTGCAGCTTTGGCTAAAGATGAGGATTACACGTGGGATATGCTTGTCTTTGGGGAGGGGTATGTAAGACATGATGAAGGGGTTTTCATTTTTGTTTTAGTCATTTTCATGCATAATCCAAAATACAGATTACCTTTTAATTAGAAGAAGTTTGCCTTACTTAATTATACACCTAAGCTTGTTCTCCATCGAACATTTGGACAACAATAGTTTCTTTGGTGAATGATTAATGTTTTGTCCATTCATTCCTTCAACTTCTCCATCAGTTACAATTCATGGGGTGAACTACCTGACTCATGCGTTAAAGGAAAGCTCTAATGAATTTAGTTGCAGAGACTATACATCTACCTACATTATACTTATAGATGGGCTTTGCTCTAATAGATTCTTACCACCAATCTTATGATTACAAAATTGATTGTATTTAGTGAGGCTTCCAAAATATAAATGAGATGCTGTCAACTAGAGATCAACCACTTGGTCTGAATAATTCCTTAATTAGACATAGACTGAGAGTATCCCTATACTAACTAACATTAGCAGTGTTGGGCATGATTAAACTATTAATTTTATGCTTTCTTGTTATAATAATAATCAAAATGATGAGAGATTCCAATTTCTTATGAGTTTAGATGAACAACAAAATCTACCTGTGGGCAAGGACCTTAAAAATGTACATAAAAATATTTCAGGTTTTGGAGTTCCAAGTCATGACTTCTAGCTAGTTAGTTTAATAGAAAACAGACCCTTTTTGAGTTATTTAACTTCTCAGAGGCTCAGTGAATGTGTGGTGTTATTGGTGACATGAAAGAAACATCATGTGTCATGTATATACATGTATATACACACACAGAGGGATAAATATAGGAAATGCTTGTATATTAACACTAAGGATGCAAAAATAATAATAATTATAATAGATAATCCCCACAAAAGGTCTTTAGGGGATGTTCAGAATAAGATGCTAATCACCTAAATCTACAACTTTTCCCGGAGACACTTCCTTTGTAGCTTCTTTCCTAATTATGATTTTTTTCTGAGTAATATAAACATTCCCTGAGCAAACTTGTTTATACTCCTAATTAGTCACATCTGGAATAAAGTGTTTGCAAAGATAAGAGTCAACACACAGTTCTCTGAATTATGAAGTTTTTTTTTTCAAATTAGTAGATCTAAAAAATGTGTTTGATTTTATAGCGAGTTACATTCATATATGTAATGCATTAATGTGTACCATTTATTTATTTTTATTTTTTTTAATGTGTACCATTTAAAACAAGAGTCACTTTCATATTCTGAACAGCATTCAAATGAACAATCAATACCTGATGGTAATTTTACTTTAATTTATTTTTATTTTTATCACTCAAAAACTACCTGCCAAGTCTCAATCCACTGACAATCTCCCAAGCCTCTCTATTGAACAGTTTCTTTGACAATATGAACAGAAAACCACCTTGGGGATGATTTTGTTCTCAGAATATCTGTAGCATCCTGGCATTCTAGACTGAGCTAGAATAATTAATTGAATATTATTTGTCTAATGATTGTGACTTTGGGCTGTCTTTCCTGCAGGCAGCACCTGAGCGGCTACCACTGAAGCATCATTATCAGATAAGGAGACCACTGAAAGATCTAGTCTGCTGATAATAGGTTCTGACAGACTTATCTTCAGACACATGATTCTTTACCACACACAAAGACCACAGTCATGTGTCTGTGATTCAAATGCCCTTCAATAAGTCAAGTCCCATAGAATCATTCTTCAATTTAAGAACCAGCCTGGCACTCCAAATAGAGGAAGTGAATTGCATTGTTTGTCATGGAAGCCAACATGACAATACTGTGATCATCACTGGTACGCTTTCTTAGCTCAGTACGGTTTTAACTAACATAAATGCATGCTCTCTAATATGACCTTGAACTAGTAAGTACATTTACTGTGTGCAGCATACTAGGTGCTGTTCTAGGCACCAGGGATTCACAGGAACCCTGATCTCCTGGACTGTGTCCTCTATGGTGACGCAGAAAATAAAAAAGGTAAAAAGTGACAGTACCAGATGATGAAAAAGCACTATGAAGAAAATGACACAAATGTGATAGAGATTTGTCACTTTGGGGTTAACTTGACAGAAGAATTGCCAGGTGAGGACTTCAGGAAGAAGGAGCCCTAGTGGAGTATCTGGAGTCCCACGGGGGCAGACATGTATGCGCTGGGTAGTTCTAAAGAGAGAGACATTCAGACTGCTTCCTCCAAGGGAGGAAAGGAGCTTGGAAGGAAATAGGGTCCAGAAAGGAAGACCTGATTCAGGATCAGAACTTAGGATTTTGTGGAACACAAAACACAGATTGGTATGTGGATTTGTATTTTTCACAAATTCTCACATATGTTTAAATTGTTTAGATATTTTGTTGTTATTTTATGCACCAGGATATTAGTTCTCTCTGTATCACTGAAGAATATGGCAACAATGGATATTTCTCAATAATTTTGCCTTAATGAGAAATTATAGCATACTAAATCACTCTAAATAAAGGAAAATAATAAAAATGTATATTAAATCATGGCAAATATCTATATAGCCAATTATAAAAATAATAACCTCCAGATTAATATATAATTAACCCTGAAAGAATTATCCATATTTTTAAGTGTTATTGGTCACTGATTGCAGAACAACCACTAAAAGAATAAAATTACAATTTCTGTTTTTGAACACTAACTTCTGCCAATTTATCAATGACTATCAAATGCTCTTCTTTGCCTGTTCATGTTCAACAGAGTACAGCCAGAGTCATTCATTTATCTTCATTAATAGCCAAACAAAGAATACTCTATTGACTTTAATTTCAAAGTTTCTTTCACATGAAGTAAGGCACATAACAAAATTCTTTAAGATAATACATTTGGGGGGAGATTCATAAAGTCTCCATTCCAAAAAAAATTTCAGAAATGGGGGTGCCTGGGTTGCTCAGTTGGTTTACTGTCTGCCTTTGGCTCAGGTCATGATCCTGGGGTCCTGGTATTGAGCTCCATGTCAGGCTCCCTGCTCAGTGAAGAGCCTTCTTCTCCCTCTCCCTCTGCTACTCCTCCTATTTGTACTCTCTCTGTCAAATAAATATTTTTTAAAAATCCCAGAAATGAATATACTATCAGTGTCTTTACTTCTTCAGGTTTAATTCTTGAAGCTTTTCAATGTCTCTGTAGAAAACAAAACAAAACTCATTAAAGAACTTTACCAGAAAATATATTAGAAATCACTATTATTTTTTGTCAAAAACTTACAACTTGACTTTTTATCCAAAAACAAGAGCAAATAATGAAATGAAAGCAAATATTGCCAGTATTTTATTTACTGCTTTATAGTGAATGTCTGCTTCTTGCTGAAAACAATAAAGGTATTCAAGCATTGATTATTTAATTTTTTCTGGCCATTCAGACCAACAACTGTGGTCATTGCTTTTGGTATTCTTCAACATTTGATTCTGTTTTGTACTATGTATGTCCACTTTATATTTTATTGTGGCTATAATTAATTGTTTTCTCTGTAATTTCAGTGCACTGAACCTTTAAAAAATATAAAAAAAATAATCTCACTGTACTGTGTTCAAAACTAATATATTAAATTTCATTCAATAATACCATATTTTTCAACTATTTCATGTATTTACTAAAGTTTGCACTTATAAAAGAAAAATATTAACTTCTCACAATGTGTACTGTCCCTTTTTTACATTTTACCTGCAATGAAATCTAAAAGTGGTCACAGAATAACTGAACTGGTGTAATTTGAACTTTGTTGCTTCATTTTTTCCCACAAGAACTGTGCTATAATTTTCTATTCAAAATCCATGGTTTAAGTGCAGGTACGTGCACTACCATAGGATATGGAAACATTAATCTGCCCAAAGTGAGCTCATATGATCCCCAAACTTTGCAAACTCACCTTCCAAATGGACGCATGTAGCTGAGTTCTTTGAAATAACTATTATGTAGAATGCAACTTATAGTAAACATAAGTAATTTTAAAAATACTCCTTTAAGGCTTACAGGCAGGTTATTAGAAATTAGATTTACTAAAGTTCAGAATTGCACACTTTTGGTTATAATAAAAAGCAACCCGGGGAATGGGGAAAATGGGCGATGGTGGTCAAAGGTTCAAACTTGCAGTTTATAAGATTATAAAATGTGGGGATCTAATGTACAGCATGGTAACTATAATTAACAGTACTGTGTTGTATCCTTGGGAGGTGCTGAGAGAGTAACTCTTAAAAATTCTCACCACACACACAAAAGATGACTATGTAAGGTGTTAGAGGTGTTAACTAACTTCATTGTTGTAACCAAAATCTTTTTGAACATGAAGATGGGGACAAGATATCCTAAAACACTTATTTTCTCTACTACAGTCTACACTTGGTGGCTTAGTAAAGTTATCTTTAATTTTTAATAAACTTTTCATCTTATGTAATTATATTGGAAGCCTACAGGAGCTATTGCTGTATTTTCCATAGTATTTTGGGAACCCAATTGAGTGATTAAAGGGCAGAAGTGAGGAGGATTTAATTCAGAAACATTATAGTTATGAGGAATTGATAATGCAAGGTTATTGAGTCAAAAGTCACTTTAGAGAAGGCCCAGAATATAGAGTCCCTGACTACACAAAAGAGATTCTGATCTCTGATACCTGGGTGCAATGAGAACCAAACACTTTAACTGAGAATCTCACCCTCAACTCATCAGGTGATCCTGATGCAGGTGATTCTTGGACTCAAACTGAAGAACTTTCTCAGGGGAATTAATATTTTGTATTGACTGTAACAGCCTAAGGATCTTTGGACATTTGCTACACGATAAAACTGACCCTGGATTTATGAGGCAAAAACACTGTTCAAGATCACTTATGTGAGTAAATAAATACTAGAATAAAATTATGTATGATAAAATGCTTTATTCAGTAGAATTTATAAGACTTTGGCACAGCTAAAAGAAAGAAAAATGATGCATATTACTAGTATCAGAAATTAGAGAGGAGACATCACTACAGATTCCATGGACACTAAAGAGATAATCAAGGAATACTGTAAACAACTCTATGTTCACAAATCTAGTAACCTACAGAGAAATGGACCAATTGCTTGAAAAACAGAATCAGCCAAAACTCACACACAAAAAAGTGTGACATAATAAGCCATTATTTATTAAAGAAAGCAAAACAGAAATTAATAACTTCCCAAGACAGAAAGCAACAAGCGAGTGGAATCCATTGGCAACTTCTATAAACACATAAGAAAAATTATAATAATTTTCTAGGACATATTTCAAAAGATGGAAGCAGGGCAGCCCCAGTAGCTTAGTGGTTTAGCACCACCTTCAGCCCAGGGCCTGATCCTGGAGATGCAAGATCGAGTCCCCCATCGGGCTCCCTGCATGGAGCCTGCTTCTCCCTCACTTGTGTCTCTGCCCCTCTCTCTGTGTCTCTCATGAATAAATAAATAAAATCTTTAAAAAAAAAGTCTTTAAAAAAAGATAAAAGCAGAGGGAATACTTCTTAACTAATTCTATGAGGACGGCATCACCCTAATGCCCAAATCAGACAAAGACAGTACAAGAAAAGAAAATTACAAACCGATATCTTTTGTGACCATGTGTGCAAAATCCTCAAGAAAATTTTAGCAAATTGAATAAATACATAAATAAAAATAATTAAAACCCATAACCAGGTGGGATTTATCCAGGATATACATAACTGGTTCAACAATCAAATATCAAATGATGTAGTAATCCATCACATCAGTAGACTAAAAGACAAAAATGTCATGATCATATCAACCGATGCAGTAAAAGCATGTGACAAAACCCAGTACCCATTCATGATAAAAACTCTCAGTAAACTAGGAATAGAGGAGAACTTCTTTAACTTAATAAACTTCATTAAAAAAAAAAACAAACAACAAAAACTGGGGGATCTTTGGGTGGCTCAGCGTTTCGGGCCTGCCTTTGGCCCAGGGCGTGATCCTGGAGTCCCAGGCTAGAGTCCCTCATCGGGCTCCCGGCATGGAGTCTGCTTCTCCCTCTGCCTGTGTCTCCACGTCTCTCTCTCTCTCTCTCTCTCTCTGTCTATCAGAAATAAATAAATAAATAAATAAATCTTTAAAAAAAACTGCTGCTAATGTCATATTTAATGGTGAGGAATTCAAAGCTTTTCCACTAAGATCAAGTACAAGGGAAGGATGCCCCCTCTCACCACTCCTTTTCCACTTTGTGCTATAAGTTCTTGTTTATGCAGTTAGATAAGAAATACAATAAAAGACATACAGACTGGTAAAAAGATATAAAAATCTCTCTCTTTGCGGATAACATTATCATCTATGTAAAAAGTTTTTAAGATTTCACTAAAAAAGCCTTCTGCAACTAAGAGATTATGGAAAGGCTGCAAGGTACAAAGTTAATATACAAAAATCAATTGCTTTTCTATATACCAGCAATGAACAAATGGAATCAGGAATTAAAAACACTATATCATTTATATTAGTACCACAAAGTGAAATATTTAAGTGCAATCAAAGTATGTACAAGATCTATGTTAGGAAAACTAAAACATTTTGATGAACTAAAATAAAAAGACAAATTAAATGAAGAGCTATTCCATATTTACAGGTAGGGAGATAATATTGTCCAGATGTCAGTAATTCCCAATTTGTACAATCACTATCAAAATCCCAATAAGTTATTTCATGAATATCAACAAACTGATTCTAAAGGTTATATGGACAGACACAAGACCCATAATAGCCAACACAATATTGAAGGAGAAAAACAAAGTTGGAAGACTGACATTACCTGACTTCATTACCTGACTTACTATAAAGCTACAGAAGTCGAGACCCTATGATACTGGCAAAAGAATAGACAGATCAGTGATAGAAAAGAGATAGCCCAGAAATAGATCCTCATAAATAGACTTAACTTTTGATGAAGGAGTAAAGGCACTATAACCTTTGACAAAGTGGTCTTTTTCACATGCAGAAGGAGAAGAATTGAGATACAGACCTCACACCCTTCACAAAAATGAACTCAAAATGCATCACAAATCCAAATGTAAAATCCAAACTAAACTCCTAAAACATAGGAGAAAACCTAGATGACCTTGGTCATGGTGATACCTTTTAGACATAACACAAAAGACATGATCCATGAAAGAAATCACTGATAAGCTGAACTTCCTTCAAATTGAAAACTTCTGTTCTGTGAAAGACAACCTCAAGACAATGAGAAGACAAATTGCAGACTGGGAGAAAATATGTGCAAAAGACACATCTGATAAAGAACTGTTATCCAAAATATACAAAAGACTATTAAAAGTCAGCAATAAGAAAACAATCTGATTTTTTAAAAATGGGCCAATGGGATGCCTGTGTGGCTCAGTTAAGCAACTGATTCTTGGTTTCAGCTCAGGTCCTGATTTCATGGGTTGTAAGATTGAGCCCTGCATCAGGCTCTGTGCTCAGTGGACACCTACTTGATTATTCTTTCTCCCCCTGCACCTTTCCCTGCTCTCTCTCTCTCTCTCAAATAGGTAAATATGTTTTTTTTAAGGGTCAATAACCTTAATAGATTCCTTACCAGAGAAGATATACAGATGACAAATAAGCATATGAAGAGATTCCCCATGGCATGTGTCATCAGGGAAATGCAAACAAAAACAACAATGAAATGCCGCTATTCACCTATTAGAATGGCCAAAATCTGGAACTCTAACAATACCAAGTGCCAGCAAGGAAATAATAGAAACTCTCATTCATTGCCAGTGGGAATAACAAAGTGGTACAGCCACTTTGGAAGATGGCTTGGTGGTTTCTTATAAAACTAAAAATACCATTATCATATGATCCAGCAATCATGTCTCTTGGTATTTACCCCCCAAAATTGAAAACTTATGTCCACACAAAACACAGAACATGGATGTATATAGTAGCTTTACCCATAGTTTCCAAATCTTGAAAGCAACCAAGATGTCTTTCCGCGGGTGAATGAATACATAAACTATGGTATATTCAGAAATTAGAATATTGTTTAGTACTAAACAGAAATGATCTATCAAATCATGAAAAAACATCAAGAAAATTTTAATGCATACTACTAAGTGAAAGAAGCCTATCTGAAAAGGCTACATATTACATGTTTTCAAGTGTATGGTATTCTGGAAAAAAAAAGATGGAGACAATAAAAATATCCAAGGTTGTCAAGGGTTGAGAGGAGGGATGAATGATTAGGTAAAGCACAGGAGAGTTTTATGGCAGTGAAAATACTCTGTGTGATGCTTGTATATGGTGATGGATATATGTTATACTTTTGTGCAAGTCCATGGAATGTACAACAATAAGAGTGAAGCCTAAGGTAAACTGTGGATTTGGGGTATGATGTGTCAATGCAGGTTCATTCTTGGTAAAAAAAAAAAAAAAGTGCCATTCTGCTGAGTGATGCTGGTAGTGGGGGAGGCTGTGCATGTGTGGGCGCAGGAGGCATGTGAGAAATCTCTTCCTCTCAATTTTGTTGTGAACCTAAATCTGCTCTAAAAAATTAAGATCTTTTAAAAAGAAAAGAAAATGTTTCATAACCCATTCGGCATCATGCAAACATAAGACTACTGTTTTCACGTTGGGGGTGGTGTTTGACAAAATATTTTGCAGGTCTGAGACTGAAGACTAAAGGTGGTGGTTGGGGGCAAGAAACTTGATTCCCTAGTATAATTCTTAAAGGAATGACTTCAATAAATGTGTTTATGCCAACTTGATAATGGTGTGAAACAAATGTGGGCCTGATCCTGGTATCTGAGACAGAGCTAAATGTTTTCTCAAGGTCCCCAAACAAGTTTTTTAAATCTGCAAAAATGGCCTCAGAAAGTGGGAAGGAGAAATTAGATTTAGTTTTGCTTGTAAATAAGAAATATCCTGAATCCAAACACATATGCTCTATGCTAAACTCTCCTCAGATTAGCATAATCAGAAAGTTGAATTTGTTAATTCCAGATCAAGGAAGGAGTTGTAGCCCATCTGTTTCTTTGCAAAATTTGAAGACCTATTACAGTCTCAGTGAGAACAGAACTCAGTGTTTATTGCCATTTTAATAATTTTGTCCTTTATGGAGCACCACTCACCCAAAAATCTTCCCACTTCACTGCAGGGAGCAAGGGTCTCCATAACCCACTTAGTGGGGGGAGAGAGACATGTGGCAGCTGCTTCCCATGCAATATTAAAGAACAATTTGAAATCCAAAGTGGAGAAGAATATCACATCCACAGAAGAGTGCAGAGGAAATAAAGCACACAGTTGCCTCAAAAGAAGCAGGACTGAAATTAACCCTTACTTGTGTAAAGAATGGCTAGGGGACCATGACTATGTCTCAAATCCAAGCAGTTTTTTTTTTTTTTCTTTCCGAGCAGCTGTCTGGGGCTGCCACGCTGAATGACCATTCTGCAATGACCCCGAAGGATGAGCACCTGCCCCTGATTATCAGCAGCACTGGAGGACCTCCCTTCAAGGTCTGGTCTCCCAGAAGTGAACAAGCTTAATCTGTGCTCAGTGCTGGAGCCAGCAGGTCGGAGGTGTAGGAAAATAATTGGCAAGTCAAAGGACAGAGCAGCCTATGGATAAGGCCATGCTCTCAGCCTGAGTTTTCATCCCGCTGTTACATTAACGAGCCTTCTCTGTTGGGCTTCAAGTTCCGATTAAATACTGGTCTTGATGAATGAGCCAGGACAGTCCGGCACTGGGGACATCATTTATTTCAGATGGGAGTCAGAAGGGCGTGTTTAAGGATATTACACAGGTCACACAACAACAAGGCCCATGGAAGAATACAAATGTCAGAAAGCCATTTGCCTTTTCAATAGAAAATTCATACTCTTCTTCCATTAAAAGTGATTTTTTTTTTTCAAACCTCCTTTCCTGATACGTTTCAGAGCTCACCTCTGGCCATACACACATTTTAGAACTCTGAGTTACCAGCCCCTGAGATCTTCTGGTCCACACTTTATTTACTTAGAATTGGTAGGAAATGAACTGTTTTATTGGGACATACTTTCCAAGGAGCCATCAGAGCTTACTGCCTGGGGGTAATATTAATTAAATTATTTCATCTCTCTCTTTTTTTTTTTTGCTTCGAAATAGGCCTATAAAATATAGGGTATTTAATAATTCCTTCATAGCTCAGGGTCCTAACTTTGAGTATCAGTTCTTTTGCTATCATACGCCGGTGCCATGAGGCCCTGACTTGGAGTGGTCTTTGAAAAATTGTGCTGATTTTTATCATTTTATGGGCTCTCTCCACCTCCAGTCTCTTCCTACTCAAATAAATCCCCCTTGCTTCCTTTTCTCCCCCTTTCAATTTTAAGGGTGTCACATGACCGATTATTTTCAGAATGTGCATAAAATAAGAGTAAATAAGGTTCCTGTGTGAGCATGGATGAACTAATGGATCATAAACCCACGACTCCGAGGGATCTATATCGAAAGATCAGAGAACTATCCTATCTCCTAACCAGATTTTTTGTGTGTGTGTGTGTGTGTGTGTGTGTGTGTGGATCCGAAGACTTGAGACTGCTGGCTAAGTGGCCTCCAAAGAATCAAAATGGGGTTGCATAAATATTGCCTCTTAGTTTTTTTATTTTTTTAAATATTTTTTTTAATTTATTTATTCATGAGAATACACAGAGAGGAGAGAGAGAGAGAGAGAGAGAGAGAGAGAGGCAGAGACACAAGCAGAGAGAGAAGCAGGTTCCATGGAGGGAGCCCGAGGTGGGACTCAATCCCGGGACCCTAGGACCACGCCCTGGGCTGAAGGCGGCGCTAAACCACTGAGCCACCCAGTCAGCTCTTGCCTCTCAGTTTTTTGGCTGTTGGTGTAATCCCTTCTGAAAGAGAACTGAATATATATACAGGTATGTATATATATCTGAATGTATCTATATATGTATATAATATATGTTTTATTTGTAACAGGTAATAATATATTTGTATATATGTATATATACATGCATATTTGTGATATATATAATATATATATATATATATATACTTTGTATTAGTTTTAGTAGTGCATGGGCCTTATTTGGCATATATATTGAAATTAGATACTAAAATAATATTTTCAACTTCAAGATGTAATATTTCTGTGAAGGATTTTTCACATGTGAAATGATCAATGTGTTATCTCCATCCGTGGTAGCATAGTCTGTAATGGCAAATGGCTAGAAACTACTTAAATATCCAAGATGAGGCACAGTCTGAAGCAACCACAGTTTGTTTTTGTGAGGGAATAGAAAACAGATAGGAAAATAAACAGAAACAAAAGCAAGGAGAGTCCTTTATGTATCAATATGGTATGACTTCTATGTTGGAGAAGGTAGGCTAACACGTTGTAGAAACTAGGTCCACAGTCTATCAACACGATCAAGGTATTTCTCACTCTTCCAGTTGGCAGGCAGCAATCTTCTACAAAATGATGCTGGGGCCTTAATTATAAAGGATCATTTCTATTAACTTTCACTGAGATTACACAAAAACTACTATGTTTTTTCTTTCCTTACCTGGCTCCATTACCCTCTAAAACCTCATATTTTCTGCATCCCACCAATGGACTGGCACAGGACATGGTGGACGTGCATCTGCTTCTTAAAAGTCCTGATCTGAAAGGGAGTACAACTTCTCACATTCCATCTCAAAGAGCTAGTCTTGTGGCCATATGCAGATCCAACAAAGGCTATATAGTGCAGCTTCTGGCTGAGCAGCTGCTTTGAGCTATACCCATTATTCTGAATGTACCTTGCTGGACCCTTTGCCTCTCTGATAATCTAATTTACATATCATTACATGAAAAAAGAAAAAACCAAGGTGCACAGGATTGTGTCACTATTTGCCTAAAGAGAAGGGGGAATATACATTTGTACTTTCTTGTCACGTGCATTAAAAGAACTAGTCACCATGGTTACCTATGGAAGATTTCTGGGAATTAACACACTAGATGAGACAGAAGGGGAATTTCACTATATATCTTCATATACTTCTGATATTCTAACAATGTGAATGGAATTACCTATTCAGAAAAAAATAAGTTAAAGAAGAGGAAAATGATAGAATGCCACCAATCTAGACAGAAGGTAAGAAACATGACTTCTAGACGTGCTGTAGACCCATCTGGCTCAGGGCCCTCTCATCCCACAGGCAGCGTAGGAGTGGATGAGGCCATCTGGGAGCCCCGTCAGGAGCTGCAGACTTGAAGACTGTGAGCAAAGTGTAGGCGAAAATGTACCAGAACTGGTGTCATTATAGGAAACCTGCTTCTCTTTGCTCAAAGAAGAGGCAGAAGTTTATAGAGTAAATATCTCACTTCATACAATCTGTGAAATATACATAAGCAAAACAGGTGTATTTTCATAGTTTTTTTATTTTTGCAATAAATATGTTTCTTATTGACCCCAGTGAATCGGAGGCATCTTTACCACAGAGAATGGAACACCGATGTCACTTCACATGCAAATGCTCCCCACAGCATCTGATCATGGATGTAGAATGAGTAGGATATCTATAGGCAGGATTTGGAGAATAGTAGGGTATGGATAGGTAGCTGAAGCAGGATTACCTTGCTGGCTCTTACTGTCTATAAGAGAAGGTGCCCGAAGGATATTTCATCCTCATTTTCAAAATTTGCTCCTGTAGGATTTATTTCCCTGAGGACTAGGAATCTGCTATGAGGAAGGTCATAAATGTGGAAATTCCCTGAGACACGAACATGAACTCCACAGGACATCAGCTCACTGCCTCCATGGTTTAATTAGTTACGCAATCCCAACTGCTAAAAGAGTGAGTCTTCCTTGGAGAAAGATGTAAGGAGGCTCTCGATAAGTGGCAGTATCTCAGGAGGTACACTCCAGACAGTCTGGGGACGTGGGCTTTCAAACAGGACAGAAGGAACATACTTCACTGTTTACCTAAGAATTGGTTCTGCTTTTGAGTCTCAAGTACAGTGTCTTAGCCACTCAGTGACACTGAATTGTTCAAGCCAACAGAGAACTCTTTACCATAGTACGTTGTAAATAGTACACCCTTTCCCTAATGACCCAGTGTTCTCCATTAGATGGATTATAATTCCCTAAATAAGCCAACAGGAGAAAAGTTGTGGTATCATTACTTTTAAAAGTTCCTTACTTTGCATTCCTGGTGCACAAACATCCACTAAGATCTTGTATGAATAGATCACAATTTGCATCCCCTAGGGGTTCCATAACTCATAGAGGAGACACATAATTAAATTATTAGGATCAATTGTAATAAATGTTATAATTAAAAATATAGACTTTTGGATCCCAGATTTTTGGTTTCAGTAACTCATAAAATTAAAAGTATAATATAATACAAAGCTGCCATTATTTACCTTGTCAAAAAAATCCTTAAAAAACTACTGGTTACTACCATCATTTCATAAAGTAAAGGCTATTATAATATCAAAAAACCCTGAAAGTGTATGATCTCAAAAGAGAGTAAGGAAGGACAGGTCTTTATATTTTAAAATTCAAATGCAATTTTTTACCTTAAAAGTACCTTGACATTTTATAATACGTAATTTGTTTCTTGATATAAGTTTGTCATTCTGTTTTCAATTTGGGGCCCTAAATTCAACAGCACAATGTGAAATGGAGCTTGAATGTTCAATTTTTTCCAGTAATATATTTATCACAGTCATTTTAGAAAATTGATTCACGTAGGTATAATGATGACAATTGAAGTAATATTCTTAATGCTATTCACAGAATTCAGCACATAAACTCCAAGTAAGTTGACACAAATCAAGGCCCTCATTCTTGTAGTTACTTTTTCCCTAAAAATATAATATCTCTTCATCGAGAAATGTGGGAAAGAGACTTCTGGTGCTTGCAATTAGATGACCACTACACCAGGGGCTGTGTAATGTGTGGGTTGTAATCACCAACATGAGGAATACAGGGCTTTTTCTAAGCAGTGTGCCACATATTGATGAAAATATCCTGGACCTACGTAGGCCTTTTGGGAACAATTGGTATAATAATCTTGAGTGGGAATCTGAGGCATAAAAGTTGACCTATTTAGAAGTGGAATGAGTCTATAATAGGCAACAAGTAGTTAGGTCTTGTTTATGGAGGATTTTTTTGTTATTATTTTTTTCATCCATTCAGCCATTCCGTATTTTTGATGGAGAAATTTAATCCATCTACACTTAGAGTAATTATTAATAGGTAGGGACTTACTAATTAATGCCTTCTTATTAATTGTTTTCTGGCTGTTTTGTGTTTATTTCCTCCTTTTTTCCTCTCTTGCTGCCTTCATTTTGAATTGATTTTTTTTTTTTTTTGTAGTGGTGTGCTTTGATTCCTTTATCTTTTGTGAATATATTGTAGGTTTTTGCTTTGTGGTTGCCATGAGGCTTACCTAAACCATAATACAAATGTAACAGTCTATTTTACAGTGATAGCAACTGCACTTTGATGACAAAGACTCTTCCCCTTTGCTTCTCTCTTTTTATATTTTTGATGTTACAATTTGCCTCTTTTTATATTGTGTATTCAACAAATTATTGTACTATAGCTATTTTTTAATACTTTCTTTAACTTTTATACTAGAGTTAAGTGGTTAACACACCACTGTACAACAGTATTAAAGTATTCTGAACTTGACTATATACTTACCTTGAACTTTGTATTGTATGTTTTCATGTTTGCATACTACCAATTAGCATCCTTTCATTTCAGCTTGAAAAAATTCTTTCAAAATTTCTCATAAGATAGGTCTAGTGGTAACAGATTCAGTTTTGTTTTCTGGTAAAGTCTTTATCTCTTCTTCATTTCTGAAGGATAACTGCTAGATAGAATATTCTTGTTTGGTATTTTTGTTTGTTTGGTTTTTTTTTTTTTTCTTTCAACATTTTGAATATATCCTTTTACTCTCTCCTGGCCTGTAAGTTTTCTGTTGACAAATTTCCTCATGGAGATTCTCTTAAGTTATAAGCTTCTTTACTCTTGCTACTTTTAAGATTCTCTGTTTGTATTTGATTTTTGACAGTTTTATTTTAATGTATCTTGGAGCACATCTCTTTAAGTTGAGTTTATTTATTTATCATGAACTTGGATATCGAAATCTGCCCCCTTATTTGGGAAGTTATCAGCCATTATTTCTTTAAATAAATCTTCTCCCTCTCTTCTCCTTCTGAAACTCTAATGATTCATAAATTGATTCTTTTGATGATATCCCATAAATCATGTCAGTGTTTCTTATTCTTTTTCAGTTATTTATTTTTTTATTTTTCTCTTCTGACTGGATGATTTCAAACTTTCTTTCTTCTAGCACCAGATTCTTTCTTCTGCTTGTTCCAGCTTGTTCCTCATGCTCTTGATTTGCATATTTTTACCTCATTCATCTATTCTTCAGCTCCATAGGTTTTGTTTGGCTTCTTTCTTTGATTTCTATCTCTTTGTTAAACTTCTCATTTTTTCCTATATATATTTTTTAATTTTGTCGAATTGTCTTTTGAAAGGTTCCATGACATAGTTAAGAAGACCCATGTCCCTTTAAGCCCTCCATGAATCTTATCTGTTGCTCTCCCAGATTTTCCCAACCCCCAGACATGTGGCTCATGATTCATTGCTCTGAAGGGGGCCAGCAAGAAATGGGCCTTTCTGACAGGCTCCCACACAACTGGGGAACTAGGTGTTCACTCATATGGTCTCACTCACTTTCCCCTGAGAGACCACATGCTGAAAAGATCTGTCTTGGCCTTAAGATGTGCCACCTTGGGGGAAGGGTGATGGAGGTAAAGTTACACTGTTCCTCTTGCCCATGACCAATGCATCCAAATATATATATATATATATATATATATATATATATATATATATATATATTTTTTTTTTTTTTTTTTTTTTTCTCCAGTAGTGTGCTGGAACCTGTCCTCTGCAAACCTGGATTTCCGCAAAGGCTCTCTTGTCCATGGGTGGTTGTCTAAGACACTGTTCTTCAGGAACTCCTGGATCACTGCCCTTCCTGTGCATGGTTATGGTGAGAAGATTCATTTGTCCTCATCTGTCTTATGTAACACATTTTGCTAATTTAGCCAACGAGGTCCTCCTTTTGAGAGTCCTGGCATTAAGCAAGTGTTTCTGAACAGATGTCCTATTCCACCAACTGTTGTAAGGGTTTGTTAAAACTCATACCCTAAGTCAACAGGGATTGGCAAATCCACTAGAACAAATTGTGGCAGTCTCTTACCTCTATGATTTCAATTTTCTTTAACTGTCTGATTCCTGAAAAAATTTTTACTTGTCTACATTTCAGCCATGTGTACAGATTTAGGATGCTCCAGGAAAGACTTCTTTAACCTTTGTTCTTCAAACGGTTGCAAACAGAATCCTACATGTGTCTTCATTCTCAAATACTTTAATCATTGTCATGCCTTCAGTACAACCAGATTCTCTTTCCCATCACCTACTACATCATTAATACACTGCTATCTTCAAGTTCCCTTTGTCAAATATGTAAAGGTTCTTGAGCAGCCACTTACTACTATATCTCTCACCATATTAACTTTCTTTCCCATCTAGCCTTAGATTGATGATGCTTTATTTCAATCACTTTTTTTAATCTCATCTTTGACTTTCATACCCATTGGTAAATCTTCAACCCTTGGTTAATATCCACTTTTATTTTTTTTACTACTCAGCAACATAATGAACAATCTTCTTAATTGAATACTGTTTAGGAAATTAAAACACTAAGGAAAATTATTCCCCATGTCTCTATTTTTGTTCTTCCTATCCTATTTGCTTCCAGCCACATATCTTACTACTTCCTATCTGACTTTTAATAGATAACTTCACTTCTTACTTCACAAAAAAATAGAGATAACACTGAATCTCTTAACTTCAAACCACCTTAACTATCTCCTCACCTGTATGTAATCTTCCTCTGTTTCTTTTATAATGTTGGAAAAAAGGTGAAGAGTCATATCTAAGAATAAACTCACTGCCTGTTCTTTGGTGTTTATATTATCACATCTTTTCTGATGAATCTCAAATTCATTCATTCATTCTGGAGATATCTTTTGTACCAGGAACTGTAGCAGCCACTGATAATACAATGGTATTTAATCCCTGATCTTAAAAAAAATTCACGTCCATTGAAGAGAAACAGGCTATGGTAAATTATAACACAAGTGGTCTTATAATAGCTATTACAGATACCTGACTCTGGTCATGCAAATCATTTCTATAAAAAATTAAGTAAGTATACTGTCAAGGAACCAAATTATTTTAATAATCCTAAAGTCTCCTTATTACCTCCCTTTCTTCAATTTTCATTGAGGTATCTAGGTACTCATGATAAGATTAAATTTGACTAGATTCTTATGATCATAGCTTACAATTATTAGCAGAACAAGGAAGAGGCAGGTGTGAGAAATAAAGGTGTTGTCAATGTTGCACACCCAGTAATTCAATTAGTGTGGAAGCCCAAAACCAGTGAATTACTGAAACCTTCCTCCATCACCCTTGCCACCATTAATTTGGTTTCTGTGCACTTCAGATTTGAAGTGTGTTGTCGGAATGCTTCAAAAATGCAGTGATTATAGAGCAACACCCTGAGCTGTTTCCCCAGCTTCTGCTTCCTGGTAAATGTTGAATGGATTTGCACTGAAGGAATAGAATCTGTCTATTCTTGACCTTTATACATACATATGTGGGTGTGAGTATATATACACACACATGAATATGCACACACACAAATATGCACACACAGATACACAAAAGCATACACACACATGCTTGCACACATATACACATACACAAACGTGCATACATTTCTATTATTGCCTTTATCATCTTGGACCTGAAGCAGAGAATGATTTTTTTTCCTGTTAAAAGAAATTCAAGTTCCTTCCAGCAGTCATAGCACGTCAGGCCAAAAAAGAACACAGAACACAATTGAGAAACTAAGCGCAGAGAAGCACAGTTACAAAATAAGTTGTGGCATCACATGACCTTCCATCAGCTATTCACACAGATGGAGTAGTTTGAATAGTAGACCCTCAAAAGATATGTTCACCTGAAACCTCATAATGTGATCTTATTTGGAGCAAGGGTCTGTAGATATTAAGGTAAAAAATCCTAAAGTAGCTTAATAGCCTAAGGGTTATATTCAATCTGAAGGGTTAACAGGATAGGGTAGAAAGACAGGAGGACTCGAGGATTGTCTGGTCACCCTGATCTTCCACCTTATTCTAATGCCTTTTCTTTGGACACAGCCTTTGGTGTTCTCTTGCCTTTAGCTACCTTTTCTAACATGTATGCTACCATCACTTTAACAATATTTGAGAGTGATGGAAATGGGTTTGAGAGTCATAATTTATATTAAAAATGTGTTGGACTTTTAAATACATTTTTCAAATAAAAAAAAGTTTAAACAAAAAAAAAAATCTTGAGATGAGATCATCCTGGAATAGGGTAGGCTGTAAGTCCAGTGATGAATATCCATTATAAGGGACAGAAAAGAAGACACAGAGACAGGGATGCAGAGCCTGTTTTCACACTTCCCATGTGAAAATGGAGGCAGAGCCTGGTCTGATGCTGCCATAAGCCAAAGACACCAAGGATGGCCTACAGTCACCAGATGCTGGAAGAGGAAAGGAGCAAGCCTTCCCTACAGTCTTGGGAGGAAACATGGCCCTACTGGCATCATGATTTTGTACTTCTTGCCTCTAGAATTGCAAGAGAATGAATTTCTGTTGTTTTAAGACACTATGTTGGTGGTGATTTGTTATGACAGTCCCAGGAAAGTAATACAAAAGGCGGCCAGCATTTGCAACAAATATTTAGGAAAAACAAGCCTGCCACAAAATCAATTCATTGGCAAGCATTTAGCACTTCAAGATTGTTCTTTGAGTAAGAGTAGAAGCTTTACCAAGTCTTTAGTAATAAGAACCTTGGAGCAGGAAGTGGACATATGTGTCTTCTCAGCATGGAATGATTCAACAAGACACAAAAAGCAGTTCCTCAGATCAAGCAGGAAGACCATCTAGAGCTTGACTCAATTTTCAACACTAATGAATGCCTTTTGTCCACTGGGAAGTATTAATAGGGTGAGTTATGAAATGGAGAAAGGAAAAGGCAAGAAGGTTTACAGGAGAAGTGAATTTAGGAAAATGGTGGAGGTCATTGACCTTGAGAAGAAGGCAAAGAGACACTGCCGTGGGATGTTTTGCTTATTTGTAACCACAGAGGCAAAACTACCAAGAATCCAGTGGGGACCCAACCCCAGAAGGGTTCAGACCTCTCCCTTCTGTGCTGTGTCAGTCTCTTTCCTGGACTTCCTGGAATTGAGACCTCCTCTTGATTGCATTTGCATTACAATGAGACCAGTATTCTTACTAGGACAGAAGACACACATCTAAGTCCCTCTACTTTGTCAGTTGAGGGAATGCTATGAAGGAGTTTGGGAGAAGTATGTGCACAAAAAAATGATATCGTGGAGAGGAAGAATGTGTCTTATATGTAAAAGGTTAAAATGAGCCACAGTGAAGAAAAGAGAGAAAGAGAGAGAGAGAGAGAGAGAGAGAGAGAGAGAGAGAATCTGAGCTTCCAGTGACTGTGCATCTCTTACATTGTTGCAGAATTGGTTTTGAGTTCTAAGCTAGGTGATTATCTGTTCCCTTCTTAGTCCCCATTTATTGGGCATTACAGCTAGGATGGGGACACTAGAAGTCTGAAATTTACACAGAGAACAAAGTAGAAGGGATGCTCCTGATACCTATTTGAGATCCTGTAACATGACATGGGGCCCAGCCAGCTTCTTCAGTGCCTCCCCTTCTTGGCCCAGAGAAATGAAATCCGTCACCAGCTATCATCAGTTCTGTACTAAGTGGACTGGAGACAGGCATGAGCGCCCACTCCAGAGCCTTTATAGGCAGTTTATCAATATGTACAATAAAAAGCATGCTGTTCTTACTCTGTCATCCTTGATGAATCATTTAGCCTTCTCCAAATCCAGATAGATAACAATTAAATATATTGTGGTATATTAATACTTGACCTGGATGAACACCATGTAACTATTAATAATAAGATGTCGAATGTTCAGCGGGGGCAAAACCAGTTAAGCAGCCACCTCTCACACAGCTCCATCTCACACCGTGGGTGGGCATGCGGGAGACATTGCAAACCTTCAGGGTAAGCTAGTAAAATTAGCATGGGCTGTGAGGTCACACGGATGTGCATTCTGTTCTAATTGCACCTCTGCCATCTGCTTATGATACTTTCTTAAAAAGATTCCAGTCTCCTTATCTCTAAAGCTGGAATGGTACTTAATGAGATTGCTTTCCTTAAAATAAAATGACTATCAAGCACTTAGTGGGCACTCAAAACATAGTGAGTTTTGAGACCCATAGTCTCCTTAGGGTCTCCTTCTCCTTAGGTGAGTGCTAATCATAATGGTGCAAGGGTGTATGAAATGTACCCCAGGAGTAAGGGAGAGCAAACACATGCTCTTCTCAGCCTAAAGGGGGACCTACACATTTATCCACCTTTAAGTAACAAATTCTTTGATATCTCCTATCCTTATACTGAGAACTTCTGTGTGTTTTGTAACTCCCTGCATCCTAGCAGCACTGTCCTGAAGATGGGAATTCTGTGGAAGCCTACCCCAGTGCAGGCTGATTTCTCTCCCGCATTTCATCACTGTGCTGGAGTAGAGGAAAGTATCTGCTCACTCATCACCTCCAACTCCAGGGCATACTCTCTCCTGTCTCCACAGCCAATGGTGTAGAGACTTTATCTGGCACAGTAAGCCATAGAGCCCAGGTCACCCTCCATCATTCCTTGAAGATTTGGACTTCCAATTCATTGGTGTTTTTTCTAGCACTCATCATTGTTATGACTATTTTAATAATCACATTGAGCAATGGCTCTCAAATACCACTACAGAGATTCAGGCAAGTCATCAGTAAGATTAGTTATATAACAACTGAGCTATGTACATGCACACACATACACACACACACATTTCAGAAAACAATTCTTATTCATATTAGGTGCAATATACTCTTCATTTTCTTTTCTATTCTATTGTATTCTATTCTGTTGTATTCTATTCTATTCTTATTCTATTTTTTCTTCTAGATGAAAACAGATTTGACAATACCCATTCAATTTACAACATAGCCCACTAGTGGTTATAAACTGAAATTGGAAAACACTCTCACAGATGATACTTATAACATTCTGGTCACTTGGTTCAATGCCTTTCCCTTCCAAAGATCTTATGTTCCTCTTCCATGGTCAGATCTTATAATTCAGAGTTATTGTTACAGATGAATATTTCCTCTGGCCCTTCAAGGTCTTTTCAGCTGGACTAGGAATCAAGACATGAGACAGATTAACATGAGAAAATAAAATGTAATAGCATCCATACAAGGAATCCACATAGACAGGAAATTCTAAAGACTGGGAGGCCTCATAAAGCCTCTGTGAGCTGAGGAGAGAGAGAGAGAGTCTGAAGGCACAAAGGGGAAGAAGGCCATTAGCAGGAAGGTGAGAAGGAGATATTTAGAAAGCAAAAGTTGCCCTGTTATGCAGAGAAGTTTCTTAGGTGAAGAAGAATCCCTGTGAATAGTTCTCTTCCCGATACACGCAGATAGTTGAGGAATTACTAATGAGCTTTTCCGGAATCTATTGAGTTTTGATTGTTCAAAACATGTTCATGCCAAGGTGGTCCAGCTTGGCTGGCTTGTCCTTGGCTCCTACATTATCAGTGGCTCTACCTCTCTACGATCTTAACTGGAATTATTCCATTGCCAATAAAGATTCCTGTCTTTCCAGTTATGTGTCCTTCTATGATGCTGAGTCTAACAACTGAGACCCTCTCCTTAATGTCTTAGGTGCCACAATCTATCATTTTCCCAAAAACTTAAGAATCAGAATCTAGTCTGGGAAGACACCACTCCCGATTAAATATGATCTTCTGTCTAACCCATGCTTGCACCCATACAGCCCAATGCAGCTGCGTAAAACACACAGCCATGTTGGCCAGTCTTATTTTCAATTATCACCGACATTATTACTTTTATATATATAGATTTATTTTAGAGAGAGAGAGCAGATGAGTAGGAGAGGGAGAGGGAGGGACAAAATCTCAAGCAGACTCCATGCTGAGCACAGAGCCAACTCTTGTTTCTGCCTCAGGACCCTGAGATCTAGACCTGAGTCAAAACCAAGAATCTGATGCTGAACTGACTGTGCCACCCAGGCGCCCAACTTCATGTTTTTTAGCAGGTTTCCTACATCTCTATAGGCCATTCACAGTCCTCTCTCCTTGGGTCTCCTAACAATCACTCTCCTCTCAAACTTCAAACCTTCAATACCTCCTCACTCCCAGGTGACATCTTTACTTCACTGAGAAAACAGAGAACAGCCATCTCTGATTTTCCTGCACCTGTGCCAAATACTGTCCCCTTTAAGTAGGCATAAACTGACCTTTCTCTTTCTAGGCTCATCCTTCCTTTTGGGCACTACCTTCCATTCCTTTTCATGCATTCCAGAGTATCTTTTTCCATCATCATTTTTTTCTTCCCTTCTGGATCATTCTCATAAGCCTATAAACTGATGCTTTATCACCATCATGAAAAAGAAAGAAAACAAATATTTTTTAAAGATTTTATTTATTTATTCATGAGAGAGAGAGAGAGAGAGAGGCAGAGACACAAGGCAGAGGGAGAAGCAGGCTCCATGCAGGGAGCCCAACGTGGGACTGAATCCCGGGTCTACAGGATCATGCACTGGGCTGAAGTTGGTGCTAAACTACTGAGCCACCCAGGCTGCCCAGAAAACAAATTTCTTATGACCTCACATTTCTCTCTGACTACCACCTCCAAGTTATCACAAACTCCAGAAAATTGTCCAAATTCACTGCCCCAATTTGTCTCCTCTGAGTCTCAGTAAGATGCAATCTGCACTCAGTTATTTGTGATCACCACTGTGATGCCTCTAATGGATTGGTTCTCAATCTCCAGATTACTCAATTCATCTGCAGGTGAGAAAACCACCCCCTCCCAACTTTCTAAAACTCATTCTCTCTCTTTCTCTCTCCCTCTCCACTTGGGTTCTGGGACCTCTCACTTATTATTTTCCTTTTGCTCACTGGATGCTCCATCTGGTTCCATCTCCCCACTTCTCCACATTGGAGGGCCCTAGGGCTCAAAGTTCAGATCCCTTTTGTAAACTATACTCCTTTGGTAATTCCATTCCCCCCAATAGCTTTCATTCAGTAAATGCTATGTGTTTATGTTCTAATGACACTCAAATTTATTTCCTACCTTGATTTTATCTCCTGAAATTCAGACTCTTGTATTTAATTACCAACTGAAAATATCTGCCAGGGTTTTTAATAAGCATCTGACAAAAGTACTTCCTCATTTTTCTCTGGGCTTCTCCATTTTTGTTAAATAGCAAGTGTCTTCTTACTTTGTTCAAGGCCAAATCCTTATAGTCACCTATGATTCCTCCATGTCTCCCATGCCTAAAACTCACTCCAATTGACCAGAACTTCCTAGTTTTAGTCCTTAAAGTCCCAGATTCCCTCAGTCCTGGGAAAACCAGACGGTTGTTCACCATACTCACATCCTGCATCTTCCTCTGTTGTATTCCAGGGCACTCACCTTCTGAAGTATTGTATATTTTCTTCCTTACCTGGGTGTGAATCACCCTCACCCCCACCTGCAATGAATGCTACGGTCTTTGTTGATTTGGTTCAGTGCTGAATCCTCAATGGCTGGAAGAGTTCCTGGAACATAGCAGCCACTTTAAACATGGGTAGAATGAATATACCCATTGGTTTTATATGAAAATGTTTCAAATATCCATTAGGTAAAGTTAATGTTCTGTGCGTCGTCTATCCTACAGCTTCTTGATACCTTTAGACTTACCCAGAGTCTTGGGCTAAGGGGGCAGGAAAGAACACACTGTCTGAAGTTTCCTATTGCTCTATGACCTGTGTAAGAGTATGAGATGGAAATCAAAGCAGGCTCTTACCCTGAGTCCCAGGGTTCCAATTTGGAGTCAAAGGCTCAGCCTCTCCTGAACCTAATCCACTTTGTCTCCCATCCTTTGTCAGAAGCTCTTTAATATTTGTCTATGCCTATTTAATCTCCATTAGAAGGTAAGTTTCCATGAGGCAAATGCTCCATCTTAGTCACCCTAGGAGCCATCACGGTGCCTTACAAACAGTGTTTCTTGAAAGAAACACTATTAAATCATATTTTTGCAAAGGAAATCCTAACAATAGAGCAGCAGAGCATCCCAGGAAATTGCTTCTGGGAATTAAGTGGGCATACAATCAGTATACACTGTTTTAAAGCTGGCATGTTGAGCCCGGCTGTTGAGGGGAGAGGGGAGCGTTGGTTGCTGGGTTTGCCCATTAGAGCTTAATTGACTGCATATCTCCTGCCTTCGGGCTTGAGCAAAAGGGATGTTTTCAGCCCAATTAGCCTCCAGGTTCCTTGGATTTGGTTTTGTAGATATTTAGACCCATAATCTACAGTAGGAAGAATGCATAATTAGTGAAGCGGTGGTGACTCACTCTCCACAGAGGTGGATCTCAGCTTCCCACAAAGGTTTCTAAGAATAACTGCTATAGACCTGTTCTTAAAGAGAAAACACTAAATGCTTTTTCTATAAAGATTCCTCTTGGTGTCTAACAAGGAAGCCATGATAAAAATCAAGAAAAATAATTCCTCAGCATGTGACCTATGTACTGGCTACTGTGGAAAGACAAAAGCATCGATTTCCACAGTGACACTGTGGGTATATTTTTTTTCATGATAAAAGAACATACTAGTTTGCTGTTTGTTTTGTAGGCAGAAAAAAAAAAGTATGTGGTAAGTTTCGCTGTTTTCTACGACTTCCAGAACACTTCTTGCATGAGATCAGGGAACCGAGAACATGCTACTACTTACCTGGCAGCTAATTATCGACACATATTCTATTTTTCCTAATATATAATACTTTTATCATTTATCCTTTATTTAATCAGTTGAGTCATGTCTTAAATATTTTAGCTGAGAATTATAATGTGGAAAAAATTGTGAAGAATATAGAGTCATATAAAAACTGAGTTGCTGTCCTCTAGGAGTTTATAAGCCGGTGAGGGAGAAGTAATAAATGCAACTAACTCCGATTGAAGGCAGAAAATTGAACAATTAATATTCATTCCAGGTCCTGGGAATGTGTCTTCTGTCTTGGTTTGGCTTTTGGGGGGGTTTCTTTTTTGCTGAGCCTTCACCTTAAGAATTGAGTGCAACCTAAGACAAAAACAAAACAAAAAAAACCCAAAACACTTGAGGAGAAAGTATGCTTTAAGAGATGCACTTAAAATACTATGAAATGTTTAAGAACTGTGAGAATATTATCTGCCAGTGTGGGCATACGTTATTTAATCTTGTTTTTTCTTAATCTTATATATTCAGTCACTATGTCAACAGAAAGTATTCAGCATAATGTATGCATCATGTTCTAGGTGGAGTACTTGGGCATAAAATACATCTATGCCTCAATACTCTCTCAGTGTAGTGGGAATTGAGCACAGATGCTGTTGAACATGTGCATATTATAGGTTATTTCACAGAGATGGGTCAAGGTGCTATGTGAGGAGAGATGAGACATTGAGAGGGATCTCTCCAGAGGAGGGAAGGCTTGGGCTGAGTCTCACATAACAATAAATGCACGATCTAGTATTTACTGAATGATTCCTATGTGATTAGAGGACTTGCACTCATCATAATACTTATTTACAATAACAACTCTTTGAATTAAGTGGGATTACCCACAATTTCAAGGGGCTAGGGTTTAGGGATATTCATTGGCGTGCCCATTTGTAAGTGGCGAAGTTGGAGATTAAGACCAGATCAAACAGACATATTGCAAACACTCTTCTCATCGCAGGATTAAAGGCATCCCACAGCTGAGGAGCTTAGCCCCTGGTCATGGAGGATATGCTCTCAGGCCCAGAAGCAGGCACATGGACACAAAGGATGCTGGAACCCACTACATGGTGGCCATTCCAGAGGGCGATCGTGACCAGTCCACGAAGGTGTGAAGGAGGGGCTGGTGATGGCTAGAGCTGGGGTCCAAGGAGCAATCTGAAGGACACGTATGACATCAGCTAAGGATTTGGTCTTCCTTATCTTAGCAATAATGGGCAGATACTGGAAGATTTAGATTGACAGCACCATCAGACTTGCATTTTACAAAGAAGATTACCCTAGCGGTGAGCTACGTGGGCTACATTCCCATTAGGGTCGAGGAGCCCCAAACAGAGGAGCTCCGGGGGGTTCAGGGCTAAGACTCCAGAGCTATAGGGAACCCAGCCCTCATGTGTACAAAATTATTATTTCACATAAAATCTACAGGGCTCCACAAAGTTATTTAGACACTTCCTTCATTCTACAGATGAAAACAAGTCAAGCCCTTGATGATTCTGTAGAGCCTGGAAGCTCCTGAAGATTTGAGAGTGCACAGATTTTCTGGCTTCAATGAGTTTGAATTATTTAATTGTTCTTCTGACACCACCCGAGGCCGTGCTTAGCACTAGGGGTCAGAAAGGAAGGCTGAGCGGTGTGCCCCCCACTTGGCATCTTTCCATGTCACTCCTGCCTGCTGCTTCTTCCCAGTCAGGGTGCCAGAGGGTCTTGGTAAGCAAACAAGATTTTGTAACAAGGTTATTGAGCTCTGCAATAATAAGTGAATTTTTCATTTTTACCCCATTAAACTTTTATAATAAAGTGTTTCATTTGTCTTTGTCACTGACAGGCGTTATCTCTTTCACATTTTAAATTTCTTCTCTTTATCAGATATTCAGGGCACACTGTATTGTGTTTTGTGCACCACAAAATACTGTTTCCAGAATGTCTGCCTGAAGGACTTATTCCAGGAGACTCCTGTGCTACCAGGCTCCAAGGCTCCAAGGCTGAGATCTAGGCCTGCAGGATCTAGGTCTACCACACAGACCAGAGTAACCACTTTTTGTGCCTTTTACACTGTTTGTAACCTTGGAAAAAAAAGGACCTACAGCACTTTTCTCAATTTTTAAGCATTAAATGAGATGATAATGAGATAAGGTATACATAATTAAGTTAGTTTACATTTTTTAAAACAAATGTTACAGAATAATAGGTCTGATTTTGAAGCAAATCATCTTGGAGTGTAATCAACTCGTGAAGTGGTTAATAATATTTTTTCTTTTTGCTTCTTGTCCAGAGATTTTAGAAAAAGTTAGCAATATTTATCAGTAAACTGAAAAATTACCATTAGTGTTGACTAGAAAATGTTCAGAAATGTTGGTATTACTCATGGTCTTGGTTAGCCTGTGGGGGGAACCAGAGCTGGCTCTGTCTGTACTTTGAAAAACCCACACTGTTCACATTTTCCCTTTCCATAGTGGAAAGCACTCAATAGTGGACACATACATTTCTTCTCCAAATATTTAATAGATGCCAACTGTTTTATGCATCATATGCTAAAGGATTATCATGCATATTCAGGCTTAATGCCCACCAAGGTTGTAGACAATAAATATGGGCAAATTAATTCAAGCTTATTCCCCAAGACTCTCACAAATCAATTTTTCGATGCTAGATGCTTGGGAATATTGTGTTATCAATATCATATAAACAGATCCTGTTGCTGACAGTGTAAAGACAGATTAGGTATAACCCACACAGAGATAGAGGATGCATAATTCCAAGTATTAAATTACACGCACACACACACACACAGAGGCACATACACCCCTTTAAATGACACCACAGTAACATTATCTTAATGGGCAATGCTGTCTTCACTTCTGGGTCTGCCCTCAGGGAGGCTATTATTCTCCATTACCATGCTAAAGACCGTCGGTGTCAGCATCATTAGCAATATAATCCACAGCCCTTTCCCTACCTGGGAAGATCTCCTGCTTGCCTAAATTATGCTGCTGTTCTCAAACTCACAGGCCAGTTTTGGATTTTGGAAGGAGCACTTAGCAGCTGTTCCACCAGATGGATGATCTTTAGTTGTAGGGTTTATATATTTGCAGGACAGGAAAACATCTGGGTAGTAGCAATAAAGAAGGACTCTTGTTTCTCTGATCTCGTGACCAAAAAACACTTCTAGAATTTGGGGGATTTGTAATGAATGCCAAAAATCTGAGAATTTTGTCAAATTCAATTCCTTTATAATGGCCTACTTGTAAATTGGAAACCAAAATTTGTCCTGTGTTATGCTTTTCAAATTAAGACAGAAAATGAAACCAATCTTCTGCTCGTAACTGCAATTGCAAAAAAGAACAAAATCACCTTTGTCAGTGTCTTTTGCTTCCAAGGAAACAGTTTGATTGGAAAGACAGTTTCATCCCCCTCTTAAAATTGTTCTTGCTGATAGGCCCTGGCTCTGATGGCCAAATGTGGGGGCCTCTGGGCAACTCTCCTTTGGCGGAATATTGAGGCATGGTCCATCCTTGTGAGCAGACTGTGCTCTGCCCTGCAAGCCAACCAAATCATGTCACACACTGTGTTCCTCGATCTTGGGTTTATTAAAGTGAATATTGAATGTTCAGAAACTAAGACAGATGGGAACTCCACGCCTAGTAATCTGAATTATTCAGTTATTCAGATTTGATAAAATACTGATTCCTTTCACAAAATGGAACCCTGATACTCTCTAGGCTAAGCAAGAAGGTAATACAGATATTCACTAAATCCCAGGGTCTTCCAATTGGAAAGAAACTTGAGAGGTTCCTAGTGTTAGGGACTCTGGGGTTCTCAGTAGCAATATCTACCAGGAATTACTATGTTGGGAGTCATGTAATAGAGGATGCAATATTTTTTTAAATAATGAATTTAGAATTTAGAACGAAAAATTTCTTTCTAAAGTTTTAAAATGAACATTCTTGGGTAATTGCCCCCTCCTATGTATTTATTTTATATTAGTGATCTGTGCCTAATATATGCTTGGAGAAATAAAAATGAATTTTTTAAAGCACTATTTCCTTTGGATGAGAAGTTTCCATTTTAAATTTCTCTGTGAAGTTATTGTAAAAACAGGATTTGTGTGTGTGTCTATGTGTGTGTTTTGGAGGGGATTCTGAGTAGCATAGAACACACTGATGTCTACATCCTCACTACACAAACCCTTGAAAGCAATGATGCTGTCCTTGCATGAAAATGAAGATCACTTCAGCAATTGCTGTATTTTGTAGCTTTTCTTTCACCATATTGTGTATTTTCTCTGTACACATTTTTCTCTTTATTTTTTTTTCTTTTTTCTCTTTAAATACCAAATGTCAACATAATCGTTTCACCCGAACAGAGGCCATTCTCATTGCAAACTCAGGGAATTGTCTATATTGGGGGAAAAAAAAAAGCCAGGAAATCTGCTTGGACTTAAGGATGAACCATAGCACACACTCCTCAACCTATAAAAGCTGGGATTTCACAACACTGAAGACAGAGAACAGCAGGAGAGGATGAGAGACACTGAATGCAATGACATCTGGTACTACCTGTATGTGATGTCTTCCGATCTAGTTATCTGGTGAGCACGTCTTGAAGATTTCGTACAGAAGATAAGCTGAGTGTACAAGCGCAGGGCAGGGGAAGAATTTGGTTTCTCTCTCAAGTCTGGCAGAAACCTAGGGACCAGGAGAATGTTACAGGCACTCCTCAGGGAATGCAGACCAAGGAAATCAGCTATCTAGAGGCATGTGCCACCTGCTTTAGTTCTGCTTCCACCTCATTGTTGTTCAGTTTTGTATTCTTGAGTAAAAATACTGGAACACATAGCAGGTGGGTATTACTGGTCTCTCCCTGCCAATCCTCTTCCCCTCCTGCAGTACTGCAAGGTCTTAATACATTAAGACCCATCTAAGCAGTGAGAAATGTTTTTGCAAAGCTTGTTGATATTCTGGAAATTACACAAGTTCGTGTAGCTACGTCTGAGTACTTAAATTATTATCCAGGTATATCTCAGAGGAAGTGAGAAATATGTGTCCCATTTGGGATTTTGATGAAAACAAAGTATCTTTATAGTTTTAGTCATTTTCTTGTATATTAAATATATAAATTAAAAACTCCATGAAAGTTACAAATATTGGAGACTAAACACAATTTGAAGGCATATTGAGAAAATTATTCTAAGTGACTACAAATTGTAAGGTGGAAAGAAGAGGGGCCGTCACTGAATTTATCCTGACATAGGCCTAATATCTACCCAGGGATGTCACGGTTGTAGAAGCTTGATTAAATATCTGAAGATTCTCATGCACAATTTTACCACCTAGAATGGCTTTGACTAGAAAAAAAAAAGTGAGATTCTAAACATCTTAGCCTATAAAACAAGGCTGTCACATGGAAAGGCCCTTACCAGCAGTCTCACCTTCTAGGATAAATGTCACAGGTTACTATAGACAGTGGTATGCAGGTAAATGTTTAGCAAACAGCTCTGAAAAGAAAGAATTTGTGTACATATGGATCTATTCACACATGTATGTTTATCATAAATTTCACTGATAACCGAGATGTGTAGCAAGTAATTTACAAATAATATAATAGTCTCATTAATTTCATATAGGAAATTGAATTTCTCAGCATGCTTCCACTGATTTTTTTTTTAAAAAATTGTTTCCATAGCCAAGCTATGGTTGCAACTGACCACCTCGTGTAGTGATGACATGAATATTGGTTAAGATTTTCATTTACGTTAATAAGCAAGGTGTACGTGACACAACAAAGATATATGAACAACTTTACTAGTTCATCAATAATATAAGAGACTACTTTTCTGAGTTAAAAAATAGTTTTGAATCCTGGGACAATCTCCCCTTAATTTCTTTTTTGTGCCATTGATAATGTGACAGCTACAGACACGAAGTACTTTCAAGTTTAATCTGCTCTGTTGATGTTTTTCCACATGTCCTTATGTCCAGACCATCAGCAAAACAGCAAGTCAACCCCCAGCTTGTAGCATTTGCTGATTTCTGTGGTGTGAATTCTTTCATCATAGCTGACGTCAACCTGCCAACGTGACTCTGCTGTTCACAGAGATGGATTATTACACAGAGATGAATCACGCAGAGATCACCCAGAGATTGATTATCAATATGTTTCTGTTAAGCAACAGGCTTACAACATTCCTGAAAATTCAACAGTCAGCTCTTGAACTCTTGATAAGATGTTTTGCTCTTGAATGCTAAGACTACTGGTTTCTAAAACTCAGAATTTCATGGAGAATGAAGATTTCATCTCCTTTGGTCGGAACCCAGTAACCAATTTAAAATAAAGTTATCTTCTTTCTGAGATGTGCTGCTTACAGCTTACGTTCTATCACCTGTGTCTATGACAGTTATGATACAGTTACTGAAGTTTACATTAAGGGTGAATGTATGAAAGCTGCTGTGGAAAAACCCAAAGAAGCATCTGTTGATATGCCTTTCAATGTATTAGCTTCTTCAATGTCAATAAAGGATAGTGAAAAAATCTGTAAAAAATAAAAAAAAAATAAAAAATAAACTTTATGAAAATCCACAACCACACTATTTAATTTTTAAAAAATCACCATGAGGGCAGCCCGGGTAGCTCAGCAGTTTAGTGCTGCCTTCAGCCCAGGGTGTGATCCTGGAGACCCGGGATCGAGTCCCAGGTCCAGCTCCCTGCATGGAGCCTGTGTGTGTGTGTGTGTGTGTGTGTGTGTGTGTCTCATGAATAAATAAATAAAATCTTTAAAAAAAATCACCATGAATGCTCACCATTATGTTGAGTTGGTCTCAACACCCAGAAGAAGTGATGTATTACATGGTGCATTCTTATAGATTTCCTCTCATAATAAGTAAACATTCAGTGTAAGTGAAAGGAAGTTCAAATGTCCTAGAGAGCACAGCACAAAAGGATAATGATGCAGGCCAGGAAGACCAGGGACCATAGCAGAGAGTACACTTTCATCATTCCATTGCAGACTAAGTGTTATGATTTGGTTGAAAATTTGAATAAGACTTCTGAGATAATTTGCTCCTTATAAGATTACCCAAGGTTGCTGAGAGGGCAGGATGGGAATTTAGTAAGCATGTCATCTCATTTTTTTAAAAGATTTTATTTATTTATTCATGAGAGACACCGAGAGAGAAGCAGAGCCATAGGCAAAGAGAGAAGTAGGCTCCCCAAGGGGAGCCTGATGTGGGACTGGATCCTTTCACTCCAGGACCACACCCTGAGCCAAAGGCAGATGCTCAACCACTGAGCCACCCAGGCGCCCCATGTCATCTCATTTTTAAATGCATTTGGGCTTTGAAGAGTTAGAATTCTATCAAAATCATTGAGCTGCATTTACATCTATATTGGTAGGGGCACCAAAAAAATCACAGATAGTTTCCCAAAAATATTAACACAGAAAAAATTCCGTTTTGCCTACATTTACACATTTGCCTCCTTCTAGACTACCCAGAGTAATTACATCAGATTTCTTTCAGCAAAATTTACATAAAAACCAAACAAATGAAGACAGATAAGAAATTGCAAAGCATACAGAATTGTTTTAGCCTTACAAATAGGAGGATCAGCATATTTTCAAGTCTTGACTAAATCTCAGCTTCTAAGAACCAATAGTGTTGCGGAAGAGCTATTTGATTCTGTTTCTTGGCTTCGGGTACAACTGTATCTCAGGACTGCTGTAGTACTTTGTACCATGTCTTCTGGAGATGTGGTAACAGGTTAATAGGTGATTCACATAACCGGAATAATTCAAGCAAAATTCTGTTATGGAGAAAGGAAATAAGTAAGTAGAAATAAGGAGGGACCCCCTTGGTCTCCAAGGCGGTTGCTATTTTAAATTCACTGTAAATCCAACAGACATGATATCCATTGAAAAGGTAGTTGATTACAGTTTCTAGAAGGTATACCATGTTGGGGGAAGCCACACGGGAAAGCTCCTCTGTCAGGCACGAGGCAGTAAAGGGGGAAAGCTCTGGGCTAAAAAGCCTTTTCTGTGGTTTCCTGAGAAGGAGAGGGTGAAGAAGGGGAGACAGGTGTAGGATTTACTAGCTTGAATAATTTCAGTGGGCTCTGGGGCACAAGGACTGTCCAGGGTTGCCTGGCATCTGGCCCTGGGGTGTTCAGGGTAGGGCCCCAAGCCCTGTAGATTCGGGATTGATCAGTTTGTATTTGAAAAGCAACCCCAGGAGGCGGACTCCTTGGGAAATGGGTCCTATGGGAGGGAGGATGTCAAAGCCGGGAAACTGGGGCTTCTCTCAGAAGTATATGGTCAGATGATTGTATCATTAGGTGTATTTCAGAGGCTAGAAACACATTTAATACAGTTATTGATGTTCAAAATGTATCATATAGAATACTCACCTTCTGTTGAGTGCTTATAACTTTCTGTTTGTCCATCAGCAAATCTGAGTGAGATTTTAACATTTACCTTATACGAGATTAGAAGAGAATTCATGGAGTGGCAGTTTATATAAAGCTCTAAGAGCCTTATGGTAAAAAGTACAAAACAGATTCAATGTTTAAAATAGCAACCACAAGCAAATAGCATAGATGCATGGCAGAGGTTAATTCCATAAGCCAAAAAGCTAATGTTTTGAGTGAAAGGGGGAAAAAAATCATACATTTGTACTTGCCGTTGTAAACAAGAAGGCATGCTGGGTAGGTAGCCTGAAGCCAGCTGAATTAGAAAAATTCTTTCTGAGATTTCTCTTTCCATTATTTATAGGCTGGAGAAGATTCATTGTTTGCAAAACAACAGGAGCAGCTCTCTTTCTACATCCATTGACACAGGAAAATCTTCTCATGGAGGATTTATTTGAAGTCCTATAGTGATTCCCGCCCGCCCCTTGTACCTGGACATTTTGAATATAAGAAAGTCAAATGACATAAAACATTACACTTGGTACTAAAACAAAATTAAAAGGAAACTGTATTTTGAACAGGGTGAGGTGAGGTCAGAAAAGGGAAAGAAAGAATTCTCAATAATACATAGATGATATAAGTGGGAAATTTATTTGTTTAAGGAATAATTTAAATTGTGGGTTTTTTTTTGTTTGTTTGCTTGTTTAGTGATTTGCTTTGTTTTGTTTTGCTAAGATCAAATGTAAGCATTTCCAAAAAAGTGTTCATTTTTTTACTGAGGCAAAGCTGATTTTAGGAGAATATAGGAAGTTAGAGTTCTAGAATTCAAGTCTACCCAACTGGTATGCAGGGTGCACCATTCGCAGCTGATCCCTCAGAAACTGTAATTTCTCTCAAAATCTCTTAAGCCTAGGGAAAACATTAAGCACATTTGATCTGTCCCAGAAGGAATTTATTAGTGGCTCGATGCTGATTTGTTGACACAGCAATTCTCACTTCCAGGAAAATCTCCTAATTACCCTTAAAGATTGCCAAATTCAATCTTAAAATGATGGCATTATTTTCCCAATCCACAACCAAAATGAGTCTCGTTACTTTAGAAAGATTCAGAGAATAATTTCTAACTACTGACCCAAAAGTTGTGATGATTTCCCTCCCTGACCTATGTGATATCTTTTGCTTGAATGCATGAGAAACGTATCTGTGCTCACGTGAACAGAAGTTGAGAGGAAAGTGGCCAGACCTCAGGACAAAATCAGGGCATCTTAGATGATTTCAGGTCTTTTCATCTTTGCCTCATTGCATATACCTGCTTGATTCTTCTCTGTATCTGCAGAGGGGCCACCCGCACTTATCTAATTCACATGGGAAAATAAAAACAGGCCACATGGGGCTCTGACATCCATCTGTTGCAGGTCAGTCTCCCAGAGAGAGCCTGGATCAACCATCAACCTAGTTTCCAAGCCCGGAGGAAGGCCCTCAGAGATCCAACCCATGGGGACAGCAGATTCAGGGGAGTGGGTGCAAAGGGGTGCTACTGTCAAGTCCTGTGAGTTGGGGGGGCTATACCCAGGGTGGGAGGAAGGGGTTCTGGGCCCAAGGGCACAGCCCCAGCACTTTGCTGCAGGTGTCATGGTCCTCAAGCTCTCATCAAATGCCTTCACCACAAACATCGATTGTGTGGTGTTGTAAGCAACTGGTCTCAGAACCCTTTTTGGGGGGGGGGCATGTTCCCCCTGCCCCCATATCCCCAGTACATCATATTCGCCTAATTCCTTCTCTAGGGTTCCAGATTTTAAAACAAAACAAACAAAAAACCCAACTCAGATAAGGCAAATAATTTCTTTAGTTGTCACTTTTCCTAACATAAATGGACTCGTGTTATTTCTTTGGAAATGCAGATTATATCATTTCCCCCACTTGATTTCTCCTTTGTCCCCAGTTCTTGCAGGGTTATATGGGGCCCAGTTCCTGGATTTCCACCCCTGATTCTTGTCCCCCACCATCCACTCATATGCCACATGTGAGCTCCCTCTGAAGTGAGAGATCTTCATAAGCCTATGTTCTCGAGGTGGCCATGCACGGTGGGTCTTTCAGAATTGCTTACCACCAAAATGCCTTCAAATCCACACTTTCACAGCTGATATTTCCTAGCTGCTAGAGGTCACCTCTTTTGAGGATGTTTAATTCTAACTTTACAGCTATTCCATTATGGCTTCAAGGTGTATGAGGAAGATGGATTTCTCTGGGGGAAGTTTCTGGAGAGAACTCTCATGCACAGTGTTGGGTTTTAAGGCAGTATTAGAAGGCTTTGCCTTTATTCAGTGAGAACCTCTCTTTCCTTCAGGGATTGCTGGTAAAGGCAAATAAACTTTCGAATGCATTATTTGCTGGGCCACTAATTGATCATTTGATGTAAGACTTCATAGGCTAGGCTGGAGCATGTTATATAAACTCCAAGCTACAGAAGGAAATCCCTTTCTTCCTGAACAGAAGCACACCGGGTAGAAGAAAACGGGTGGAGGAAAAAAGTAATCCCCAGGCATTTTACCTTCCCAGACAAGAACAGAAGAAACGTAAGGAAGATTCACATTTCACAGTAACCCTGCCCATCAAAACCTGCACACATGTCTGTCTCTTGGAATCTGACCCAATCATATTAAATTTCTATCTCCTTTGAGAGGAGAAAGGAGTTCTTTCTCTCTCTCTACACCACCTCCATGCAATGCTTGCTCTCTCTTTCTCTCTCTCACACACACATTACTATAATCATCATAATTGCTGTAGAAGCACAGCCATCACTAGATAATGTAGTTTTAAAGTACCAGAGTGAATTTAATGCTAAAAAAAAATCTTTCCACATTCGAGCTGATATTGTCACTAAATGCCACCCCTTCCCACCCCTCCATAGAACAATAAACTTAGAACTCAGATGTGAAGATTACAAGAGGTGATCCAAAATAGTGCCTTTTATAATATCTTCTGAACTGCTTTTATCTCCATCTCTATTTTAGATTTTAACACATGAACTATTGCAATTCTCATTTTTGTGACCTCTGCAAATACTCCGCTCACTGCCCCTAAGTACCTGTTTGAAGAAATATGAGAATTAGGTTTTTACATCGTCCTTCCTAATTTCACTCTGCAGATTGCCTGCCTGCCCACGTCCTCTAAAGTCACTCACTTCATTCTGATTTATTTGGTACCCTATTTCAAATTTGGGTTCTTCCCCTGCCTTCTCCACCCTCTATCCATCCCTTTGGTCTATACTTGAAAACAGCCATTTGCTTAGTATCTCCATTATGAGTGCCTGGATTGGCCATCTCTCTCCATCTATATAATCATCTTGTCTCATTTGTCAAGAATGTTCTCAAGGAGCCCCTGGACAGGCAGATTTGCAGGGTAAGAGAACACACATGTGTTTCTCAAGCTTCTCTTAGAACACTTAGCAATTGTTCTTCAACAAGATGGAGACTGGATGGAGTTTGGTACCAACCAAAAATAAAAATAAAAATTTCAGTGCCAATATACTCAGAATGAACATGGTAATCAACAAAGGCCGGGTAATGAGTTTTTTTTTTTTTTTTTTTTTTTTTTTAAGAATGAGTGGGTTTTTATAAACATGCTAAGGATTTGTCAGTTGTATGTCTTCTTTGAGTTCCTTTACCAGTAGTGAAATTGAGTTTATACTGATTCACTCGCCCTTTCTCATCCATCTTGTCCTGCCTCCGGAACCAGTGGAGTGTGTTGTTCAGATGGTTGGCTGGAGTTACCAGCGCAGTTCATGGCTCTAGCACAAAGCAATGTTAATTGCATAACAGGGGGAGCAAGTCCATGACTTTGGGGCTTAGCAGCATAGCAGGTTTGCAGATTCACAGAGCTAACCTGCTGGTAAGAAAGAAACAAGTGTCTTGACTACAAAGTCCATCATAACACTAGAATTTATGTGCCTGGAGGAGCAGGGATTTTGTTGTAAGCACTGCCTAATCATCGCTGGAACCCTATAAATATTAAACAGTAAGCACACGGCTCAACGATATTGCTCTCTGTAACTTATTTTGCATGCATAATTAGAATAAATGACAAATACATGTCAGTCTGTTCAGAGAGGGTGCACATGGACAAAATTAATTGTTTAGTTTAAAATCTGAAGTGAAACTTTGGTAGTTTAATAGTAAAATGGCATTATGAATCATCTTACCTATCAATATATATAAATCTGGGTATTAAAAGCAAGTCAAAATAGTTTTTATTTAATAAAACATGACACATTGTCATGATGCTATTAATTATTGTTCTGTAGAGTATTTTACTGTGTGTCTATGAATATTAAATATCTTTCTGTTGCTCAGTAATCTTGAGCCTTTCATGCTCCTTGTTAAAGTGGCATCCTACCAACTGTTTTGCTGTGATTTAAATCATTATTGATTCCTTTCAAAAAAGTACACAGCAACTCCTAAAGACGATGAGTATTTGGAAGCTGCTAAGTGACTTCACCGGCATTGAGACCGGATATCCTGGTAAGCAGCATTTCTTCTTCTAAGCCCTTTGCAATTTCATATTTGTTTGAGGCAGAGGAATGTAGTGAAAAAACAGATACAGGCTAGGGATTTTGTTCTATGATTTACCAATCGTGTGACCTTGGCTAAGACAATTAGCCCCTTTGCTTATACTTCCTTATCTTAAAAAACAGGAAAACATTTGCTTTTCCTGCTTCAAATATAAGGATAAATGAGATCATTTATGTGAGAGTGCTGTGTAAAAATGCTCTGGAAACAAGGTATTTGTTCTTTGTATAGTAACACATACCAGAAGGGAAATGAGAGTGTGTTGATCTCTGTTAATGCTTGGCATCTCCTGTTTGAATATGTCCTGTCCATAAGTGGTCCTCAAGTTTGCTCCCAGAGAGGTGCTTGGCAGATAAATAGATTTGTGACAGTAAGGCTTAGCTAGGTATGTGCTGATGGAGGGAGCTCTTGCAGTAGAATTAGGGAAAACTTATTTCTTAGAGGTATAAAGATCCAAACAAGTCTGAATTTAAAGATACATTATGATTTGATCTTCCTAAAGTAGCCAGAGTTCGCTGGTAATGGTGATCTAACAATTCTATTGTAGATAAGATTACGCTGTTATTGAAAATCATATTTTTCCAGGAGAACTGTGGTAAGATGTATCTAAAACACATTTTATTTTTGCTCTTTTAGTAAATGTCTGCTTTATGGGATCCATTTTTTTCCCTCATGCATTCAATAAGCAGAGATGTAACAAACAATTACTTAGTACCTATCTATGCCATGTAATGAAGAACAAGACATGATCTTGCTGGTCTGAGATTTTATTACTCTCTTCACTCACCAGACCAGTTTCTCTATGATGGTTTCTAATTTAGTAAGATAAAAAAAAGATTCTGGAAAGCCTTCATAATGGCCCTTTTCTTTTCTTTTTTTTTTTTTTTGTAGCAATAACTACAAGAGAGAGAATTTTCACTTGTCCTTCTACTACATGTCAGTGTCACCTTGTTTTATGAGATTCAAATTAAATTTGCTCAAGTGTCCATTCCTAAAATACAGGGAGACTTCATGAGCTCTTAGAATTTCTGGGATTCTTTTATAGAGTTTACATGGTTCTTAAACACTTCCGTTTTTGAATTTTTGCTTCTGGTGACTCTGTTCTGTATTTCGGTAATTTTTGCAAGCATATGATGTCTGTTTTCCATATGTGTTGCCTTGCACTGAGTGCTCAAACTCTTTTATAGCCTTCTAGCTCAGTGCAATGGGTGTTGGATCAAACTTGTGCTGAATTTCCATGACATTTACACTGAAGCATTGTCAACAATTTAACACTGGATTAGAAAAAGCAATAAAACTTTTAGAAGAAAATCTAAGTGACGTTGGATTTGGTGATGAATTTTTACGTACAACACTAACAGAATGATCCATGAAAGGAAAAAAAATGATAATTTAGATTTTACTAAAAGTAAAAACTTCTGCTATGACAAAGACACTGTTCAGAGAATAAAGGGACAAACTGTAGACTGAGAGAAAATGCTTGCAAAACATACATCTGATGAGGGATGTGTACTGAAAATACATTAGGAATACTTGTAACTCAACTATACAAAAATAAGCCACTCAATTAAAATACAGCGAAAGGGCACCTGGGTGGCCCAGTTGTTTGAGCCTCTGACTCTTGATTTTGGCTCAGGTCATGATCTCAGGGTCATGAAGTCAAGCCCTCCATAAGGCTCCACACTGAGCATGGAACCTGCTTGGGACTCCCGCTCTCCCTCTGCTCCTCCCCAACTTTCTCACACTCTCTCTCTCTCATATATATATATATATATATATATATATATATATATATATATATGAAAAAGAGATGCCTGAGTGGCTCTGTGGTTGAGTGTCTGCCATCGGCTCATGTCATGATCCTGGGATTCTGGGATCAAATCCTGCATCCGGCTCCCTGCAGGGAGCCTGCTTCTCCCTCTGCCTATGTTTCTGTGTCTCTCATGAATAAATAAATAAAATATTTTTTGTAAAGAAAGTTCTAAAAAGATGATGTGTCCCCAAAGAAGATATACCATTAATATCTAATTTTAGAGGTTATAGAAAACACACAAGATGACATACAAAATGTTGTAAAAATCGTATTTAAAACCAAGATAAAGTGCTGAACAAAACTTTGGGAAGAAAAGTAGAAATAATGATGGCATTTACATGTTGAAAACAAAATTATAGAAAGAGAGTTCATTAAATCTAGGGGACAACTGAATGGGAGAAATCAATTTTAAAGAGTCCAAAGGGATGATAAGAGCTACAACAAACCATGAAAGAGGTAGAACAAATGGAAAGCACAAGGAAACATGAGAGAAATAAGAAACAATTTACCTGTTATTGTTGTATAATTGACCATTGTGATATGGATCATTCCAGCCTCTTTCCTTTCCTCTCCATAAGTTTCCACTGGCATGCTGAGAAACCTGGCTCCTACCATCCACCAACTATCTGCATAACTGTTCCATTGTACTGTACACCTGTAGCATCAAAATTATTGACTGGTATCCCTGTGGGAAGCAGCTTCATTGACTAGAGTCCAGTATGATATAAAATTTATTATACTTGGTTTTATAGACTTGACTAATCTCCAAAAATTTTTAGGTCAGCACCTTTCTCCTCATCCCCTCTAGTGAGGTGGTTTCAAATATTTGCAAGATAGTGAAGTTCTCCCATCATATTCTGACCCCCATCCTGGGATCCTGTAATCTGATACTGTGAGCACCAAAAGCCTAGGGCTGCTTTAAAATGTAATCTCAACCTTAAAATGTCACTTCTAGATTTTCTTATAACTGAGGCTTCTTTGCCCATTTGCTTCTTGTAAGTTTTCACTAGAATTGTGTCCACACTATGGCTTCCAGTACCTAAGCCAACGTCTGTGTGGCATCCACATTTAGGTGTTTTGTGGATGTCTCCTTTCAAACAATACATTTAAATTTAATCTAAGTTTTCCTCACACTTCTGAAACTCTTTCCCTCTCTCTCCACATCATTTCCAGTTTACTTTTATCTCCCCTTATTTCAAGTCCCTCAAACATGGGGATTTCTAAGTTCCCAGAGAAATAAACTGACTGGCCCATTCAGAGTTTGCTATCAACCCATGGTCCAACCGACTCCAACTCAACCAGGCATTTGGAATTACAGAGATCACTGTACTCTCAAAAGGATTATGGGAGGAAACGTTTGAGAAGGACTACATTAAATAAACAGGAGTTATTTTTATCTGCTATATTAAAAGAAAAAAATTGCAACAGAATCTCATAAAACTAGGCCATTAAATCCAGTGATCATCTTTTAGTTTCATCTTATTTGACCTATGAGTGATATTAACAAACAAAACACTTCCCGACTCCTCCTGGATTTCTTTTTAATTGGCATTCAGAACACCAAGGTCTGTTGCTTTTCTTTAAATCCTGCTGATTGCTCCTTCCAGCCTCCTCTGATAAAGTCCCTTTTCTCCTGACCTCCAACAGGTGAGATACTCATAGACTCAATTGTTTGACATAATCTCTTGGTACGTCTCTAATGATCTTATCCAAATCTCTTTCTTTAAACTGCATCAATATGAGACGAGATGATACTCAAATTCTAGTCTCTAGCCTACACTTCTCCTTCGAACTACATATTTATGTCTTTACCTGTTCAACATGTCACTTCTATAACAAATAGGCATGACACCTTTCACATGTCCAAAACCGAGCTCATGACATCCTCCCTAAACCTGTTGATCCTATAGGCTTCTTCATTTTAATTATTAGTGAACATATATTTCCAGTTTTTCAGTCCAAAAAGCCATGTGTTATTCTGTACCCCTCTCACACACTCCATGTCTGCCTGTCATTGAATCCCGCTTCCTCACCTTCAGGTATATCCTTCTGACCATCTCTCTCCTTCTTCACTGCTAACCACTCTAGTCTGTCACCAACCTCAGATTCTTTCAATGGCCTGCTTCCACTCTTGGTTCCTGTTCAGAGTCCTAAATACACAGCAGTCAGAGGGATGGTGGCAAAAATAAACCAGATCCTATCTATCCCCTACTTAACACCCCCCCCCGCCCCCACGTGGCTTCTCACTAACAAAAAACAAACCTGGAGTCTATCCTCTTGTTGACTGACATGCACATGACCAAACTGACATTATATCCAGACCTCATCTACTTCTCTTGCTCTTCTGTATTCTTTCTAGCCACACCAGCTTTCTTGTACTTTCCTGAGCATGCTAGATCTACCTGCACTTCAGGAAACCATTGGCTTACCATGTTTTTTATCCAGATATCTGCCTGACTTGCTGTCTCATCAATTTTATGCCTTTCTTCAAAATTCACATTTTCTATGGAGCCTTCCATGGCTACCCTACATAAAATTTCATAATATCAGACATTTCCTATCCCCAACACCTACTTTATTTTAGCACTTAACACTCTTCATTGCCTACCATACATTTATTGTACTACTTTATATTGTTTATTGTCCATCTTTCTCACCAGAATTTAAGTCATTTGAGGACAGAGAGTTTTGTCTTTATAATCAACCATATTATTCTGAATTCACAAACATGTCATAATACAGAGACAGTGCCCTAGCAGGATTCATTAAGTCAATAAAATAAATGATAGATTGTTTTAATTCCCACAACAACTCTAGTAGATAAACATCATTCTCAATAATCACATGAGGAAATCACAGTTCAGGCATGAGGTCATCACTTGCCTACATTGTGAACACAGTCTCAGGCTTTTATTTTGAATTTTACGTTTTTTTTCACATTATTTTTTTCCTAGTAAAGGCCTATGATAATTTCTTAAACCTACAGAATGTTGAGTAAATTCTTGATGATGGTAATATTTTAGGTATATGTACTTTTCATAATTTTCAAGTGTGGTTTGTATTCTGTATTTCACTTAAAGAATTTTGTCTTCTTCAAAGAGATGATAATTTAATTGTTATTTGGCTTCCATTCCAAATTCTGTGTTATTTTCCAACTTAAAAAAAGAAGAATATGTACTCATACCCTTCCTTTGCTTCATTCTTTGAGTTTAGCACTGAGAAACCAATAAAAGTTTTTTTTTTTAATGCTTTGACCTTGGTCTAGACACCATTAACTAATTTTGTGTTTCTGATTTTCCCCCAAATTCTGGGTAAGCACTTCTACAAAAAGAGACAAATCTCCATGCTTTCTTCTGTGTAACAAGCATTGGATGGTTGTATAAAAAAAAAATTGTATTTCCAAGTGAATTCTTTCTTTCCTTCTACTTACTAAATGTCCTTGTCTTCTGCCATCCCAGGTTTCTGTGAGGGGATTTTCATATAACTGAGAAGCCAAGAAGCCAAGGCCCATGATTGATTAGGACTGCTGCCATATATAAACTTGAAAATTTGCTCCTGTGACAAGATAAGCACAGACAAGAAACTCGATCAAAGTCAGCAGCTGCCAGATGTTAAGACATGCATTTTGGTCACGATTTTAAGGATGCTAACTGGCTTTAGCACAAAGGAGGTTTCATATATACTCCCAAGGCAGGTGACACACCATTGATGGAAGGTTAGTAACTTTTCAGATAAGAGTGATATGTCTGATTGCTATTAAAACATCACCCTTGGTAATGGCATTGTAGGGCTCTTTCATCAAAATGAGGTGTTGGTGCTTGCCACCCACACACTCAATTGGAGTCCAGACATCTATTGATGAGGGTAGTGTGACTGCTGAGGGCTGGAGCCTTCAAGACAGATTGTCCCTGAGCAAAATGCACCACTCACTCGCCGCTGCAGAAAGAATGGCTATAGAAAGTCATTCTGTTGTTTGATTCATGGGTCCTGGGGATAAAACAAAGTTTTAGTTGGACTGTCATGCATCAATCCCTATCATGCTTACAAAATTAAAAGGATTTGTTTTTAAAGTCTAAGATTATTAAATGGTCAATTCTTTGAACAAGAACAGCTTGCTATGGAGAGGAAATCATGATGTCACAGAACAACTTGGATTTCTATGAAATATTAAAAACTGAAGAAGAAGAAGAAGAAGAAGAAGAAAGAAGAAGAAGAAGAAGAAAAAGGAAGAAGAAGAAAAGAAGAAGAACAAGAAGAAGAAGAAGAAGAAGAAGAAGAAGAAGAAGAAGAAGAAGAAGAAAAGATTTTTAACAAGTTTTCCTTAACAAAATACTAATTTGTTAGCTAACAAAAATATTAATTTGTCATGACCTGAATCAGGAAAAAAAAATCCCCTTCTTTAACCTTCACATAATTTCTCCTCTCTCCCTATTGAAGAGGGAGTTTAAAAAAATCCAGAAAGTCATTCAAAGGTGAATCTTATTTTACTTTATAAAGAAATGCTTCTTTTAAAAACATTTTGTTCACAGGTACCATGAGGTTCTTTAAGAGTACAAATTATTCTCCTTTATCACTTGAGTGAAGAGAGAGAGAAAGAGAGACAGTACCAGCCCATGTGTATAAAGTGTCTTCTTTGGATAGGACTGGGTGTACTTTTATGCTGGGCATTGTGCCCAGCTCATTGTAACTTGTTATTCATTTTTTTATAAATTGCAGCTTTTATTCCAGTCCCTTCAGAGATAATGGGACCACAAATCCTATTATCAGAATGATTCTGCTCTTCATGTGACTTAGGGAGGGTTTCTGTAGTGTAAGTAACACATGTTTCCATCCTCTGGTATGCAAAATAAGACCATTCTAGACATCCATGTTCTTGGTCTATCTTTTACAAACACGTGCACTCTGCTACAGAATGTCAACACCAATGTCATAACATAATGAAAGAAACTAGATTCTTCTTCTAGGCTTCCTCTGTGCTTTCTTGAAAATGCAGCTAGCGTAACTTTCTTTCTCTTGCGGAGAATCTTTACAAATGTCGAAGAAAATCACAAGTGATGTGATTCGACAAATGGATGCAATAAGAAGAATAGAGAATCTTAAAAATAAACTTTTAGATTTGGTTTTTAAATAAATCAGGGAATGTCCCGTCTGTAAGTTGTTGTGCCAGTTACTTAACCACCGTGGGTCTCAGATTTATGCTCTATGAACTCAAATTAATAATATTTATCCTAACTACATTACACAGTTATTAATAATAATGACTACCATCTATTTGCTATTGGAAAATCTAGAAAAATGAAATTCAGTGACCAGAATGAGCAGACAGGAAATCGATTCTTGGGCTGGATGATTAATATTAAGCTTGCTTCGATCACTTTGCTTATTTGCAGCACAGTTGAAGAAGGTTCCTTCACTATGATGCCCTTTTCTATTCAAAAGGACAAAGGAGATCTTTGGTGGTTAGGTTATTGTGCTATCTATGTGCTGTGATTGCTCCTTGCAGTTTGTTTTGCTTTCTTTGGAAAACAAATAATGGACCAATTTGTTACTTTGTGGCAAATGAACTGGCAGCTTTATCAAGTGGTAAACCACTGTATCTAACAAATTTACATAAAGAAACACAGTGCCAGGAGTCAGTAGGCTTCAATACTCCAAAGTAGATCCAATCGTAATGTAACCAATACATGAGGCACCTGTGAAAAAATATGTGAAGGACAATTACTCCCAGGGAAAGCTGGAGGTACAAACGTCCGCTGACTCTTGCTGACTGTGTTTAAACATGTTCCAATCTAGAACATGTAAGAAGAATGGGCATGAGGCCAGAGTCTGCTGAGGAGGCAGGACACCGGGCAGGTGGGTGACTGGCTTCCTAGGAACACTTTGGGGTTCTTTCTCTTGGGAAATTCTTAGGATGTTAGGCTCCCTTGGGGCTCTTAAAATTAGGGACCAATGTGATATTTAATTAATTTAGGGAGGATGTTTAGCGATTCTTTTTTAGCTCACAGTGAATCTGTGTAGCTTTTGAGCTGAGAAGAAAGAGAAGATAAACCAGTGATGACGTATGCAGAGAATGACTTCCCTTCCTCTCTCATCATTCACTGCTTCTCCCTTGTGTTCTCCCTCATGCTCACTCACGTTGCTGTGGTTCCTCTTCAGTTCACTCTATACCATCTCACCACGGTCTCCTGTTCAGCCTGACCACCAGTGAGGCGCCCCATGCCTGCATCTTCACAGCCTTACATAAGTGCCAGAGTCTTGCTACTTGCCTCTCTCTCCTCTGAGTTATTCTTTTGCACATTTGCTAGGTTAATATTAATATTATTTTTACAGGAAAAAAATTAATAATAATGACTACCATCTATTTGCTATTGGGAAATCTATTTGTAATTTCCCTTCTGAACTGTAGGATCCACAAAGTGGGGCTATTCTGATTTGGATTCATAATGTCACAAGTCACAAGGATCAGTGGTCCTTTCATGTACTGAGAGCCTCTGTAACAGCTGGTTTTGCCTTGCTGGGAACTAAGAAAAATACTTCCTCCATACTTGTATTAATGCTGAACATTCTGACTTCAGGGCTTGGCCCCAATGCCACCTCCTCCCTGTCTCCTTAACCACTCTTCTGGGAAAAACAGAAGTAGTGCTTCTGCCTCTAAATCTCTACAGTGCTTTGTATAGTTTTTTTTTTTAAGATTTTATTCATTTATTCATGAGAGACACAAATAGAGAGAGAGGGAGAGAGAGAGAGAGAGAGAGAGAGAGAGAGGCAGTGAGAGAAGCAGGCTCCATGCAGGGAGCCCAATGTGGGACTCTACCCCGGGTCTCTGGGATCATGCCCTGGGCCGAAGGCAGGCGCTAAACCACTGAGCAACCCAGGGATCCCTGCTTTGTATAGTTTAAAACATAAAACATACTATTACTTCGTATTTTAGAATTATACATGCTCACCATATTTCCTCTTTCATTGAGTAAGTTCATTGTACTTAGGGTCCATCTTTAGCATATTGTGCATTCCTCTTTTGGTTTGTTACATATAACTGACACTGGGCAAATATTTGTTGAATGTGAGCACTTCCATCTTTCTTTTCCATATTCTGGTTTGGGAATGACAGGATGCATGCATATGCCTAGTTCATTTTCAAAAGGCTCTGTGCTTTTAAATTCTGACCTGACACAGAACTTGAGATGATGACATTATAAAATATTCATACACTGGTGTCATCATATCTCATCCCCAAAACTTCTTAAATGGCTCAGCTGACTTAATGGATTACCTTCGTTTTAAGGATCATTTGAATATAATCTTCCTCCCCTCAAATTATTTCAATCATTGTGAGCTTCTGCTAACCTACTTTTAAACCAGTGGAGAAAACCTTCCCAGAGCCAACATTTGTAATTACAGACTAGCTAGTAGTGTCATAGTAGCTACAGGATACTATAAGCCATTTTTCTCACCAAATCTAAATTGAGAGGATTCAGGTTAGTTCACACATCATCTCTTAAGGTTCGAAAGAATCCCCCTAAACTGCATATTTCTTTTGGCCCAAATCCTGAACCAAGGAATCAGGCAGTTGGGAGACCCGAATCTGATAATGGATAAAAGTGATGGTATTCTTATGTTCGAATCCCCAACTCAGACTGATTTATCTAGTCACGGGAAGGGTGGGAGTTGGGCAGACATCCACCCACATGGTTAGAGTCTGGACTCTAAATATCTGGCACTCAGGAACCGACAACACCACATGTTCTCTTGGGTGGCAGCTATGCTCAGAAAGACAGAAAAGGAAGTGACTGACTGAACCACCTTGTCTCTTTCCCAACTGGGTGACCAGATGGAGTCACTCTTCCTTTACTGGCTGAGACTGGAAGGAAGAATGGGGGTTGACTAATGACCACAAGTGTTATGGGTAGATGGCCATTAACAGAGGAAGAACTCTCCCTCTGGGCTATCCATATGGTCTCTACTTGATTGTGGTATACAGTGGAAAGAATGACAGTGTTGGGGTTTTGATTTTTTTTTAAGCAAAACAAACATTTGATTGTCCATTTCATGATCTGGTTGTGTGACTTAAACAAGTCAACAGACTTCTTGAAATCTTAAATTCATCAGTGTAAAAGGGAGATAAAATAACAACAATAAGAATGACCGTATTTATGAAAGCACTTTTTAAACCATGAAACCTTCACAAACATCAGCTAGAGATAATATGAAATTTATGTCAGTTCTTATGTCAAATTCTGTAGTCACTTATATCATAAGATATGGACTACTTCTAGTTCTTTAGAGATTTGAAATACAAGCTAGGTACTCATTACTTATTTAATGAGCAGAAGAAAACATAAACCAAATATATTAATCAAAACAAATGCAAGTGAGTACATTATTCCTTTAAAAAATAAAGACTGGGGCATTTAAGTGACTCGGTTGAATGTCCGACTCTTGTTTTCAGTTAGGGTCATAGTCTTAGGGTTGTGAGATCAAATCCCACTAGCACTCTGTGCTCATCAGGGAGTCTGTTTGGGATTCTTTCTCTCCCTCTCCCTCTGCCCCTCCCCCTACTTATGCATTCTGTCTCTCCCTCAAATAAATAAATAAAATCTTAAAAGAATGAAGACTATCAGATTCTAAGAAAACAGTTCGGCAATATGTTTGGAAAAAAAAATTTTCTCGGAAAAAGACTGGGAAAAGATGGACTAGGGAAATGAAACAAACAAACAAAAAACAAAAAACAAAAACAAAACAAAACGAAAAACATGAACTTTGCCAAAAAGATAATTAAATATAATATTAAAGTTATAATTTACACACAAGGTTATAACATCTGAAGTTTGTACCTATAAAAATTCACAACATTCTTAAGGATATTATGAATCAAAATAGTGAACAGATTGTAAAAACTAGTTTAAAAAGAAAAATAATCTAGAATTTATGTACACATGACCAAACATTTGTGATATATCAGAAGTACATGCTTTTCTCCCAATATCTATTCAATGACAAAGATAGTCTTGTAATCTGACAGTCTTTATATTTTAATGGAGCAAGCACACACACATTTATATATACATGGTACAGGCACTTTCAAAGACAGTCTGATATTTCTTCCAAAAGTAAACATATTTTAATTTTGTGATCCAGCAAAAGCACTCCTTGATATTTACTTAGAGGAATTGTAAACTTATAGTCATACAAAAACTTGCATACAAATGTTTATAGCAGTTTTATTCAGAATTTCTAAATCTTGGAAGCAACCAAAATGTCCCTTCTTAAGTGAATGAATAAATAAAGTGTGGAACATCCATATAATAAAAAAAAATTATCCAGTGCTTAAAAAAAAAAAAGACTTTCAAGCCATGAAAAGATATGGAGAGACTTTGATTTATATTACTAAGTAAAAGAAGCCAATCTTAAAAATCTACTTACTGTGTGATTCAACTATATGACATTCTGGAAAAGGCAAAATTAAGGAGACAGTAAAAAGATCAGTGGTTTCTAGGGGTTGTGGGGTAGGGGAGGAAGAATGAATAAATAGGCAAATCACAGAGGATTTTCAGGGTAGTGAAAATACTATGTATAATACCATAATAATAGATTTCATCACATTTTATCCAAATCCATGTGAATTGTAATGTAAACTATGGACTTACAGTAATCATGATGTGTCAGTGTAGGTTCACCAATTGTATCAAATGTACCAATCTGGTGGGGAATATTGATAATGGTGAGGGCTATATGCTGTGTGGGGACAGGGGTATATGGGAAATCTCTATGACTTTCAATTTTTCTGGGAACTGAAAACTTCACTAAAAAACTTAAAATCGGATTAAAAAAAATTAGTCTGTGCAATTGGCTCTGTTGGGAGAATCATAAGAGATTCCCAGTATGTGCAGAGAAGCTATTGATAAAAGTCAGCACCCATTCAAGATCATAAGACAAGTATTTTAGCATGCTAGGAAAAAAAGAAACTTTCCTCAACCTGATAAAGGATATCTTATCTACCAAAAACAACAACAAAAAACAAACAAAAACGCCCTACAACAAACATCATACTTAATGGTAAAAAGGTTGAATATTTTCTCCTAGATGAGGAACAAGACAAGGGCATACACCTCTATCACTTTTGTTCAAATTTATCAGAGGTCCTAGACAGGACAATAAAGCATAAAAATAAATAAAAGTCCTACAGATTGAAAAGATAGAGTAAAACTGTTCTTATTCTTAAGTAGCATAATTGTGTTTGTTGTGAATCCTAAGGAATTTACAAAAAAAAAAAACTACTAAAAGTATTAAATGATTTAGCAAGGGTGAGAATATATAAAATACATATAATATATATAAGATACATATATATATAAGGTGAGTATATAAAAATCAGTTATATCTCTGCTATTTACAGTAACATCAAAAATATAAAATACTTAGAGATTCATTCAATAAAACATGTTACATGGAAGGCATATTGTATGTGGAAAACTAGCAAACATTGCTGAAACTAAAGAAGTTCTAATTAAATGAAAAGATATATCATGATCATGGGCTGGAAGTTTCAGTATTGTGATGTCAATTCTCCCCAAACTGATGTACAGATTTTCAATCAAAATGCCAGCTGGCTTGTTCACAGAAATTGATTCTAAAATAAAGTAGGTTCTAAAACGTATTTGAAAATGCAAGGATCTAGAATTGCTAGAGAATTTTTTAAAAAAGAACTAAGTTGTAAGGCTCACACTACCTCTTCTTAAGACTTACGATAAAGGTTCAATAATCCAGATAGTTTAGCATTGGCATGGGGACAGGACAGAGTCATAGAAAGAATAGAATCCAGAATAAAATGTACACATACATGGTCAATTGATTTTCCACAAAGGGGCCAAGGTCATTCAATGGGGAAAAGATAATCTTCTCAGTAACGGAGCTAAACAACTGTATGCCCATAAACCTTCATACTTTTTTCACACTTTACACAAAAATTACTCAAAAAGGATCATAGACCTAAATGGGAATGCTAAAACTATGTAGCTAATAGAAGACATCACAGGAGAAAAATCTTTGTAGTGTAGAATCCAAATACACAATCAGAAAAGAAAAATCAAGACACGGAACTTCACAAAAATAAAGAACTTGTTTCTCAAAAAGCACTGTTCAGAAAGCAAAAAGGCATAGACAGGAGAAGATATTCACAATACACATGTATGACAAAGGATCACATGAGACATATATAAATTTTGTAACTCAACAATAAGACAAATAATCCAGTTAAAAAATGGGCAAGATTTAAATAGCTATCTCACAGAGGAACACATGCTGTATGATCCCATTTATATGAAGTTCTAGAACAAGCCAGATCAGATCAGCTGTTTCGTGGTTGCAGGGTTGAGGGGATTGACTACGAAGGGACATGAGGGGTTTGGGGGAGGTGGAAATGCTCTATATCTAGATTGGGGTGGCAGTTACATCATCAGTTTATGATTTTCTCAAAAGTCATACAAACTGTCCACTTTAAATGGGTACATTTTACTGTATGCAAATTATGCCTAAATAAAATTTATTTTAAACATATGAAAAGAAAATGACAGTTTATTCATCTCTGCCAAGTCTATTAAAGTACTTGCAGGGTTTATTATCTTTTGTCTTATGTAGAAAATGAGACTCCTATTCTGTTTTGTGGAATAAAGGATGCGCATTGAAATTGCCTGAAGTTTTAAAAGGTAAAAGCATTGATAGTTGCTCATTGTGAAGTTTTAGACCACTTCTTTCTGTTTAGCATTTTCTACTCTGCATTACATATTTATTTTGTCAGATTCCTTTCTTTTTCTATGTAGATCCTGTATTATGGGCTGAATCATGCTCCTCAAATGCATAAATTGAAGTTATATCCTCAATATCTCGAATCCGAGTATATTTAGGGACAAAGTCTTAAAAGAGGTAATTCAGTTAAAATGAGGTCACTAGGAAGGGCTCTAATCCAATACAACTGCTGTGTTCATAAGAAGAGGAAATGTGAACACGCTAATAGGGAAAAATGATGTGAAGACACAAGGAAAAGACAGCTGTCTACAAGCCAAGGAGAGAGGCCTCAGAAGGAACCAACCTTGCCAGCACCTTCATCTTGGATTTCTGGTCTCCAGAAATGTGAGAAAATAAATGTTGCTTAAGTCTCTCGGTCTCTGGTACTTCTTAGGCCAGCCGTTGCAAACCAATACACCCTATCCTTATAGTTAAAACTTAGTAAAAATAGGAACATCCTTCATTAAACAAGCAGAACTATATTGTGTTTTCCTATTAATCTGATTCTTCAGATTCCCTAAATGCCTCTGAAGGAGAAGGGATGCACACTAAAGCACACACACACACACACACACACACACATTCTCAATTTTACAAATCAGTGAACCTGGCTTTATCTTGGATTACTACTTTCGGTGTCACAGTTCATGTCACATTAGGATAGTAATTTGAAATATGTCCCTAAAATATCCAAGCCTTTTGAGTGAAGAAATTTGAAATCTCTATTTAACATTCTCAGAACGTCTTTGTCTCCAGTCTAGTCTAGTTGACACACTTGGATCTATAAAAGAACATTATTTAGTGTCCCTTTGACATTAAAGAAACAACTCTTGGCCAATCTCTAGTACTGTTGCTCTGTCACTGACCATGGAAAGCTATGACTAGTCAGTAGATTCAGCCCGCTGTGGAATGTAAAATCAGTTTCCCTTGCTTCCGCCACTCAGTTAGTTTTTGTTGGGAAACAATCCATCCCCAAACTTAGTGGTTAAAGCAGATAAGTGTTTACATAGCTCAGAGTTCTGGGCTGGACTCCATTGAGTGTTTTTTTCCAGCTTGGGCTGAACTTCTGCATGTATTTGAGGTCAACTGCTAGGTTGGTTGTGAACTGGCTGGTAGAAGTGTTCCTCAGCTGGGACCACTGGCCTTGCATCCTCGAAAAGCAGCAGGACCTGTTTTCACTGTAGAATTGCTTTCCAGGAAAGGAAGTGAAATGGGCAGACGTCTTGGAATGAATCTTAGAACAAGTGCAATCCACCAAGATAAAAGGGGTAGGAAAAGAGACTCCACTTGTTGAAGGGGGAGGGGAAGCATTGGACACAGGAAAGTAACATATTCTGGCTATTTTTGCAATCTACCACAGAGAGTATAAAATATTCATCATCTGAACTGCAAGGATAGTTTATTGCCATTCTTTAAAATTCAAAACAGTAATTTTTTCTTCAGAAATGAAATGATTGTTCACATTCCACAGAGTCACAAAGATCCTTTGTGACAATCACTGAGTTCAAAGTCTGGTATTATGATGAAATGGTGCTATTCTTCTTTTTCGGGTAACCTGGTCTATATTTCCAACTTCTTGAGTTATCGATAACAGGAACTAATGTTGATTTCATGCTATGTGCCAGGCATGAAGCTAAGTATTTTACATTAGTTTATTTAAAACGGTCACTGTCTGGGGGCCTCTCAGGGGGTGCCAAGGGGCCAGCTCTGTGACAATCTTCTCACCATGAGTGGTCTCCCACCTGCTGTGCCCAGTCATCTGGGTCAGCTGTCTTGGATAACAACACCGTAGATAACCATTTAGGTATTTTGTCAGCATACCTGCCACACAGAATTGACTCTATTTAAATTGCCAGTTTCCCCTGGATGAGACACCAGAAAATCATTTAAGGTTATTTCCATTTTTTCCTGGTGTTTGCCTTCTATAATTGATACAGTTGATTTTTAGCACATTGGGTAACACTAGAAGTTCAGTTGTTTATTTTTTCTCTTCCTCCTTAGTCCGTGGCAGGATATTATGCTCTGAAAGCAGTGAGAATAATAACACCTTAGCTACTATCAATTGATTAGTAATTCAATTTTCTATTTGAGGAAAATCACCATGGTTAGACATGTAGGGTAGCAGGAATAATTACCAGAAGACCTACAGATCATCAACTTGTAAAAGGTGATTCTGATTTACACACTAGGATGTTCCATTCCAGCTCCCTGGTGAAGGCTACAACACTGCAGACGGCATCCAGCACTCCTTCAGCCATTGGTAACTCAAGTAGCTGGATGAGATGGGGATGCTGATGGAGACCCACTAAGCCAAGAAGTGTTAACAATCACAATGCTGGCCGCACTTTTTTTTTTTTTTTTTTGATGTGTCACTGTAACAGCACAATTGGCTACCATCAATTTTCTGGCTATTCAACACCTATTTACAACCTAGAGTAGTCTAAGGGAGACCACAGAGTGAGATCAACTCAAACACTGAATGGCCACTTACCAACTGTCACACTGTGCTTTGACTACAGAATTGCTGGGATGCTGCTAGCTTTTCTGATAAAACTTGGTGATAGAGGCATTGGTCTCAGCAGCCTGAAGAGCCATCTACTCAATTGCTCATGACAATATGTTTGAGTAACACCTGTTAATGTATAAGAACCTCATGTTTACTACCCACTTTTATCCCCACAACAACCACATAGGATTGATTGATAGTTAACAACTCCAATTTTATCCATAAGGGAAGTGAAGTTAACTGGGCTAGATGACCTCCTGGCACACCAGGATGAATGCAGCAGGATGTGTAGTAGGCAGAGCATGGAAAGTGGATTAATTCTTTCCTCTTGGGGAATTGCCACTTACAAGCTGTACCTCAATTTCTTCATCTATAAAATAGGAAGAATCATAGTGTCTTTCTCCCAAGACTGTTCTAAGGATTCAATGTGTTATCTGATCAAAAGCACTTAAAACATCTAGCACAGTCTATTTGATAAAAGTGTTAGCTAGCATAATAGCTGTCTGCTCTTTCATCTACCATGATAACTTTCTATTCTTTCCTGAATCAGGCCCTGCAAAATTTTTTGAAAGCACATTTTCTCAAAATAGCAGTTCATGGTGATCATCCACAAAACCAGTTATCAATGATCTCTCATAAGAAAAGATGAGAGATAGTAAACTGGGAATACAGTTTACTTTGATCTGCAAAGATTGAAAAATTAATTGATTCCCAACATGTAAACATTCAGAGAACTCATAAAACATACATTGGTCTTACTTTGCATAAAAATGGTGAGAGCTAGCAACACAAAGTCAGATATGTTTGAATTGGATTGGGGTTTCCCATCCTTATCTTTCACAAGGATACAGTTTCCATTCTGGCCTCTCCGCCATTTTGTCTCTCCTGGCTCACTTCACCCACATTGATGTTATCTGCATGGCCCTTGTAACAGTGAATTTGTAACTTTTTCTCTAGATAACAGAATATTTAGGAACAACATCTTGATTGTGCAAATTTAGGAAAGGGAGCAAAACCTTGCAAGCCTAGAACATGGTCTTCAGCAAGAATCGAGGGGATTGCATGAACCTTAGGCTTTTAGATTTCTAAGTAATCCTTTGTTTGATTTCTTTAGAAATAAGTTCATTGGTTAATTTCCAACCTACTTTCATCATGGTTCTCATCAGTGCTTCCTCCTGCAATTGTGATGACAGAGAACAATGTTTTAGAAATAGAATCATAAGTAAAATTGCAACTACATGTACATTTGGTTCCGAGTGGTCTTTCCCAGGCACTCTTACCCTGTTTTATCAGTGACATCTGTTATTAGCCTCTGCACAGTGATCCATATGGTAAAGAGCTTGAAACCTTATTGTTGTTCCAGCTCATTATCACAAATGTCCCTGCTTCATAAATATAAACCTCAAGAAAACTCCAGCCAGCTACTATTGTATCACTCTTTGTTGTTGTTGTTGTTGTTGTTTTTAAATAAGTCTTTTAAAAAGAAGTATCTGACAGGTAATTGGCATGATGACAAACAATGCATGCAAGATAGAAATGACTTCAAAAGAGGCCCATGACTTTCATTTTAGTTAAGTTTCTGATATTACCTAAATAGAAATGTGGGAAACTCCCTCTAAATGCCTTGCAAGTGAGTATACTATGGGCCGAGGAACTCACTTACTGATAATTATTGCATTTAATTCTTACTCAAGAACTTTCTAGTATCCCAACTTTCTGATAATCTGCTGGACAGGACATGTACACATGGATATATCACCTTCACCTACCCTTGACTGTTTCAGAATTAAAAACCTCAGCTACTCATCCCTAAAGTATTCTGGCATCTGTGAATTATAGAATGGGCCAACCACACCCCTAGTCACCAAGAGTCATCCTAAATTCATTCCTCTAATCTTTAGACATGGTTGATCCCACAAGTTCAGTCTCTAAAATCATTATTCTATTTATGCCTGATACTCCAGGTTCTAGTTCAGAATCTCTTCTCTTTGGCATAAATTGTGATATATGCCAGCCTATCTTTCTGCTTCAAATATCTTTCTCTTTAATCCATCAAGCTTATCTGCCAGAGATGCCATTTTGAAATGCAGGCAATAATCACTCTGTAGAAAACCTTCAGTGGTTTCTTGTTACCTATGACATAAAGCCAAATTTTAGAATGACAGTTAATGGTTCTTAGACGGTCCTTTCTTTTTTTTTTTCCCCCAGCTTCATGTTCTTTTTCTTTCATTTATTCATCATTTAACAAATGTTAGCTAGACCTGTTGTGGTGGTTATTTTGCCATATATACAAATATCAAATCATTGTGTTATAGACCTGGAACTAATACAATGTCAATTGTATGTTATATGTTAATTATATCTTAGTTAAAAAATATTTATTGACTATGCACTATTTGTCAGGCACTGATCTAGGTAGCTGGGATAAATTAGTGAACAAAATAGACAAAAATTCCTGTCCTCATGGAATTTATAGGTGGCAAACTATGACTACATACCACCTGTTTTGTAAATAAAGTCTTTTTTTTAAAAAAAAGATTTTATTTATTTATGCATGAGAGACACATAGAGAGAGGCAGAGACATAGGCAGAGGGAGAAGCAGGCTCTCTGAGAGAAGTCCGATGTAGGACTTGATCCCAGAATTCCGGGATTATGACCTGAGCTGAAGGCAAACTCTCAACCACTGAGCCACTCAGGTGCCCCTGTCAATAAAGTTTTATGTGAATATGCCACACCCAGTATTTTCATGTTGTCTACGCTGTTTTCCCACTATAGCTGCAGAGTTGAATAGTTGCAGTTTAGACCACTGGCCCTACGGAGACTGAAATGTGGCTCTGACAGGAAAAAATTGCTGACTGTTCTCATGCATTTAGACAAGCTGAGGGATATTTATGCAAATTTATCTCTGGTTCAAATTTCCTTATGCCAGAATCCCTGTTTTCATCTCTATATATTAAAATCTTACAGGGTCCACTTCAAATTTTCTTTCCATTATAAAGCCATTCTTGGTCTTGTTAACTCAAAATTTCCCTCTTTTTCTTTGTTTCAATACTACAGTATTTTCCCATCTCTTTTGCATTTTTTTAAAATCTTGTGATATCAGAAATGATTTACCTGTCTGCTTCCCTCTCTGATATGGAGTTCGGGGATCATAGGCCATATCTTCTTACTCATTTTATCTATATTCTCTACCTCCAATAGACCAGGGTATAATCTAGAAATCAAGTACCTAAGATGGAAATTAATCTAATTGTTATTATTATAATTTTGCACACTTTATCCTTTGACCTGAGAAATAAAAATTCTATCTAAATGTGACTCTGTGATGCCCAAGCCTGAGACATCAACTGCAGATTTCTTCCCAGTCAGATATTATAGTTCCTTTGAAGCCTGCAGAGCTATCAGTGTCTTGGCACTTATTTTGGATTCTCTCATCATGAAGTGAGCAAGGGGACCCTTCTGCTCCCCCACTGGTGCAAAGGCACCTTAGACAATTTAGAATATTTTAGAATTTATTTTAATGTTTTCTAATCAATTGACTCAGCAATGAGCCCATTTGTCTGCTTTATGTGATCATTCCATGAAAGCAAACCAGACTTTTGACTCCTGAAGATGGAATTCCTGGTCAAATTAGTGCAGCAGAAATGCATTTTGGTCAGAGCACCCTTCTGTCTCTAAGAAAGGTAAGTCTTCATTTTGCAAGAGTAGGGCCTCACTTGCTTCAATGACTCTGTAAGCTCAGAAAAGTTTCCCCAGAAGTATAACTTGTAGGATTTATAGAAGGCAAAGCAAACTCCAAGGATGTCATTTGTTTTTCCTTTCCCAGAAAAAATATAGGAAATTTAAAGGTTATTAACTCAGCTTTGCAAATGGTTTTCAAATAACATTTGATTCACAAAGCCCTGTGAACAATCAAAATATGAGTTGGCTCTGTTAATGCTGAGGACTCTGTCCTCGTCCCATCTAGCTATGCCACCTCTCTTAACATGAGGTGGTGAAAACACAGACACCTGGCTGTAACACATTCACATAAGAGTTCCCACAGAGGAAGCAGTCCATGGGAAACTTCAGATAAGCTGCAGCAAGATTTCTCTGTGCATTCTGGAAAGCTTGTAAGTTTCTCACAAGCAATTACACCAGCTCTTCAGTGCTCCAAACTGCCTCTTAAACGAACTGTAACAACCAAACCAAGAGCTATCATCTGATAATTCTGGCTACAGAGATATAGATTTCCATGAAAATGAATCAAGCAAGTAACACAATTGAGAAACTAAATAGTATGTTTAGAGGAGTTTCCAAATTGGTATCTTCTAGATGGGGAGCACAGTGACATGGATTGATCCTCATATGCGGCAATAACATGTTTAAAGTGTTTTCTAAGCTAGGAATCTTTTGTACATAGATGTATTGTGAACATATAAAAGAGAGGGCACTCGTTCTCATAGAATCTTAACATTTGACTTTTTATAGTTTAACAGGTTTTATTGCAAATGTGACAAGAAAAAATAAAATATTATTTAACTTATTACCTAGCAGGTGATTTAGACCTCAAAATTACTGCCACAGGATCCAGTTTAGGGCCTGACAGTGTAAATAATACACCATCCCACCTGCAATTGTAATTACTGCCAACTGTTTTGCTAATATTATATTTCTTTCATCTTTCTTTCCTAACTTAACTGAATTTCTTATGGTATGATAATATTATTGTTCTTTTTTTTTCCCAAACTAACTGTATCTAATTAAATCTAAACTGAATCTTTGTACAGTATACCTTTTTTCCCTAGCCTAAGTATGGATGGAATTGTGTCCACCCTTAAAAAAAAGATATGTTGAAATCCTAAATCTTACTATTTTAGAATGTGTCTTTATTTGGAAATAAGTTTGTCACAGATGTAATTAGTTGAGCGGAGAGTAGTATGAGACCTTATTTCAATAAGGTCCTTATTAAAAGAAGGCTGAAGTGACAGAATCATAGGGAAAGGCCACCTGAAAATGGAGGATTGGAACAATGTATTATAGGACAAGGAATGTCAAAGATCACCAGGAAACCACCAGAAACTGGAAGAGGTAGAGACAGCTTCCCCTATAGGTGTTAGAGGGAGTATGGCTCAATCAATACCTTGACTTCAGACTTCTAGTCTCCAGAACCTGGGGGAGATAAGTTGATGTCGTTTTTGCCACCTTATTTGTGGTATTTTGTTATAAGTCCTTGGAAACTAATGCAGGTCACGAGGCATGGAAACACTGTTCTGTTTGATCTACCTCCACAATGTACTCTACCCTAGGAGATGGACCAAAACTACTACAGTCAGCACACTTCACTGCCCTCTAACTTCCAAATGGATTTGACTGTTGGGAAACTTGGGCAGGATATTATAGAGGGAGAAGATTGAAGTCAGAGTGTTTATACCTAAGTACTGTTGTGATGATGTTTGGGCTTCTTTGTCTCTTCACTCAGAACCATGAATACAGAAAGTGATTTGAGAGCCTATTTTTCAATTCTCCAAAGACAGCTTTAATTCATTACAAAGAGCAGTTAATTCATACATATGATGAATGCCAGAACATGAAAGTCCTAATTTTCTCAGTGATTGGATTATTCTCAAAGTGGTCTTCTCTGCACTTGTGTCCCATTTTGCCGAGACTGCCCCTACTCTAGGTTTAGGGGTCTGCTGCTCCCTACTACTACACTAACCATTGTGATTCACTCAGACCCTTGCAAATAGACTCATCAATAAATCTTCTGTAATTTATACTAACTTGAGTTAGGATAGCTCTATTTGCTGTTGAGACCCTTACTGTCACATTATCTGTGTATCAGACACATGATTAACATGTCCACTGTCTTCAGTTTCCTCTTGTGGAATTTCTCTCCCTTCTGTAGCCATCGTCAAATCTGGCAACTCTTGTTTGAAAAGGAGCTTTCAGACCGACTTTCACTGAACTCTAGTCTGGGAGGGGATCTGAACGAAGTGAGATAAAAGCTAGCTGATGAGGGAGGTACAACCAATTGCAAAAACTATAGAAACAGGAAGAGCAGGGACCATACCAGAAGTGATGGACAAATTCTACTGAAGGAAGTAAAGGGTGAGCAGATGATGGCATTGAAGTATTGGTCAATTACATAAAGATAAAAGGGAGCAGAACCTACACTGGCTCAGTCAGGAAATGAATTGGTAGACAAGGAGATGTAGGTCTTCCATTCTGTGTCTATATCACATGCATATGATTTGTCTCCCCCCCCCCCCAATTCCCAAGGGGGAAATAGAGACAACTTCTGACACTTTGTGTTATTTCAGGATTAGTTCAATCCTCCTTTCCCTTAGGAAATGTTCCTTATACTCCTCTCTCATTTTGAGAATTAACCTTGTTTCCCATGTTTCCATATTATAAACCATCTTATCTATTGTTACTAGTAACAATTATATTATCACATTATGATGGATTTACTTGGAATGGTTTCTGGGAGCTAGCACAAGTACATTCTAAGACTAATAATCATGAGCAAAGATACTGGGATCAAAGTGAACTAATGAAGTTGTCTGATACTGTGTTCATTATATCTAAGTTTGCTTCAACCACTCATTCAATGCATTTCATCAAAACATGGCTGGAGTCATCTTTACTCATCTTTCTTTCACATCTTACATTGGCTGCTGATTCTTTCTGGAATGCTCTACCTTCCATATATCTTCATGCCTTATTCCTTTACCCTTTCCAAAACTCTACTCAAATGTCATTTTCTCAATAAGACCCACCCACACCATATCTGATTAAAATCCCAAGGCTCTTCCGGCTCTGAGCCTAGGCACTCTGGTATGCCTTAATCTACTTTACATTCATTTTTCTCTCAAGGAAGAACATATTATTTAATTTTGTATCTATTGCCTTTATTAATTTTGCATATCTTTCTCCAACAGAATGCAAACATCATAAGGACAATGATTTTGGTTTTTTCATTCACTGTTGTAAACTAAATGCCCCAAAGAGTGCCTGGCACATAGTAGATTCTCAGTAATATTTCTGAATAAATATATGGAATATGACAGACTTGCTTAATGCAATACTACCTTACCTCAAGGCCCGACTCCACTAATATTGCCAGTCAGGCTCAAAGCCACTACAATTTGGATCCCAAAATAAATGTTATCTCCTCCATTCTTTTGAACTGGTAAAGCCCATTCCAGTTGTAGATTTATTTACATATATATAACTTATTTTATACCTAGACTGTGATACTTCAGAATTCAAAGACCATGCTTTCCTTATCACTTTAGCCTAACACTAGGCACTGAATACAGTATGTTGCCATAAGAGAACTTCAGTATTTGAACTCAATTTAAATTAGCAGATATTCTAAAGATATTATGAAAGCTGAAATTTTTCTGAGTTCAATTAAGGAGCTAAATGAATATACAAATCGTTATCTCACAAAATTGATTCTAATAGTAGTGGGTGAGTATTTAAGGTTTATGAAAAAAAGCTTAACCAGTTTATAAGGTATGATTCTCAGAAAGTTATTCATAAAAACAATAGAAGATGAATTTTTAGTATTTTAACAACAATATTTATTATATGTGACAATATGATCATCCTTTTAATTTAAAAATAATATATCAACCTAAGCTTGATCAAGAAGTGACTGCTTGCTAATGGGTTAAAGTGTCTTGTGATAAATTACTGTAATCGAAATAAAGAGTCATCAAAATTACAATGCACAATAGCATAAACCTTTTGGAGGTGATTTCAAGCTTGAGGAAACAAGTTAATGAGACTCTAGTTAATATTGAGGTAAAAAACCCTTGGAATCTCTGAAAAAGAGTACAAAAAGGTTCAAAGAACTAAAAACATTCAGAACTTCTGAAGAAAAAGGATTAATAAGAACAGAGTTCAAATGTAAAAACATACACATACTCCAGAAACTGAAGCATTACTCAATGTTAACAATGTCAAGGAAAAGAGATGAGTAAGGAATTATCATTTGTAGGATGTGTCTTTGGTCTAGATACTATAAAAATTATTTTACTTGTACTCTTTCTTCATAAGCTAGTTCATGAGATCTCTTCTGAGAAAGAAGGCTATATATATTAATATATATTAATATATATTAATATATATAACCTTCTTATATATATTAATATATATATATATTAATATATATATAATAATGCTACAGAAGGAAAGAAGAGTTAAAAGTCTGGAAAAGCATGACCAGCACTTCTGTCAGTGTATTGAAATTATTACTAATTTTGTCTTTGAACTTATGTTTTACACATGAAGTTCTATGGGACAGTGGACATGCAGGTAAACAGAGGAGATATGCCAGGTGGCTTATGTGTGGGCTGAGTGGTTGACCTTGTCATCCAGCATGTAAACACAAGCATGGGGCAATCTGGTGCATGACAAGTGTGTGAGTAGTGGGCAATGGGAAGGGTCTGCACCCACATTAGCAGTGGTGATGATGGCAAGAGATGTTGCAGGTGCAATAAGAGCAGTCACAGTCTCAGGAGAGAGAGTAGAGGCTCCATGCAGAGACAACACTGTGACCCTCAGTGGGACATAATTTTGCTATTCATCACTGGAGTTCATTCTTGGGGCACATATATTAATTCTCTGGTTTCAGGAAAGAAACTGTCAGTGCCCAGGCAGTATATTTTGTTAGTAAATCCTTAAAAAAAAAAAAAGAACTGTATACATGGACTTATGTCAGTAAAAATTATGGAATAAGAGTCTCCTAATATTCTGTATTCCATTAAAGCAAAGAGAAAATTTGAAAAAGAGTAGTTAGAATCAACCTTTCAGAAATCTGGAAATTAGCCAGAAGCGTACAGAAATCTGGGGAGCATTTGTTAAAGAAAAATAGCTGAATTTTAGTAAGAACAATTGGTTTTGTGGCATTTTAAGGTGCCCTAGCCCCATTTCCCACTCTCCATTTCCATGGTAATTTTGAAAAACTATAATCCACAATGTGGTGAAAATAATACACTGACAGCCACCAACAGAATGAGGCTCATTAAAAGCTTTATTCCCAGGAAATTGTCATTATGTGATCGATCCCTGAGACTCTACTTGTAAAATAGTCTGTATTTGACTTGACTCATGGCTCTTATCTCTGGAGACAAATGTCAGGAAACAAAACAAAGCAGCAGGTGGTTAATTACCTTCATAGGTGCCTGAGATAGTGAATAGTTGTGGCAAACAAATGTACCAAAAAAGCTTTACAAGAAGAGTTAGGATGTGAGACTCTCACAGGGACTTTGATATGTTCTGAAATAATCCTGGGAATCTAGAAGGCTGTGTGCATTCCCAGGGCTATGCTCAGGTACAGAGCAGTACACATACTAAGGAAAGTCTGAGAAGGTTCCAAGCTCCCACATCTGGTTGATCTTGAGATTGTACAAGCAAGAATTAAAAGCTAAGGAAGAAGTATAATATTCCAGTCTAAGCACTGGAGACATAATCCACACCCACACAGTCACCACTTGATAAATAACAGGAGACTTATTGGTTCCAAGCATTCAAGGAAATATCTGTCCAACCATTAAGTGACCATTAAGCTGAGCTGGGACTTCAGTGACTACACATGACAAAGAATACAGACTTAGAGAACTTGTTTTTAAAAGTCACAAAATAAGAAGATAATAACAATGAGAGAAAACAGCAAAACCAAAAATCTCTGGGGAGATGTGGGAATTTGATTTCTGGAGTTTTCACATTAGGTCATTAAAAAAATTCAATTTTCAATAAAAAAATAGGAGGCATGCAAAGAGACAGGAAAGTATGGACCATCACACATAAGAGAGGAAACAGTCAGTAGAAACTGTCCTTGAGGAAGCCTATATGTTGGACTTATTAGAAAAATATTTTTGTCAGCTACTTTAAATATACTCAAGATACTAAAGGAAATCAAGTCTAAACAACAAAAGGAAAGTATGAGAATGATGTTGCATCAAATAGAGGATGTCAATAAAGAGATCAAAATTATTTTAAAAGAAATCTGAAATTCTGGAGGTGAAAGTAATAATTGAGGTGCAAGACCCCCTATACAAGTTATCACAGTAGACTGCATTAGGCAGAAGAATCAACATGCTTCATGACAGCCCAACTGAGATTATCAGTCTTAGGAACAGTAAGAAAAAAGAATGAAGAAAAGCGAACAAAGCCCAGGGAACTGTGGGGCACAATCAAATGTATCAACATATTGCACAATGGGAGTCCCAGAAAGAAATGAAAGAAAAAAAAAGGATCCAAAATCTGAGATATATTGGCAAAAGCTTCCCAAAATGTGTTTAAAAATATTAATCTACATGTCCAAGAAGTTCAATAAATTCCAGGTAGAATAAACTCAAAAAGTTCTATATCTAGATATTTCACAATGAAATATTTTTGAAAGGCAGGAACAGAGAATCTTGAAAGCAATGAGAAGTGACTCATCACCTACTAGGGATGACTGCTAAGCAACAACTGATTGCCCGACACAAAACAAGGAGGCCAGAATACATTGGGATGACATATGTAAAAAACACAAAGAAAAAAATGTGAAATGAAAGTTCCATATTCACCAAAATTGTACTTGAAACATGGAGAGAGGTTATGACATTTTCTGATAACCAAGAACAGAGAATGCATGGCTAGGAGACATGTTTAAGGAGACACACACACACACACACACACACACAAAAAAAAAAAAAAAAACAGTGCTTCAGGCAGAAATAAAAGGACATAGAAAGCAGCAAAAATCTACATGAAGAAATAAAGAGCACCAACAAAGTTTACTACATAAATAAATATAAATAACAGTAAACATATATTATATGCTTGTTACATGTTTATTTTTCCTCTCTGATTTTTTTAAACTACATGAAGCAGTAATTCCAAATCTTTGTTGGTGGTGGTTTGATCTAAAAAGATGTAATTTATATGACAATAACCACACAAAGGAGCATGGAAGGAATAGTGATATATAGGAGCATAAATTTTCTATACAATTGGAATTAAAGCTGGTATTAATCTCAACTCAGTTGTCTTAAGGTAATACGTTAATTGTAATCCCCAGGAAAATGGCTAATAAAATACCTCAAAAGATAATAGTGAAAGAAATAACAAGGATTTTAAAATGGTATAATATAAAATGCATGTTTAACAGAAACAATGCAACAATGAAAGAAAATAGAGGGAAAAAAGAAATGAGATATATAAAAACAGATAACAAAATGGTACTACTTTATTAGTAATTATATTAAATGTAAATCAATTAATAAATACTTCAATGAAAGATAAATATTGAGGGAATGTACAAAACACAAAAAACAAAGCATGATACAGCTACACTGTCTAGTAAATATGCTTTAGAATCAAAGAAAGCATCATCAGGATTGTTATATAATTGTAGAAAACAGGAAGTGTTAGCAAGGATATGGACAAATGGAACCCTCCTAAATTGCTGGTTGGGATGTAAAATAGTGCAAGCTCTTTAGGAAACAGTTTGGAAGTTCCTCAAAAGTTAAATATAAAGTTACTAAAAAAGCAGAATCAAATCTATAAATACAGAGAACAAGTTGATGGTTGCTGGGAGGAAGAGTGGGGGGATGGGCAAAATAGATGAAGGGGAGCGGAAGATACAGGCTTCCAATTATGGAATGGATAAGATGCAGGAATAAAAGATATACTGTAGGGAATGTAGTTAATGGTATTGTAATAGCGTTGCAGGGGAACAGAGGGTAGCCACACTTGTGGGGAACAAAGCATAACATATAGAATACTTGAATCGATCACTATATTGTACACTTGTAACTAATATAACATCCTGTATCAATTTTACTCAAATACACACACATAAATTCATATATATACACATATATGAAAGATAATATATTATCTATGTAATTCCACTCCTAGATATGCCAAAGAACAGTAAACATGTTCACACCAAAACTTTACATGAATACTTATAGAAGTATTATTCTTAGCAGTCAAAAAGTAGAAGCATTCCAAGTGTCCATCAATTTATGAGTGAATAAACAAAATGTGGTATATCTAAACAATGAAGGTCATCAGTCTTAAGGACAATGAAATATTGATCCATGCCACAATATGATTGGATCTTGAAAACTTTATGCTAAGTGAATGAAGCCAGACACAAAAGTCCTCATATTATATGTTCCCATTCAAATAAATGTCCAGAAGAGGCCAATCCACAGAGACACAGTACAGATTTGTAGTCTCCACAAACTCAGGGGTGGACAGAGATGAAGAGAACCTGATAAGAATGAATGCTATGGGATGATGACATGTTCTGGAAATCCATTGTGGTGACTGAAGGTGAAAGAACATTGAAAGTAAAAACCACTGAGTTCTACACTTTAAGAGGATGAATCTCATGGTCTATGAATTTTATCTCAACAAAAAAAGGAAAAAAAGTGTCTACATGGACATTTCAATAAAGTATATCAAGAACATATTAGAATTCAGAGATTTAGAGTCCTGATTTCAGCAATTGGTATAACCTTGGGAAGCACATATTCACCAGCTTAGAAACATAATTTAAAGCTTGTGGCATTGGATGGAAAATAACACTTTCAGATGAAGCTTTGGATGAATTAGTTATTAATAAGGAAGACAATTCTAAAATTAACATTTTTTTGTAATTGAAGATATAGCAATAGAAGGCATAAAAGACATTTTGAATTATACACAACTCATGAAGTCACAATTATAACATGTTACAGGAAACGTCTGAGGAAATACCGAAGTTCATCGAATGAATTCTGTTTAACACTAAACTAAAGCTTACGTGAAGCTTTTTTGTATGTAGAATGAACGTGTTAGAAAAGATTGCTCTGTGAGAACCATGAGCTCTAGCTGAACAAAAATTTATGTTTTGAAATCATTTATCAGAAATATATCCCAATGCAGTCATAGACTATGAAATCTTCTTAATACCTTCCCTGCCCCAGCAAGAGCTACATCAATGGAAAGATCTTTCTCAATATTAAAAATTTTTTATAATTATTTGTAATTCTGAATTTGCCAAAAGCTACTTTGTTGCTTTCTATTAAGTGTGAAAGATGTCCTCATACATATTTTCAGCAAGTGAGAACCTCTGCCCATAACAGACTCACCTGTGCATCATTAAGAAGGTGGCTTGCAAATTTGGGCTTGAGTAACATAGTTTTCAAAGAAAGCAAAATGAGAGCCAGGGGCCTCTATGAAAAAATCAACTCTCTCCTGCATACACTGTATTTCATCAATACAAATTACCTGTCGGATACCCAATTTCTGTAAAGGCCTTGTAAAACAATAGTGATAAAAGTAGCAATTGGCTGGCATTTTCATGACGTTTGCTGAAAGTATAAATCTTGATGACCTAATAAATGCATTTGCAGGAAAGAAAGCCAGAAAAATCTTATGATCAATTAAAATACTATGTGCATAAAGTATTTTTGTGCTCTATAAAATTATGACACAGTTTTTTTCAAATTGTACTAATGCATCACTATTACTCTATGGATTTTGTAAGGAATAGAAAATTTTTGAAAGAATAGTCTTTAACAACTTCAATTGCATTTTTCCCTTCTGCTCTTTGAACAGGGGGTGTCAGATTTTTATCTTTTCCTGGGTCCTGCAAGTTTTATAGCCAGTCCTGGGCATGAAATATATAGTTTAGAACCTGGCCTTAAAATGATAGGGCATCCCCTTTAAACTAAAAAAAAAAAAAAAAAAAAAGTATTTTTTAAGAAATAAAAACACCGTAAATGTCCCAGCAGACTCAGTCCTCATAGACTTAATCCAATCTGGTTTCTCAGATTGGAAACCAGCAAATGCTGTGAGGGATGTTTCTTGGTGCTGGGAGGTGAAAACAGCCAAGCGCCAGTTGCTCGCACCCAGGTACCACCGCCATCTTGCATGAGGGAAAGTTCTGGAAGTGCAACAGTGCACCCCCTGGTAGTTACACAGCCTGAGAAGCACTGCCAGTGTACAATGATGAAGGCCAAGAATGTGAATGTTCTTGGAGTGCTCAGGGCAGGGCTCAGTGCATCCCCGCATAGATTTATCTTGTCCAAAATGCCAATAACGCAGTAGGGGAGGCTACTTTTTTGTCTTTCCCGCACAGCACTATCTCCTCTCCTGCTGTCCCCAGAAGCCCATGTGGGGCAAACCTCATCCAGAAGACACATTACACAGACCTGTTTCACTCAATATAGTCTGAGAAGTAGGCTGACCCAATGTCAGAAGCACAAGTAACAGCACAGGTCTGCAGGGTGAACTGGGTGAAAAAATCACATTTTCCTCATTGCCAACAGGGTCTTCAGTTTGCAAAGCTCATGTAAGTCAAAAGAGCAGAGTAAAGGCTTTTGATGTCATCCCAGCAATGTACTATGTGCACAGACCATCAAAAAATATGTTCCATTAACCTAAGACCTAGGGCAACAATGCTACAGTAGAACATATGCTTTATGTTAGTTTTGCCTAGCGGACTAATTTTTTATGCAGTCAGCGGTTTCATCTTTCTTCTTGAAGATAGTTTATTATCTGCTATTGCTATTTCAATTGACAAAGCTGGCATATATATATATATATATATATATATATATATATATATATATATGCCATTATCTATAAAGCTGGGATTAGCCAGATAAGGAAGCAGAATCTTACAAAACTATCTAATGCTACCAGGGTAGCATAGACTTCTACGATTATGACATTCCCTACTTCTAAACATTTCTCCTAGAATTATACAGATTGTTCCAATCTTCAAACAGATGAACAAAGAAAGCAAATTGAAAGGCAAACGTAAAAAATCAAAAGTCTTTTCTCCCAGTGTGGGAAATTACTCTAGATTGTTAAACTTACCATCAATTTGCAATTTATTATAAAGACTTTTTCTTTTGCTCTTCTCTCCAATAAGATGCATCTTATGGTTGTTGTTTTTTTTTCTTCAATAAATTCAATGCATTTGGAAAAATACCCAGATGGTTTAATTTCTTTAGGGAAGTATATGTATCCAAGATAACATTCACAGCTGCCAGAAAATGTATTTCTCTATTGTGGCTACCACCTGATGTTCATAACATAAAACTGGAACAAAAAATAGAAAGGCAAAGAATAAAAAAAAATGAAAAGGATTACAGAAAAACTAAAATTATCACTATTTTCTCTTAGAAAAAAGTAGAATAATCTATCTCTAAGACTGAAGCACATCATTATGGCCAGATCAATGCGACAGAGTAAGTTCTGAATCCAGTGGAAAGAAGAGAGGGTAATTATGCATTTACATTTAAAGAAGTACTGTTCGAATCTGGGTTTTTTTGGTTGCAAATAGCTCTGAGTGCTATCTTATGAGCCAGTGGAATTGGAAGATCTTTGAAAAATCAATGCACATCAAAGTCATTTATATTAAATTCTAACTTAAAGATTCAATGGGCATGATAATTATGTAAAGGTCTTCATTTTCTAGTCAACAAAATTACTGAACACTTACTGTGTGCTTTGCATTGAACTTGACATGAAAGGGGGAAAAGGCACAGTAGCTAAAAGCTACTATTGTTGTGTAAACTTCCTTTGAATTTCTCTGTCTGTGCTGGGGTATTTTTCTAGACTGCAAATACTTCTTTATACATATCTGAATTCTATCAATCATTCATTGGGAATTCAAGCATCTAGTACTCTAGATAAGCATTTGTGGTCAAAAGTGATCTCTTTGTTTTCTGAACCAGAATTATCTTTCTATGTATGTAGGTATGAATGTATGTATGCATGAGTGATCTATGTATCTATCATCTATAATCTATCTATCTATCTATCTATCTATCTATCTATCTACTATCTACCTTTTATGTGTCTGTCTGTATATCTTTAATCTACCATTTATTGCAAACCAGCTAGATGCAAATTTCTTTGTCAATGCTTTATAGCAAACACTAATACAGTTCATAGTCTGTGCCAGGAAATATTCTCAGAACATTTAATATCATTATATCTTGGACATATTGTGCATTCATTTCCAGATCACTCCAGTAAAGTGAATATCACAATGAAGCAAGCCAAATAAATTTTATGGTTTCTCAATACATATGAAGGCTATATTTAAAAACTATAGCCTACTAAATTGAATAGCATTATGTCTTGAAAAATTTATATACCTTAATTGAAAAATATTTTATTGCTTAAAAAATGCTAACCACCATCTGAGCTCTCAGCACATCAAAATCACTGACCACAGATCACCATAATAAATATAGTAATAATGAAAAAAATTGAAATACTGTGAGAAATACTAAAATGTGACAGAGACATGAAGTGAACAAATGGTGTTGGGAAAAGTCTCACTGATAGGCTCAGTTTATGCAAGATTGCCACAAACATTCCATTTGTAAACAATGTAATATCCATGAAGTGCAATAAAACAAGGTGTGTCTGTACACAGAACACTATAAGTTTAGTAATATTATTACCAATTCGCATTTTATTTATTAATTGGAGGTACAGAGACATAAAGCAACTTGTTCAAAGTCATTTAGTTGGTAAATGGTAGAGCTGGAATTTAAACTCAGGCTATCAGAGCCTAGGGTCCAAGCTTTTAAGCAGTTTCTGTGTATTTTTTACCATATCTTATTACTGCAACAACCCTGTAAAGAAAGAAGTATAATCTTCATTCAACAGGTGACAAAATGAGGCTCAGTGTCTTGCACACTAACAAACTATCCTGCTCATGTCTCATAGACACTGACAGAAAACATGAGACTCCCATTCTGGTAATATTGTAGCCAGAATAACAGTATTTTTTGTGTTCCAATTCCCCAAACCACAGTTCTAACAGAGTGAAAGGAAGAGAGACAGGTGACTATTTTACATGCAGTGGATAGCATTATAGGAGGCAGACCCTGAGCTTATAGAACCCAAATCTTTTATAATGGGGAAAAAGCATACCTGTTATTTGCCCCAGAGGAAGACATTATCTCTATCTGTCAAGGATGTTCACTCTATAGGCATCCTTGAAAGGAAAGTTCAGAACACAGAGCGGAGTGTCTCTCTTTATAGGACATGCAGAAATGTGAGACACCCATACAGAATCTATTCTCAACAAAAGCCACATAGCTAGTGAATAAAGAAATTAAAATTTGAAACTGAATCACCTAATTCCTGTATTTTTCTTCAATGACTAATAAAACTACTGACTTGTCTTTTCCAGAGATGAGTTCTTCCAAAAGAAGATAGAATCTAAAACATATCATAACTGGTTTAAAATTTATAGTTATAAATAATGAATAACTGAATCTAATGTTATTTATTTGTTTACAAATGAATTCATTACAGTTTATGAGCTGCTATTCCATATAATAGTTGAAAAATGTATTAAGTCAGGGTAACTCAACCGTTTCCACTCTTAAAACTGTGCATTTTTTTTGGATAAATAACCAAATATAGGATTTTTTTCTTTCCAATTTTTTTCTCCTCTCCTTGGTTTGATATAAGTTTCTAATAGATCTATATACTATCCTTACATCTGGGAAGGAACATTCTTATCCATGGGCCATCTTCTTTTCTTGCTGACCTTCTTGCACTGAAGCTCATTCCAACCATCCTTATGGGCATCATAAGCTGACAGCCCCTGAAATCTTGCTCACACTTCCTCAGGAAGACCAGGAAGCTGTGGCCACTGTCCATGGTCCTGCCCAGACTGTCAAGATTTATTTCAGTTTACCAGCACCATCAACCTAGCCTCCTAACATGGCCTACATGACATGTTCAACAACCTCGGGCTTCTCTACAAAGCTTATAGTCTCCTTACACAAATGCTCACAAATGTGAAAATCCATTAAGCTATCCAGGTTTCTGTTAGTGTATTTATAAACTCTGCCTCCAACTTTGCTTTGTAGTTAGGACTGAAAATGTGAAGAACCAGATCCTTGCTCTGGAATCCAGACAGTGTCCAAATCTTAGGCATGTCCTCTCCTATCTTTCTCTTTATGTTACTGATAAAACTCCTATTTCTCTTTTGGTAAGAAGATGATTGTTACTTTTTTTTTTCTTACTCTATGGCTTATAATATAAATGTTCTTTGTAGTTTTGCAAGGATTTTCTTCTTGAAACCCACATTTTTTTCTCCCTCAGCAAAGCTTTGTTTTTCCAAATAAAAAAACCTTACTTTTAACATTATTTATCTGTCATTTATCATTTATTCATTCATGTATCTAATTATTTGTGATAGATTTACTGAAAGCCTGTTCAGCACTTCAATGGTCTTCTTTTTCAACGTTTTATCTGCCTTCCTTCTCAGTCAGTACATGTAGAAAATATTAAATAATGCATTCATGATGAGGTGCTAAGAATGGAATAAATAGGGTAAAGAGAATGAAAAAAATAATATTAAGTGTTAACCTTATGCAATATTTAAAAATGCAAATTAAAGACCAAAAGTTAAATATAAAAATTCAAAGAAGGCATAAAATAAAGCATTCAATATAATCAGGTATGAATGCATAGCAACCAAATCTTCTCCAGTCCAGAAAATATATCTCTTCTTTGCAAACATACTTTTCTTTTTATTTACCCTGAACACTTATGCACCAGAGGGTTTCCCCTCCTTCTATGATTTAAATAGCTAAATAAGAAAAATTACTCCAAGGACATTTAAATCCTACTTCAATGACTATCCAAGGTGAAAGAGTGATTCTCTTGAGGTTTTCTGCACTACAGTTTTCCAACCAGTTTTGAGAGGTACAGAAGTGTGCCCAGAGTAATTATAGGTATGCTCAAGATACTGATCTCCTCAACCCTTTAGATGTCCAGAAGCAGAGTAGATTGCTGGAACTCCCAGCTAGTCACCTCTGACCATGTGCAGATCTTTCTGGTTATATCAAAGTGCTCTATAAATATTCTTTTCTGTGTGTACCATAATGTCAGACTGTTGGGAAAGACTTGTTATATACCAGGTCTTACTAATAACACATGATATAATTTTGTAGTTATATTTGTAATGGAAATATTTATCCATACTCCAACTATAATCCATTTGGAAATAATTTCATCAGTATCTTGCATATGATAAATTCCCAAAAATATTTTTAATGGAAAAAAGTCTATTTATAGACAAAAGTAAGCGTAAATTTGTTTTAGACCACAGTTAGCCATATTAATGGAAGAGATGTAAGACAGCTTATATTCCAGAGAGCTAATATATATATATATTTTTTTTTTGAGGCATTTCAGTGCAGTTTGCTAGAGAATGTCTTGGTTGAAGTATCAAGTCTCTGTTAAAAAATGCTACTAAAATGTGGGTGTCTGTTAATGAAAAACAATAGATTAACTAGAGAGCTTAATTTTATTTTCCAATAAACTGTAAGAAACCACTGAGAGTTTTTCTTGTAGTTAGAACTATCTCAGTGGACGCTCTAAAATATCTGAGAAGGAGTAGACACTGGTAGCTCTTTGCAGATTTGTGCAATATACTGCCAGTGTTTCCATGGAAAAAAAACATGCCATATTCAATTTTCTATGACCAGAACTGTACACAAAAATAACTAGTAACTATAAAAATGGGAAATAGATAAAATATATGAAAGATATGATGGAGAAATAACTGGCAAGGGATACCCGGGTGGCTCAGTAGTTGAGCATCTGCCTTCGGCTCAGGGCGTGATCCCGGAGTCCCAGGATTGAGTCCTGCATTGGTCCATGAGTCCCCACAGTGACCCTGCTTCTCCCTCTGCCTATGTCTCTGCCTCTCTCTGTGTGTCTTTCATTAATAATTAAATGAAATCTTAAAAAAAAAGAAATAATTGGCAAGAGTCCATAATGAATAAGTGAAAAACGTGAGAGAGAGTTGACGATAGCTCAGGTTGGAGACTGGGAAAGGGATGATGAAAACAGAACTGGATAATAAATTACTGGGATTCAGGCTTGAGATATAGATGCTTTCAGTTGGTGAGCTGGAAAAAGGCAAGTCAGAGAGGCTTAGGACGATAAAGAAGAGAAAGCGTGAGTGATCCATGGTGTGTGTGTGAAAGAACTTCGAGTTATATAAAGCTACAAGGAACTTGTTACAGACTAATAGCCATTTTTGAAAGTGGTCCAATAGAGTAAAGTAAGAAACTTCCATTGTGCTTCATATTTGAGAGTATACTAATTATCTAACAGAGAGGAGAAAGAATAGAAGCATTTATTATTCTGACATTTCCAAGAGATGAATGACATTAGATGGTATAGTTGAAGAAGAGAAAAAGCCAAATAAAGGTTTTTCTCAAGAAATGTTACCTAAGCCTGCAAAACAGCTCAAAGGAAATGGTGATTCAATTTTAAAACAAGGAGAAAATGAGAGAAACAACAATGGAACTTCTGTGTAGAAAGTTCATTAAAAGAACTACATTTTGGATCGCCTGGATGGCTCAGTTGATCAAGCATCTGCTTTTGGCTCAGGTCATGATCTTGGGGTCCTGAAATTGAGCCCAGGATTGGGCTCCTTACTTAGCACCTGGAGTATGCTTCTCCCTCTCTCTCTCTGCCCCTGCATCCTGCTTGTGCTCTCTCTATGTCTCTCTCTCAAATAAATAAATAATTAAAATCTTAAAAAAAAAAGACTCCATTCTGGTCAAGAGGGCAGATAGAGAAATTATCTATTACACTTTTCTGGTTGGGTCTCACTATACAGTTTAGCTCTAATGCCTTCTTCCCATTTGACATGGTAGAAGGATGTAAGAAACCGGTGATTTTTTATGAGTGTAGGTTATACACAACAGTGCTAAAAGACATTGTTAAAATATATGGTGACTGACACATTGATACTAGAAGAAAGAAACAAGATTCTAGCTAAATCAACAAAACCACCTAACACTTATAGAGGTACTATATTAAAACTGTAAACTTCATATAGGGGGGGCTATGATAGCATATCACAACAAGACAACATATCTGCTTTGGGGAATTAGACAAAAATGCCAAAAATATTTTTTCAGGAAAGGAAAGTAATTTTCTCAGTGACTCACACTGAGCACTGTTTATTTATATTTTTTTAAAAAAATTCTAGGTCATACTGGTTATATACCTACTGTTGAGTAGCTATGTCAGAATGCCTAGCTTTTTGACATAAGTTAAATATTCTTGTTTTGAAACCAAATATGAGACTAGAAGTTAAGTAGTTATCCCAAAATCATGAGGCAATAGAGACCACTTGTTCCTGAAAATATATAGCCTCATTTGTATAGTTTGTGTTATGCAATGACTCATCTTTTATTCCAGTTAATCTTGGTACAAAGTTATTCAAAAGAATAACACAGATCAACATGAATAGTATTATAAATTCAGGCAGAAGTTCAGAGGTTCCTATAAGAGATATCTATAATTATTGCTTAGACTGCCAAAAGCACAATAAAAGAAACTACAACCCTGAATAGCAGACATAAAATTCATATTAAGCTTATGGAATATATGCAGATTAAATTCTAAAATTCAATTAATTCAAGGTTAAAGCTACATCCACATTTGAAGAAATTGTGAAGTGAGGTTCTTCATTATTTCATACATTATTGAGCACTATATTGAACTGCTAAAATACTATACTTAGTATAATACACTATAGCTTTTGAAAGGTACAGAAGAGTGTTTTTGTTAAAGCTTTTGTTAGTTTTGAAAATAGGAATGTTAAGTACAAAATATCAAACCATTTGAGAATGTACAGAGAAGAAAATGAAAAACCCCTTCTAATCCCACCACCAGGAAAAAAATCATTAATTCTGTGGCATCAATATTTCAATGGCTGCATACTATTCCATTTTATGTGCCCCCCCCTTTAATCAATTCCCTGTTAATGCAAGAACTATATGTAAACTCTTCCCTATTGTGAAAGTAGTCATGGATATCATTCTCTTTATGTTAAATCCCACTTGTGATATTTTCTACGTAAGATGACCCAGAATTGTGATTGCTGAACATTTCACATTTTACTTTTTTTGACTGTTCTAACCAGAAAGATTATACCAATTTACACCCTCTTCACAATAACATGAGCATACTCATTTCCATTAAAATCTTGACAATACTAGTTTGCCAATTTTTCATCTTTTTCAACATACTAAAGAAAAAATGTGTAATTTCATTGCTTTTTTTTTTCATTTTTAAATTTGGATGTATTTTCAAATACTTGCTGGCAATTGTGTTTCTTAACAAACTATCTTTAGCTCCACTTCTTTGCTGGACTCAATACCCACTTAAAGTCACTACCAATAAGCATATTTATTTGAACCCACTCATCTCTAGCACTGATTAACTCATTTGACAGATACTCCTTAAGCCACTAATATGGAGCAAATACAGTATGCATATGAAGTAATCATTTAAAGTAGGAGACAGCCCAAGCCCCTGAAAGAGACATAAGGAATAAAAGTAGTAACAATCACATCTTTAACAAAGTATTGACAAAGCAATTGCAGGTACTGATGTGATATGAAGAGAATAGAGAATAGTGTGATTGAGAAAGAATGTCATAGAACCCTCTTTGAGGGCATGACATTTCAGATGAACCAAGTATCATGTAAAATATTCAGCCACTGAAGATCTGGGACAAGACTATGCCAGGCAGAGGGAAGGGTGCAGAACTTTGCAGGCCATAGTAAACATGAATTATATTCTTATAATAGGAAAAGAGTATACTTTGTCTTTTTGGTTTTTTTAAGCAAAGCATAGGGTGCTCCTCTGTTTTGAATTGTCAGTTGACACAGTCACTGTTGTCACTGCAAATCCCTGCATGGTTATACCCCCCAGGTATACCGAAGCAGTAGTTCTTTAGGAATGGCAAGAATAGATCAGAGATTACACCTGTCTGGGTCTGTGTGATCCAAATAAGTGCTCCGAGTGGGCTGTGCCTAAAGGATTAGGGATCTTTGTGGTCTACTGAATGAGTGGTGTGTGTAATAAGATGTTAAAATGCCTTGGTTTTGGCAAACAAAGGAAACAAAGAATCAGGATACCAGGTAGGACTCCACCCCTACGTGATATTATAGGAGGAGGTGGGTCATTTGTGGAGATTTTGGGAAAGGGAAGACTCACTAGTCTTTTTTTAAATTTTAAACTTTTGACTAACTTACCAAAAGTAGATATTTACAAAGTCAGAGATAGTAGGAAAGAAGACTTTTCTTACACAGAATTTATTTCTTCTTTCCTTCTTACATAAACTGTTGCACTATAGAAGCTACTCATATACCTTCCTGAGAATGAGAAAATAAGGATGGTCAAAAATGGCAAAATAAAATATATATTTCCACTATACAGAGATGACCATTGTTAATACATTAATATATATTAGATACATATCTATTTTTTCTTTATTTGTATGCATTGTTTAATTTGTGATATCATAGTGCATATTGTGTTTCTTACTCCTCTTCAATCACTCTCAAACTTCCAGTTCAGTAAGGTTTATCTCATTTAAAATCCACATCATGTTCAAATGTTCAATTGCCTCAAAAGTCCCCTTCTATCTGCTTTGTTCAAACAGTGTCCAACCAGAGCCCACGTTTTTTATAGGTCTAAATCTGCCATCCCTTTTTTATGTCACTGATTTGTTGAAAAGACTAGGCCTTCTATATAATCTGATAGAGAGTTTTTTGGGTAGTGTTGTGACATGATCCCACCCTTCCTATCATGGAGAGGAAGGCAGTGATTGCCCCTTTTCTCTCTCACCTGAAATCTGGTGAAGGGAGCTTGGACAGGGCCAGAGGTCAATATGTATTTCCTGGGTTGTGGACACAGTACAATGATATCTGAATTATGCTTTGGAAAAGTCCAAAGCAAGAGACTGACTTGTAACTGTAAAGTGAAGATGGTGCCATTGGGAGTGATGTGCACTTCTATCTATGGTGGGTCGGTCCACGGGTCCAACTTGTCTATTACTAATTGTAGACCTTAAGGAAGAGAACAGCAGGCATCGTGACACTCAGGGAGAGTCAGTCAAAGGAAATACAAGCATTCGTACCACAGGGAGTACAGTTGTCTATTTCTAGTGAAAATGTCTGAGGAGTCAGCTTCAAATATTTGCTTACAATTCATGCCATTATAGTCAGGTAAGGTGTGTGTGCATGTGCACTTTATTTGTCCTTTCCATCCCAATCCTGGAAGAAGAGCCAACTGCTGCCTAGTGGGCAAAAGGCAGGAACAGCTCAGGTGTGGAAGAAGTAGCAAGCTGGCATTCCCATTCTTGCTCCTGTAGGGCTCCAGTAGCCAGTCAGCCTGACAGGGGCAAGAAAGAAACTTTGATGAGTAATGAAATTTGGAGTTTTCGTTATTATAGTTTAATTGGAGAAATGATACACCTTTTGTGACTTCAATTTGGAGAACGATTTGTTATCTAGGAATGAACAGAAATGCAAATGGACCTACCCGAGATTATGCTTTCAAGAAGGTTGAAAAGGACCAGTGAGAGTAATTTAAAAATTGCTTTGTGATTGTTCTTTATCATGTCCCACTCGTTCAAAGCACTAATTATAGGCAAATAGTTGCTTCACTCTCACAGAAAAATAATGAGAATATAGGATTGTTTCTTTAGAATTGCTTTCATTTTATATGCATATATCCCCTTGTGGTAAATGTGTCCTTTGAGAGTGAGCTTCTTAACTGAAATTGTTAATTTTTATTGTCAACATGCAAGCTGATATTTGTATAGCACTCTATAGTTTATAAGGCACTTTCATGTTCATTACATTTATTACCACACTTTTACTGACTGTATCTTTTCCAATATTCCTGAGTTGCATCTCCATTATAACAAAATTGTCCATGTTTTCAACATATCTCATTATGTTGCCTTCTAGTGCCATGATTGCATAGATGGTGTTTCCGAAATTAGAACTGAGTCGTTTTCAGGAAAACAAAAGAGCCCATCAGCTACTGGAATGTTTCACATGTGTATTTAGAAAGCAGTCTATTCCATAGGATGAATGTCATTTGGTCATTACTCAGAGGAGAAAAATATCAGAACACTAAGGAACAAATAAATAATAAAATGAACCAACCAAATGTCAAAAAGTCACATAGATCATAAGGCAATTCATTAGGGAAATAATCAGCTTCTTTGATTCAGCTCAGCACATTGCATGACCAGTGCCCTTAAAACAAGAGAAATGAAAAGACAAGGGAAGTTGACAGTTAGCAGATTTCAATAGGAAATATTCATAGAACAGTGGTTCTCATTAGACATGTTAAAATTATGACAAGGTAGGAATTCTATAAGAAGTAAAGCAACACTCAATAATTGTCTCTCTCTTTTTCACAGAGATAAATGACAGTGCAGTCCATTGTCAGTGTTAGCAGCAGTTTAAGAAAAGGACTTCCTTCTCTCTCTTGACAGAATACTGAGTAGAGTGTGAAGAGTGTGGAGGAATAGTAGAGGGTCAGGATGTTAGATATTTCAGAAGAGGGAGTATAATTTTTTCATTGTGAAGAAAGAAATTCACTTCAGACAAGTGTATTTCTTTAGCAACTCAATTGGGAGGGGCATAAGGCAAGAGCTATTGAAAAATATCATGTCTTTATTTAAAGACAGCCTGTTTAGAAAGCTAATAGATACAGCCGAGGTATCTATATAGATGCTTTTGAAAAACCTTGCTATTCAAAATCTGTCAGGAGAGTGGCAGGTGCTTCAACCAACAATGGCTTGTTTGAAGGGGTGAAGAGTGAGGAGTCATTCCAGGGGCTTGGTGTCTATTGAAGCTGGGACATCACATAAGTACTAGGCTCTGACTCAGTGTAAAAGACATGTCTTATTGGCTAGAAATTCTTGCCTTCCTATCTCAATCCTTTGTCCCAGGAGTCAAAATTATAAAAAGTTCACCAATAAACCTCTCACTAATTAATGAAGAATTCTGTTAGTTTCTGTGTAGGTAATTAATCAAGGAGGATAAATTTACAGCTCTTATCATTGCTACACATATGTTATAACCGAACACTTGATCAAGAACAGAACTGATTCAGACTTAACAGGTGTGCATATAGTACCTATCGGTGCATGCCATTCAACTAGACACTGGGCAAAAGATTGAAAACCAGTGTCTCATGTTCTCTTAAAATCTATACAAAGCTAATTGTTAAAAAAAATTAAAAATCCGGGTTCCCTTTAAATTTTGTTTCTAAATTTCAAGCAAGCGTTGAATCCTTTCATAATGAAAGTATTTTTCTACATAAAAAGAAGAAATTAAAAATACATCTAAGAAATAATATCTCATTTCGGGCCTCATTCATGCAATAGAGAAGCTATGAAAAATTATGAAGGCATTCTCTATTTTTCAGTGCTAAAAAGATAACCCTTTATGAAATCTCTACTCAGTGAAAATAAATATAATGCAGAGGATCATTTGCAAAACTATGCTGCATACACTTCTGGGATTTAGGACTTGCCTAGCATGAGATGAGATCTATTACCTTCTCTGGAAACTAGGCTAGACTTTGTAAGTGCTTAGAATAGTTTGAACTTTAGAAATGACGTTGTGAGACTTTTGGGGCTTGGTGGTAAAAATTCCACGCACCTCACTCTCCTAAGGATGGTTTCTCTTGGAATGCAGAAACCATCTGAGAGGATGCCTGAGGAACCCATGATGAAACTCAGGTGAAATAAAGAAACAAATTAAATGCCTCCAAGTTGGTCGATAAATCAATCAACTGATTGGTAGATAGGATGAGTTAAAATAACATAAAGTGGAAACCAGGCTTGAAAATCCCTCAAGCAGACAAAACAATTTTAAGCCAAGCAAGCAAAACTAAGTTTAGTATATTTCATGAGCATAAGCAAAATGTAATTTAGGTTATTTCTTATAAATGTTTCTGATAATCACGAAAGAAACTGAAATCTTCTTTCTAAAATGGTATGAGATCATTGTCTTTAGCCAATCCCCTGCTGTCTGGAAACCACATTGTAATAACCAGTCATTGCAAAGGTTGGACAATCTCCTCATTGTCACTTTATAACCCATCCTGGAACACCATGCTTCTGAGTTCACATCAGTTTTGGGTTTGAAAGTTCTCAGTTCAGAAGCTATTCTTGTACATAAAAGACTCTCAGTAATTACTATTTCATTGGTCTAGTGGTTTTAATTTTCCTATTTGTGGATTTGGACAACAGATATGGGGATAGAGATATGTTATATAGCTATCTCTGTGTATAAAACTTCAAATTCTGCAAAGAAAAAATTGGTTTAAAGAACCAAATACTCTTCTCTTTTGTTTTTTTTTTTTTTTGTTTTACTATTTTAACTTTAATGTAAAAACCTTGCTGCGTAAGTTGAAATATTTGTAGTGAGAGGTCTTTTTAATGCTAGCCTAGTTTTATTTAACATAAAATAATATATTTTTCCCTTAAAATAATATCTTTTCCCTGGTCTACTGCCTGACTTTAAGTATATGTACAGCTGAACTCTCCAACTGAACCCTAAATCTGCCTCTATGTAAAATACAAATTACTATTAAATAATTTAAAAACTATCTGTATATCTCTAATATATCTATTTATATAATCCCTCTCTCTATATATAGACATAAGATGGAACAACATATAGTGATTTAAAATAATAAGGAAGTTATGTATTCCAAGAAAACTATAGCTGTGTGTTATATATTTTTAAGTTAAAAAAGGCTATATCTAATATCTATCTTTGATATTATTTATATCTAAAATATCTAATACAACCTTGTTTTTGTGATAGATGATTGATAGAGATATATCTAAATATTTAAAAATTTGGTAGATAAATATAAATGCCTAGAAGAAGACACATCCAAATATCAATAGTAATTATACCTAAGTTGTAGTATAGCAAATGATTTTGATATTTTCATATTTCATTAATCTGTATATTCTCATTTTTCTTCTATTTAGCATGTCCTATTTTAGAAAGTTATAAAGTTATACAAGCCAAATCTCATTTTAATTGCTTTAGCCATTTTATTTGCTATCCTTTTGTCTAACTGTGTGTACATGATGCTAAAGAGCCAAGGTACTGCTCTCTTGATGTGCCCAGGTTTTGGCAATGATCTTTAAAAATGTATTGCTCTCTAAAAAAAAGAAAGAAGAAAGAAAAAGAAGAAAGAAGAAAGAAAGAAAGAAAGAAAGAGAAAGAAAGAAGAAAGAAAGAAAGAAAGAAAGAAAGAAAGAAAGAAAGAAAGAAAGAAAGAAAGAAGAAAGAAAGAAAGAAGAAAGAAAGAGAAAGAAAGAAAGAAAGAAAGAAAGAAAGAAAGAAAGAAAGAAAGAAAAAATAAAAAAATGCTGCTCTTAAATGTCCATAAATGCTTTTTGCAATTGTCAGGATGCGGGATATGGAAACCTCTACTTTTCTAAACTGAAGAAGAACGAGAGATTACTTCTTGCCTTGGAAAATGCTCCCCTCCCACCCTAACTCAGAAGATATTTATTGTTTCCTGTGTGATGTTATCAGTGATCTCTCAATGGCAGCTGCAGTGGTTTAATCCATAAACTTCTGACTTTATGGGGACTTTTAAAAAGACATTCCATGCTCACTTGCAGGTTTGTTATATAACTACTAAGTTTATTGATTTTGACATATAGATAAGTGATTTATGTATTTTTTTCAAGTAGGTACTTTTGAGTATTTTATTTTATAAAGAAAATTGCAGGTAAAGCAAAAAAATAAAGTGTGCAAAGCCTTCCTCTCCTTTTGCTAAGACTATCATCTACTATTGAAAGAACTTTCATTACTATTCCCCAATCCAAAGTGGGAAAGTCAGCAGAAAATAAAACTTCTTTTCTACCTTTCCCCTCAATATCTTCTTCGCTGTCTGCACCAGTAATTGGACAAACAGAAAAAGCATATTTCTCCCCTAGATTCCTGACACGTATCTCCATGGTTGATGCCATTTTAAGAAACAGATTTCTAAAGGGCATGGATTTAATTAAATGGATTCTGGAACAAAATGGAACAACTCTTTCTGTTTTGTTGGACTTATGGGGGCTTTAGAAAGTCAAACAGCTGCTGTCTCAGAAAGCCAATGGGTCTCACATTCCCATTGTCTGCAGTTCCTGTAACTTTCTACAAGTCCTTTATGGTTAACAGCACAACTAACCATCAGCTACTAGGAAACATTGTTTGCAGCATGGACAAGACATGCTAAACTGATAAAGACTGCAAGTTTTTGAATGGACAAACTGTAACTGGAAAATTTTCTTATTCACAGAAAGATCTATGGGATTAAAACTCATAATTCAAGTCATACTTAGTTTGTATTTTGTTAACATTCTGTTTGGTTGGCTCAGCAAGACCATAAAACTGAATGTATTTTATCTAAAACCTATACACACATTTTTTTCCCCTTATGATTAGTGAAAAAAATTATTAACAGAACTCCTGGTGTTAAAAAACTATTGGTGCAACATTTCAATTTTGTAATGGATGTTCCCAGAATATTCAAGGCTTCTGGCCAAGAAATAATAATTTAAAGAGGAAAAGAAATACTTCACTTTCTGAGAAACTTTTGTAACTTAGGCCTAACCCTTTTTTAATGAAGGATTTGTGGCTCATCAGTATAGACCAGGGTGTCCTTGCTCTGGCTACTGATGGAAGACACCATCCTCCTGACAGCACCTCTGCCGTGTTTCTGCTATTATTTTCTGAAATGCAAATATGCCTACATTTTTCTTGACAGTTTGACTAAAAGCAGGATATGAGATCTGACTAATTAATGCATAACTGGAACTAAAACCAAAACTTTCTAGTCCTTTAAATGCTACTAAATGTGAGTTAAGAACTGCTTTTCTATTAGCTCAGACATATATTTCAAATTTGACTAAAGTATTTTCATCTCTGTGTGTAACTGTAGAATCTCTGAATAAAAGACCTATTTCTAGGATTTTCCATAGTTTGCTTCCAACTAGAACCCTGAGAACTTTTTTCTTTAAAAACAGATTCCCAAATGTATCCCAGATTTATTCCACTAGTATCTGTAGAAATAAACCCAGGCTTACTGAAACTATGGCTAAATCTGAAAAAATTTAAAATATGAAAATAAAAAATAAAATAAGGCTGAAATTAATAGGTTTGCAAAAACTAAAAGGGATTATTTTCTAAAATTTATATGGGACATTTGGCACTTGTAGCTTCAGGAGCAGTGAGAAACAAAGGTGTATTTTCATCTATCATTATGTCATCAACATTTCTTCATGTCCCAAATAGTACTTATTTTGTTTGAGATCAAATATTTAAATATTTCAAGAAAATTCATTGAAGCAATTTGTAAAATATATATCTTATGGTTTAGATTATACTCAAGAATTTTATAAAATTTATAAATTATTAGTTATTAAATATAAGATAAATATAAAGTTATTAAATATAAAATATTAGATATAAAATTTATAAGTTATTATTTGTAAAATATATCTCTTATGGGTTAGATTATACTCAAGAACTTTATAAAGTTTCTGTCATAAAAATCAGTATTTTATTGAAAGAAATTTTTTTAAAGTAATTGAAAAGCATTTGTTTCTAGCAATGTGGTAAAGATGGTTTGTAACATGTAAACATACTGGATAAAATAAACAATTCTCAAATACAGATCTGAGCTGAGAATAAGCAGAAAAAACAAATTCCAGAATGAAACTTGCTGTGGATACTGGCATTAGCCAATAGAAAATATATAATAAGCATTTAAATCTTTATGAGGGATAAAGAAGATATATTTTTTTTTTTAAGAATAAGCAGGGATCCCTGGGTGGCTGAGCGGTTTAGCACCAGCCTTTGGCCCAGGGTGTGATCCTGGATTCCCAGGATCAATTCCCGCATCAGGCTCCCTGCATTGAGCCTGCTTCTCCCTCTGCCTGTGTCTTTGCCCCTCTCTCTCTGTGTCTCTCATGAATAAATAAATTTAAAAAATCTTAAAGAAAAAGAATAAGCAATAAAAGGCTATCACAAATGAGCAGATATATTTGATAAAGAACTAAACATAACTTCTCAAAATAAGTTACACATACATGCATACTGATTGAATTAGAAATTTGATGGATGGATTAAATACTATATTAGACAAAGCAGAAGAAAGATTTGGTGTACTGGACTAAAGAAAAAAATCAGAATAAGTCTGATGTGAGAAAGTAAAAGGAAAAATAAAAAGAAGATTTTAGTGATAGATGATAGAAAATATATGTCTTATTGAAAATCTAGAAAAAAATATATAGAGAGATAACAGAGGAGAAGCTGAGCAAAAAGAATGAGAAACCAACTGATTATTTTTTAATATGATAGAAGACAAAAATTCAACGATGTGCCGTAAGTATATCACAAGGAGCTGAAAACTAAAGACAAATAAAGGATCTTAAAAGTAGTCAGAGAGAAAGATAAATGATCTACCGCAAACTAACCACAAGACTGAAAGTTGACATAGCAATAGAAGAGAGAAAGAGAAGGCTTGCATATCTTCAATATAATGACAGTAAATAGCTCTCAACTTATATTCTAGATTTAGTGATTCCATCTTTTAAGAATAAAAAGGAAAATAAAGACACTTTCAAACAAAATCTAAAATAAATTTATATCAGTGCCTCATTGATAGAATTTGGAAGGATATAATTTACAGGGGTGGGGGAGGACAAACAAACAATCTCAACAATCAATCAAAACAATCTCCTGAAGGAAGGTCAGAGGTATAAAAAATTTTGAGCAAAGAAAATAGTAAACATATGAATAATTATAAACAAATAGCTATTTTGTGAAACAATGAATGACATCTGTGAGTGTATGAGTGTGTGTGCGTGTGTCTCATCTAGGATACATCATTTAAAATTTCAGGCTGAAGTCATATATGAGCATGAATACCAAAATCTTTCAAATATTTTAGCAAATAAAATCCAATAATAAATTGAAAAGATAGTATATTTTGACCGAGTTGAGAGTATTTCAGGAAAGAATAGGTTGATTTAAAAATTACAAAACAAATTAATAAGATATATCACATTGACGGAGAAAAAGCATTAGGTAGATTTCGATAGCCATTAATAATTAAAACAAACCAAGCAGGGGGATCCCTGGGTGGCTGAGAAGTTTAGCGCCTGCCTTTGGCCCAGGGGGCGATCCTAGAGTCCCGGGATCGAGTCCCGCGTCAGGCTCCCGGCATGGAGCCTGCTTCTCCCTCCTCCTGTGTCTCTTCCTCTCTCTCTCTCTCTCTCTCTCTCTCTCTCTCTATCATAAATAAATAAATCTTAAAAAAAAATAAAAACAGTGGTAAAAAAAAAAAAAAAGCAAAAACTCCTTGTAATTTAGGAATAGAAGAAAAATTGTATCGGGCAGCCCCGGTGGCGCAGCGGTTTAGCACCGCCTGCAGCCCAGGGCGTGATCTGGAGACCCTGGATCGAGTCCCACATCGGGCTCTCTAGGTGGAGCCTGCTTCTCCCTCTGCCTGTGTCTCTGCCTCTCTCTCTCTCTCTCTCTCTCTCTCTCTGTCTCTGCATCTCTATGAATAAATAAATAAAATCTTAAAAAAAAGAACAATTGTATCCCTATGATAAAGGGCAAATAAAACTATATTGCAACCACATCTTATTTAATGGTGACTATTAAACACATTCCCATATAATCAGGAGCATTACCGGTTTTCTGCTATTACTCATCTATCCAACAGTCATTGAGCTCTCAGCTCAATAAACAAGGAAGAGAAATAGGTTGGGAAATAGGTAAAGGGTTTGGAAAAGAAGAGGCAGCTACTAGGACTATCTGCATCAGCACTGTAAAATAGAAATAAAATGGAGGCCACATATTTCAGTAGCCACACTTTTTGAAAGAGATGCAAATTAATATACTGTGATTGCTGTGCACAGATAGAAGCACAAAACAGATATGGATCAGAAGCAGATGCATCTATGCATGGAAATTTGCTGCTTATTAGAGGTACTATTGTATTTCAGTACAGAAAGGGGAGATAATCAATTGATAATGCTGGAAAATTAGTTACCTACTTGGAAAAATAAAATTATGTTCTTCCCTATGTCATAAGCAAAAATCAACTCCAGATGTAACAATAAGGAAAGATAATTCCGCTATATCTGTGGATATTGTATACAGAAAGATACCACAAAGAGAGAACAAGCCAAAAGCTAGCACACAATATTTACCTAACAACAACTGAAAAAAATTAATATCCAGAATATTAAAAGGGATTTCTATGAATCAGGGGTAGGGGGAAAGCAAATCATCCAGTGAGAAAAGGGTAGTAACTTTTAAGTATCTCACAGGAGAAAAAGAGTAAGAATATAGATATTTGTTCAACTTTTTTTAGTAATTGGAGAAATGCAAATTAAAACCACAAGATGATGGCTTTTCACACTTGCCGTATTGGCAAGCTCCTCCTACTTCCATTTTCCTTTTTCTTTTTTAGAAATGTCTTACTAACTTTGACCATTTGTTCAGCTTATTAAATTACACAAAATCCTCCATGGAAATTTTTACTGGAGCAATGGCTCAAGTTGGGGAGAACTGAGTTTTTTATGATAGCTTTATATGCAGTGAAATGGTACATCTCTCCATTTAATTAGGTGTTTTTAAATGAATTTCAATGGAGTATTAAAATTTCCTTTAAAACAAGAGGCTTGCATTAAAAAAATTATTTCAGGTTACCTTAAAATTTTTATAGCTATTATAAATGGTACAATGCTAATTATTAATTTTTCTATCCTACTACCAGAGAGTGTAATCTGAATGTCTCTTCTCCAGGAATTACAAATATGATCCCAGCCAGTTGCATGTGGGACAGTTCTCCAGTGTGCTGATGTCTGAATCTCTTTGGCTCATGCCTGAAATCCGGGCCTTACTAATCACCCTCAGGGGGCTCTCACCCACTTCCTTCACTTCAGCATTTTGGAGGACCCTAAGTTAAGGACCTGTCTCTTTAGATGAACATCTATGTCATGATGGAGGTGAGGGCCTCATCTCTAGCAGAAGCCCCTACCTGTGGCTGCTGGCATCTCAGCTCATACTGTCCCCCTCTGACATCACTCAGACCTATGTAGTGACCGAGGCCACTGACCATACGGTAACTCACTTCTTTTTTTTTTTTAATTTTTTTTTAAATTTATTTATTTATGACAGTCACACACACAGAGAGAGAGAGAGGCAGAGACATAGGCAGAGGGAGAAGCAGGCTCCATGCACCGGGAGCCCGATATGGGATTCGATCCCGGGTCTCCAGGATCGCGCTCTGAGCCAAAGGCAGGCCCAAACCGCTGCGCCACCCAGGGATCCCGGTAACTCACTTCTTGAACAGTTTTCCTGAGCTTCTGAACAGCAAACATCTGACATCCACTTTATTCATGACAGACTGCTCTCCTGCCATGGTTCTTGTCTTCTCATTGCTGATGCTTCCTCTGGACGATAAAAACAATCTGTCTTTACATAATGATTCTGACAACACTCTTGAGTCCCTAAAAACATGAAATCTCATTTGTGTCTCTCCCTCTCCGTACTCATCCCACACTTCTTTTCTCCTAACAGCTGATGGGGATTCCAGAAGGCAGAGGATGCAGTTGGCCCAGAGCCTTACACCGCTGAGGGTGAGAGCATCCTCTGTGGCCCCTTCTTCCTGCCTTCTTTATTCCTCACTGACATCCCAGTCTGTACCCAGGGCTTCCTGGCTTGTGCAGATCAGGAGATGTCTGGAAATCCAATGTAAATGTCCCTTTAGGTTTCTGTCAGTCACAGAAACCTGATAACAGTCTATGTCAGCTTGGAGGTGTCCAGCTTGGGCACTACCCATGTCCACACACTGGCTTTTCTGGGTTCAGAAAATCAGCCTGCACCTTTCACAGCCAAGCCTTTCAGTGGGATCATCCTCCTGGGGCTTAGTTCTTGACAGCCATTGAATGTAAATGACACCCTGCTGATGCTTCCCAAAATGAGGGGCACAGACCATAAAAGTCTAATGAGATGCTAATAAATGTTTGAAGAGAAAAAAAAAGGAATTCTGAAGTTAAAATAGTTTGGAAAACACTGCATGCTCTTGGATAATTATCATGCATATTAGCACACTAAAAAATCTGTGAAGTCCTTTCATGAAAAAAATGCATTATTTTGTTTAGCCAGAATTTCCTAAACTTATGTGATAGATCCTACTTTTCTTTAAAAAAAAAAAAAAAAAAAGATTTGGGGCAGCCCCAGTGGCGCAGTGGTTTAGCGCCGCCTTCAGCCTGGGGTGTGATCCTGGAGACCCGGGATCGAGTCCCATGTCGGGCTCCCTGCATGGAGCCTGCTTCTCCCTCTCCCTGTATCTCTCCCTCCCTGTATCTCTGCCTCTCTCCCTCTCTCTCTGTCTAAATAAATAAATAAATAAATAAATAAATAAATAAATAAATATTAAAAAAAAAAGATTCGGGGATCCCTAAGTGGCTCGATGGTTTAGCGCCTGCCTTTGGCCTGGGCCATGATCCTGGAGTCCCAGAATTGAGTCCCACATTGGGTTCCCTGCATGGAGCCTTCTTCTCTTTCTGCCTATGTCTCTGTCTCTGTCTCTCTCATGAATAAAAAAAAAAAATCTTTAATAAAATAAAATAATAAAAGTTAAAAATTTAAAAAAAGATTTTACCTATTTATTTGAGAAGAGAGAGCACACACATAAGCAGGAGGAAAAGCAAGCAGAGAGAGAGGGAGAAGCAGACTCCCCACTGAGCAGGGAGCCCAATGCAGGGCTTCATCCCAGGACCTGGAGATCATGACCTGAGCCCAAGGCAGATGCTTAACTGATTGAACCACCCAGGTATTCCACGGACCCTACTTTTCTGATTAATATTTATTAACACTTCCAGGACACTAGCATTTTGCTGATCTCTGTTTGAGAGACACAGGTAAATTCTTTTCTCAAGGTCCTTTTCCTAAGCCTTTATACACAATTGAAGGACTTATTTTTGCTGCTGTCATTTCTTTACTGTTTTGAAATTCAGGATCATTCAACAACGTTCAGAATCAGTTTTCCTAGTGAGACTCAAATTGTGATTGCACCACCAAATCCCTTTCCTGAGTAGCTCTGGTCACTTGGAGCAGCTGATCCCCGGCCACTTCCTCTCCTGTCCTTTGAAACTGGCCCAGAAAGTTTCCTCCTCAGACTTAGGGTGAGTGTCACTGAGCCTTCTACTTTCTTACCATGGAAATTCCAACACTCCAGGCTTGCCTATCTTCTTAGTGTATTTCTATCTAGATTAACATTGCCTCCATTGTCCTTACAGCAGCCTCTTTGACTTTGGACAAATATCAAAGCAGGGAGTGAGGTTTGCCTTTGGCATTTTCTGCCAAGAGCTTAGGAGGCCATGAGGAACTGTCCAGGGCATCTCTGACCAGCCCTCAGAGAGGTTCTAGTTCAAACCTTCCATTTAACACAGAGGCGAACAGGGGCCTGGGAGAATTGGTGTGTTGCTCAAAACTGCACGGAATGGCAGTAGCAGGATTCATTAGTAATCTGGAATTTAGGTCAATAGACTCCTAATCTTGTAGCAGAACATTTGGCGAGTGCAATGAACAAAATAAGAACAGAGATGTCAGATACATATTGCCCACTCCTTCTAATTATGTCTAAATACACTCCCCACAAAATAGATCATCCTAATCTTGGAAATATTACTCTATTTACATGGGTGCATATATCCTGATGTGAATTTTGAAGTTGCCATTTATAAAGTCAGGAACCCATGTGAATGTGAATATTGTAGTTGAGGATGAGGACACCCCCTTCTCCCTAGCTTCCAAAAGATCCATAGATTATAGATAAACAAGGTCATAGCAGCTGCTTCAACAATTTAGGACTTCTGATAAATTGCAAGATAATTTAGCTAGACCTGAGATCTAGCCAGGCCTCCTCCTCTTCCTACCTTAGAGCTGTCCTCGGGTCACACCTGTGACGAAAGCTCTGTCAGCAGTGTGCTCATTCAGCTGTCTGAGAGGAGCACAGAGCAACATGTCTCCCTGGGTTGGACTCATGAAAGGTTGTCTTGTGAGCAGAGGGGAGCCTCTTTGCCAATTAGTTAACTGCATGGAGAACAGCTCACAGAGTCCTTCTAGCTCACCTGTTTGCTTTCTCATCACCTTCCCTGGGCCACAGGGAGATGACAGTCCTGGCCAGGGGTCTCCATCTTTGGCTGGGCAGAGAGGGCACTGATCTTGTGATCTTCGGGGGATATTATACTCCTGGCAGCAGGCAAATGCCTGGAACTCCTATAGCTAATGAGGTTCTGACTGCTTGCCAGTGACTGTGGCTGCCTTACTTAGCCATTTATGGAAACAGCAGCCCCCGCAGACATAGACTACTAAAGCCAGATATATACAAAGAAACTAGACAGCATTGGGTATTAAGATTCTGAATATTACTCTTTTCCCAATACATGTCAGACGCTTACCTGTCAAGTGGACAGTCTTTGTCCTTTAAAAAGAATTATGTGGGGAGTCTGGTGACTCATTAGTTCAGTGTCTATCTCTTGGTTTTGGCACAAGTCGTAATCTTGAGGTTGTGAGATCACACCCTGTGTTGGGCTCTGCACTCAGCTTGGAGTCTGCTTCAGATTCTCTCTCCCTCTCCCTCCCACTCCCTCTTTCTCTCTCTCAAATAAATAAATAAAATCTTTAAAAAATAAAAATAAATAAAAAGAGTAAGGCATTCATCATAAACAAAAATTTATGAAACACTTAGAGGATTGCAAGTAGTAAACAAGTATTATTAAATTGTAGGGTCCGTATGCATGAGTGTAAAACAGAGGGTAAAGACAGCAGACAAGGTTTTCATAATGTAGGGCCTTGCCCAATATCCTCAGGAGCTTTCACTGTTTCTTGTAATTTACCCCTGCAGCTATCAAGAGTTTTGATTCAGAGAACTGGCATGATGAGATCCACATTTTGGAGAAATATCACTGCATTTGTTGTAAGAACTAAAGGAAGGATAACAGTAGGAGTTATGCTAACAGTCTATAGACACATATAAAACACACAGATATACCCCACCACCACCACCCACACAATGTTGAAATATTTGGGGCATGGAGAGGTAGGCATAAATCTCAAGATAAATTTAGTGAGCAGAATAAACAAAAGTAGAAGTAGATATTCTGAATAGATGTGGAATATGAGGAAGAAGGAACTTAAGACTCTCCTGGCTTCTTGGCTTAAGCAGCTAGAGTGATGTGCCATTCCAAGAAACAAGAACCTTATGAAACTGTATGAGGAGAGACCACATTTGACAGGACAGTGATGGTTTTGTTCCAAACCAATTGACTTCTCAGTGCCAAGGACTTCTAGAGTTACCATTTTAGGAATGCAGGCTTTGACTTGGACAGATGTTTGTGCTGGAGAGAGAGCCGAGATCATTCAGCACAGAGTGACATGTAAAGGTGTGATCTCAGCTTAGAGTCTCCGGAGAGTATGTGGGGAATGTCTGGGGTGTTGGGATTATTTATGACACAGCTATAAGTTCCTGCAATACACAGAGGTTTAACATCTCACCTATAGCCCTTCATTCTAAAATAATAACCCAGTAGCTCCAATGGCTTATAGTTGGAAATATCATTGTATCCATGTGATCTACTTGTAGGCTGAAATAATAATACATAAGTACTAACCCACTGCTCAGACCTTCTCCTTTCTTCCATGCTCCCATCTGCTGCAAGAACTTCCCATTTTTTGGTTCTTTTTTCTAGAACATTCTCACCATCCTGTTCCAACCTAAATCCTCCTCCCATGTTCTCTTGCCACTCAGACCTCAGCTCCAGGTCTCCCTGCCCCGCACCTTTCCAGTCTGGGTCACATTTCCATCCTAATAGTGCTCATCTTAACCTGTAGTGATTTCCTTACTTTCATTATTGAAAATGTCAAACATAAGAGAATAGAGAAAATGATATATTAAATTCCCATCTACCCAGTTCCTGGCAATAGTTAACTTTTTGCTGATTTTATTCTTTCTGTCCCCTACTTCATTTTTTATTTGAGTATTTTAAAATGAATTACATAGAATCATGTCCTTTCTTCTCTACTACCCCTTTCTCCTATTACTTCACTATACATTATGCATTTTCAAATGATAAATAACATATAATTTCTACCATGATACTATTGCTAGAGAAAATCAACAGAAACATGGACTGCCCAGTCCATGTGTAACGTCCTCCACTTATTTTTTTTTGAATCAGAACCTGAACAGGGTTTACATATTGGACCTAATGGTTAAAATCCCTTCAGGTGTCCTGTTTGTTTATTTGTTTTTAATGTTTCCGTGCTTTCTATTTAAAAAAAAATGTTCAGTGTTGTGACAGGAATGAAATAACGTATACTGTTGACTTGACCAATTGCTTCCTTGTGGTATTCTTCAAAATATGTTTCAAATCTTTGGTCAAGACCACTTCAGAGGTACTTCCTGTTATATCTCATCAAGTCCATATGTGGTATAGACATCTAGTTGATTCACCTGAGATGATGACATCAGTTTGATTCATTCATTTCACAGTTCTGCTGACTTTAACTAATTGCTTTGATATTCAATGAAGTATCTGCTTAGGGACATTTTGCCATTAGAAATTGAAAAATGATGACTTCTAAAACTATTTATCCTTCTGTGTTTATTACCTATAATTTTTCCATAAAGAAAAAATTTGTCCTTATACACAATTTGGTTGGTTATCCAGAAAACAGTTCTACTATTTACACTTTATACTGAAAAGAACAAGTTAAATACTCCTCTCCCTCTATCAATTTTTTTTTTTTGAGTAATAAGCTATTGCCCTCACGACCTGCTTTGGGGGGGGCTTTTTAAATGTCCATATTGTATCAGCTTTGGACATTTAGAGTCAAAGTCTCTGTGTTCTCTTCCTTTGTTCTTTGACACGAGCCCATTAATCATTCATTGCTTCCTTGTTTCTGAAAGAATATGATGTCCAGGCTCATCTTGTATGTGCCTCTGACAAGAAAGCAGACATTCTTTTGAACATGCCTCATTCCTTCCAATGGAAAATGTAATTTAGAGACCATGATCTCTCAGTGTTAAGAAGTGTTTATTGGATTGTCATTACTCTTAGGCCTTACAGTATGCGTTTTATTTATTATTCTTTATTTATTTATTTATTTATGATTTTATTATGATTCTTTTAATTATTTATTCATGAGAAACAGAGAGAGAGAGAGAGAGAGAGAGAGAGAGAGAAGCAGAGACACAGTCAGAGGGAGAAGCAGCCTCAGTGCAGGGAGCCTGATGTGGGACTCGATCCCAGGACCCCAGGATCACACCCTGGGCAGAAGGCAGGCGATAAACTGCTGAGCCACCCAGGGATCCCCCTCAGTATGCATTTTAAGAGCAAACAGTTCATGATGAATTTATATTAGTTTTAACCTTTCTAAAAAACCTCGCTTACTTCTTTGATTTTATATTACATGGAAAATCTTTGTTTTTGCTAATATTAGCAAATTGCATATTCATTTTATCATAAAATTATAATTTCAAAAATAACAGTACTAATATTACTAAAAAATTAAAACTACTGGGATCTCTGGGTGGCTCAGTGGTTTGGTGCCTGCCTTTGGCCCAGGGCATGATCCTGGAGTTCCGGATTCGATTCCCACATCAGGCTCCCTGCATGGAGCCTGCTTCTCTCTCTGCCTGTGTCTCTGCCTCTCTCTCTGTCTCTCTCTGTCTCTGTCTCTCTCTCTCTCTCTGTGTGTCTTTTATGAATAAATAAATAAAAATCTTAAAAAAATAAGACTACTGAACGAAATTTAAGATTTACATATATTGCACCTCTTTACTCCTAAATATGTCAGTGTATATTTTATTAGGAATTATTAAAGATATTTTTGTAGGACCATAGCTTTATTATCAAAAATTTTAACTAGGTCTTTCTCAAGTTTTGAGCTCAAATTAAAATTTTCATAGTACTCTTCTGGAGCTATTTTTTTAAAAGATGCATGAAACACTCTTGATAAAATTTAACAATCATTCTTGGTAAAAACTCTCAACAAATTAGGAAAAGCTAGAACTCTTTCCATCTGATAAGTATCATGTATGAAAAACTTCCTGTTAATATTATACTTAATAGTAAATCATTAAATAGTTTCCCTTAGAGTGTCTCTGGCAAAAATATCAAGTGACATCTGTACATGGGTATTTACTACACCATTTTTGTTGTTGTTATAGCAAAAGACAGAGGGAGAAAAATAAAAAAAAATTATCTATAGGAAGGAGACTGGTAAGTAAACAATAGAAAGCACAGTGGTGTGTCTCAGCAGGTACAAAAGATAATAAGAAAAATCTCTATATGATGTCCAATATCTGATTACCTCTAGTCACCCTCTCTTTCTTCCAATAAACAATGTTTTTGGTCCAAGTTTTATAATTAATATCTGCTGGAATATTGGTTCAACTGGGAGATGGAAGGTAGAAGTTCAGGCTATTGCCAATGTATCTTTGGGACACATTCCTGAGATTGTTGTATCAAAAAGCAAATCCATAAGTAATTTTGATGGATTTTTAGTTATCATATCTATCTGTTTTATTCTTTGATTAATATTTGTCTCTTCCCTAAACTGTAAGCTCCATATGAACAAAGCCCTTTGTTTATTTTTTTTGCTCCGTATGAACAAAGCCCTGTTTATTTTTCCTCACTACTCTTTTCCCAGTATCTGGCACAAAGTTGGCACTGAGTAAATATTTGGTATGGAAGTGTTATTAACAAGTGAAGTTTTTTGGGTTGTAGTAGAAATTATAAAAATAGTTGTCATAACTTTGTATTCAGCTCATCACAAATACTCTTATGTTATCAGTAAAGAAGTTATAGATTTATGTTTTACCTCTCAGTCTATGATTAATTTCAATTTTAATTTTGTGCAAGCTGTATGGTGAAGGCTAAGTTTTTTTTTTTTTTTCAAATAATATCCATTTGTGGTAGCATCATCTGTTGAAAGATCCTCCTTCCCTCATTTCATTCTTTGGCACTATAGAATTTCTGGAAGAAGACATAGAAACAACTTTTAATGACACTGGGTAAAACAAATATTTTTCAAAGTAAGACACAGAAAGAAAAAACTGACCAATTGGACTAGTCAAAAGTTTGCTTTTTAAAAGACATTGACAGTAGAAATAAATATGCAAGCCACAGGCTGGGAATATTTGTAAAACATATATGAGAGAGAACTTGTATCTAGAATTGATAAGGAAAGGATAGAAAGGCAACCTGTGATGAAAAGAACAATAAGATGTCCCTGTAGATCCCCACACTGCTCTGTTGTCCACATGCCCTGTATAATCCCTTCCTCTGAGTGTAGGCAGACCCTGTGCACATGGTGGATTTCATATTCATGATTCAGTTACTAAGCAGTTGACTTTGAGTTAATCCAAAAAGAGGATTATAATGAGTGGTCTAATATGCAGGAGTAGGAGGCTCCTGCCAGTCTGGAAAAAAGCAAGCAGTCATGTTGTGAATGGTCATGGAAGGACCACAGAGCTAGGGTATAAGAGAAGCCTCAGAAAATTATTGAACAACAGCCAGTGAGAACATGGGGATCTCAGTTCCTAGGACCACAGAAAACTGAATTCTGCCAACAACCCAAATGGTCTTGGAAGAGGCAATGAGCCCCAGGTAAGACCACAGCACTAAAGACACCTTGATCTCAGTCTCATGCGTCTATTAGGAACAGATGCTAAGCCATAAAAACTGTGAGGAAATAAATGTTTTTTTTTTTTTTAAGATTGTATTCATTTATTTATGAGAGACACACACAGAGAGAGAGGCAACGACATAGGCAGGTGGACAAGCAGGTTCCTTTAGGGGAGCCCGATACAGGATTTGGTCCCAGGACCCTGGGATCACAACCCAAGCCAAAGGCAGACGCTTAACCGCTGAGCCACCCAGGTGCCCTAAATGGTATTGTTTTAAGCCACTAAATATGTGGTCATTTGTTATGCATCAGAAAACAATATTATACAACTTAATTTAAAAATAGGCAAAATCTTTTTTTTTTTTCAAGATTTATTTATTTATTGGTGGGGGAGAGCATGGGAAGGGCAGAGGGAGAATCTGAAGCGAACTCTGTGCTGAGCATGGAGCTTGATGCAGGGCTAGATCCCACAACCCTGAGTTCATGACCTGAGCCAAAACCAAGAGTCAGATGCTCAGCCAACTGAGCCACCCAAATATCCCCAAAATCCTCTTTTGAATGTGCACTGGACTTAGTGATTCACTTTTTAACAAACAGAGTATAAAAAAGGGAAAAATAGTAACTTTGTAAAGGAGAAATCTGGTTGACTTTTACCTTAAGTGATAAGGTTAACACCACCAGTAATAACTCATGTTGGTATCATGAACCCTTGGTGGGATATAATTAGAAGGGCGCTTCAAGGTAGTTTCCCTAAAGCTCATAATCCCAGTCAAGGAAAACACCTATACAATTTACAATATATCTTGGGAAATTCCTTCAGACTATCCTGGTGGTGAAAGAAAGTGAGAAATTACTACAGATCAGAAGGAAATAAGGAAAAATGATGTCTAATTCAGTATGATGTCTGGGATACAATACCGAAATGGAAAAAAAAAAAAAAAAAGGACAAGAGTGTGAAAGCTGATAAAATCCAAAAGAAATCTGAAGTTTAGGTATTAGTAATGTATTAAGCAGGCCTTTTTGTTTTGTTTTTAGTTTTGAGAAGTAATATAAGTTGATAACATTAGGGGAAACTGGATGAGGGGTATATGGGAACTCTATATCATCTTTACAACTTCCCTGTAAATCTTTTTCCAAAACAAAAAGTTACTTAAAAAGAGACACTAACAATACAATAAAATTAATGGAATGCCTAAGTCCAATAAATAACTCAAGGCAGTAGTGCTAAGCAAGTAGAGGGCAGGGATTAGAGTTGGACCAGAAAGCTGAGTTAGATAGAGCAAGGCTGAAGGAATAAAATATGAAAAAATAAGCTAATTGTGTCACAAACTTACTTGACATCTAATTTTCTCCATTGAAAATTTGACAATTTCAAAGAGCATTCAAAGTGACACTGTGAAGAGATATTCTGTACCTCATTGACCTTTGAATGAAGTCATATTTGTACTCTGTGACTTCTGATTTCACGTTATTATCATGTCATTTGGAGACATATTTTGTCATAGTGTTTTCAGTGGAGTTATTCATTTTTTTTGGAGGGCAAGCAAATCCATGTAGTTAGCCAATAAGAAAGAAAAGGGGCCCCTGGGTGGCTCAGTGGTTGGGCGTGCGCCTTTGGCTCAGGTTGTGATCCAGGGGTCCTGGGATCGAGTCTTGCATCAGGCTCCCCTCAGGGAGACTGCCTCTCCCTCTGCCTATGTCTCTGCCTCTCTCTCTCTGTTATCTCTCATGAATAAATAAATAAAATCTTAAAAAAAAGAAAGAAATGGTAAAATTTTGAGTACTTTCTAAAAGGACATATGTGGTTGACATATCAGCACATGAAATAAATACATAAATTAAAATAATAAGATACAAATATATGCCCACTAAAATGGCTAAGCTAAAAGATAATAAGTGTTAAAAAAAAAGATGCAGAGCAATTAGTACCCTCACATGTTACTAAGTAGAATAAAAATGGATACAGCCCTTTTGTGGTGATAGTTTGGCAGTTTCTTATTTTTTTTTTTTAAGATTTTATTTATTCATGAGAGACACACAGAGAGAGTCAGAGAAATAGGCAGAGGGAGAAGCAGGCTCCATGCAGTGAGCCCGATGTGGGACTCGATCCTGGGACTCCAGGATCACACCCTGAGCCAAAGGCAGACACTCAACCGCTGAGCCACTCAGGCAACCCAGTTTGGCAGTTTCTAAAACAGTTAACCATATACCATTCACACAATCCAACACCTTGATCCTGAATTTTTACCCAAGATTACTAAGAGCATATGTCCAAAAAGATATGTACAAGAATGTTCATCCTACCTCTATTCATAATAGGCAAAAAAAAAAAAAAGAAGAAACAACATGAATGTCCACACCCAGGTAAACAGATAAGGGATTTTGGTATGTACACACAATGGAATAAGCACTCAGCAATACAAAAGAATCAACTATGAGTTCGTGTAAGAACACAGAGGTAGCTAAAATAATTATGCTGGTAAAAGAATCTGGGCTAATAAAAAGAGTGCATTCTGTACAATTCCATTTATATAACACTATAGAAAATGCAAACCAATCTGTAGGACAGCTAGTGGATCCATGGTTATGTGAGTATGGAGCAGGGGGGATGGGTGGGAGGGATTACCAAGGGGCAAGAAGAAACCATTGGTGGTGACAAAAGTATTTGTTATTTTAATTGTGGTGGTTTCACAAGTGTAGATACATCAAAGCTCATCAAATTGTTCACTTAAATTTGTACCATATATTGTGTATTTATTACATAAAGCTATAAAAGGGGGGGAGGTGGGTCATAAAAAAGAAAGCCATGGCCAAGCGTGGCCTCCCTTCCCCACCATTACTGTTTGATACTCCCATGTGGGGACTGCTCCAAATGGCAGGCTCTTTGGAGGCACTGTGAAGGGTGAGGACAACAAAAATGGCAATTTTGCCAAATTCATTTAACTTATTACTTTTCCTTGACACAAGGTCAAATTATGAGAAAATTGATCAATAACATGTATGTGAACATGTATATTTTTGAAAACTGTTCCTCTCATTAAAACAAGCAATTCCCTCAACTGTTAAGACATTGTGGGAAAATGTCAACTCCTTCTTTACCACCCAATTTCTCCAGTCCTGAGACTCCCCACCATACTGTTAAATTGCTAATAGGTTTCTCCAGACACTACTATTATTAACAAATTAACATAAGCAACACCTAGGGAGGAGGAGAAGGAGGTTTAATGTGAGAAGATCTCTCATGTGTCTTTTCTGATGCATATTTTGAGGAAAAGTATTCGGTCTTCTGAAATGTTAATTTAGCATCTTCCCCTCCTACTCACCCACATCAAAGTTATTAATAAAATGTTCAAGAACAAGGAAATAGGTGCTGCAATTGAGATTCACTTTATATCTGAACAGAAGAAAGGGGAACAAATGGTGGGTTGGCTTTGCAGGGGAAAAAAAATGAACGAGATGTTTGAAGTGTGGATGATCTAGCAATTCAGAAACAGAATATAAACATAACAAATCATGTGCACATTAGTAGAAGAGATTCTAAGTGTTGAATTTAAAATGTAAACTATGATCTTGCACTAGATTAAACAGAAAGCAAGCAAAAGAAAAGAGATAATAAATTTGGTCCAGTCAACGAAATAAAAAATGTTACTGGCAGTGTTGGGGGAGGGGAGATGATGATCCTACTATTTTCCAGGTGTGCGATTTTCCAGGGATCTTATTACACGTATAAATTTCTTCATAAATCTCAACTATCCAGCCAAATGGATACAGTGCCTATTCTACAGATAAAGAATTAATACTTAGAGATTTAAATAAATTTCCCAAGTTCAAAGAATTGTTAAATATCAGAATCAAGACCCAGACTAAACATTTCATTGTATAATTATATCATCCTTACTTATAAATTCTATAGTTGATGGATGTTTGAGTTATTTCTGCTGTTTTATCATAATGACTGTCTTATGAGCACCATGAACACATAGACTCATGGCAAGGGGGGCATACACCATCGAAGCCATGTCCATAAATACTGCCAAGCAGTGATCTAAAGCAGATACAATATTTCCATCTCCACCATCAGTGCCTGCGAGTTTTAGATGCTTCATATCCTAGACAATGCCTGATATTTTGTTTCTCCTATTTAACAATTCTGTTCTTTTTAAATTGTTATCTGTTGCATTTGTTTTTATTTTTACTATCCTGGTGACTAATAAGGCCAATTCCTATTGGCTATTTGATACTCACGTTTATGAAATGTCTAAGTATTTTGCAAACTTTTTGCTACTGAGTTGGCTCGCTTTTTCTTATTGAGGGATAGAAGTCCTTATATAGTCTGGGTCCAAATTCTTTGTTGGGTAGATTATCGCAGATGTCTTTGCACTTTGTGTCTTACTATTTTATTCTCTTATGGAAATCTTTTGATGAATAGCCTTTCTTAATTTTAATATAGTCTGTTATCCACTTTTCCCTTTTTGTGCTAGGAATATTTCTATCCTATTTAAGAAAAATTTGCTGACTCCTCATACTTTTATAAATATACTCCCATTATAGGAGAATAGGGATTGAACACTTTCCTTTTCACATTTATTTATTTATTTTTAAAGATTTTATTTATTTATTTGAGAAAAGTGTCCATGAGAGAGAGCATGAGCAGAGGGAGAAGGAGAAGAGGGGGAAGCAGGCTCCCTGCTGAGCAGGGAGCTTGATTTGGGACTCCATCTATCTCAGGACCCAGGATCATGACAGAGCCAAAGACACACTTAACCAACTGAGCCACCCAGGTACCAGCCTTTTTGCATTTAAATGTACAACTATTCTGAAGTTGATTTTGGTGTATAATGTGAGGTAGACATTAAGATTCATTTTCTCCGTATGGCTGTACAAGTGTTCCAGAAAAGCTTATTGAAAAGTCATGCCTTCTAGATTTCACTCTAGTTGAACCTTTGTCAAAATTCAAGAAATATGACTTGCTTCTGGATTTCTTCTTATCTTGGTCTGTTTATCAACCATTGCATAAATAAGATTCTATCTCATGATACCAGATACCATATTTTGTTTCAAGATACCATCTTTGTTTTCCTTCTTCAAGTTTATTAGTACTGATATATTATTGATGTTTTACATTTCATATATATTTTTAATCAGAGAAGGTAAGTCTCATGATGGCTAACCTATTCTTCAGACAGCTCTCTAGCAATTTTTTCCCTTCAATGTTGTTCTTGTCTGGCTCTTTGAGGCTTCATCCTACACTTCCACAGATAGATATTCAGCCAAAGATCCAACTGAGACATTCTACAGATTTCTAGATATCTTCCTCTGCACAATGCATTCCCTTCTGAAATTTGCCACATAGATTGTAGACTCCCTGGTCTCCTCAAACTCCAGTTCCTGTGTCTTCACATCTATAATATTGTCAGGCTCTGTTCAGGGTCTCTTTCCCTCTGTTGCATTTCGGAAATTGCTTTGTGGCACAAAGCCTGAGCTGTGGCAGGCGTTACCTCATTTGTTTCTTTTCCCTCAGGAATCACAGTCAGAGTTATCTGGTGGGGTTTTGTTTTGGTTTGTTTTTTTAATTTTTTTTTTATGTCTGATAATAATTGTTTCTAATTTTGCCCAGTTTCTGGATGCTAAAGATGGGAGGTAAATTCTAGATCACCTTACTATCTCTACACCAGAAGTAAATTCTAAATGTATTACGTTGAGCATGCACAATCTACATATACTTAGTATCTGGTGTCTAAGCCGATTTATCTTAAAACTATTTCATGTTCTTGGAAGTAGACTAAAAGCCAACAGGGAATCACTCACTTTTGTAGCTTTAGTAAATTTGTTCCAGAGCACAGTGGGTTGAACATGTAAATGGCAAAAGTTAAATGTTGACATATTCCAAGCACCGATATGAGTAAAGTCCCTCTTGGTGATTATACAACTGACAACAACTTATGTATCAATTCTTAGTTTCCCTGCAGGTAAAAGACAGTTTTTCTCTATTCTAAGAAAAAGTTTCCAAATAAATTTGTATCTTTAAATGCAGAGTAGCAAATCAGGTATATTAAGTTGTAACTGTAAAGCCTAGAAAGTATTCTTCTTAGAAATAAAACCAACATATCGAATAGAAACACAACACAACTCTACAATGTATATGTTCCATTTCAGTAATCAGTTCATCTAAATTGAATTTCACTAGAATATTGAAATTGGCTCTGTGTTTTTCTTGTCTGTACTAGTAAACTTCTGCATTCATAGCAAATTAAAAAGAAAGGTAATCTTTGAGATATTGTCTCATCGTCATTCCATTAGATTAGCCTTTTATACATCCTTAAATTCAAAGATGCAATATTAAAGAAAGAAATCCTTGTTGAATTAAATCACTGCTACTTTTTTCAATGAACATCTTTATTATTATAAAGAGATCTGTAACTTTGAATACAATATTACTATATCCATGAAAGATTTTCCTTTTGAAAAAGATCCCTTTAAACATGTTAACTCTAGTTAATTTCACATGTGACTACTAATGGTACTAAATAACATTAAACAAAACTAAACAATGCTAATAGTATTGTTTTAGATACAGATATGTGGTAAGAACAGCATATGTTGAAACAAACGGAAGAAACTTTATGTAAATGCTTTCTTCCAAGTGTTTTGAACATTTAAACTAGTTCAGGAAACTTAAACCTAGTTTAGGAAAATCCACACTTTTCACAGTGCCTGGGTGGCTCTGCTGCTTAAGTGTCGGACTCTTGATTTCCGATCAGATCATGATCTCAGGGTCCTCAGATCAAGTCCCCCATCAGGCTCCCTGCTCAGTGGGGAGTATGCTTTTCCCTCTGCCTCTGCCCTGCTCCACCCCCCCCCCCACATGGGCTATCTTTCTTTCCCTCTCTCTGATAAAAAAAGAAAGAAAATATTTTTAAAACAAGATAAAAATTCACACTTTTCAATAACATCATTAAGTAACTTACCTACAGAATTATCGGTTTTTGTCCCCTAAATATGTATTACACATATGTGGTGCTTGTATGTGGCAAGACATTGAGTTATATTGAAGAGATCACAAAATGGGGCACAGATTTATTTTCTTTTTTTATCCAGAATAAAGATGAAGACTTTTTCTAGATCATTGAGCCTTTGCTATTTTACTCTGACTTTATTCTCCAATCAGCAGTATGTCTAAATACGATATTAGAGAAAATATAATAAGCCTTTAATTAGACCACGATCAAAGTATTAAAGCATTCAAGCAATGTGAACAGGCATGTTTTTAGCATCTTTTAGATTTCTAGGATCATTTGGGAAATTTTACTTGTCACTATCAAATAACTAATTGTAGAGAAAATAATCATCCAGAGACTATTAAATAAAAAAGAGTGATTTGACTAAACGATGTGACTCATATGCAGATATGATTCATGTTTCTCATACTTTCATAATTCATAGTCTCGCTATATGTTGACATTACATGTAGCAACAAAACCCAAAATCTGATTCTGAATATATGTACACACATACACACATACCTGCACACCTACTTATAATTTGGTAGAAGTCAATAGCACGTGGAGGTACCTGATGCAATATACACATCTAGCATAGAGGCTTACAGCTCAAAATCTGCACTGTGCAAACATTAATACAGCCTGCCATTTGCCAAGGGAAATACTTTTGTGAGGCTCATTAATTTAATTGGTCCCTGTCATCTAGTTAAAAAGGAGAAAAGAAGAACATTTTTTGACAAAACCAAAGATGGTTAAAAGTCCTATTAGGTAGTGCAGCACTTGAGAAATGTTCAAGTTAGGAATAAAATTGAATTCAGCACTTTATGCCACCTGTCTCCCTTACACCCCCATCTCTAATATAGTGAATCATAAAATTTCTGACTAGAACAGAGCTGGGACACTTAAATATTAAGATCTTGTACTAATTAATCTCTCCTTTTAATTGAAGGTGAATGTATTTTATCTCTTAAAGCATTATTGCGGTTTGTCTCAGTTCCACTGAGATGTTCCTCTAATGTGGCTCCACGCTCCTGGCCTATGAATCCATGTAGATATCTCTCTGCCTCCCACACCTGACCTTTTTTGCAGATTCAAGGCTTTCCTTCTCCATTCACCCTCTGTTCTCAATCACACAATGTGCCCCTCCCCACCTTGACATGGAAGAAACAAGGAGAGCCTAATTACCTAGCTCTTTTTCCTGTGCCCCCTCCCCACCTCATTAATGTCAGACCCATTTTAGAAACAGTTCTTTGAGTACTTCAAGGGAAGCCCTCTTGGAATTGGCCTCTGTGGGAGGAAACCTACAGCGGAAGCTGTGGGAAATATTTCCCACCTCATTTGCAGGACCTGAAAATTCTTTCAAAGGAGTCCAGAACTCCTTTCACCTCAGACTATCTCCTAGAGGCCTAGCAACCTGCCAGGGATCCACATCCACCTCCAGCACCCTAAAATGTTTCCTGCAAGCCCAGTCCAACCTGTTTCTGAATCATGACCTTCCGTGGTTTGTTTTTTTGTTTTTTGGGTTTTTTTTTTTTTTTGCTTTTTTTGTTTGTTTTTATCAACATGACAGTCACCACCTCCCAGAATAGGAGTCCACAAACTATAGTTTTCACCCAATCCTGATGTCAACTACTTTGTAGAGTTCAAAAGCTAAGAATGCTTTTTATATTTATAAATGGTTGAAAAAATAAACCCCAAAAAAGAATAATTCATTACACATGGAAATGATATAAAGCTCAGAATTCATTGTCTATAAATAAAATTGAAACACAGTCATACTCATTTGTTGACATATTGTTTGTGACTCCCTCCATGTTGTAATGGCAGAGTCGAGAAGTTACAACAGAGACTCTGGCCCACCAGTACCTAAAATTTCTCCTTGCAGGCTCTTTTCAGGAAGTCTTCCAAACTTTGTCCTAGAATATTATTAGAACACAGAAATGGGGATTTTAGAGCATGTTATTTCAAGCAAGTCCCCTAGGACGTTGGAGGTTTGGTATGAGGAACTGACACCTCCCCACGGGCCAATCGGAATTAAAATGGATGAAATAATGAGCCTGTGCAAAAAGCTACAATTCAAAATTTTCCTGATAGAAGTATCCTAGCTATAATGTACTCACCTACACTTGTTTCTCTGTCCTTAACCTCATCAGATGGGTAGCTATGTTTTAACAGCAAAAACATTCACTGGGCACCTCATCTGTGTGTCTTACTGTTGTGATACATTATTAAACTTGAAGTGTTTTGATTTCTTCATCCATAAAATGAAACCTTTGAAACAAATAGTGGTTTTGGTTTCCTTCCTGTCCCCAAATGCCAATTTTACAGTTGTACTGATTGTACAATGAATACCAACCTTCAAAATTTAAACAACTTTCAAACCAGTCATTGAATTCAAGTTGCAAACATTTGACAAAGAAGAATTTTGTCTCAGCTAAGCATCTCATACTGTGAGAATTTTGTTTTATCTCTAAAATGCCTTTTCTATCCCAAAGCAGCTGGCACAGTTCAACATGAAACATCAGTCTCTGGGAAAAAAATCCATCACCTTGAGATTCAGTTTAGCTTAGACCAGATCCTCACAAGTCTGCTCTTGAAGTATTTTGTATTTCTCTCAATGATGATTCTTACTGCAGAGGGGAGAGGGGTAAGTGATGGCACTGAACTTGTCCACATGCACAATCTGCTCCCTGATTGTATAAAGCTAACATTTGCATTTTATTTTCTAAATTAATTAAGATTGGTCGCCTTTTCTTTTCTTTTCTTTTCTTTCTTTTCTTTTCTTTCCTTTTTTTTTCTTTTTTTTGTTAGTTGCCTCCATAAGGAAATATTGGCAGCTCCCCTGGGTTGCTAGAGCAGTTTTCTTTGCATTGTAAATGCTTTATCCCCTAAGTGAAAATGCATGCTGTTTCATTGAGACTCTCAAGCTATACTCCATTCCAAGCTACCTGCGGACTTTTTAAATGTGATAAACAACTGCCATACTTGAAAGGACAGTATTGAGTCCTCCTTTCATAGATTGTCATCAGCAATTTGTTCCTTTGCTTTGTTTAAGAGGCCCTGTTGAAAATATACCTGCAAGGGTAGTTATCAGTGTCTTTTAGTTCTGCAAATAGTCTGTCTACTGTAAATTACACTTTCCCAGAGACTCGCTGTGTCCTATTTTTGCTCTTGTTTGCAATCAAAAGTTCAACTCCTCTTTTGTTGATTAACTGTAGACTTACAAGCTTGTCTTAAATTATTCAAATAGATTTTCCTTTTTGTTATAGAACTCCCCAGTGGTAGGAAAGCTCAATCCAACATGAAAGACCAACTGCTGCCCCATTAAGGATGCGCTCTTTAGACTTCTTGTATTCACACTTCTCTGCAGGTGTGACTGCACCTGCACCTTAATTGTTCTGAATACTTGGGTGACTGGTCTATTTTGAAAGTTCTCTCTAGGAAAAGCAATTCCACCACCAGCCTGGCTAATCTCTCCAGTGATTTTACAATTCTAACAACCAGGGAAAGTTTAGCTTTTTCTACCCATTTAGTAAAAGGCAAGAGTTTCTTTTCTTATTCTATCTAAATTGCATCTAGAAAATTGGACAACATCATGGTTTTTATAACATGACTCGAACTGCTCCACATAGATATTCTTTATTCCGTTAAATATCAAATGTGAAATAAATGTTGATTGTTTCTATGCTTTTCTATTTGGTATTACTTGAGGAATGGTTATGCTTGATAGCCACTAGAAGGAAATGTAAAAAAAAAAAAATAGAAGGAAATGTAAAAATAGGGCAACATTTCTTTATCCTTCCCCAAAACTAAGAGAATGGCTTTGAGTGGCCACACATCTGCTTGATGCCATTGTTACTTTTCCTCCATTTTTCTGGGAATTTTTTTAGAATATCCCTCTTTTTAAAAAGATTTTATTTATTTATTCATGAGACACACATTGAGTGAGAGCCAGAGACATAGGCAGAAGGAGAAGCAGGCTCCATGCAGGGAGCCTGATGTGGGGACTCGATCCCGGGACTCCAGGATCATGCCCTGAGCCAAAGGCAGATGCGTAACCACTGAACCACCCAGGCATCCCTTTCTTAGAATATCTCTGTCAAATCCTCAAAAAAAATTGTCTTAGCCATAAATAGACTTTCTCAGCAAACAAAGGCAGGTGGAACTGATGAAGACTTCTTGCTTTCCCATCTGCTGTATAAATTGAAGATTTAAAAAATTTGATATGGAGAATCCAGAGTTCCTTATGGGTCACTTGGAATCTAAACTGATGTGAGAAAAAGTCTGGTCAAAGAGATAGGGTTCTAATTTCTGCCTAGTAAAAGCACTTCAACTGAAATCTACTTGTCCACCCTCACTACTCATTCACATTCATTGTGTGGATGGTTATGGACTTGGAAAGAAAAGTTAATGTGAAAATAGTGGTGGAAATTGACTTGAAACTATCCCTGAAATCTTAACATCCAATCAGACTGGGACTAGGTAAGTATTAAAGGCAGGGATTATCAGATTAGATAAAAAAGTAATCCTCAATGATATTCTGCTTACAATACTTTAAAAATAAGGCCATATGAAATAAGAAAAATATACATTATGCCGATACTATCAGTTATCCAATAAAACTTGAGAGTTGACATCAGCATCATGTAGATTTAGGAATGTAGAAATGTAGATTTTCTAAAAGTACATTTAGGAAAATGTAGATTTATCTATAAATGATTAAAAAAAGTCGTTTCATAGTGAGAAAGGAGTCAATTCATTTAAAGTATATACTAATTCTAAACACTTTTACATCTAATAATAGAGCTTCAAAACTGCTGAAAAACAATATGAGAAAACTGCAAGGAAAGTCGTCAAATCAACAATTATATTCAGAAGCTTCACTATACTTTGATAGAAAGAATAAGTAGACAGAAAATCAGAAATAAAGAAGACCTGAATAATGCTGTTGACCTAATTAACATTTATAAAGCACCATTCCAAGACAGTAGAATAGCACATTTTTTTAAGCACCTGTTTATCAAGACATATATTCTGAGCCATAATACACATCTCAATACATTTAAAAGGATTTAAGTGATAGAATATTTTCATTAAACATAATAGAAAAATTAAAAATCAGTAACAGATTTTTGGAAAAATTATCAAATATTTAGAAGCTAAAACAAATACTAGCTGATCCCTGGTCAAAAGAGAAATAATTTTCTAATTAAAAAATAATTTGATGGGACACCTGGGTGGCTCAGCAGTTGAGCTCAGGGCGTGATCCTGGGGTCCTGGGATTGAGTCCCGCATCAGGCTCCCTGCAAGGAGTCTGCTTCTCCCTCTGCCTGTGTCTCTGCCTCTCTCTCTCTCTGTGTGTGTGTGTGTGTGTGTGTGTGTCTGTCTCTCATGTATAAATAAATAAAATCTTTAGAACAATATTTAGAATTTAAAATAAAATAAAACATAGTATTTAATATATATTGACATCCCATTAAAACAGGGCTTATGCTAAAACTCATAGCCCTCAATTCCTGTATTAGAAAATAAAAAGTTTCAGATCAATAACCTCAGCTTTTACTTTCATAAGCTACAAAAAAAGAAAAAATTGAATATGATACAAAGAGAGGAAAGGAAATAATAAAATTAGAAACAACAATAGGTAAAATATAAAACAGAAAAACAATAGAGAAAATCAATGAAACTTAAAGATGGTTTTTTGATGAAATCAACAAAATTGATAAACTTCTAGCTGGAGAGGTCAGGAAGGATAAAGAAAGAAGATAAAGTTGTCAATATCAGGAAAGAGAGAGGTCATATCAACAGATTCTAAAACTGTCAAAAGAACAATAAGAATATATTGTAAACACACACACACACAAGAATATATTGTAAACACTTTATGCCAATAAATTTGCAAATTTGAATGAACTGGGCAATTCCTGAGACTACATGCATTATCCAGCCTCATTCAAGAGGAAGTAGATTATTTAAATAGCTGTGCATCTATTTGTTGTTAAAATCCTTCTCACAAAAATCTTTTTATGATATATGTTTTTCTTTGGACTTTCAGTAAGTAAGTCACGTGACCTTCTCACATTAATGATTTTTGTCATACTTTTAAAATTTAATATCCCTTGGTCTTGCTTACATTTTTGAAGGATGCTTTACCTATGTGTCATTTTGCAACATTATGCAATGGTCATTTGGAAATTATTGGTTTGCTAAGTCTGATAGGTCTTGTATATGTTGCCAATTTTATTATCCAGCATGAAAGAGCTCAGATGCATTCTTATCACCAACAATCTCATCAGAAAAGTCTTAAATACTGAAGGTGTTGAGTTCACAATGTCGGATATAATTTTCCCCAAATTTGGAATTTTGCAGGAAAACTTGCATTTTCTCATTAGCAACAAATGCTGCCAGTTGTTTTCCTGTATGCAACAAGCTCATTTTTTGATGAAATGTCAGTCAAACACTCATGTCTGAATAATCATTGTTTGTCAGTCAGTCTTCCGTGTAAAAACGATGTTAAGTGAAAAAAGCAAGTAACTCAGCTTGCAGACGAAGAGATGGGGTCAAACAGCCTTCCCACTGCTACATATGCCAGAAGTGCTTTCAGCATTTTTTTTTCATTTCATTAAGAAGACATGTATTTAAGAGTTGCAATTTAAAAAAAAATAATTTTTACTGCTCCAGCAAGGATATTCTTAAGTGAAACTGACTTCTTTTTTCATAACAATTGCTCTGAAAAAATACAATGAATTTCAGTACAATTTGGTACCATTACCTCAATTCACACTAAGTCACTACAAGTTTAACCCACATTATTTTTACATCATTGCAAATGTCAGCCCACAAAGAAAGCAACTAGCACCTCAATATTGTCCTAAGAACATTCTTGACTTTGTGTACCATTGAGAAGCCTTCTGGGAACCTCAGGGCCCTGTGAACTTCTTTGAGAACTACTGGTCTAGACAAAACTGTGGAAGAAATAAATCAAATTGTTTTCAGTGCTTGCTTCATGGTGGTGGCATTAACAGTAAAAAGGAACCAACCTATTGAACTATCTCTTTCTGAGTTTAATCATTTCAATGATTATATTATTTTCACCAATAATTTTAAAACCCAATAGAGGGAAAAATAATTATCATCATAATTATCACCAGCAATTGGGTCAAGGCCAAAACATAATGATATCCCAACTTTCTGATTCCTGCCTTAAAGTGACCTCTATCTTGAAAATAAATCAATGCTGCAAAAAAAAAAAAAATGCTATGAAATTCATGATGATGCTTCCAAAGTATATATTTTGAACTTTAGGTAAATGTTTCATTGATTTAGACAATATAAAATTTAACAAATGACCAAATTCAACTTGTTGGCAAAGTCGAAATATAATTTGAGTCTTTATAATCATCAGTATGTAAGTAAATAAACCGGTGAAATCTTAATTTAATCCTTTAGAAAGCCACATATTTAAAATTGCTTGCTCCACAGATAAGGTAATGACTTTCAACAAAGCACGCAAGAAGGTGAAAAAATGTAAATCCCCTCAGAGTGCCAAATATATGTCATTATTCAATAGCCAGTTCCATTTATAATGATTTCCCTGAGCTACACAGGCTCGTTGAATTGAATGATTTAATCAGCATGCTATTTCCTATTTTCTCATTTATGCACATTATACTGAGGACATAATCGCCCACATTATATGGAAACCCTTTCATGTCCTGAGTGGGTCTCTGGTATTATTTTGAGTTTATTTGGCTGAAGGAAACTGGATTCTATCTGTTCCACATACACTGATTAAATTTTAATTGCATTTACCATATTCCTTATAGATTTTGTTCAGCGTAATTAAACCAATTAAACTTAAACACACTCACAGAAGGTGCTAAGGAAAAAAAGAAGTAAGGAAAACTATATTTTTCACTCAGTTGATAGCATCTTGAGCTTTTTTAGGATGAGATTAAGCATCATTGCAATTAATTGAGTGTAATTAAAAAGTTAAGAGATGCTGGTCCTGTGGTCACTTATTCAGGACGTGAGACAAAGTGCTGAGGCCCCGTTGACGGGGAAAGCAATTAATGGGATATTTTTATGTCATTTATCTCAACAGATAGTCATCAGACTTACAGTTCCAAGAACAGAGTTTTGGATGCAATGAGTGTTCAAATGCTAAGTGAAGATTCTAGTAATAGTATAAAGATATGCCATGTAAAACATTTTTAAAAAATCAATCTCTGCTGTACAGGGGTTGACAAACTTTTTCTTAAAGGGACATAGAGTCCCTATTGCAAAGGATTCAACTTTGCTGTTGTGGTGTGGACGCAGCAGGAAGTGACACATAAAGAGAAGTGTTCCCCTAAAACCTCACTTACAGTCAGACATCTCATGGTTTACCCAACAGTCTGTCCTCAAAACCCAACCCCTAGAGTACTGACTGTTATGGATTGTGTTCTTATAAGAAAACATGTCTAGAGCAAGAAAAAGAAAAAAAAATTAAAAAAGCAGATTTACTCTATATACTGACAGACATATACTGGTAGTCTTTGAGATACAAGTGCAGGCAAGGTCTGGATGTATTTGGAGAACGCAATAATATAAAAATTGTTACTCTACTTGGGTCTACTTCTGTGTTTGTCTATACTAAACAGATTCATCCAAAATCTGAAAGAAAGGAGGCAGAAACCAATGAATAGTGTATTGTTTTTCCTCGTTTTAGAGGTCTATATAAATACTGTGTCAATCAAGACCATTCAGAAAGCCTCCGATTATAAGTCCATGCTCTCTCTTTGTTCATTATTTCTCGAGCAGCTAGATGCACACAATTATCTGGTTTTTATCTTCTCTTATTTATTTTTGTCTTTATTTCAAAGGATTGTTGTGGAAAGCTCCTGAGATGTCACTGCAAACTGGCAAAAAGACACTATTTTATGACTATGGTTTAGGAGATGGGAACCACAAGCTAAGATAGGGGAACACACTTACCATATTAATAGTTTAAAAGCCTTTCAGATCTGTCTTGGAATCTGGGAGAAAACTGTCCAAGCAAAATTCCCATCTCCAGTGACCTTCCAGTCTCCAAACTGAAGAAAAGCTGTTCTAATTCAGATTCTAAGACCTTTGTCTTTCTCCCGAGAAATTCATTTGCACATCACTGATATGATAATGTCTCCTGTGCTGGAGGCCTCACAGCCCGGGCCAGCCCAAACTGTTCTTGAACTCTTAGCAAAAAACCTTAGAATCACTTTCTTCCTATCAATGAAATGCGGTTTCTAGGGCAATGGATTTTTTTTCCCACTTTGAGACGGGTAACATTAACTATTGATACAGATATCTTTTCAATTGTTTTCTCAGTATAGAAAATTTTTCTTTCATGATAAGAGCCAGAAGGACATCCTTCTGTGCTTGGAGGAGACCCCTATTTAATCAAATCTTAGAAAAACAAAAACAAACATGATTTGCACATCAGATGAAGTCAAAGCAAACCACTCTCAGCTTTTCTCCTATGCCCCTTGCTCCTGGGAACACAATACTACTTACCAAGCACCCATGCCCTCACCCTACAAGTCATTAAAAATGTAATAACTAAGCTTCTAAAGCTATTATTCCGTGAAAAGAAAAATATAAAAAGGCATGCCAGCAAGCATAGAGTGTACTGAGCTTTGAGGACATAAGTGCACTTCCTAGCTGTTTAAACATCTCCATTTGTTAGCATAGATGAACATAGTAATTGTAGATGCCTTGATTCTTTTATTCTTGTTCACACAATTTACTTCTCCACATGACAGGTCATCCGAAATGGGTCACTCAGTTATGGGCATAATCGTCCAGGTTCAGTTGTTAATATAATTAGGAATAATGTAAATTTGAGCAATTTTCCAAACCATAATTAGTAGGGCACAACTGTATACAGAGAAAAGCCACAGTTTTCCTCAATTGGTAGTCAAGTCCAAATGCAGTAGGGAGCATTTTCCATGTGCCTGGCACAAGGTGGAAGGCTCTAAACTGAAGGTACCTTTAGTCTTCCATGGCCCCCATTGTTCAGATCAAACACTGAAGCTGACAGAGATTGAACCCTGGCCTTGTTCACAGAGCCAGCTAGTGGGAAATTCAGAATTTGTACCTGGGTCTGTCTGATTCCTGTCATTGTGCCATATAACACCCACCTAGATTACAGTTTTGAAACAATAGGCAGTTTAGGTATCCAGAGGTATCCTCTCTGGGAATGTTTACTTAGATACTCTTCTTGGAGGAAAAGAGAAGAGGGAAATTTGGGGAAAAGTCTCCTGCTTCCATGACAGTGCTCCTTCTATCTTCCCTCTGTCATCTTTCCCACCTCCTCCTGCATTTCCTGCCACAGGCTATGGCCAACTGGGTTCTTTGTACCACAGAACACCAAGTTCATGGGTGAGGAGTGCCACCATATGTCAAAAGATATTCTCCATAGAGACCTCTTAACTCTCCCTCTCCCGGGAGCCACTTTGTAAAAGGAGACTCAACACTTCCACCCCGCTCCCTTCCTCGTGGCAGGTCTTCTGTGGAGAAGAGGCGCCCTGCCAGAGCTGAGGTAAGGTGTACTCAGCTTTTGACCATCTGTAATTGCACCTCAGGGAGTCCTTTCTTGTGACTCTGTTAGAAGAAGCATACCCCAGGGCTGTGAATGGCCATGCAGACAGGGAGGAGTTTCGGGAGAAAGACCATTTGCAGAGATCATGGAGGAGAGGGTAAGGGAGAGGGCACCCAAACCTTGTGGACCCTGATCCACATTTCCCTGAATCTTGCTGCATCCTTGGTTTCTGAGAAACACAGCCTAAGGTCACAGTGAAATTCCTATGTGGGTGTAAATGAACTTCAACAGGTTCCCATTTGTTTCAACAAAGGAGTTCTAACTACTATGCTAATCAGCTTATGAAATGTCCCAACTAAAAGAATCAGGCTGTGGACTCCAACCTCTGCAGTCTTTCCCATTGACCCCAGATCTGTGCACCTTACTCCTGATCAGCCTCCTCACCCGTGCTCTTGGAGAAGAATCTTCCACAGCTTCACTTCTCTCCTCAAGAATTCGTGAGACAGCCAAGTAAAGTCTGGGAAATATTTTTCTAATGTTTAGAAACTGCTGGGAATTCTGATTAATGTGCATTCCTGGCAAGAGTTATGTTTCTGAGATACAGTAATACCGATATATTTTTTCCTATAATAAGATTCCCAAAATGATTTTTATACAAATATGGCTACTCTGTTAGAGTAAATAATGAAATAGAATTTGCATTTAAATGTTTATTCAATAAATCACCTTTGGTGATGGATATTTCCGATGCTGCCATTATAGTTTCTAATGGAAAATTTAAACACTTCACTTTTTTATTGTTTTTTTTTGTTTTTTTTTTTTTTTTTTTAGTGTTATGAATTCTCTGAACGGATGTTTTGTTGATTATTCCACTATGACTTATCCTCTTTTATTCTTGGACAAATAAATCAAATTTTATCTGCATTAGTAACCTCTGTCTTGGAAATATTTAATAATGAGTAATGACACAGTATGACTCAATGAACCAAGATATAACTGATGATTCTCCAATCTGGAGAAAACATGCAAAGCATATAATAAAATGTGAGGGACAGGAAAGAACATGTCATGTAGTAGAATAAGGAGAAAAGGCTGAAAACATTAAATTTTGGAGTGTCACAGCTCATTAATTTATCAGTTTTGTTCTATGAACCAGAAACTATTCTTGGTGCTGAGAATACACATTATTAGTTGAGCAAGAGCTTGTGTCTGTGAAAAGCCTCAAAATGGAGTGCAAGCTAGTCTTATAAGCTACCGAGGTTTGCTATTTTCTGCTTTCGGGGCAACCTCAGGGAGAGAAACTCTTCTCTTCCACATACTCATGTTCCTTTTTTGTCATCATTTTATCAAGTAGGATGTTTTCTGGCTGAAAGAAACAGGGATTTTATTAAAATAATCCATTTCTTCTCCCTATTGGCTTATTTTTATAGCTGTTTGAAAATCTGTTGTTGTTTTAATGTTTGCCCTAGGGTTATGATTATAAAGGGTTAGTTAACCACATTCTATGTTCAGATAGTCATGGGTCATGTAAGCCCCTTAAGATGGCAGGGTTACTATTTCTCCCTCTCATTTTTTATGTTTTTGTCCTAATTTTACTATCATTCATGTTCTTGATTGACAATTCCATTGCTACCAATTTTGTTTTGGATAGTCAATAATGTTTCATAGCTACTCATGATAAGGAGAGTCTTTTCTATATGCTTTCGTTTAATTATTCCTGGGAATCATATCTTTTTTCTCATAGATCAAATTTATTCCAGTATTATACTTTTTCTGCCTGAAGAATTTCCTTAATGTGTCTTGTAATGAAGGTTTAATTTATGAATTCTCTCTGGTTTTTCTCCTTTAAAAAAGTATTTACTTGTCCTTCACTTTTGAAATGTACTAACTGGGTATAGAATTCTGGATTGATAATCATTTTTTTCTTCCACCACTTTAAAGATACCACACTATTTTTCCTGGTTTATGCAATTTATGATGGAAAGTCTGTTTTAGTTCCTACCCTAGTCCTCTGTATTTTTAACTTTGGCAAACAACTATTTAAATATGAAGTGTTCAGATGGTTTTCTTTCTTGTCTTATGCTTATCTGGCTTGATGATATCTAAATTTCTTCTATTTGTGTTTTTTTTTTTTTTTTTTTTTTTTTAGAAAAAAGTGTTTAGTGTTTCAATTTAGGTAATTTCTCTTGAATGCTGTGCTTAGGTTCTGGATAATTTTCTGGAGGGTTTTACCTATGTTTTCCTTTCCAACCACAGCTTTAGGTCTTACCTTTGCACTTATACCTCAGAGAGGGCCTAGTTCCTTATTCCTTTCCCTCCTCCAGGAATAGAAATTTCTGACTGCTTGATGGTTAGCAGTCTTGGCAATGAGGCAGCAGGATTCTGTTTTCCTGGTTCAGCCTCTGTCTAAGGTGCTTTGTCCGTGGGTTTTAGGGGTATGGCTTTGTAAGTGATCTTGCTCCCCACCCCCAGTGATGAGAGCTCTCTAATAGCGTGGGCCCAGGATTATTTTCTGCACCTTCTCAGGAGTAGAGGACATTTACTTTTACCCTTCCACCAGTTACTATGGGTCTTCAAGTAAGTGCACACAGAGGTTGAGCGTATTTGTTGCCTTTCCCCTAGAAGCAGAAGCTTTTGTTCCCTAAGGGAGAAGTTCCTGAGGAGTGTTTCATGCCTCTCCTGCAGTAGCACCTGCATCCTTGTCTTAGTCAGCTTGGTCTGACTGGGCTTTAAACAAGAGACATTTATGTCTCATGGCTCTGGATGCTAGGAAGTTCATGATCAAGCACTGAAAGATCCAGTGTTTCATGAAGACATTCCTCTGGGATTACAGATTGTCATCTTCTCATTATATCCTCACATGGCAAAGAGAGATGAAGAAGTTTTCTCATCTTTATTTTCATAAGGTCATTATTCCCTTTCATGAGGGCTTCATCCTCATCACCTAATTGCTTCTCAACTAATACCAACACATTGGGGATGAAGATTTCAACACACGAATTTTGCACAAACTTATAGTCTGTAACAACCAACCTCCAGAACTGCAAAAACATGGGTTATTCTCTCTTTCACACTGTTCCCAATTTTTTTCATGAGCACCTGGTGAGTCCATGGAGAAAAGCCTACAATTGAATATCAACTTCCCTTGGATCTATAGCTCAAAAGTATTATAGATTCTCACTTCATCCCACTCTTATTCTTTGAGCAATTTGACATTTTAGTTGAGTTATTCCTATCTGCTTGTCTGGGGTCTTGCATTCTATTTGCTTCCACAGAAGAGTGCTTGAGTCACATTTCTCCTTGGAGATGGTTCTTCCCTTAAATTTAATGGTTATCCTGTGACCTCAGGTTTATGAAAGGTTAAAGAAAATTTATGATTCTGTAGATTTTACAGCTTTCTTTTTTTGTTAGTGTGGGTGTAATGTTCTTTCTTCCTTTTTACATTTTAGGCAAAACCAAGAGTCTATTTGATTTATTCAAAAGTGGCTGTTCACAGCCTTTATTCTAGTAGTAAATTTTGGCTGAATATCGTATAGAAAAAGGTGCACTTTCATCTGTCATTGAATGTTATTTTGGTGTATTCTGATGCCAGACTGATGAGCTTTCTCTTGTATGTGACTTGACCATTTGACTGGATGCCAATTTTTTTCTCTATTTTTAAAGTCTAAATGACGTTATGGGTGTATACTAGTATACTATTATTCTAGTATATACTAGCAACTATATTGTATCCTCTAGTATAGTATATAGGCATATACTGGAGACATTGCAAGGTCAGTTCTAGATCAGTACAATCAAGATGAATATCATGATAAAGTGAGTAAAATGAATTTTGTGGTTTTCCAGCAAATATATGAGTTATTTTTATGTTATGTTGTAGTTTATTAAAGTGTGAAATTAGTACTTTGTCTATAAAATGTACGTATCTTACTTAGAAGTATAACAAAAACATTTTATTGCTAAAAATGCTAATCATCAGTTGAACTCTCAGTGAGTCATAAGGACTGATCACAGATCATTATAATAAATAAAATAATAATTACAAAGTTTGAAATAGGGAGACCTGGGTGGTTCAGCAGTTTGGCATCTGCCTTTGGCTCAGGGAGTGATTCTAGGGTCCTAGGATCGAGTCCCACATTCGGCTGCCTGCATGGAGCTTGCTTTTCCTCTGCCTGTGTCTCTGCCTCTCTATCTCTCTGTGTCTCTCATGAATAAATAAGTAAAATCTTTGAAAAACAAAGTTTGAAATATTATGAGGATCACTAAAATGTGGCATAGAGACACTAAATGAACAAATGCTGTTGGGAAAATGGCACCAATCAACTTCTTCAACAAAGGATTGCCACAAACCTTCAACTTGTTATAAAAAAAAAAGCAATGTCTGTAAGTGTAAGAAAGCAAAGCATAATAAAACAAGGTATACCTGTAACATTATATAATACACATAATATATAATACAATATAAATGTATGTATGTGTATATAGTACACTATACATGTATGTGTATACAGTATACAATACATAAATAGTATATAATATAGTATAATATAATTTGTGGTCATTTTTTTCTACATTGAAGCACCCTTTTAATACTGGCATATATTTATTCTGTTTCATTCTCTTGGTTTTCTTCTGTAATTGTGTATCTCCTCTAGTAATATTTTCACTAATTCCTTTAACTTCTTTTATTATTTCCATTCCAATTTTTACTGAATGGCCATTTACAGAAAAGTTTGTGATCTCCACATTTATAGGAAAGATTTACTACTCTTTTTTAACATGCTTTCTTCTATCTTTGTATGTATGTCAGGTTTACCCTTTGTTGTAGTTTATTTTAGGATAAATAACAGGTAGCTATTAGTAGACACTATGCAGGGGAAGAGTCATTTTGCCTTTATAGATTTTATAGTTCAAGGGCTGTCCCCCTCACTATTATAGAGATGAACTCTTGTCTCTAAAAATGTGGAAACCCTGTGTATGTTTGGCTACCCTATCACTCAGAACCTGTAGTGTGTACTTCTTCTTTTACTGGCCACTGTCGCCAAGCAGTCCCTGCCCTCCAATGTGATCTTCCTGATGCTGTGTTTGTGTCCACCTTTTGAGCTGTCACCTGTGGGGCTCTGAACACTCTCATTGCCATTCCTCTTCTGCTCGCCAAATATTCATCTTTGTTCGATCTCAGCCCACTCAAAGCAGCTCAACATGAAGGTGGAGTTCCCCTAATTCTAGAGAGCACATGTTCTAGAAACATCTATCATCTTCTAATCCTAGGTTTCCTTTCTTCTTCCAATTCTTTTCTGTCACAGTATCCTGTGTTTTGCTTATGGTCTGATAATCTTTGTTGCTTTTGATGACACCTTCACCTCATCTGTAAATTCTGTTTTCTCTGTTCCCTAATTTCACTGAATATGCCTTTTCTGGCTTGCTTTTGTTGCTTTCTCTCCTTGTCTTACATGGTTTGCCTAAAAAAGGCAGGAAAATTCTAAAACAAGTCCTTTCAAGTTGTTCCTGCTGAAAGCTTCTAATATTTTCCTAATTGTTTTGATAGTTACTGAATTAAGAGTTGTAGATGATGATTGATGGTTCAGTGACTCTCAAAACTGATATCATCAAGCAAACTTTTAATTAATATTCTCTCCTGGACCTTATGGTATAAAATATGCTGATTACTAAACAGACTACATTTATAAAATAATTGTTCATTGTTAAAGAGACATTTATAATTTCCAATTAAAGTTGCTAATTAGCATGAACATCATGAGTTACTCTTACTGAATTGATATAGTACTAGACAAAACAAAAAAGAAGAAATTTTAATTAGTCTGTGCAATCTTAATGCTGATAAATTTGCATTCTCTTTTTGGATCTTTAAAAGACTGAAAACATATTTAAGATACCAATTACAATCAACATGGAAGGATTCTAAGGGGTCCAGGCACCTGCTGTGAACCACTGAGAAATAACCTTTGAACTTTGTTTCTTTTAATGGAATTTTAATTGCTGTGTAGTTTATTTAAAAACTTTTACCCAAGTTTGTATGATACAAATACAACTACTTGAACTTCTATATGGCAATTTTATGTTTATGAGGTTAAAATGGCAAATATGAGTGTTTAAATGTCTTGTGGATCAAATAAAACTTCTGACAGACTAGTGGCTGAGCTTTCCATGCTACTGGAAATGTCCAACCTTCTGGAAACTAGTAGTTTGCTTTTCCTTCAGCAAAATTTCTCTCAAATATGAGGAAGCTATAATTAAATAATTTTGTTTTGTATTTATAATTTATTATTTTGTACGGTGATGTACAAATAAAAACAAGAAAATGACATTGCTATAGCTACTGTCCAAATTAAGTAATAAAACATTACCAATACAATGGAAAACACCTATGTACTTCTACAGAGTTGAGTCTTTCTCCTTTATTTGGGTGAACCAGTATCCTAAATTTAGATCTTACTATTTTTTAAAAAATATTTACTATATATATGTAGATAATCTTGAGTAATATGAAGCATTATTTTTAATATTTCAATCATATGCAAATGAAGCACATAGATTCTTTTGAATCTTGATTTGCTGTTAATACTAGAGATGTGAGATTCATCTATGTTAAAAAACAAGAAGCATTTGTTTGTTAATTTTCAATGTTATATACTAAATTTATGTAAAGAACAAAAATTAGTCTTCCATTTGTTTTTGATCAGTATTTGTGTAGTTTACAATCATCTGTCACCATAATCAATCCGACTATGAATGTTCTTGTCAATATACACTTGAATTCACTCGATTGTCTGCCTCTTATTGCTATGTTTTTCAAAAAAAAATCTTTACCTAGTTTGGATAGTATCCATTGTCTATTTTATGTGTTGTAAATATCTTCGTCTAGTTTGTGTCATAGTTTTGCATTTTCTTGAGGTGTCTCTTGGGGAATATACATTGTTAATTTTGAAGAACTCAAACTTCACTCTTCTTTGGTATATTCTGTTGCATTTCTTACCTTGTTAAGGTACTTCTTTATTTGGATACCATGAAGATATAATTATATATTTCTGTTTTAAAGCTAATTTTTACCCTCATGCTGTTAATATACATAGAATTAATTTTATGTACAATTTAATGCATCAATACATTTTAAGTCCTTCCATAATATCATTGATTACATAGTCCAAAAGTTCACCACTGATTTTTCATATTATTTTAGTTATATACATATTTTCTATCCATGCACAAGCCTATTTCAGGGCTCTTAATTATGTTCCACTCCTCTGTTTGACTATGTCTGTGCCAATACCATATTTTTATACTTTCTATAGTTTTACATTAAATCTAGATATTTGGCATGTAATTGTCTTCTTCTTCCTCCAAATTTTTGTGGGTATTTTAGGTCCTCAAATTATGTTTTTAGTATAACTTAATACATTTGATTCAAAATTATTTTAGAATTATTTCTGAATTGCATTAATCTATATTGCAGAAAATTGACAGCTTTATGATATTGATATATTGTATACATGGCATGTTAAGTCTATTTATTGATCACTACTTTCTTCATCCTTAAAAAAAGGTTTATACTGTTTTTTTCCTAAATGAAATGTGCAGCTTCTTAGACTTATTTCTAGATATATGATATTTTTATTGTTACTATAGATGTATTTGTTTTTAAATCACAATTATTTTTAAAAGTACATATTCCTGAGTGTAGTAATATAATTGGATATATATATTGAATAACTGTTAAATTCCTTCGGTAGATGTAAAAATTTAAGTTCAAAAGTTCTGGGGTTTTTTGTGTGTGTGTAAAAAATGGGTAATCATATTGTCTACACATAACAATTGTGTTCCTTTTTCTCTGTTCCTATAATTTTCATTTTATCTCGTAGTTTCTCTGCAGTTGTTAATACCTCTGACATATCGTTAATCCTGAGAGGTACTAGTATAAACCTTGATCTTGTTTCTAGTTTTTAAAAGTGATATTTCTCTTCTATAACAATAAATAATATGTTACCATATTTTTATAGATACACTTTACATACTTTTTAAAAAATCACTAGTAGAGCTAGTGAGCTCCGTAATTAAAAAAAATCACTAGTGGGGCTGAGCATTGTGGCTCAGTCAATTAAGCATCAGACTCCTAATCATGATCTCAGAGTCCTGAGATCAAGCCCCACATTGGGCTCCCTGCTCAGTGGGGAGTCTGCTTCTCTCTTTCTCTTCTTCTCCCTCTGTCCCTCCCCTTACTCTTGTTCTCTGTCGCTCTGTCTCAAATAAGTACATACATACATACATACATAAATATTTTTAAAAATTACTAGTTACCCAGGAGATTTGATAATAAATGAATTGCTTTTTATTAATCGCTTTTAAAATTCATCTGTATTATCCTGTGAATTTTCTTCCCTTTTAATCTTGTAAGTGGGTAATTAAGTTAGATTTTTTAAAATATCAAAACAGTTTGCATCCCTGGAAAATATTCAACTTGGTCATAATATATATATTTCATACCTTACTGGATTTTGGCCAGCCAATATTGTTTTAAATATTTCTACATACAGTTTACTCTTGAACAACAGGCAGATTGGGGGCATGGACACAGTCAAAAGTTCACACATCAGTTTGATTCCACGAAAACTTAATTACTAATAGCCTACTATTGACCAGAAGCCCTGCTGATAACAAAAAACAGTCATGTAATACATATTTTGTATGTCATATATGTTATATACTGTTTTCTTACAATAAAGTAAGCTAGGGTAAAAAATTGTTAAGAAAGTCAAGATAAAATACGTTTACAATACTATGCTATATTTATTGAAAAGTATCCCTGTATAAATTTGACTCCCTAAAAGTTTAACTACTTACAGTCTACTGTTAACCAGATGCCTTACTGATAACATAGAATAATTAACGATTTTGTATATGTATTATATAGCATATTCTTAAAATTAAGTAAGCTAGAGAAAAGAAAATGTTAAGCTAATTACAGGAGAGAAAAAATATTTACAGTACTGTATCACATTGATTAAAAGACAATCCATATATAGGTGGACCCATGCAAATCAAACTCAGGTTTTTCAAAGATCAACTGCGTGAAAACAAAATTGGCATGAAATGGTATTTTTTTTTTTAATTTTTTTTGTTTTATTTATTTATGATAGGCACACAGTGAGAGAGAGAGAGGCAGAGACACAGGCAGAGGGAGAAGCAGGCTCCATACACCGGGAGCCCGATGTGGGATTCGATCCCGGGTCTCCAGGATCGCGCCCTCGGCCAAAGGCAGGCGCCAAACCGCTGCGCCACCCAGGGATCCCTGCAATGGTATTTTTTAACAGCGTTAGACCAATTATAGTACTAAAACCATCCTAGATTCTTTAAATTATTTAAGAAATAGGCTTTTCCCCCTATTCTGAGGGAATTTGCATAATATTGAATTTTATTATTCATGAAATTTTAGTGGAACTTGGCTCTAAAACTAGATTAGTGTTTATATTTTCAATGGGTAAGCTTTTGAGTAATATTTAATTTATTTAATAATTATAGTTTGAGTTGGCTTTACTTTTCTAATCTATCAGTTTTACTGTTTTACTTTTCAGAAACATATTTGTATTGGTCAAATTTTAAATTTATTATCAAAATTTTTTATGTTATTTACTTGCTTTTAAAAGAAAATATCTCATTTTTGTAATTATGTTTTCTTAAAAATTGCTATATCATTTTTGTCTTCTGTTATAAAACCTCAATCCTGATAGATATTGGATTTTTAATTTTTTGCCTACAACAAACTTTCTTTTGATAATCTCTATTTTTTGTTTTCAATTTTTTTCCTCTTAATTCAAATGTCTTTGAATTAATTATATTAAAAAAATTTAATTGGCAGTTTAGCTCAGTACTTCATAGTCTCACTTTTTAAATACAAACATTTAAGTATGTATGTAACTCATGAAAGTTTTAGTGAAAAAAATTCCCATTTATATTCAAGGTTGTTTCTTAATTTAATAATAAATTTGCTGTGTTAAGAAAATTTGTTTGTTTCTTTTATCTATATGGGCATTACTAATACTTTTAAAATAATTTTAAACATTCTATTTATGCTTTATTTTTGTCTTGCTTTTCTTATATTTCTTTTAGCTTTTTCTGTTTTACTGTTATTTTTTTTCTTCTGAAAATTATATGGCTAATTCCATTTCTTCAGTGTGTGCTATTAAAACTTGATCCTGCATACTTAAGTCCTACATTAATCATAATATCTTTCTCCTTTAAAGAAATATGAGAACTTTGAACATTGTAGTCCCAACACCATCTATCTTGCTTATGGGTTGTTTTTTAATATTTCAAGTGAATACATTTTCAATTCTAGAAATCAAACATTATTACCCTTGCTGGAGTCAATAATTTTCAGTTTAAAACCTATTTACTAATTCCTTTCTCACCATTATTTTTCCCATCTCAGATCTCCACTCTAATATTTTCCTTCTTTCTGAAGCAACTCTCTTAAGGATTTTGTTTTGTTTTTTCTTTTTATGGCCACCTGTTTGTAGTCCAAAAATGTCTTTAACTATTTTTTAATGACTATTTAGTTTGTATTCAATTTTGTTTACATCTTTTTGTTGTTGTTTTTGTGATTTGAAGTTATCCTATTCTGGTCTTCTGGCTTTTACTCTGCTGTTAAGAAATCTGCTGTTACAGTAATTGGGGATTTTTTTGTTTGTTTGTTTGGTTTGGTTTGTTTCTGTGTGTGTGTGTGTGTGTGTGTGTGTGTGTGTGTGTGACTTATCTCTTCCTCTCTTTTCTTATTCTGCCTCAAATCTCTTTCACTTTTAAGGTTTTTAACTTCCATGTCCTACAGTTTCATTATGCTATGCTCAAGGATAGAATTCTTTTTTACATATTATTCTTGAAGTTTTTAAGCCTCATTCTGTCATACTTTGTCCATTTCTAATTTTCTGTTCAACCCAACCACTAAGTTATTTATTTATTTTTTTTTTTAGTTTCAGGGGGATTATATTTTATAAATTTGAGTGTTCTGGTGAGTTTTCAAATCTACCTGTTTCCTATTTTTATTTCTTGTACGTTTCTAATTCTTTCATGGGTTTTATGGTTTTTAAGTAGATTTAGTTCTAATCTAGACTTGTTCAGACAAATATATACAGTTATGGTACCACCACCACAATCAAGACATAGAACATTTCCAGTACTCCAAAATCAATGCTCAATTCCCTCACACCAGTAACAGTCACAGGGTACTACTGATAGGCTTTCTGTTCCCGTACCTTCGTATAAATTATTCTGTCTTCTATGCCCAGCACTTTATATATCTAGAAATTCTTTTTTAAAAAGATTATATTTATTTATTCATGAGAAACACACACATACACACACACAGAGAGAGAGAGAGAGAGAGAGAGAGAGAGAGAGAGAGGCAGAGACACAGCCAAAGGGAGAAGCGGGCTCCATGCAGGGAGCCTGATGGGGGACTTGATCCCGGGACTCCAGGATTATGCCTTGGCCCAAAGGAAGGCGCTTAACTGCTGAGCCACCCTGGGATCCCCATATCTAGAAATTATTTCATTTCTTGGAACTACCCACTGCATTTATCCTTTCATCTATTGATGAACATTTGTGTTCTTTCCTTTTTTTTTTTTAAGGTTTTATTTATTTATTTATTTATTTATTTGTTTATTTATTTATTTATTTATTTATTCATTAGAGACACACAGAGAGGCAGAGACACAGGCAGAGGAAGAAACAGGCTCCCTGCAAGGAGCCCCATGTGGGACTTGATCCTGGATTACCGGATAAGGACCTGAGCCGAAGGCAGACCCTTAATCACTGAGCCATCCAGGCGTCCCTTGAGTTATTTCTAATTTGGGGCTAATAAGAATAAAACTTCTGTAAAGACTTGTGTATAGATCGTTTTGTGGGAAAGCCCAATTTGTTTCTCTTGGGAAATTCTATATCTGATATAGGAGTACTGAATCATATAACTATATGTTGAATATCACAAAAAACTTTGCCAAACTGATAAAAAAAAAAAAAAAGGCTGTACCATTTTGCATTCCTAATTGTTACACATCCTTGCCAGAACTTGATTTTGCCAGCCCTTAAATGATAGCCTTTTTGGTGGTATCTCATTTTGTATAGTGTTTTCTCGCTTTGATTTCAATGGCAAATATTTTCTTGGATTTAATTTCCATTCATGTATCTTCTTTGATGAAGCGTTCATTCAAATGTTTCCCCATTTCTTTGCCATACTACATTATTATTGATTTATAAGAGCTCTTTCTTTAGTATGGATAAGTGTTCTATATGAACTAAGTACTTCTCTTTCATTTGCTTAACTGTACTTTTAGATGAGCAATACTTTTAAATTTTGAAGCTGGTTAACTTATCAATACCTTATCCAACAGGTCTTGGCCTACCGTGTTGTCATAAATATTTCTCCTATGTTTACTTCTAGATGTGTTATAGCTATACCTTGTACCTTCACATCTATAGCCCATTTAAGAAAATTTTAGTATGATATGAGATCAAGGTTAAAGTATTTTTGTGGGGGTTTTTGCATATAGCTATCTGATTTTTTCAAAATCATTTATTGAAAAGACTTATTTCTGAACTGAATTAAGTTGACATATTTGTCAAAAATTAACTGACTGCATGAGTAAGTCTCTTTCTGGCATTTCTATCCTGTTACATTGTTTTACATGTCTATCCTTATTTCATACTCTCTTGATTACTATAACTTAATAGTAATTCCTGAAATACTGTAGTATAAGTCCACTAACTTCATTCTACTTTTTCAAAATTCTCTTGACTATACTAGTGTTTATCTTTCCACATAAATTTCAGAATCACTTCAATATTTTTTTAAAATAGGATGCTACAATAAAATAAAATAAAATAGGATGCTACAATTTTGAATGATATTATATGAAACCTAATGATCCATTTAGAGAGAAGTAATATCTTAATAATTTTAAGTCTTTTGATTCATAAACACTATATCTTTCCATTTATTTAGGTTTATTTTCTCTCAGTAAGATTTCACAGTGTTTATTTTAGAGATATTACATATATTTTATTAAATTTACTCTTAAATATTTCATGATTTAGATGGTGTTATACATCATATGTTTTATATTTCAATTTCCAGTTTTTCTTCATTAATATATAGGAACACAATTAAGTTTGGTTTATTGAATTTGTATCCTACAACACTGTAAACTCACTTAAAATTTTTAGCAACTTATTTTGGGGCATTGCCAGGGTTTTCTGCATAAATGATCATGTTCTTTGAGAATAAATATAATTCTATTTCCTTTCCAAACTGTGCCTTTTTCTTTCTTTTTTTTTTAAGGTTTTATTTATTTATTTGAAAGAGAGAGTAAGTGAGAAAAAGAAAGAGAGCACAAGGGTGGGTGGGGGGGAATGGCAGAGGGAGAGAGAGAAGTAGACTCCTCACTGAGGAGGGAGCCCAATGCAGGATTCCATCCCAGGATCCTGGGATCATGATCTGAGCTGAAGGCAGATGCTTAACAAACTAAACCATCCAGGTGCCCCTTACTATTTCTTTTTCATTCCTTATTGCAAGGGCTAGAACTTCTACTGCAATTTTGAATGGTTGTGAAGATAGCCATTCTTGTCTTGTTCCCAATCTTAGGCAGATAATATTCCATCTTTTACCATTAAGTATAATGTTAGTTATAGATATCTTATAGAAGAATTTCATTAGTATGGGGATGTTACCTTTATTCCTAGTTTGCTGAAACTTTTGTCATGAATAGATGTAGAATTTTATCTAATGCTTTTATTGCTTTCATTAAGATTGTTTATTTTTAAGATTCTTTTTTAATCTTATAATGTATTACATTTGATATATATAATGTATTACATTTTTATATTATAATGTATTACAATTATGATTTTTTAATATTGATATTACCTTTCATTCTTGGGATAGATTCAACACGGTCATGGTATATTATTCATTTTAAATGTTGCTAGACTTTATTTCCTAATAATGTGTTAAGATTATTTTTTAAGAGTATGAAGCATATTAGTCAAAACTTTTTCTTTTTTGCAACATTTTATCTTGTTTTGGTATCATAGTAATGAAGGCTACATAAAATACATAAGAAATATTTACCTCTTTTTTATTTTTTGGAAGAATTTTTTTAAAAATATTTATTTATTCATGAGAGATGCACAGAGAGAGGCAGAGACATAGGCAGAGGGAGAAGCAGGCTTCCCACAGGGCGCGTGATGTGGAACTCAATTTCAGGACCCCGGGATCACAACTTAAGCCAAAGGCAGACGCTCAACCACTGACTGAGCCACCCAAGTGCCCCTTTTTGGAAGAATTTTTGTGTAGAATTGGCATTATTCCTTAAATATTTGGTAGAATATTTCAGTGGAGTCATTTTTGCCAGGATCCTTGTCAGAAAGGAATTAACTAAGAAGTCAATTCCCTGTGCAAGATAGAAATTGTTCTTTTTTTCTCTTTCTTTCTTCTTTCTTTCTTTCCTTTCTTTCTTCTTTCTCTTTCTCTTCTTTCTTTCTTCTTTCTTTCTTTCTTTCTTTTTCTTTCATTCTTTTTCCTTTCTTTCTCTTTCTTTCTTTTCTTTCCTTTTTTTTTTAAGTAGGCTCCATACACACTGTGGAGCCTAACATGGGGCTTGAATTCATGACACTGAGATCAAGACCTGAGTTAAGTTCAAAAGCTAGATAGATGCTTAACCAACTATGCCACCCTGGCACCCTTAAAGTGATCTATTTCTTTTTGAATCTGGTTCAATTTGTATTGTATTTACAATACAATTTGTATTTTTCAAGAATTCTATCCATTTAATCAGAATTATCAAATTCATTGGCAAAATAAATTGTTCATAACAGTGTTCAGTGTTTTACTTTCCTTTTGACTTGTATAGTACATATAGTATGCCCATTCCTTCATCTCTCTCTCAATTTGCTGAGAAAGAATTGAGAATTTTTCATCTATAATAGTGGATTTTTCTATTTCTCTCTTTAATTCCACCAGCTTTTGGTTGAATCTTTATTATTTGCTGCTTTCAGAGTTAGGATTATTATGTCTACTTGATGGGTTTTCTCTATTATCATTATGGGATGTCCCTTTTCATCTCTGGTAATATTACTTGTTCTGACATTTATCTTGTCTGATACTAAAAGACCCTCTCAAATTTTCTTTTGCTTAAGATTTGGATGATACATCTGTTTCTATTTTATTATTTTTACTTATGTATGTCTCTGTGTTTTAAGTGGATTTCTTATAGAAAAATACAGTTGGATATTGCTGCTATACTCGGTATATCATGTTGCCTTTAATTGGAGACTTTAGACTTTTTGTATTGATAAACTGCTTGGCAATGGCTGGAAATTTAAGTCAACCATCTTGTTATTTATTTTATATGTATTTTAACTGTATTTATTTCTTTTGTACTCTTTTTCTGCCTTTTTTAAATTAATTGAATAGATTTCTATGATTCATTTTTATCTAAAGTATTGGTTTATTCATATCCTGTTTTGTTTCATCATTATTTTTTGGGTGTTGATCTCTATAGTTTACAATATACATCTTTAACTTATCACTGTCTGTATATACATTGTAATATACCTCTTCCTATATACGTTTCCTTAGTTTTAGTTTTTAGTCATACATCTTATTTCTAGACATTGTAACACTGCAATGCTTTGCTGCTATTAGTTTTCTAGACATTCACTTTCAAAGAGATTATGAAGAGGAAAGAATGTATTTTATGTTTAGCCACATGTTTATTATTTCTGCAGCTTTTATTTCTGTTTTTCCAGATTTCTATCTGGTTCCATATTTTTTCCTTCTGAAGAAAGAACTATATTAATTTTTTTCTCATAGTTTAGATCTGCCGACAATGATATTACTCAAGATTGGGTTTTCTGAAAAAAAAATCACAAAATATGGTAAAATTGTAAGTCTTCAGGTTTTTCATTCAGAACTGTAAATGTGTAGCTCTTTTGTCTTCTGATTTGTGTAGGTTTTGGTGACAAGTCTGCTATTATTTTCTCTTTATTTCTCTGTGTCTACAGTGTTTTTCTTCTTGTATCTCTGGATGCCTTTAACATTTCTCTGACCATCTTTGATTTCTAGTAGTTTAATTTTGATAAGCTTTAAATTTTTTTTTTTTTAAAACCTACTAGATGTTCTTTGAGATTTTTTGTTTTGTGGTTTGTTACCTGTCATTAATTACATAAATTTCTTGGCTTTTATGTCTTCGATATATCTTCATTCTATCCCTCATGTTTTAAAATTCCAACTAAATGCACATTAGACCTCTGGACAAAGATGTTAGGTTTTTTTTTTTCTATTTTCTTCTTTCTCTCAATTTGGAAATTTTCTATTCCTTAATCATTTTTTTTTCTGCTGTGTATAGTTTTTTGGCATGACTGTCAAAAGAATTTTTTATCTCTGGCATTATTTTATTTACCATACTTATTTGACACCTTTAAGAGCTTCTCTCAAAGCTGAAAGTCCTCAGTTGCTCATGAATATGTTTCCACAGAGGACCACAGTTGCTTATTACTTAGTGCAAGGCTTCTGATGAAGAAGGTTCATATTTGTTTCTTTTTTGGTCTTTTGTTTTTGTTTTCATGGAGGTATGCTCCTGTCCATCCTTGGTCATTGTCAAGGACCAAGGTGGAGCATTGAGCTGTAGAAATAGGGCTTTCTCCCCACCTCACTCCCTCCTCCACACAGTCATGAAACTCTGCTGTGTGTCAGCCTGGAGTTTTAAGCACAAATGAATATTTGTCCCACTGCAATATCACTCAAACTCTCTTTTGTGTGAATGCAGAATTGTATTCATGAGTGGCTTTGCTTTTCTTCTCTTGGTAAGAGGTAGATGTTACTTTGTGTAACAGCAGTGGGGAGGTGTACAGGTTTTCCAACCTTCTCCATTAGCTTCTGACCTTTTTGTGAGATTGGAAGACATTCCCTAGCTCATCCAGCAGCAGCTTGTATCTGCTTCATATGAGAGAAAGGATCACCAGTGAACAGTTTTGTGCCTGTGCTCGGCAGTGGCTAGTAACCATCTGTATATATATGCACTGGAGAGTGGATATCTCATCTTCAAGTAGCCACTGCTGGCTGTAGAAAATAGCTGACCAGTGTTTTCTGCCTTCTTTGGAGCCAGGATCCTCATCGATTCCAAACTGTCCGACAGGCACACACTCTGCCTTTTAAAATTTGTTAGAGTTGAAGAATGTGTTCTTGCCTCATGAGCTTCCACTTCGTTCTAGGCTCCACCAAAGACAAAACAATTCCTGTGTCCCTCTGCCTTCTGAGGACTGGCATGTATCAGAATTAAGTTCACTGATTGTTTTGTGATTTGAGCTCTCTGATGTGTTAAAAAAAGAAGAGTTACAAATTTATGATTGATCTGGCTTCTTCTTGTTGTTTGCATGGGAGCAAGATTTTATTGCTGTTTTCTACATCCTGAGAAAAAGTGGAATCATGCCACACCACCTTTATAGTGATATGTACAATAATGTCTAAATGGCAACTATTCTAAGGAAATTGCCTCATATTTAAAGTGATGGCTGTTGACACAGTTCCACCTTGTTAACCCCTTCAAAGTAAATCTGGCATAAGAATTGTTTTGTCAGACACACATCAAATTAAATTTCTTTCGAGTTGGATATTAGCAACTTTTTCAAACTTAGATTTTGTTATTCCATATTTGGGATTATAAGCTTTTTTTTAAAAAAAGATTTTATTTATTTATTTGACAGAGAGAGAGAGCGCACAAGCATGGGGAGCAGCAGAGGGAAAAGCAGACTCCCCAACTGAGCAGGGAGCTTGACTCAGCGTTCGATCCCAGCACCCCAGGATCATGACCTGAGATGAAGGCAGATGCTTGACAGACTGAGCCACCCAGATGCACCAAATTAAAGGCTTTTAAATCTGTTCTCTTGAGATCCCTGGGTGGCACAGCGGTTTGGCGCCTGCCTTTGGCCTAGGGCGCTATCCTGGAGACCCGGGATCGAATCCCACGTCGGGCTCCTGGTGCATGGAGCCAGCTTCTCCCTCTGCCTGTGTCTCTGCCTCTCTCTCTCTCTCTCTCTCTCTCTCTGTGTGTGTGACTATCATAAATAAATAAAAAAATTAAAAAAAAATCTGTTCTCTTAACTTTCTTCTTATTCCTGCTTCTTTCTTTTTGTTTAAATCGTAACTGTCCATTCACATCAGTATATTACCATAATATCTTCTAATTGTTATGTTCAATTAAACCCTAGTGCTCTGTAGCATGTGTATCCTACATTAGTGCTACAGCTTGTCATGGAAATGAAGCTCAGGGTAAATATAGAGACAATATATTATGTTGCATCTAAGCCTCCTCATTGATTCTGAAAAGTTGTGGACACGGAATCCAATGACAATTTTTTTTTTTGTTAGTGCCATATGTAAAAAAAAAAAAAAAAAGAATAAGTATGCTTACTTCAAAAAGGTATTACATACAAAAACCAATGGCATATCTGTAATAGAAAGATTTATTTGGAAACCAAAATTTTTTTAAAACCCCAAATTTTTGTATACTTTAAGAAGAGTGAATGAAGTGAATTGATGTTGGGTTCAAAAAAGTGTGGACATTCTTATATGACATGTGAAAGATACATGGGATTTTATGGTGGAATTTATAATAACTAAAATAAGACAAATTTACAAAATATATTTACCATTAGATTTACCATTTCTGTTTTCTCTCATTCTTTTTATTGTGAAATAATTTTAATTTACAGAAAAATTGCAAGACTAATGCAGAGAACTTTTGTGTCCTGAGCCATTGAAGAGTATGTTGCCAGCAACATGCCCTGGCAACCATGCAGATGCTTTGCTGTGTGTATTTTTCACAGACAGCAGCATTCTTCTGCACAAGTACACATAATCATAAAACCATAAACCAAGGACATGGACAGTGATGCTTTACTACAACCCCATTCACAGACCTCATTCAAGTTTCCCCAGTTGTCCTAACAATGTCCTTGCAAAGAACCCAATCTAAGGTCACAGCTTGCTTTTGGTTTTTATCCCTTTCTGGTTTCCTTCAGCCTAGAACATTCCCCTAGTCTTGCGCATGACCACTTTTAATGATAACAGGACAGTTATTCTGTAGAAAGTCCCTTCCTCTGGGTTTGTTTGATGTATCTTCATGTTAAGCATGTCCTGCAAGGTAAGCATTTTGGCAGGAATATCACAAGCCTTGCTTGTGATGTTAATTATTTATTACCTGATTGACTTCAAATGGTCTCTGCACTCAGAATCTAAGATTTAGGTGCGAGTTGGGCTCCTTGCTTCAGGATGCTGCTGCTGACAGTGTCTCGCGGTTGGAGCATTTCTGTTTCCCTTCATTCCTTTCTGTAGATTCAGGTATCCATCTATTGAAAGTCTTCCTCATCATCGGAGAGCCCTTCAAACAGAAACTCATCTTTCCAGCCCAGGAGATGCAAGTTGGCTCTCAGCGGGCCTCTAAGGCAGCAGAGTCCCCCCCCCCCAGCACCACGGGGTGTGGGGATTGGAGCGCAGGTGTCCAGGCGCAGGTGTCTGGGATCAGGTGGTGAGACTCCGAGCCCCGCGCACCTGAGGGAACAGCAACCAGACACCTGTAGCTGACACCCCAGGTTTGCCATTTCTAAATAATATGAAACGGGATCTGGAATTTACTAGGCCAACTTGTCGTTTACCCTAATTTTGAAAAAGGGGGTGAGGATCTTCAAAAAAATAACATGCTGTTTTAAGACCCTAACTCTTTATGTATTCATACTTAACTTGATGTCAGCTAAAGGTTATTTGTAAATACACAATTCATTAATTACTATCTTCCTTCCTCATTTTGTTCTGTTACCATACCATTAGAAATATAATTTGTAAAAGCATTCACTGGTACTTTAAAATAATGCATGAAGATCAATAATATTACTTGGGTTTTTCAGAGGTAAGCTATTTTTTCAGCTTTTTAATTTAACTTTTGTTAGGTAAGTGCTTTCCTTTTACCTTCCATGTGTGTCTGCAAACTTATTTAAAAGGAAAGATAACACTGGATGTTAGGAAACAACTTTGAAGTATTTATATTTATAAAACCAATAATTTAATTGTTTTAGCTTATTAAAATTGTTATTTAACTTTACTTTTAAGGGTCTGTGGATGTGAGAAATAAGAAGAGTGGTTTAATTAAAGCTATCTTTAAACACTGCACATTTAAAGCAAGATAATTGAAATCAACTTAATTTCCATTACATATCTGCATGGAAACACTTCATTTCTGGAAATGAATGAACTTTCCTTTAAATGGCAAAGTAAATGTTTGTGAAAGATGTGAATTAAAGCAGTTTAGTCAATTCAACATTAGATGATATTTAATTAAACATAGAGGTCTCACAATAATATCTCATTGGGTCAGGATGACTTCTAACAACCATTTATGTATATTTGACAAAGCCCATGAACTTGCATTATTTTAGCGATCCAGCTCTCTTACAAAAAGATTTGGCCCATTAAGTTAAGGAAAGCATGTAAACTGATGTTACTGAAAGAGAGATGCATTTTTTATTGTCTTTCATTACAAACTTTATTTTAATCATCATGTATATAAAAACATGAATACTTATCAGTCCTTGATCCACAACCTGATGTATTCCCCTAATCAAAGTGAAAGTTTGAAATACATGCAAGACCTGTAACAGAAAAATTGTCCTGCTCTTGAGCATCAGAAGACATTTTCTCATCACTCATCCTACATCAGAGATGCTGTTATTTTGAAACACTTGGTTCTGTTGCTGTTGTTGTATTTCATCATTAACTTTGACCTTACTCCTTAATTTTTTTAGATAGGACAATCCTTTGCACATCAGCTGTTAGTAAAGCAAATTCTTCTTTCCTTAAAAAAAAAAAAAAAGAAAAAGTTGTTACCTGGGTGGCTCAGTCAGTTAAGCATCTGTGTTTGGCTCAGGTCATGTTCCCAGGGTCCTGGGATGAAGCCCTGCATCAGGATCCCTGCTCTGTGGGGAGTCTGCTCCTCCCTCTGTCTTCTCCTGCTACTCCCCCTGCTTCTGTTCTCTCTCACTCTGTGCCAAATGAATAAATAAAATCTGTTTTAAGGAAAGTTTATATTAAGTTGGAGTTAGTATTGCAAACATTTACAAAAATCATACAGTGATTTCTCATATGCCGAGGGTCATGGGGTCCTGCTGCAGCTGTTCTGCACCCTCCCCAGTGTTTGGCATTAGGAGAGATGAAACAATTCTATGAGATATTTAGTGGTATCTTATTTTAATTCTAATTTTCATTTCCTTAGTGCTAAGGACATGGATTATCTTTTTGTATGATTAGTTACCATCAATACACCTTCTTTGGTGAAGTAACTACTGTACAGTTTTTTTTTAAAGATTTTATTTATTTATTAATGAGAGGCACAGAGAGAAAGAGAGGTAGAGATACAGGCAGAGGGAGAAGTAGGAAGCACAAATTCTTCTCTCTGTAGCATTCCAGCTGTTCTCACTTTAAATCTCAGGCTGAATTCATAGGTTTTCAGGATGATTTGAAAGTTATCTAGATAAGTTGGTGGGGACATGTGACTTGGGGACCCTACTCCTCTGCCATCTTGCCCACAAAGCATATTTAAAACAACATCAACCATTAATTGTTCTTTATTAAAATTGAAAATGTTCGTCCTATAAAAGACCATTAAGAAAATGAATAGACAAGCCTCAGACTGAGAAAACATATTTACAAATCACATTTCTGGCCTAGGACTTGTATGTGAAATATATAAAGAAGTTTCAAAATTCAACAATAGAAAAACAAAGAACCCAATTCAAAAACTATAAAAAAGAATCCGGTGGGAGAGGGGGCCCCCGAGGATCCGGGCTAAGGCATGGGGGGAGCCTCCAGAACAGGAAACCCCAGTCCCAGAGAAGCCAGAAGTTTAAAAATCTGCACTGGATACTTCCCGAGGGAAAGGCGCTCAGCAAGGAAACCAGGTGGAACCACGGCAGGCGGGAGCGGGGGCGGGGGGGGGGCAGTGGAGCCCTCAGGCTCCCGGGGTCACTAACAGAGGAAGTGTGCCTGGGGCAGAGTTCGCCACACGCCACAGGCCGAGCCCGGTGGGGCCCCAGGAGCAGCTCAGGTGGTGGCGCAGGCGGTGGCTCCACGGAGGGGGCTGTGCAGCCTGGGAGCGCGATTCCAGCAGCGCAGGCCCCGGAGCCCAGGGCGCCGGGGAACACAGCCCAGGATCCAGTGCTCCCCCCAGGACAGGCAGAGGCTGGGAGGGCACAGGACAGTGAGGATGCTCCTGCCGCAGGGTGCCCCCAGCTATGCAGATAAGCGGCCCCCAAACCTGGGAGCATCCAGGCCAGTGCAGACTGGGAGGTGTGGTAGTTACTGCGGTAGTTACTGCAGGAACTGACTCCAGCCCTGGAGTCCTGGCCACCGCCAGTGGTGTTGTTCCTCTTGGTGGCACCCTGTGCCTGGGACTGAGAGGGCCGCCAGGGAACAGAGGCCTCACGAGGTAAACAGTGTACTGAGCCGTGTACCTGGCACTGACCCATGTACCTGGCAGGGGCAGGGCAGCTCCCCTAGGTGCACAGGCCTGAGAGTCAGTACATCAGGCCACTCCCCCTGAAGACCAGCTGGAAGGACAGGGGGGGGAGCAAGTTCCTGATGGAGCAGGGCTGGAAAGCTCCAGGGAAAGTCGAGGGATTCACAGTGTATAGAACCAGAGGATACCCCACCTTGTTGTTTTCTTTTCTTTCTTTTTTCTTCTCTCTCTCTCTCTCTCTCTCTCTCTTTTTTATTTTTTCCAGTACAACTCGTTTTTAGCCACTCTGCCTGAGCAAAATGACTAGAAAGAAGAACTCACCACAAAAGAAAGAATCAGAAAAAGTATTCTCTCCCACAGAGTTACAGAATTTGGATTACAATTCTATGTCAGAAAGCCAATTCAGCAGCACAATTATAAAGCTATTGGTGGCTCTGGAAAAAAGCATAAAGGATTCAAGAGACTTCATGACTGCAGAATTTAGATCTAATCAGGCCGAAATTAAAAATCAATTAAATGAGATGCAATCCAAATTGGAAGTCCTAATGATGAGGGTTAACGAGGTAGAAGAAAGAGTGAGTGACATAGAAGACAAATTGATGGCAAGGAAGGAAGCTGGGGAAAAAAGAGAAAACCAATTAAAAGATCACGAAGAAAGGTTAAGGGAAATAAATGACAGCCTCAGAAGGAAAAATCCACATTTAATTGGGGTTCCAGAGGGCACTGAGAGGAACAGAGTACCAGAAAGTGTATTTGAACAAATCACAGCTGAGAACTTCCCTAACTTGAGGAGGGAAACGGGCATTCAGATCCAAGAGATAGAGAGATACCCCTAAAATAATCAATAAAAAACATTAAACATCTCAACATTTAATAGCGAAAATTGCAAATTCCAAAGATAAAGAGAAAATCCTTAAAACAGCAAGAGACAAGCAATCCCTAACTTATATGGGGAGAAATATGAGATTAACAGCAGACCTCTCCACAGACACCTGGCAGGCCAGAAAGGGCTGGCAGGATATATTCAGGGTCCTAAATGAGAAGAACATGCAGCCAAGAATACTTTATCCAGCAAGGCTCTCATTCAGAATAGAAGGAGAGATAAAGAGCTTCCAAGATAGGCAGAAACTGAAAGAATATGTGACCACCAAACCAGCTGTGCAAGAAATATTAAGGGGGACTCTGTAAAAGAAAGAGGATGCCCAAAGAAATAATTCACAAAAACAGGGACTGAATAGGTATTATGATGACACTAAATTTATATCTTTCAATAGTAAATCTGAATGTGAATGGGCTTAATGATCCCATCAAAAGGTGCAGGGTTTCAGACTGCATAAAAAAGCAAGACCCATCTATTTGCTGTCTACAAGGGACTCATTTTAGACCTAAGGACACTTACAGCCTGAAAATAAAAGGGTGGAGAACCATTTACCATTCAAGTGGTAAATGGTTTCTTTTTCCTCAAAAGAAAGCAGAGATGGCCATCCTCATATCAGATAAATTAAAGTTTATCCCAAAGACTGTAGTAAGAGATGAAGAGGGATGCTATATCATACTTAAAGGATCTATCCAACAAAAGGACCTAACAATCATGAATATTCATCCCCCTAATGTGGGAGCTGCCAAGTAGATCAATCAATTAATAACCAAAGAAAAGACATAGTTAGATAATAATACACTAATATTGGGAGACTTCAACACGGCACTTTCTACAAATGACAGATATTCTAAGCACAACATCTCCAAAGAAACAAGAGCTTTAAATGATACACTGGACCAGATGGATTCCACAGATATTTACAGAACTTTACATCCAAATGCAACTGAATACACATTCTTCTCAAGTGCACATGAGACTTTGTCCAGAATAGACCACATACTGGGTCACAAATCAGGTCTCAACTAATACCAAAAGATTGGGATTGTCCCCTGCATATTTTCAGACCATAATGCTTTGAAACTAGAACTCAATCACAAGAAGAAATTTGGAAGAAATTCAAACACCTGGAGGTTAAAGACCATCCTGCTAAAAGATGAAAGGGTCAACCAGGAAATTAGGGAAGAATTAAAAAGATTCGTGGAAACTAATGAGAATGAAGATACAACCGTTCAAAATATTTGGAATACAGCAAATGCAGTCCTGAGAGAGAAATACACCGCAATACAAGCATCCCTCAAAAAACTGGAAAAAAACTCAAATAAAAAAAGCTAACCTTGCACCTAAAGGAACTGGAGAAAGAACAGCAAATAAAATCTACACCCAGCAGAAGAAGAGAGTTAATAAAGATTCGAGCAGAACTCAATGAAATAGAGACCAGAAGAACTGTAGAACAGATAAACAAAACCAGGAGTTGGTTCTTTGAAAGAATTAATAAGATAGATAAACCATTGGCCAGCCTTATTAAAAACAAAAGAGAGAAGACTCTAATTAATAAAATCATGAATGAAAATGGAGAGATCACAACTAATATCAAGGAAATACAAACGATTTTAAAAACATTATGGGCAGCTATACGCCAATAAATTAGGCAATCTAGAATAAATGGACGCATTTCTGGAAAACCACAAACTACCAAAACTGGAACAGGAAGAAATAGAAAACCTGAACAGGCCAATAACCAGGGAGGAAATTGAAGCAGTGATCAAAAACCTCCCAAGACACAAAAGCCCGGGGCCAGATGGTTTTCCAGGGGAATTCTATCAAACGTTTAAAGAAGAAACAATACCTATTCTACTAAAGCTGTTTGGAAAGATAGAAAGGGATGGAATACTTCCAAACTCGTTCTCTGAGGCCAGCATTACCTTAATCCAAAACCAGACAAAGACTCCCCCAAAAAGGAGAATTATAGACCAATATCCCTGATGAACACAGATGCAAAAATTCTCAACAAGATACTAGCCAATAGAATCCAACAGTACATTAAGATTATTCACCGTGACCAAGTGGGATTTATCCTTGGGATGCAAGGCTGGTTCAACACTTGTAAAGCAATCAATGTGATTGATCATATCAGCAAGAGAAAAACCAAGAACCATATGATCCTCTCAATAGATGCAGAGAAAGCATTTGACAAAATACAGCATCCATTCCTGATCAAAGGTCTTCAGGGTGTAGGGATAGAGGGAACATTCCTCAGCATCTTAAGAGCCATCTACGAAAAGCCCACAGCAAATATCATTCTCAATGGGGAAGCACTGGGAGCCTTTCCCCTAAGATCAGGAGCAAGACAGGGATGTCCACTCTCACCACTGCTATTCTACATAGTACTAGAAGTCCTAGCCGCAGCAATCAGGCAACAAAAAGAAATAAAAGGCATTCAAATAGGCAAAGAAGAAGTCAAACTCTCCCTCTTTGCAGATGACATGATACTGTACATAGAAAGCCCAAAAGACTCCACCCCAAGATTGCTAGAACTCATACAGCAATTCAGCAGTGTGGCAGGATACAAAATCAATGCCCAGAAATCAGTGGCATTTCTATACACTAACAATGAGACTGAAGAAAGAGAAATTAAGGAGTCAATCCTGTTTACATGCACCCCAAAGCATAAGATACCTAGGAATAAACCTAACCAAAGAGGTAAAGGATCTATACTCTAAAAACTATAGAACACTTCTGAAAGAAATTGAGGAAGACACAAAGAGATGGAAAAATATTCCATGCTCATGGATTGGCAGAATTAATATTGTGAAAATGTCAATGCTACCCATTGGCAATTTACACATGGGCAATTTACACATTTAATGCGATCCCTATCAAAATACCATGGACTTTCTTCAGAGAGTTGGAACAAACCATCTTAAGATTTGTGTGGAATCAGAAATAACCCCAAAAAGCCAGGGGAATATTAAAGAAGAAAACCATAGCTGGGGCCATCACAATGCCAGATTTCAAGTTATACTATAAAGCTGTGGTCATCAAGACACTGTGGTACTAGCACAAAAACAGACACATAGGTCAATGGAACAGAAGAGAGAATCTAGAAAAGGGCCCTTAACTCTATGATCAATTAATATTTGACAAAGCAGGAAAGACTATCCACTGGAAAAAAGACAGTCTTTAAAATAAATGGTGCTGGGAAAATTGGACAGTCACATGCAGAAGAATGACACTAGACCATTCTCTTACACTAGACACAAAGCTAAACTCAAAATGGATGAAAGATCTAAATGTGAGACAAGAATCCATCAAAATCCTAGAGGAGAACACAGGAAACACCTTTTTTGAACTTGGGCATGGCAACTTCTTGCAAGATACATCCATGAAGGCAAGGGAAACAAAAGCAAAAATGAACTATTGGGATTTCATCAAGACAAAAAGCTTCTGCACAGCAAAAGAAACAGTCGACAAAACTAAAAGACAACCTACAGAATGGGAGAAGATATTTGAAAATGACCTATCAGGTAAAAGCTAGTATCCTAGATCTATAAAGAACTTATTAAACTCAACCGCAAGGAAACAATCCAATCATGAAATGGGCAAAAGATATGAAGAGAAATCTCACAAAGGAAGACATAGACATGGCCAACATGCACATGAGAAAATGCTCCGCATCACTTGCCATCAGGGAAATACAAATCAAAACCACAATGAGATACCACCTCACACCAGTGAGAATGGGGAAAATTAACAAGACAGGAAACCACAAATGTTGGAGAGGATGTGGAGAAAGGGAAACCCTCTTGCACTGTTGGTGGGAATGTGAACTGGTGCAGCCACTCTGGAAAACTGTGTGGAGGTTCTTCAATGAGTTAAAAATAGACCTGCCCTATGACCCAGCAATTGCACTGTTGGGGATTTACCTCAAAGATACAGATGCAGTGAAACGCTGGGACACCTGCACCCTGATGTTTATGTCCACAATAGCCAAACTGTGGAAGGAGCCTCAGTGTCCATCAAAAGATGAATGGATAAAGATGTGGTCTATGTATACAATGGACTCAGCCATTAGAAACGACAAATACCCACCATTTGCTTTGACGTGGATGGAACTGGAGGGTATTATGCTGAGTGAAGTAAGTAAATTGGAGAAGGACAAACATTATATGGTCTCATTTATTTGGGGAATATAAAAAATAGTAAAAGGGAATAAAGGGGAAAGGAGAGAAAATGAATGAAAATATCAGTGAGGGAGACAGAACATGAGAGACTCCTAACTCTGGAAAATGAACAAGGGGTAGTGGAAGGGGAGGTGGGTGGGGGGATGGGGTGACTGGGTGACAGGCACTGAGCGGGGGCGCTTGATGCTATGAGCACTGAGTGTTATGCTATATGTTGGCAAATTGAACTCCAATTAAAAAAAGCAAAAAACAAAAATAAATATGCTTTGAGATTCTGGAGTCACATTTAAAAATGTTTTCTGTTATCTAAGGTCAGAAAGTATTTTCCTGTGAACCTTCTAGAAGTTTTGTAGTTTCAATCTTTGGAGTATTTCTCTCTTTCAACTGTATTATTCTCCAAATGGTCATCTGAACTTTGTTTATGTAAATTAAACACAGTTTAAGTAAGCATAAGAAACAAACTAAAGGGCAGATATTCTTAAAGTCTGAGAACAATCTAAATTTGGAAAACACGAAGAAATAATTTTAGTTTAATAATAAAAAATATCTTTTCATTATTAAAAGAAACTAAGGTTGTTAAACTGTGCCATGAATACTGTGGTATTAATCATCATATCACCTAAATAACTAGTTTTGCTGTGTAGACTTTGGGCAGTCTGTGTTCACTCTCCTAGATTTAAATACTCATGAGAGACAGATAAAAGTCCTAGTTTCCACAAGTGTATATAAATGATTCTACATTGGCAAATTAAATGAAAATAAAGTATTTCCACACCGTCAGATAGTAATTCAATCAACCATATTGAGAACTTGGCCTTACGTCCAGTCTTTAAAAGGAATGAAGCCTCTTGTTCCTTGTGGAAAGTGAGGGAAAAGATGGGTCACCCTCCCACCTTCTCAGAAGCAATCTAGGCTCTAATGAGAAAATTCAGATGGCACACCCTTTATCATAGTTTCACTATCTAACTTCTTCTGTATCTTTATGGCAAGGAACAATTGCAAGAAAATAATCATTTTCAGACAGTTTCAGAGGCTTTCATTAATTAACTTAGTCCTTCTCATTTAGAATTCAATTGAAGTCACAGCGACGGGTGCCCAAATCTCATTGAAAAACAGATGGATTGAAAGATGAGCTATCTGCTGTAATATAAGGATGCCCTGTGGGTTGCACATGTAATCATTCTTTTCATTCCTTTTGAACTACCAGTATCTTTGGAACATCTTATTATAGGACACTGAACATGCTTTTCCTGTTCCTTCCAATATCGTCATCGATGTTTTCATTTTCATTGCAGTTGCACAGTGCCACTACAGAAGGGCCATCTTCTTCTTCCATAGAAATGCCACATTCAAAGAAGACTTCTCATAAGATCCAGAAATGGGCCCATTTCTCATAAGATCATGAACAAATAGCTGGAAAAGTATAGCAGCACTTAAACCATGTGTTTCGAGGTTTCCCTCTGCATGAATCCCTGAATGCTGGAGTGGTCGGATGGCACAGAGATAGAAACAAAGACATACTCACATCTACCTCTTTCCTTTGGTAAAAAAAGAGGAAGCACAGGCCCCGGTAGTGAAATTCATTTTCTGAAGTCTGTATACAGCTATCTCAAATCACTATCGGTTTTTGTTTCATCCCAAAATATAGATCTTTTCAAATCACCTTCTATGACTCCCAACAAAATTTGCATTGTTGGCATGACTTGTCATAAGTGGACCCGGGAGGTAAAAAAATATGCCAAAAGTGTAATAGGGTGCCAATAGAACCTAGACTTTCAGATTTTTGGATCTAGATAATTGCATTAGAAACTTTTCACCAGGGATCCCTGGGTGGCGCAGCGGTTTGGCGCCTACCTTTGGCCCAGGGCGCGATCCTGGAGACCCGGGATCGAATCCCACATCGGGCTCCCGGTGCGTGGAGCCTGCTTCTCCCTCTGCCTATGTCTCTACCTCTATCTCTCTCTCTGTGTGTGTGTGTGTGTGTGTGACTATCATAAATAAAAATTTAAAAAAAATAGAAACTTTTCACCAGTTTCTGCCTTTGTCATGAATTGGCATTTTACTTTGAGAAAGACTCCTCCTTCTTCTGGGAAGATGGAACTGAATGGTCCTTTTAACTGTGAAGATTTAAGGGTGTTTTAAATTTCTCAGGGCCCTGGGGCTTATAAACTGTCAGGGCATAAGTGGACCTCCAGCACCTTATTTCTATTTCCTTACATACGTTTACCTGAGAGCAAAAGACTTGGTGGGAGCAGAGTCAATGTGACACTCATCTTCCTCTTCTGATTAAATTTTCCTGGGACACGTTAGAGAATGCGTAGTAGCAATCAAGGTCATATGACAAGAAAAGAGCCCCAGAGAGCTAGAGGTTAAAAAACAAACAAACAAACAAACAAACAACAACAACAACAAAAAAACACTTTGTAGGGAAAGAGGAAACAGGATCCATGATGTCTTAACATGAGGAACAAGTTGGGGAGGGGGCACTGGTTCTTTGCACTTACTGTGCTGTTGATACTTGATGGTGCCTCTCTTTGGCCTCTGTGTGGGGGGGTGGGGGTGTGTCCTGTGTACAAGCCTACTGAAAAATTCTGTTCAACCCCAAGATTGTGTAATCTCAATCCTGGGAAAGAAAAGGACTTCTAGTTCATTTATAAGATCAGAACTAGTATCAAAACAGTTTAGGTCTTAAGGTGAAAGTTGTTTTATTATTTTTTCACCTTGGGTGGATGAAGCCTGGGATGTGTATTATCCAATAAAATGACACACCTCATGAGATAATTTTTCTGATGGCAACTTTGCCTACACGAATGACACCATGTACGCATGCTGCCCCCAGAGTTCAGGGAAGTTCTTTGCTTTGGCGCAGATGATTGTACAGATTAGAAATTGGGAAATAATGGTTTTTGAGCTCCCACCTCATGCTAATGGTTGTCACATGTGCTCAGGATAAATGAGTACAGGGGAGACACCAAATCAGCTCTGGGGAGACCATAGGATGGTCCTTAAACATTTATTGCCCATCCCTCTGCGCAGACCCCCTCTGTTCTCGGCAAGTGTATCACCATGATCTTGTCTCCGTGGCATCGGAAATAATGGTAGTGTGGTCAGGGTTGAGTATCCATGGTCTTGGATCTCTGGTTGACGTCAGTGAGCCAGACTTCCTTGTTTGGTCCTGCAAGAAAAGGAACATGAGTTGAAAGCTGCTGAGATGTTTCAACCACTTGTTTCCAAACCTTTCCTCACTGTTACACTCTCCAAGTGGAGATGGTGTTGTAGTGGGGATAGATAGGATGATAGGAACCTGGAAAGGTAGGTGTGAATGAAGGGAGGAGGCAATTGGGGTGTTGAAGGTCTGCAACAATGCAGCTGAAGGAGGGAGATTTGGTTTCAAATAAGGGTGTGGTCAGGGTGGGTCTCATGAGAGGGTCATATATGAGTAAAACTGGTCCTTCTGGGCTTAAATCAAACTTTTGTTACCCCCATCTCCGCCCCACATTTTTAGTTAATAGCATTGTGTTTAATGTGCTAAGTAGTCTATTTTCCCCCTCATATTTGGCTATTTTTTCTGTCCAGATAAAAGATATATTGGAATTCTACCAAGTGTCCTGCATGTACAGAGCACTGGGGATGGTGGGTGAGTTAGACAAGAATCCTGTGATCTCCACTCAGGGTAAGAAGCTGGCACAGCTCTCCTCACATTGGGTTCCATCCCGTGGGCTGGCTGGGTCCTGTTCCCAACCTCTGTTTACTCAGGAACCTTAGAAGCTGCCAATAGTCTGTGTCCCCATCAACATCTGGTTCCCAAGAATTAATTTTTAATTGAATAAAACAACCTCGTGGTGATGAGACAACATTTGCCCTGGCCTCACTCTTGTGGGTCTGGGTACAGGACCAGCCCAGTCTTTCAGTCCCATGTCAGTCAGCGAGTCTTCCAAAGCAGACCTTTGACATCTGCTCTGCAATTAGTTACTAGTCATTTTCTTATTCCTGGTGCACCTGACCTACCCCTGATTGTGTGGGAAAGGTGTGATAAGGTGGTGTGTTGTTCCAGGATGAAACTTCACTTCCAGCGTGTGTTTTATCTGGTGGTTTGGTCCTGCCCTGTGGAATTTCACTTAAGTTCTGCAGACCAAGTGAATCATTTTCCTGTTTCCCAGGCATGTGGGGACCCTGGGCATGCCCTGTGGCCCCTTTAGGCCTGTCCACTTAGCCGTGGGTCACAGGCCCAGTGATCTTCAGGAGCACGACAGGTTTAGTGAGCGTGTGAGAAAGTAGGGGTGTGTCGTGGTGATGGGGGATGCAGGGGACAGAGTGAACTAGAGACTATGAATCTGAGGGATTCAAAGTCAGGATTTCTAAAGCCCTGCTGCTTAAACAAAAATATACCTTCAGACAGGGGCCAAATCCAGGAATGTTGGCTCCTCCTGACAGCAAACCCATTTCTACTCCGGTTTCTTGCCATGTGCTCAGATCCCCTATGACTGGGCTCAGGATTCATGAACTGGTCTGGGGTTTCCTCACTATCCTCCCTTCACCTAGGCTTAGATTGGGTGGGGCCCCCAGGATACTGAGCCCCGCCCCCAGGTTCGTTGTCTACACATTTCTATTCCCCTTCTGATTTCTTCCCCCAACTCTGAGCATGTTGTGCCCTTGTCTTGTGTGTGTGTCTGGTGAGGGACATGGGGAGCAGATATCATCTGTGGTGGTGTTATCTTCTTGGCACTTCTGCTGTGTCTTCCCTTTCCTGAGGAAATGATGCAGCATTCCCTAGCTCTGATTTTACAAATTGGGGGGCAAGTATCATGTGTGGTACTAGATGACTTCCAGGGGATTGCGCTCAGTGCATTAAATAGAACCCAGTCATGTTGAGAAAACATTATTCTCTTTTGAAATCCTTATGACTCCAGATTATATCAAAGAGAGAAATGTCCTGCTGGTGATTAACTCACAAAATCGTTCTGATACACACACGATTACTCTTTCTTAGCATAGCATAGGGACACAGATTCAGGCTTTCATGGGAGTAGAAATTAAGAAGAATTTAAAACTACCATTTTGTTTTCATTTGGTGTATTTTATGCTTAATGTCTGCTTACAGCAACATGAGATATGCTCTCCTTTTCAGTTTGTTGCAAAGTTTCCTTTTGAAATAATTCTCCATTAAATAAAGAGATCCATTTAGAAAAAAAAATCCATCAATAAGAGTACATTTTTCACTGTATGCATGTGATGAAGGGATGACTATAGTTTGGGAAACGCTTTCCTAACCTCCTGTCTTGGAAAGGGCACAGGACACAAACAAATTCAGAAGACCACCTTGATGAATTTTTTTAATTTTTTTTTAATTTTTATTTATTTATGATAGTCACAGAGAGAGAGAGAGAGAGAGAGAGAGAGAGAGGCAGAGACACAGGCAGAGGGAGAAGCAGGCTCCATGCACCGGGAGCCCGACGTGGGATTCGATCCCGGGTCTCCAGGATCGCGCCCTGGGCCAAAGGCAGGCGCCAAACCGTTGCGCCACCCAGGGATCCTTGATGAATATTTTAAAATATTATCTGTCCACAAGAATGAAAGTAAATTTTCTGTCTTTGAGAAGAAAATATTTTAAACTATTTGTCAAGCTTTTCAAAAAAATCCATTCTTACTCTTCAAAAACACATTCCCATATCTTTGTCAGGCTCTTACACAGTTAGGCACAGGGATTGTTCCAAACTTTCAACACTTGCTTCAAACTCACCTTGTAACCCATTGGTAACCCTCTCCTCTACCATTGAGAGAATGGTGTTGGCCAGAGAGGGTTTCCAGCCCATCCCATAGATTCTGAGGGCATCAACATCTGCCCATACCTTCCACTAACCTGAAGTGATGGTTCTTTCTCCTCCCTTCCCCCAGCATCTGACTCCACTCTTGCTAGGACACTGGCTCATAATTTGTTCTCTCTCTTAGATTTTCATCCTTTCTCCATATGCGAGCTGTTCCATCAGCCCATATCTCTGAATCTCAGATCACACATCAAAATGCCTGCTGGCCACACTCCCTGGAATACACTTGTAAGCATGTCAAACTCAGTATATTTTAAATGGATATTTTCATCATTTTTTTATCAGATTCCTCTTATTACTTATTGATTTGATAGCATTAATATCCTCAATACACATAACCATAAACCCTAAGATGATCTTTTTCCTTCATACTTACTCTGTGCCATTTATATTCAATCAGATAGAATATTTGGTGACTCTTTATTTCTCCAATTCATTGTCCTTTCCTGGTCCCCATTGTCATTCTCCCTAGTTCAGTCTGAAACAATCATTCTTGCAACTATATTGATTATATCCTACTCTGTGTTCTTCTCTTTCCTTCTCCATATATACCCTTTATGCACAACCAAATAAAAATAGAATCGAGTGTTCTCCTGGCTATGAGCCTTTACTTGCATGATAAACTCTAAGCCCCAGTTATGACATAGAAGATGCCATGACTTACCTTGGCCTCCTGTTCTAGCCTCACCTTTTGAAATTCTTTTGCTGGCCTCTGTGCCAAACTGATTATAGATCTTGTATCTTTAATGTTGCCCTATCCTGAGCTCCTGATCTATCACTCCACCATGGCCATTCCCCTTATATACCTTGATGACTCTTCTTTATTCTTAAAAAAAAATGAAATTGGCTATTATCTTATCCAAGAAGCCTTCCCTGACTCCACCACCACAGCCCCAACAGATGGGAATCCTAGCCTTTGTGGTCCCATTGGACTTTGTACTTAGTTTAGTTTAATCAGAGCATATTCCCATGTGGTATTGAACTGATCTGTTTATTTTCCTGTTCTCTCATCAGGCTGTGCTTTCCCTCGGGAGGGTACTCATTTATCCTGAGTCTTCAGCAAGGGGCTTTGTACATCGTAGATACTCAATAACAAGTTTATTCTTCACGGTTCTTCTTTCATACAATCATATTTTTGGAAAACAATGAGGCATTGTTACAGAATTAGCAATGCTAAAAATTATTAATTCCCATCTACAAGAAGACATACATGCAGAAAGAGGAGTCGACGGTTAAAACACTGGAAAGATAACTACATAAACTTTATTTCCATCCACACTGGAAATAAGAAAACATGTACAATTGATTTTAAATTACACACAAATAGTCTCTGTAGGAAGAACAGAGATTAAAATAGGAGCTACCATCCATCGAAAAATAGATGCAGTATTCAAAATGAATAGTATTCACAACTAAGCTTTAAAGGCTACCACTAAACAAAACAAAGAAAAATGAGAAACAAATACGACCGTATGCAAAGCACTTGACTTCTGATAGCTAATTCTCCTAAGTGCTGAGGATTGATTCACTGAAAATACCAGAATATATTTGGAAAATGTTCCTTCTCTGCTATTAGCTGTGTGACAGGAAAATCTTCTTAAATTATCCAAGTCTATTTTATCTTAAATAAAGTGAGGATTAAAAATAACTCCTTCACAGAAAAGTTTGGAGACATACATAAGAATATACGTATCATGTACTGGCAGAGAACTTCACCCAGAATTAGTCTTCACTGCAGTTTAATGATGGAATTACAGAGTGAAAAGAAAAATCGGAAATTCCATACCTTTTTAAATCAATCTGGCATAAAATCTTTGCATTTAGTGAGCAGCAAACCTTTTCTCTAAAGAGCCAGATAGAAATATTCTTGTATTCAAAGGCAATGTGACCACTGTTGTAATTATTCTTTTTTTTTAAGATTTTATTTATTTATTCATGAGAGACACAGATAGAGATGCAGAGATACAGGCAAAGGGAGAAGCAGGCTCTCATCTCCGGAGACTGATGCAGGACTAGATCCCAGAATCCCAGGATCATGACCTAAGCTGAAGACAAGACGTTCAACCAGTGAACCACACAGGCATTCCTGCCATAATTATTCAGTTCTGCCATTGTAAAGCAAACATAGCCAATATGTATACATATAGGCACGTCTGTGTTACAATAAAACTTTATTTGAAAACACAAGCCAGGGGTCAGATTTGGACCACAGGCCTATAGTTTTTGCAAACCCTCATTTTAGTATATTAGAAGGTATAAATATGAGTCAGACATTTTGAAAGATAAATTTTTGCATTCTTTTCTTCTTTTGTTTTAATAAAACCTAGCATCCTCTTTGCAAATTTTTTCAAGTTGGTTATCTCATGTATTATGAAAATAAAGTTACACATGTTGTTAGCATATTTCTGGAGAGAATTATGAATTTAAGATATGCCTATGAAGATCAGTTGTCTTTTGTTCTAACGGAAGGGGCTACATAAATTCATTTAAAATGAATGAAGACATAGGTCATACATGTTATGGGAGTAGAATTCTGGCAACTGATAATCACTTTTTTCTTGAAACTCATGTCCAGAAATTAAAGGAAAGATAAGCAAATTCCAGTAATTTCATGGCTTGGAAAAGCAAATAATTCCTATTAATCAATTCTTTCAACATTTAATAAGAAACATCTAGTATGCTTCCCAGCTGTCACCTTAGTTGTACATTACCTACCACAAAAAAGTGCTAAGTCTGTTCTGCAATTTTTCCTGCTTATATTGTCACCATAAGAAAAAAAAAACAATACTAGTTTAAAACTTTAATTTCTAGGGAATCCCTGGGTAGCTCAGCAGTTTAGCATCTGCCTTCTGCCCAGGGTGTGATCCTGGAGTCCCGGGATCGAGTCCCATGTCGGGCTCCCTGCATGGAGCCTGCTTCTCCCTCTGCCTGTGTCTCTGCCTCTCTCTCTCTCTCTCCCTCTCTCTCTCTCTCTCTCTCTGTGTGTCTTTTATGAATAAATAAATAAAATCTTTAAAAAAATAAATAAAATTTTATTTTTTAAATATGCCACCTCTTACTGTATGTATACCTCTTATTTGTATGTATCATTTTCATTTAGCATATCTTTTGTTTTCCTTTCTTTCTGGTAAACTATTGCTTACCTGCCAGACTCTGGAATGGGAGCGCCATGCCTGTGAAACTATTTTACACATCATTGTATGAGAGGACATGTCATTCTTTTAGATCTAAAGCAGACCGGATGGACCCTTTTCTATGAGCAAGCTTTTTGTAATGCCTCTTGGGACAATCCTTGTACATTTCCTTCATACAGTTTCTTCCTCCTAACTCCACTTTCCCAAGAAAACACTACCCACATTCTTTGTCCATCTAAATGTTTGGAGGTGTGATGCATATTGTTCAGCATGAGGGACCTTTCAATTAGAATTTGTCACTATGGTTCCCCTGAAACCTATCCTATTAAAAATGTCTTCTTTTTCAGAGAGTCCCAGGCCGAGAGAGCACATCTAACATGCATTTGGTTCCTCTTTGAGCCTGGACATTTAGGTCATCTTTTTTTTCCAATGTCTAGTGCTTCTTTTCCTGACCTCTTAACAATAACTGTGTTCATATTTTCTCCAGTATGCACTGCAGCATTTTTTTCCTTGAAATTTCAAGACCCTGAGCAAAGATTAGTGTATTGAAGAAATCCATATGAGAAAAGGAAGTCAGGAAATACCACATCCTTCATATCACTAAATATAAAAGTATTTCGTGTTTGAGGGGATGAGACACACAAGGGAAAGACTGGACAATCCTTGGTATCTTCTCTGATGAAGACACCAAACTCTTCTTACTAATAGTTTTTACTTTTAAAGAATTTGAAGGTGTTTGTCCTCCTTTAAAATATTTATTTATTTATTTTAGAAAGAGAGAAAGAGAGAGGGAGGACAAGTGGGGAGAGGCAAAGGAAGAAAGAGAATCCCAAGCATATTCTCTGCTGAGCACAGAGCTGAACACAGGGCTCAGTCTCACCACCCTGAGATCATGACTTAGGTCAAAATCAAGAGTCAGATGTTCAACCAACTGTGCCACCAGGAACCCCTGTTTGCCCTCTTTACAGTTATGTTTTAACCTAAAGAATGAGGCAAAAAAGACTTCTTCCCACAGATATACTCTTCAGTGAAACTTTTCCTTAGATTTTAATATATTCCTGCTGAGTCGTCTTTTAGGGGTAGTTGTTTTTCAAAGCATAGAGTCGTTCATTTAGTTTTCACAAATCAAGGTAGGAGATCAACCTAGAATATAGGTTTTACAAGCATAAATTAATTACATGTTTGCTTTTTTTTTCATATTTCTTCTTCCATTTGTGATTCTCATCTTTGATTTTCCCTTCATTGACTTCTCTAATCAACTAACAGGTAACATTTTAAATATTTGTCTGACCCTGATGTTTCTGAATGTTCTTCCTGTTGCCTTTCCTGGTTCAAGCAAGATACAAATACTGGAAGTGACACAGAATAGCTCTCATGATGAGTATTACTCCATTTAACTTTTAAACAAGGCCTTAATGAAGAACAAAAATTTGAAATCACATGCAAATTTTAGAGTTCTATTGCCTAGTTAACTGATCTCACACTGTTTAAAGATAAAATATAAAATGATTTTACAAGACCCTTGGACATTAAACTCTTGGAAATTCAAGGGACAGAATGAGAAGATGCAAGAGTGAATATTTTAATGTCTCCGAGGCAATGAGCAAAATTACATTTGCCGATGAAGTTACAAATAGGTAAGTCTGCTTACATTGGTAAAATGCTTACTCTGAGGGGAAAAGATGAATTTCAGAATCTTCCCTGCTTCCTTTTCATATTATTTTGAGCTTACTACATGGAGAATGTTACTCTAGATGTGAGAAATCGTGCATATTTTTATAGAGGAGCAACAAGTGTGATTCATTTTGATTACAGAATTTCTGGATAAAGATGTGAGAAGTTTGGGTTGTGTTTTAAGAAATATCTGAATTAATTTTAAGTTGTAATTTTAGGATAAAATATCAGAAATTAGCAGAATATTCTAATTATAAATAAACATGGGTATATATGCTATAAAATATATAACTATTAACATCAAAATTGGGAAAATACATAAGAATAGGCTATTATAAATATTTATTTTATTTTATTTTATTATTTATTTATTTATTTTAAGATTTTATTATTTATTTATTCATGGGACACACACACACACGAAACACACACACACAGACAGAAAGGCAGAGACACAGGCAGAGGGAGAAGCAGGCTCCATGCAGGGATCCCGATGTGGGACTCGATCCCGGGACTCCTGGATCATGCCCTGGGCTGAAGGCAGGTGCTAAACTGTTGAGCCACCCAGAGACCCCCTAAATCTATTATTTTAAATAAAAAGCTGACATCTTCATAATTTGAAAAACAGTTACACACTCATCTGGAAAATACTTTATCCTGTTTACATAGGTGTACTCAACAGTGCTTGGTGAAGAGTAAGCCCTTACTTAATATTTGTGGACAGAATGTACAGAATGTTTTGAGGGTTTAAATCAACAAACCCCTCCTCAGCTAACAATTCCTTCCCCAAAGCTCAACAGGCTGAACTCATCCTGTGTGGTAAGTGGTATCAACAAGCAAAACGAAGGGCCTCTCAGAAATTCATGTAGAGTGCCAAAACACCCCTCCAAGGCAAAAAGTAACAAAGCTTTGATGTTCACTTTCCAGAAGGTACCATTCCATAGCTGAAGCTGCATTGCTCTCCTGGTGTTCATTTTCCAGATCCCTAGTCTTTCATATTATAGCTGATCAAATATAAATACATTTCTATAACTAGATTGCTTGGAACTTGCTCAAGATTGACCTGTGACCTTCATTTATGAAAAATGGATATGCTTGATTGCTCCGCACTGACACTGAGCATGTTCAATTAATGCTTACATTATAAAGAATGTGCAAACAACACAAACGGAAATTAAATCCTTTTCACTATCTGTCTGCGTCTGAGCATTCATAAATTGAAATAAGTGTGAAAGAGCTGTCCTCAATCAATTTCGGCTCCAGTCCCTGACCTGATTATGCTATGCGTATCAATATACATTCCCTTAATTAAATGTGGTTCAGTGAGCATTAATGGTATTAAAAAGAGAGAAAGAGAGAGAGAATGGGGCCTCATATTACTACCCATCATGTTGTTGGGGAAAACAATAGAGAGATTGATGAAAAGGAACGTTGGCAGAAGAAAAAGCTGTTGTGCGCATTATCATAATTATCTCCTATGCTGAGTGACTTCAAAGGGAGATGCTAAGAGTGTAACTTGTTTTCCTCAGCAATCTCCTGTGAGGTCTATGGATTACAGGAATGGGCAGAGCCACTACATCATTTTGAGAAATCTGGTCCTGTTTTTGGTGTGTTTGCTATTCATTCACTGCCTATTCTGACACTACTACAAACATTTGCAAAGCCTTTCCTGACACACCATTTAAGCAATGCAAGAAAGTTACCTTAAAAGACTCAGCTTTCTTCCTAGAGCCTAAAAAAAATCCCTGTTCTCTCACTGGGCTGTTAAGCAGCTTCCATATGCGTCCCTCCTCTGATTGCTGTCTCATTTCCTCTTTCCTGTCTTCTGTGTCCTCTGCAGGGCCAGCAGAAAATCTTCCACCCAAGACACCACCGTGGTCTGTGAGGCTGTAGCCCACAGGTAATCTGCACTTTTCCAGGTGATGTTATCTCTCCAGACTCCTGATAGTGAGTGTTGCTTTCATCCTCAGATGTGCTAGGAATGATGCTAATTAAAGCTTCTCACAGGGATACCTTCTCCTCATTTTACTTTGGAGCTTAGATCAAGATCTGACAGACAGGAAGAGTCACAGATCAACTCAGGAGGTAGGAGGAGACAAGCAGAATATAACTTCCCGGGCCAGGCTATAGTCATTCCACAGAATAGATTACTGCAGAACCGACTGATGTAGCTGCCTGTGGATTGTGTTGCTTTTGATAACTGTATGCAATAAAGACCTGCTATGTGTGACCAGGTAAGTCTTGAAGAGCAGGTGGGATTCACAGGAAAGTACAAATTGATTATAGTTTGAAGTATTGGCATCAGAAAAGGAACCGGACTATCAGTGAGTACAAGGAAAATGACACACACAGTCTTCTCCTAACCTCTGAGGGTTAAGTCCTGAGGTAGAGAATAGATCCTCATGAAATTTTAAATTTACATCAGGAATCTGCTGGCCTTGGTTTGGTTCTGAATGTGTCCTGACCAAAAAGATACTCAGAGGGACAGCAAAGCAAAGGGTTACTCACAATAGGCATCTTTTAGGAATAAAGGCCTCATGGAGCACCTGGGTGGCTCAATTGGTTAAGCATCTGATTGGTGATTTTGGTTTAGGTCATGATTTCATGGGTCATGAGATGGAGCCCCCTTCAGGCTCTGTGCTCAACAGGGAGTCCTCTTGAGATTCTCTCTCTCTGCCTCTGCCCCTCCCCTAGCTTGTCCTCTCTCTCTAAAATAAATAGATAAATCCTGAGGAAGAAGGAGACGGAGGAGGAGGAGGAGGAGGAGGAGGAGGAGGAGGAAAGGCTTCACACTACTGGAAGCTCTGGAATTGGGCACTTTTTTTTTTTTCCTTAAGAAAATCCAGATTTTTGATGGATTGAAAAACTGACTTTTAAGTTAATTTCAGGTGGTGGTGAAGGGGTAGATGGGTGATTTTTAGCTATTATTTTCTCTTTTTCTGATATCCAACAGTGGGTCAGCATGGTGAGGGACCTAGAGAGGCAGACTCTTACCTGTGGTGTCTGCCATCCTTGAATCAACTGATTTCTCTCAGGATTTCCAATGTTCAAATTCTCACTCTCTCTCTAATAGCCCCTACCTACAGATTTTTAAATGTGCTCCAGTTCAACCCAAAACTTAAAAACAGTACATATCCAAAAGGAAACACAAAGGAGGAAGACAGAAAGAAAATAACTCGAGTTGATCTGAGCTGTCTACTCTCCCATCAGCTATCTGTAGCTCTCTCTCCTCTCCACAGCCAAGCTGCTCAAGAGATTTGTCCATGGTGGTTCTCCCCACATCTCCCAAACCCACTCCCACTGAAATTTCTCTTCCATACCCACAGTGCCACCAAAAGTGTTTTAACCAAATCACTAATGACACTGTTGTGAAATCCAAAGGACACTTTCATTCCTGGTCTGACTGGTCCTCAGCAGCCTCCAGTATTGCACCCTCCCTCTAGCTCCTTGGCTGCCATGATGCCTCAGTGTCCAAGTCAGTGTCACTCATCTTTGGCCACCACTTCCATTTCCTGTGCCAGTTCTTGCCCTGGATGGGCCTTTAAAACACAGCTTATGATCTAGTGTTCTCTCTCCTTTAGTATCCTTAACTTACTTCATCCTTGTCCATGATTTCAGGGACCAATTTTATACTGATGATTCTCACATCCTTGTTACTAGCCCAGATCTCTTTTCTGAGATCCCAATTCATGTGTTGAAATCCTCACTGAGTTTCTGAAATTGGATATCTCACATGTACCTCAAGATATACAGGTCAGAAAATAAATGCATAATCTTTCGCTAAAAAATGACTCTACCTCCCAGCTGGTTGAAATGATCTTCAACTCAGTTTTTGCAAACCAAACACCTGGGACTCAGTTTGAAGTTCTTTCTGTCCTCAACTATCCATCCACTCATCACCAAGTTCTATGCTTGTACTTCCTGGATCTGTCTACTCCTCTATGTCCCCAAGGCCAATGTTATTTTCCATTACCCCATTACTGCAAATGTCTCCCTTTTCATTTTTCTGAATGCAGTGTCGCCACAATTTCTACTCTCTGCAACCAGTTACTCCTCTAAATGCCCATGTATTCCTGTCACTTCATGCTTCCTCTTGCTTTTCCTACCATTCCAGTCTCATTTCTAGCCATTTCTCACTGCTTTCTACTTTCCAGCCATAAATAATCATTCTTTTACCCTTAGACCTTTGGATCCTGCCAAAGAAGAGTCTTCCTATAAACTGCCAAGATCATTCCTGTTCATTCTTTAGAATTCTGCTTCAATTACATTTTTTTTCCTAAGAAAATCTTAATGTCTCTCAATCCCTACCCCAAGCTAATATAGTAGCCCTTGCTATATACTGCTATGATTCACTGATTATTTCTTATGTTTTATTTTAAATATTTTCTTAATTGACTATCAAGTTCTGTAAGAGAAAGCAAGTTCAGTGATTATTAGCAAGCAGAAACATGATTAGGGTCCAGTTGAGCATCTGCTCAGAGGAAGAAATATGTAAATGTATTATCTGTATGTGGGTTTACAGACATAAGAAATAGTTTTAATAATTTTCTATGATATCCTGTTAAGTAAAAAAGAATTAGAGTTTAATATACGATGCATACTATGTTCCAGTTAGTAATAAATACATTTCCTTTAAAAGGAGAAGAACTTCCACAATGGTGGAGTGAAGACCTCTACAAATATTTTCCTCCATAAAAGCAAAAGAACACTTGCAACAACAGTCTAAACTAACGTTTTTAAAACTCTGAAAATTAATTAGTTTTGCAACAATATAAAGAATTATTCAAGAAAATTTGCTGAACTTCTGTAAGAACAATTTGTAGCACATTATCTCAATTCTCTTCCCATCCCTCTTTCTGTCATTGTGCTAGCCAGCCTTGAAAATTAGCAGCCCAGAAACCACTGGAGGTCACAGCCTGGGTCTGAAGCTCCTGAAAAAGTCATATCTACAGAGCATTTTTCTCAATTAGACCTATCTCAGAGCTTCTTGGAAAAACCCCTATTGTTGTTATTTGAATTGACTCAGAGCTCTATTTTCAGGAAAAGCTTTATCCAAAGGGCTTTGGAGAAAACAACCGCAGATAATTGTTTAGCATTACAATAGTCTGGGGCTGCAATACCAGTTGGGGCAAACAGGAGCCTGGCAAAAAAAAAAAAAAAAAAAAAATTAAAAGAAAGATTTGTGGATTAAGATGTCCATAGAGAACTTTGAAAAACTGTGCCTATTGGAATTTGTAAATAATTTCAGTGATGTTACAGGATATAAGATATATTTTCAAAAATCAGTTGTATTTCTACACATTAGCAATGAACAACATGAACGTAAAATTAGCAAAACAATTCAATTTACAGTTGCATTAAAAAGAATTAAAAACTTGGATAAATATAACCCAAAAAGTTCATACTTGTGCACTAAAAATTACAAAACATGGTTGAGAGAAATTGAAGACAACCTAAACAAACAAAAGGGCATTTATGTCCATGGATCAAAGACATAATATTGTTAAATGACAATTCTCTCTTAAATTTATATACAATTCGATGCAGTTCCTATTGAATTTCCAGTCTGTTTTTTTTCCAGAAATTGATAAAATAATCCTATATAGAAATGCAATGACCTAGAATAGACAAAACAATCTCAAAAAGCACAAAGTTAGAGGAATCACAGTTCCTAACTCCAAAACTTATTATATAAGGAATCTATGATTATACTATAAATATGTACTATAAATAAATAAACAACTATAGATACCATATCTTGGTTCTTTGACCTATGTAGGAGGAAACATTTAGAAAGAACTAGAGTTTCTCCACCTATAAGAATAATAAATCAAAAGCAATATTTCTTTTTTTTAAAGATTTTATTTATTTATTCATGAGAGACATACAGAGAGAGGCAGAGACATAGGCAGAGGGAGAACAGGCTCCCTGTAGGGAGCCTGATGCAGGACTCCATCCCAGGACCCTGGGATCACGACCTGAGCTGAAGGCAGTTGCTCAACCATTGAGTCACTCAGGAGTTCCAAAAGCAGTATTTCTTAGTCCATCAAAATATGTCTTATTTACAAAAAGTTTTGCTTAAACTAGTTATAGTGGATTATGCTATCAGCAACTGAGATTCCTGTTTACAAGTGACCTTTTTTTGAAAGATTTATTCATTTATTTTAGAGGGGAGGAAGGACAGAGGAAGAGGGAGAAAGAGTCCTAAGCAGAATCCCAGCTGAGCACAGAGCCTGTCACTGGGTTCAATCTTAGGACCCAGAGATGAGACTTGAACTGAAATCAAGAGTTGGACTCTCAAATGACAGCACCATCTAGGCTCCTTTAAGTGACTATTTTTGAGTAGAATTAAAGTAAGATTATTTTATATTTCTAATCTTTATTTTCTAGTTTATTTTGTAATTAACATGTTCATTATGTAAGACAGATAGTAAAATTTCAATAGTTTTCCCTAAATGGGCTTTGATCATCTAGACTGTCAAATAGGTCATATTATCCTGGAATCTGCTCCCATTGTTGGGTGGACACTAACTCTAGAGTGGATCCTGTTTTGCCCTCTCCTAAAGAGAAAGGCAACAAAGATTTGAAGCTTTGTTACATGGTCAGTGGGTTGAGTTGGAGACCTAGGTTATCTTATTATATGGTCTAGTACTGCTCTCTGGAATTGATTCTCTGGGTCTTAGAGAAGGTTCCTTCTGAATCTTCTTTCCTTCTCTATGGGTGTATCCAGGTAGTTTCCTCACCCTGCTTCCGATCTGTGGTCATTAGAGGTCCAACAGACAGCAAATGGAAGCTGGTTAGACATCTCTTTCTCTTTCTCTTCACAAAGTCTCAGGACTTTTCCAAATGGTGCATGAATGTGTTTGAGTTGCCTTGTTGCTGAGTGGTTTCAGAAAAGTCAGACTCTTACCATTTGATTCGAGGCACCACAATGAGAATCCTAAACATCATGGTAGATGTTGCATCACCTTTTCTGACATAGCCTCAGGAATCTATACATCATCTCTCCTGCCATATTCTATCAGTTTAAGCAAGTCTAAAATCCAGATTCAAAGACAGTACACAGACCCCCACCTGTGGGAGGAGGGTTATGGCCACATTGTTGGAAAAGAAAATGTGCCACACAAAATGTCATAATATTGATCAGTTTTTTTTCTACATATGGTCCCACAAGTACCATTTCTGGTGGTTAAAAAGTTACCTGTTGGGGGCTTAAAACATGCTCACAATTAACTTGAATTCAGCAGAGTTGCAGCTGTTACTTTTGGTGGAATTTGACGTGGCTGTCACTCAGGTCATAATACAATTTCTATTTCCGTATATAAGAGTGCAACCCTCTGAATTGGGACCATTCATAAATTTACACAAATGAGTCAAGTCAAATTGCTTGAAAAGACATGTGAGAATTCTTAAAAGCAAGATTTAGGATGATGAATTCCAGGATCTTTAGAGATGGAGGTACATGGAAACATACCTTGTCAGGGCATTTGCCTGAATTATAATTTAATAACTGCCCTCATTCCTGCCCCCAGGAAATGAGAGTCAATGCTATATCATATCAGTCATTGTAATCTGTGATTTAGGACATCATAACCTCTTTTGGAGAATCCTTGGTGGTAAACAAAACGGGGAACCTAAAAAATACTGAGGACTTGCAAAAAGCTGTAGGAGATCTTTAGGTGCAGAAAATTCTTAAAGAGAAACTCACCAAATGAGATGATGGACCTAGCAGTTCCCCCTGTAACAGCCAAGACTATAGGTAGTAGGGAATGTAAGTGGTGTGTGAGTAATAGTGATATTAACACTTTATTGCCAACTCCAACCTCTTTTACTTTACTTAATGAAGCCATTGCCAGTTGATGAATTAGTGCATATTCTAACTTATTGTTGTTTTTGTTATTTTGGGGTCACCAGTAAGTTCTGTCATCACAATGGGAAGTACTAACAATTGATTTTGAAATATTCCTATTTGCAGCATGATCCTTCTCCAAGGGGACAGAGCAAGGTTCCTATTGATTAAGCAATTCAGGTTTGCCCTCTCAGACTGGGATTCTGGGATTTGGTGCTCATGGGATCTTGCAGGGGCCGGAGGATATACAGTCTGCTCATTTTGGAACCACCTTATATTGTGCTGAGGGAATTACCAGCTTATAATGAAATGTAAATTAATTCCACAGTCTATGAAGTTCAAGTAAAGTTCAGTGAGACAAGTCTTCTCAGTACTTGTTATACTGGAATAAGGGCCATTCCATAGGATAGATTCATAAATTTTCTACATTTCTTTTTCTTTACGTAAAAGAAATAATACTCCCAGTCTCTCCCATGTGATCATGGGTTTAAGACACATTCCCAAAATAAACTAAGATGACAAACAAAATCAATAATCCAATAAGGCTGGAGGAGCACCATTGCATTTCAGTTTCTTTTCCTGCCCATTTTCCATTTGGTTCCTATAATCATTCAAGGTGGTTCCTTTGAGTTGTGAAGTTCCATCAGTTGATAGACTGGTTAATTCATCCCCAGTCTTCCTCTCTGCATGTCTTTTTCACTCTAATTGAGAGCAGATCAGAGCATCCTAGCTGAATTTCAAGGCTGTCTGTAGCCCTTGTCTTACTACTCATATGCACAGCACCGGTGCTGGGGTACGTGTGGCAGAGAAAACATTTAAAATACAAACCCATCAGGTAGGAAATGGATGGAGAGTGAAGAAAATTATGTAGCCTCTAGGTATTAGGATTATTTTTCCTCAAAAATCAAATGTGTTAAAAGTTTTTATTATTCTATTCCTTCCTTCTTTCTGGTTATCTATCTCTATACTGAAAACCTATGTCTGCAGAAAATCCACTCAGAGTGGTCTTATGGTTGTATTCTTCCCTACTTAATTTTGATGACACAGTTTTTACTTGAGATTTTCAGTTATTTTAGACCTATGACTTTATTCCTCTGAAGAACACAGAATGCAAGTTACTGGATAATTTGTTTAGGCTATAAAGACTGCACATGCTTATGAATCTAATACTTTCATGTAAGTATTATATGTGAACAGTGTAATTTTAAGAATATATAGCTACTGGACACATGCCTGCCTTCATAAACATCATGCTCAGATGTTCACTTATAAAGCTAAAGGGAATTTGGAAAAATGTAGTGGGGTGCCAATAAAAGAAGGACTACGCATTTTGAAAGAAGAGTACAAAATCAGCATCTTTTTAGACAGATTCTGAATTTCATGGATGGGTTCTTTTGAGGGATCCAGATGTACCAAAATGGCAATCTCTTACAACTTGAGCACATTTCTCCGATGCCTTGACTAACAGAAATATACATACAGAAAGTAACTCTTGAGACTTTCATTTGAATTATCATAAAACACATATTTGAGAGTGCTTATCTTTGGTTGCCATGTTTTGCTTTTGAAGTATGAGCAAAAAATCATTGAATAAAATGAATGATCTGCTATCCAGCTATCAAACCTGAACCACCCCCCCAAAAAAAAACCTGAACCCACATTCAAGTTTGTGTGTGTATGCTTTATTATCACTTCTAACATTGTTCCTTTATTACTCAAGTTTCTCTAGAGAAATAGAACCAATCCTACTGGTTGAGTGAGTGAGAGGGATATATATAGAGAGAGATAGGGAGAGAGAAAGCAATTTGTAATGAGGTTTTGGCTCATACACTATAGAGGCTGAGAAGTCCCAGTGTCTGAAGACTGCAAGCTGGAGGTTCAGGAAAGTGGGTGGTGTAGTTCTAGTCCAAGCCCAAAGGACTAAGACCAAGGGACCCAAGGCATCAGCTTCAGACTGAGTCCAAATGCAGCAATGTCCCAAAAGGTCGATGTTTCAGCTGAAGCAGTGAGAATGAATTCTCTCTCTCTCTCTCTCTCTCTCCTCTCTCTTTTAAATTCAGGCTCTCAGCAAATTGAATGATGCCTACCTACTTGGTGAGGGTGTTCTCCTTGACTTCATCGACCAATTTAATGCTAATCTTTTCCTGAAAGACCCTCAGAGACACACCTAGAAATTATATTTTACCAGGCATCTGGATATCCTTTAACCCAGCAAAGCCAACACATGAAAGTAACCATCACAGCGCCCAGTCTCTCCCTATTTATTCCCCTGTGTTTAATACAGGGAGGGGTGAACTCTAGACACTAAAATCCACCTGAATGGGATCCATGTAATCTACCATTCACTTATTCCATTGTGCTGAGCACAAGGATAGCATGTTCTGGACTAAAATCATAAAAGATCCTTGGTGAGTCTTCAATCATTCAGCCACTGAAAGGAGTGTGTTTACAAGTATTTTTCGCAAAGCAATCCATTTTCTTTTTTGTACTCTTTCCAGAATTAAAATGTTTTGCTTATATATCTATCAAGGTGGCTTTCTGTTCTCCAAACATCTCTCATCCAGTCCATAAATTATATGCTATAATAATTGGCACAATAATGGCTTTTCTTTTGCTCAAAGATGTACAATGACTCAGTACTGCCTATAATAATATAAAAATACTCAGCCTGACTTTGAGATGTTCTATCTCTGAACTTTAACTTTTTAATTATTACCCATTTATTTTAATATATAATTTACTTATCCTGCATTTATTGAGCAAAATTATATCCTGTGAGAAAATTACCCAACCAATTAATGAGCACAAGAGCTCACAGTCAATAGCTGATAGATATGTGCAAATAAATACTCATAATGTAATGAAATGGGCACTATCATAGAGGAAAAGTTACAAGGGAGAAGTAAGAAAGAGAAAGCCTTGACTAGTTAGGGAAAGCTCCTAGAGGACACATGTTAGTTAAGCTTTTGACAGTGAGTAGGGGTTTACCAAAAAGGTAAGGAGCAAAGGGTATTGAAGAAAGAAAGGAAATAGTGAGCAAAATATGGAGGTATTAATTTTTATGCCAAGTTCAGGCAATGATCCACAGCATGACATAGATTAGAGTGTATCCAGGGAAGGAGTGGTCAGAAATATGTCTGTAGGAGAAAATTACAAGTAGATAGTGAAGAATCTCATGCTGGGAACCATCAAATGTATTTAAGTTCAGGGATTTCAGAAGGAGAGATTTGTGTTTATAAAATAAAGCAGTGAGTAGCATAGAAGATTGTCTAGAAAAAGCAATAACTAAAAGCAGAGATTCTAGTTAAAAGGATTGAAATCATCCAGGTGAGGTATCAGACAGTTAATAACCAAAGTTGTTAATTTATTAGAGAAGAAGGAAATATTTGGAGATAATTCTACAATATTTTTATAGGATTTGATGGCTATTCAAACATGATAGCTGAGAAAGAGGATGGAATGATTGATGCTGGCAATCACGTTTCCTGACTGGGCGATAAAGCAAAAGATAATGCCAATATACAGGATAAACTCAGCAGGAAACAGAGTTGGCTTGGGGTTTATAGAAAATAAAATAATTTATTTTGTTTGGAATGTTTTGAGTTTGAAATGTCTTTATTTTTATTGGACAGTTCATTCAGCAAGAAGTTGAAATGATGAGTTTAAATATATTTTTTTAATTTTTATTTATTTATGATAGTCAGAGAGAGAGAGAGGCAGAGACACAGGCAGAGGGAGAAGCAGGCTCCATGCACCGGGAGCCCGACGTGGGATTCGATCCCGGGTCTCCAAGATCGTGCCCTGGGCCAAAGGCAGGCGCCAAACCGCTGCGCCACCCAGGGATCCTGAAATGATGAGTTTAATGCTCTCACACCCAAAGATGGAGATTTGAGAGAATGACAATATTGGCAGTGGAAGCAGAGAGAGGATAATATATCAGAAGAAATGTGGGCTCCACATTCAGCGTGGTGTCTGCTTGAGATTCTCCCTCTTCCTCTGCCCCTCCCCACCCCACACTCGCTTTCTCTCTCTCTCAAATAAATAAATAAAATCTTTTTTAAAAAAAGATTATATGATAAATGTAGCCTCATAAGTCTGACAAGTGTTTTTGAAAAATATGGAACATTTTCCTTGCTAATGGGGATAGAAAGACTACCAGAAGGTGTGGAATCTTTGATCTGTGACTCAGGGACAGCCTGACCAGAGGGATAGCTACAGACATCTGGGACAGCAGGGGTAGCACCATGTTCCCACACCATTTCTTTTCATGGATTTCCCTGGAAAATTGAGAGGAAAGTACATAGATTTCCTATATACCCTCTAACTTCATACATGCATAGCCTCTGCCATCATCAATATCTCCCATCTGAGGGTTTGTTACAAAAACATCATTATCACCCAAAGTCCATAGTTGACATTAGGGTTCACTCTTGTGTACATTCTGTGGGTCTGGGCAAATATAAAATAACACGTAACTGCCATCATCATATCATCATCTGCACTCACCTATTCACCCCTGCCTCCTCCACAACCCCTGACAACCACTGATCTTTTCACAATTTCAGTAGTTTGCCTTTTCCAGAGTGTCCTACAGCTGGGATTATATAGTATACAACTTTTTTAGATTGACTTCTTTTACTTACACCAATTAATTCTGAAGAAGATAAAACAGAGTAATTTTTGTCCATCTTGAAAGCTTTAAGTCAATTATTAACAACACATATATAGCTTGGGATTTTTTTATTTTTTTTTTGGAGAACTCACTTAAAAAATCTTCAAGTATGTGTTTATGTTGGTTACGATGTCAGCATTTCCCTTTCCATCCATATAATGATCTATACCTTCCACTAATGGCCAGGGATTTTTAATCTCTGAAACCTACTAGGGGAATACTAGACAGCAAATATTTTAGGAATATTATTTTATACATTCCACAGACTGCTCGAGTTGGAAGCTCCAGCCATAAAGTGGAATTTAATCTAAATTTTTCCAAAGCTGACTGTTGATAGAGGCACTTTTTCATGGTACACTTCAATTCCTAGTTCCACACAGCAATGCTTACTTTCAGGAGAAACAATAATCAATAAAACAATAACCTGCTTTATTGCTTTAGCTCTTGTTCCAAATATTCTTCAATTTAAGTAAAGGACTTCAATATTCCAAGGCAATGTTGATGTTTCCTTCATTCATTAGATGTGGAGCAGAAACACTGACTTAAAGCAATGATTTGAAGAACATGATAAATTTAGATTTTTCAGCCATCCTTTCTGACATCCTTTTTCTATAATTTACTATCAATTAGATGATTCATTTCCATCTGCATCACACCACTTCCCTTTAGAACTTTCTATAAAGAGTTTGATGCTTCCTAAATGTGTTATGCAAACCATCTTATATTAGTGAGGCCTCTTCTGGTGTGTATCTAAGCTGTGAGGATATGATCATTGGAATTCTACACTTGAAATATTTAATTTGGTTTGAACCAATGACAAGTGGCTGTTAAATATTTCAAATCTCCTCTTCTAGTTATTTTAAGCAGTCTACTCCAAAACTACAATTTTGAATGTCTCTTGCTTGTAGTTATTCAGGAAGTCCTATTTTAATTCTCTGCCATATCTTCTATAAGAAAGAAACAAGTTTGGCATTGCACCCATATAGATGCCAGCAGTCAACCAAACTGACATAGTCAAGAAGCCCATGTGAGGCACAGATTTGAAGATAATGAACACATCCTCATAGAATGTCAACGAGTCGAGGAAGAATTATTAGAATAATATCATTTTAAAATTACGGTGCACAGGAAAAATAAAAGGAAATAGAATTTTTCGTTATTTAGCATCATAAATATTAATTACAGCAAACTCTGTACTTAGCTGTAGAAAGAATATTGCCAGTGTGCATTAATACACTGCCTGAGGTTTCTGTGTTTGTTTTACACTCTTATGCATGAGATTTAGCTCAGTAAGATTTTAACATTCCATAAATTAAGACTATGTGCATAACATTTTGAGTATAATATTATGCATGGTATTTATTTGGCTCTAGTGTGGTACAATTAAGACTCATGGATATAGTAATTTTCATCACAATCACAGTGAGACATTCCATTAACTTACGAAAACTGAGTCCTGTCAGACTTTCTGATTGTGAACATGGAACAGAGAGTCCAAAGTGATTGCATTCATCCTCTCAATTTTCTAACTTTTATTCTTCCCCTTATTCTGTGTGTGGTAGCTGCTGAAGCTTTTTGCAAATTTTGCAGGTTTTCCCTTGATAGCATATGCTGCTTTTAGCTCACGGTGTTAGTCTGCAGAATTCCAGTGAACCTATCCTTCTAATGTTTATGAGAATTCATTAAATCCCAGTCAGATTTATATGGGATTTTTAATTTTTTCAAATATACCAGAGAAAAACAAAATGACTTCACTCTTTCATATGATGCACTGAAAGGGTAGGTCCAAAAAACAAGAGCTAGTAGAAATGTCAACATCAAGAAATGACTTAACATGTTGGTACCTCACTCAGGGACTTAGGACGATTTTCTCTTAAGTCTCTTGCTGCAAGTTACCATATTTTTTGCTATTATCTTTTGTGGGATTTAAAATTTAGTCTAAAAAATAAAATAAAATTCAGTCTCAACTTTATATTATAAAGGGTAAATTCCTTTGTTTATCAAAATATGAACACTTATTTCATGCTCCTGCTTAGTACTAAATTTTGTGGAACTTAAAAGAAGCAGTTATTAATATTAAGAAATTTAAAACCCAACTTTAGAAAAGATATGGTGAAGGGGCACCTAAGTGGTATAGTCGGTTTAGAGTCCAACTTAGTTTCAGCTGTGATCTGTGGGTCCTGAGATCTAGCCCCGTGCTCAGCATGGAGTCTGCTTAAGATTTTCTCTCCCTCTCACCTTGCTCCTCTCCCTCAAATAAATAAATAAATCTTAAAAAAAGATATGGTGAAATTGAATAAAAGTATCAGTGAGGACATGTTATATAAAAGAAATGTACCATATTTGCTATAAGAAGTCAGAGGTGGAATGGACTGGTGAATTCAAAAAGGTTTCATGTAGCAGTTGGCATTTGAAAACAGCCCAGTTGTTGGGTAAGATCCAATTCAAGGGGAAGCCCAAGGGAGAGCTCTTTCTACTGGTGGAAGGATATGAATGTAGAGGGTAGATGGGAAAGCAGATCTGAACAGATCTGAGTGTTCTTTCTGGAACTAGCAGGATGGCAGTTTGGAAATGGGACTGGAAGAACCCTGACATTCTTGTCTAAGCAGATGTGACCCTCCCCTATGGACAACCCTGGAGGCTTTTGAGAGACAGGAGTAACACGATGAAATCTGAGTTTGAGGAAAATAATGACAGTATTGGGATACAGGACAGTATGGGGAAAACTGGATTATTAGCAGACAAGAATTGAAAATGTGACAACGAGCATGAAAACACAATGGTGGCTATGAGGAAGAAAGACACAGAAGGTGTAAAGGCAGGTGTGGGACTGATCTGCTGGAGAGTGGTGCTGGCTAGAACTGCTGGTATCTGAAAGTTATGCATCGGGAGGCTTGGAGACAGGTGTCCCTGGTGACAGTGAGTGTGTCATCAGGAAAGAGGCGGGAGGTGTGGAGGGAATGTGTCATTTGGTTGTGAATTCATTCTTGAGATGAGAGCAAGGCACTTCGGTGGAAAGGACCATGAGGCATAAGTAAGGGCCATGTGGAGTAGATTCCACTTCCGCACATCATGAAGAATTTCTGCTCAGTTCACAGCACAGTACAAATAATTATTCAACCCCCTGGTTCCCACTGATTAGTCAGTGGGTCCACTTCGACACTGCAGCCATTCCTAATCAGGTACCTTTAGATTTCATATCTAAAAGCCACAGACTTACTCTCCCTTCTCCTCAAGTATAATTTAGAAGCATAAAAAGCTGGGTAGACCTCAGCTTCAGACATCGCTTAGAATAAACATGGTGCGCCAAATCTCTAGGCATCTCTGCTGTTCACCCAGTGGAAAGAAAAACTATCAAATTGTGCCACCCACTGCTATTCCAGCTCTTGCTATTTCAGCTCAGTTTATGAGAAGAAAGATGAATTTACATGAGAACTGTCAGGAAAAAAAAAATCAAACTTTCAGTTAAATGCTAGTCCAGTCTATAAGGAGGACCCCTGTTTGCCCTTACTTCAATCACGTTAGGAAGTAATCTTATTGATCTGGTTATTGTTTTATAAGAAAAATGAGAAGAAAGAATGTTTTCCATTATTCCTCCTCTCTGTGTCTCCATCCAATTGCTAATGTTTATTTTCCAACAAAAACTTAGTTTGAAGGATATTCTATTCCTGTCTCCCTTCCACTTGCAGAAAAGACCTTTACAGATAAGACCCTCCCACACCACTCCCTAATGGGCAGGACCATCAGGTCCCAGTTTCACTTCTGTCACTCAGTAGATGTACTATGCTCGGCAAAGATCTCCTGAAATCTCTACTTCATTCTTCATCCGCAAAATGTGGACTTTAGTTATTTATTAAGTATGAGACTTGTATGATGACTTAAAAAAAAAGATTTATTTATTTATTCATGAGAGACAGAGAGACAGAGACACAGACAGAGGGAGAAGCAGGCTTCAAGCAGGGAGCCCGACATGGGACTCAATCCTGGGTCTCCAGGATCACACCCTAGGCCGAAGGCAGCGCTAAACCGCTAACCGCTGAGCCACCAGAGCTACCCAACCTTTTTTTTTTTTTTTTTTTTTTAAAGATTCTCTACTCTTGGTAACACCAAGCTTTGACTTTCTTAAGATCTATAGCATTGCGGAGAAAATGACACATTACGCTATTTGTTGTTTGTTTGGTTTTGTCTGTTTGTTGTTTTTCCCATTGTCATTTGTTTATGTTGGTCTGTCTAACAAAACAAGGGATTCAAGGGATCAAGGATCATTTTATTTTTTACTAAAAATTACGTATACCCAGTGCCTAGCAGATTGGATAACACACACCAGACATTCAGTTAATATTTGTGTGTCTCATGGATGTCAGCAATGAGAGACTTTTCTTCAAGGACCTTCCATGTGTCCTTGACTTATATTAATAACAAGGGAGATGTAGGGGTTTCCCATTGCAGAGAGCTTTCCCTCCTATAAGTACAGAGAAGTACAGTGAAAATAATTTGAAAAGAATCAGTATCCAGGTCAATCAATCAAGGGCAGAAACAGCTTCCAATCTTCTAGCCACTGCATTCAGAGGAGGCCTCTCAAAGGCCCGCCCCCATGGTACCGTTTTTTCCCATTCCGGGAAGCTATTCAGAATGCTTGTGAGATCGTTTGAAAATCTGAATCTGCCCCAATGTATAAGAGTGTACATCAATCATTCAAAAGTATTTGTTTTTATAACAACAAATTACCCGTAACACACTTCACAGCAGATCCACACACACCAGTATTCTGTGTCAGAGACCAAAAAGCTCTTGAAAGGCCCAGCAAAGTCATCAATATCTTAACTTATGAATATGAATTTTAAAAATATGAATCCTTCATGCAGCAATTATTAGCAAGCTGATAAGACTTGCGACCACCGTTTTGATCTACCTCTTAAGCTGTTTCTGTCATAGTAACCGCTCAAGGAATATAACCCTTTCCTTTTTACTCTACTTTTACTCTCTATTCTTCTCTGCATATAGCCAAATGTCACTGAAACAGCCCCATTTTTAATCTAAGAAACTCTATTTTTAGGTAATTTAGTAATGAATGCTGCATTAGATTGAATTTTCTCAGAAATTCTTTCACTGACTTAACTGGCCCATGAGTAATAAGAGCTGTCAGCATCCTTGCTCTCCTTGATTACATTAATTAACTCTCTCTTACCCTGCACATTTCATGTAGAACAAGCATTTTATCCAAACTTGAAAAATTTACTAGAGGTGAGGAAGTTACATAATATTAATAAAACCAGAGTAACCAAATTAGCCTCCCTGATTTCTTCTCAAGGCTCATTTTGCAACTGTCTCCTGGACTCATGTCGGCGACTCTGCAAAGGTTGGCTTCCTGGATGCCACTTTCTTTCTCTGTCCGGGCCTGGGAGGGCAGAAGGCAGAGGAAGAGACGAGATGCACGCAGGCGAACCCAGGGTCTCCTTGGCTGCCTGACACTTGCACGCATGGCACTGCATGAAAAGCGACTTTCCCTTTGAAGTCCTCCTTATCCTCACCATCAGGCCTCTCCTTTTGAAACCTGCCACAGGCTGGGCAGCTGCAGTCAAAGGAGCTAAATGTTTCTGGGGCTGGAGGGCCGCTGAGCTGGGCGCCTCAGAGTCCAGAGCCCGGGGTTGGGGAGTGCCTCAGTCCAGCCGGTACACCCGCAACCCCAGGAGCCCGGGCGGGGGGGGGGGGGCTTGGAGCTGGGTCATCTTTGGCATCTGTGACTCCCAGACTCTGCAAAGGAGCCCCCAACTCAGCTTGTAGGTGGGGAACTTAGCCTCACAAACTCCCCGTCTTTCTTTCTTTCTTTCTTTCTTTCTTTCTTTCTTTCTTTCTTTCTTCTTTCTTTCTTTCTTTTCTTTTCTTCTTTCTTTCTTTCTTTCTTTCTTTCTTTCTTTCTTTCTTTCTTTCTTTCTTTTTTTTCTTTCTTTCTTCTTTCTCTTTCTTTCTTTCTTTCTTTCTCTTTCTTTCTTTCTTTCTTCTTTCTCTTTCTTTCTTTCTCTTTCTTTTCTTTCTTTTTTTCTTTCTTCTTTCTTTCTTCTTTCTTCCTTTCTTTTTCTTTTTGTTTTTTTTTGAATGAAAAAAAATCATTTAAATTCAATTTGCCAACATATAGTATAACACCCAGTGCTCATCTCATCATGTGTTTCTAACAGCTAACCCCTTGCTTGGTGTGATGGGATCATCAGCCTGAGCAGAAACATCTAAGCTAAGAGGAGATGGGAGACAACCTTAAACTAACAAACAAACAAAAAAGAGTAGAAAAAGCAGGAATTACATTTAAAGACTTTCAGGAGACACCACCTTTGGAGGAAGGCGCAGGGAAGCCGGCTGCACCTGTCCCACTTGCTGCTTGGAGGTGGCCCGCACGTGCCTGGGTGCATTTAAATGTGTTCCGATTGCTTCATGAGTTTCATTTTTGTCTCTGCTCGTCCGTAGGGACCCTGCTCAGAGCCAGTGGGTGAGGTTTCCTTGTGGTTACTGCAGTCCGGGCCGGTACCTGCTGCGTCCCTGGAGCCCCGACACACTCCTAGAGCCTTTTATGCCCCCCACCCCTGCCCCATCCCCGCGCGTCTCCGACGGCCCCGAGTCCTCCACCTCCGAGGGCCAGCTCACACCTCCACAGGCAGGTAGACCCCAGGCCAGCCCTGCGCCGGGATCCCCCGCTGCGAACGCAGATGGGCGAGCAGAGTGTGGCTGGCACCCGCCTTCCTCCAGGCAGGGGCAGAGGCCCGCGGGGGGCGCGGGGCAAACCCCCTCCCAGGGACCGCTGCTGCGGGACGTCGCTGTCTGCAATGGTCTCCTATAGGTGCTGAGCATTTTTCACGAGTCATGGGGCAGCGGAGCACCACGGCAGCTGCTACCGTGTCACCAACTGCATTGTGCGAGGCGAGGCGGCTGCAGGTGGGTTCGAGGACGCTGTGGCCTCGGCCACCTGGCGCCCTTGCTCCCTGCCTGCAAGGAGGGGCTCGCTGCGCCTGTCCGCCCTATAGCCCTCTCCCTCTGTGTTGCCAGGTCCCCATGTCGTCCTCTCGGATAAACCCCCAGGTCCCCGCCACGACGATGTTTCTCATGCACAGCAGTTTCGGGATCTCTTCCCTCAACGACCCCCCTCCCATCTCCCTGCCACCCCCAGTCAGCCCTTACCCCTGTTTTACCAAAAGTGGAAATTCCTCTCTCTTGGCAGGTGTCCTGGGGCCAGCTCTTAAGCATATTATTTTTCTTCTGCATTTTATTAACTACAAGTTATGGGAAAAGGCCATAAAAATTACATTCCTGACTGTAATGAATACAAATTCGCTAAAGGATATGAAGACAAGAATGAATGGGAAAGGAAGATCAGGGGTCCCCACCATCCTGTCACCCACCCCTAATATCTTTTAATATTTTGTGTTAGTTTCCAATCATATACATTTCTGTTATGTGTATGTATCATTAGTTTAGAAAGTACACATCATATTAAATACATCGTTTTATCTGGATTTTTCACTGACTATTATGTTGAGCATTTATCTATGTTATTGCTTTGCAAATTAAAAATTTCAACTGTTTACTATTTATTCTATGGAAACAATGTGATTTTAAAATATTCTCTTATTTTTTGATTCAGTATCCCTCAAAACTTTTACTATTCGACTAATGCTATTGTCACTATCTTTTATTTGAATTTATAAAGAGTAGAATTATTTTTTCCTTACAATATGATCTCCCGTAAGATTGTCTCAGGGTACTGACTTAGCTAATGTACAGGGGTTCGGATGACACTCAAGTTTATTGCTCTGGTGAGAGTGCAGACTCCAGCAGCTCTGAGACCACACCACAGATCTGTAAGCCCAGCTTCCTTCTCTGGGTCCACACTGGCTGCTGCATTTGTCATCACACCCCATAGAAAGAGAGAAGGAAGGACACAGATCTCCCGGTCAAGAATGTTTGGGCAACTCTCGTATTCCATGTCCATGTCTATCCGATGAGCAGAGCATCCTCAGAGGCTGGGAAGTTCAGTCTCTGGGTGCTGGTCAGGTGCTGTGTTTGAACCGGAGCTGTGGGGGTGGCTTGTATAAAAAGGGAGAAAGCAGAATGGACCTGAGAACAAATAGCAGATCCTCATGTGACAGGATGGCTGAATCTGAGCACAGCACAATTCTCTAATTCTTGAAATATATTTCCAAATTGTACTTCCCCAAGATTGTACATTTCCCTGGACCCTTACTGTTTTGTTTTACATCTTCATTAAGAAGTAAGATTGAACTAATTCAAATTTATCTGTATTTCTCCTTCGTTGTGTCATTCGTTTGTTTTCCCACAAGACTTTTCCTTAGTCTCATGCAACTTTCTCTATATGAATATTACATATTAAGAAATGAATCATTTCACTGTTTCATTTCCTGAAAATACTTTTCAGTTATTTGTCTTTTCAGTTGGCAAATGCTTTTAACATTCTGAATTTTAAAACTATTCTATACTGTGTTTTCTTTTTTTTCATATATTAGTCTATATATATATATTTTTTTAATTATTTATTTATTCAAGAGAGACACAGAAAGAGAGGCAGAGACATAGGCAGAGGAAGAAGCAGGCTTCCCCCAGGGAGCCCAATGCAGGACTTGATCCCAGGACTGCAGGATCACTTCGTGAACCAGACACACACTCAACCACTGAGCAATTCAGGTGCCCCTGTTCCACAGCTTTTATCATTAAAAGCCTTCTAATCTCCAATCTAAATTACCTAGATCCTCTGTTTTAAATATTTTGAAGAAATACTTTCCCTTGCTTTACTGATTGAGCATCACCTTGATGATAATGATCCAAATTCCCTCAATTTGAGCTTGAGGAATAGAAACAGTGGTTGATTAGCAGCCAACTAAATTTCTCAGAGTTTGTCATATTGCTAGTTTGTTTCCTTACTGCTGTAATCACAGCTAATAAATAGCAAAAATAATAAGGGGAATAGGTATAAAATACATATTTATTAAATTAATTGTTTAATGAATGAATCATTGAACATTTCTCTGAAAAGTTTCAATAATGATAGTAGTTCACACATACACACAAAAATGTCCATTATCTTGAATAAATGCTATCTAAATGCTATTTAAGTATGTCTCAAGGTCTTGCTACAGATCATTGTGGTACAAGGGAGTTTGGGGTTCAAGAAATATTTGGAAAACAATACAAAACTTTTTTTATGGGAATATGTGTAGAACACATTAGCAGATTATAGACCTTAGAAAATCCTGTTATATTTTTATCTAGAAATCTAAAAGATTTTTGACAGATTTTGACATATATACTGGTTTGTGTGTGAATGCAAACTCTATAAATACTTTAATTTCTTTGGGAAATTATTTTAGGAAAAAAATTCCCTAGGAACTTTTATTTGATTGAACGAAAAAGGAATTTCTTGATAATCAATGCAAATATATTTGAATGCCTTTCTTGGGTAGACCATTAAAGAGTTTCATGCTAATAAACAAAATGCAGTGTCATTTGAATTATTTACTGTTGAGTATTTGTAAATGATTCCCCTCTGGTTTAAGCCAGCTAAAGCCAGTCTGTCATACACCAACAGATAGAAACTCCTTCTGTCCACGTCCACTGCCACTATGCTAACATAAGCTCTAAATGACTTTCATCTGAACTACTCCCATATCATCTGAACGGAGCCAACAAATTCCACTCCATTCTCCACATTCATATAAGTACTTTTTTCTAAATTATAGATTTCTTTGTGTGATTTGTTTTCTTAAAAATCTTTTATGGCACTCTACTGCTTTTGGAAAGGCACTCTACTACTTTTGGAAAGAAGTCCAAGCTTCCCAGCATGGTATTAAGTGTCATTCTAACACCAATTGTGACTTAACCTTTCTATTTCCTTTATCCACTGTGGTCATCACATGACTGCTTTTTTAGACCAAAATTTCTCAATTACACTAAGAATCATATAAATTGTTGGATAAAAACACAGATTTCCAAGTTGTCTCACCTACCTGGACTTAGGTCCATTTTTGGAAAACTGCTCAGCTTCAGTGACACCAAACCTCACTGCACCTAAAACAAATCTCAGAATTTGCCATGAGCTCTCTGTCTCATGCCATGTCTCTTCCTTCTGCTTGGTTCCTCATTCTTCCAGTGAAGAATACTCCAGTATTTCTTTCAGTGTTCTAAATTAATCATTTGTTAGCAATAGCTGTAAATATATTCTGTCCTTGATTTGAAAAAAAAGAAATTTAAACATTATGGGATAATGATGCATCTACATTTTAATATGCTGAAGAATACTGACAGTTATAGGTCAGTATTTATGTTATTTGTCTGTGATATGGCTGAGATATTTTGCCTCTCTATTTGCTCCTGAACTCGTGCAAAATCTCATCTCTAAAATGGAAAAACTTGTAAAAGAAGAACCAAAGAAAAAAATTAATTCTACACGACTCTGCATTATTATCTATTTGGAAAAATGTTCTTGCTAGTCTTGTTCATTTGTTTGTTTGTTCCCGTGGTAAAATTTATCAAGATAGAATATAATTGCTTTTGACTTAAAAAGCCCACATGTTTCACAGATCTGCAAAAAGTCCTTCTATTGCTAGAATTTAAGCTGCTTAAATGTATGTCTTCTGTCTGTTTTCATTAGCAAGAGAGAGTCAGTGTCTCACACAATGCCATGTGCATGGTAAATGTTCAACAAATGAATGAATGAATAGATAACCTTGTATTTTAGGGTAGAAATGCAGTCCACAGAACTAACCCATATACTCTTCTAAACATTTTCAATATAACCCAAACTCTTCACAATCCTATAGTATAAGAACTATAATTATCTTCTTCATTGTACTGCTGAATGAAGTGAGTGACCGGAAGAAACGTGAAGTTACAGTCAGGAAGTATCCGGAGCTGAGACTCACACCTAGAAATTGACACTGGTCTGTGCTCTAGATCTCTGCTGCTTCCCAGTGCTCACAAAGGCAATAGAGCTCCTCAGATGATACTTGGGTTGAAGTTTAAGAAACAACCTCAAGTAACAGTGTGTATCTTTAGTGTTTCTCTGGGTATACATATTATCTTTGCTAGCTCATGCTTTCCCCAATACAGGCAGAAATCTCTTCTCCTTATTCTTACATCTTAAGCTCCGCCTTGGTTTTGAGCAACCTGACCAAACCTGTTAAGATTTCACTAGGCTCGGATTCACAGTTGGTAGCATATGAGGCCATTTTGTAGTTTGAAAACACCTATCGGATGTGCCTGAGTAACGTTTGGAACTACATGTCTCCAGAAACGTAGTCTCTTGTCCCATCTACCTTTATGTTTGCTCTGAGTATTAATGTGTTCGGACTTCTGACTGATACCTACTGATTAACCACAAACTAGGAGACCTACTTTGAGTTGTCCACTCGACCGTGGCTCCAACACTCTGCCTGTCACGGTTCTCCGTGCACTTAGGTATTTCTTGGGGTCTACTTTGAACAGATGAATCATTTAAGACTACCACGCCATATTTGTTCTGCATGAAGATATCTATTCAGTGAAAAGGATCAGATATCTTGAGGATCAAATTCTATAACAAATCAAGACCAGCTTGTCAGTTCCAGTTGGGAGGTGATACTGTACTTCTGTAGAACTGTCCTCGGGGTCGATGCTCCAGCTAGCCTTGTAGATGTGAGTCATTCTACTTGTTTCTGACTTTATATTCCTCATCATTGATCTTTATTACTTAGGACTCAGTATATGTGAGGTCTCCCAAGAGTTCCTTGAAGTGTGCAGTGCAGATAACATTAATTCCTTAGAGAGAAGTGAAGCTCAGACAGCTTAAGAGACATTTTCAGAAGGGGATACAGACTTGAATTGGTTCTTCCACATCCGGATCTTTTCACTGCACTAAGCAAGTGATGGGGCTAACATAATGAGAACTGGGTCCCCGATTGCAAGCGTTCAGTACAACTAGTATATGAACGTAATAAATAATAAGATGGGAATTGGATCCATTAATTCCTACATATAAAGGTTCTAGACCTGTGCTATACAATTGAACTTTTTGTGGCGATATAAATATATGAATATTATATTCAATAAAGTATCCCCTATTCATAACATGTAGCTAGTACAATTGAGAAGCTGAATTTTTAAATTTATATTTTTATTTAAATTCCAGTAGTTAACATACAGTATAGTATTAGTTTCAGGTGTACAATATAGTGAATCATTACTTCTATATAAAACCTGGCACTTTTCACAAGTGCACTCCTTAATCTCCATCACAATTTAATCCATTGCCCATGTATTTAATCCATTCCCCTTTGGTGAGCAACTGTTTGTTCTCTGTAGTCAAGAGTCTGTTTTCTGGTTTGCCTCTCTCTCTCTTTTTCTTTACTTCTTTGTTTTGTTCTTAATTCCACACATTAGTTAGATCATATGGTATTTGTCTTTCTCTGACTTATTTAGTTCACTTAGAAAAATACTTTCTAGCTCCACCCATGTCATTGCAAATGGCAATATTTTATTCTTTTTATGGCTGTGTAACATTCCACTATATTTATATAGCACATATTGTTTATCTATTCATCAATTGACGGACACTTGGGCTGCTTCCATAGTTTGGCTACTATAGATAATGCTGCTGTAAATATCGAGGTGCATGTATCTCTCTGAATTAGTATTTGTGTAGTCTTTGGGAAAATACATGATAGTACGATTTCTGGATTATGGGGTAGTTTTTAAATTTGTAAGAGCTTCCATACTGTTTTTCGGAGTGGCTGTACTAGTTTACATTCCCACCAACAGTGCAAAAGGGTTTCCCTTTTTCCACAGCCTCCCAATACCTTTTGTCCCTCGTGTTGTTGATTTCAGCCATTCTGACAGGTGTGAGGTGATATCTTCTTATATTTTTGATTTGCATATCCCTGATAATAAATGATATTGAGCATCTCTCATGTGTCTGTTGTCCACCTGTATGTGTTCTTTGAAAAAATGTCTATTCATGTCTTCTGTCCATTTTTTAATTGGATTATTTGTTTCTTGGGTGTCAAGTTTTATAAGTTCTTTATATTTTTGAATACTAACCCTTTTGTGGCTCTGTCATTTGCAAATATCTTCTCCCATTCAGTAAATTGCCTTTTAGTTTTGTTGATTAGAGGAACTGATTCCTAAAATGTATTTAAATTTAAATTCTTTAAAATTTAATTAATCTAATTTAAATATCACAAGTAGGTAATGGCTACCATAATGGGTAGTGCAGTTCCAGGTTCTTAAGATTAAGAAAGTGTAGCTGATGAATAAAATCTCCCCAAATAAGTCTTAGTAGACAAGAATAGGTAGAACAATTTACTTGAAGCAAAAGACATTGGATTACTATTTAAAAATAAAGCTGTTCCAAAGTATAAAATTGTATATATATAAAACTTTCTGGGAAAACACACAGTTGTTTATGCAGCAGTAGGAACTAGTATTAATATGAGATGATGTCAACCCTACAGGCTGGTAAGATCTATCAGTCTTGGTTACTCTACTTATGAAGTACCAGAGAATGATTCAATCTGACACATAGAATAAGAGGAGGAAAAAGTCAAATACCAACTGTAAATATCACATTCTATTTTATGTGCTTTACTTCGTGGCAGGGTTATTTTTCAGCAATTGAATCTAGGGCAGCTGCCAGTCATGTCATATACTATCCAATGACACAATGGAGAGTCCATGGAGAGAGGAGGTCCTCAGGGACCGTGTTTCAGCTTTACTTCCTTGAGTGGCTTCCATCCTTAGCCTATGGGTGCTCTCTTCTTGCCAACTCTTCCTGGCTTCAGCTGCGATTATGACACTGATTTTCCCAGAAAGCCAGCTGGCTGATACTCTCCAGTGAACCCTAGGAATGATGGCTTGAGACTCAGACTCAATTCAAAATAATAGAACAAGAGTCTGGAGCAAGAGGTAAAGCGAGCATGAAATTAGTGAAAAGTTTTATCACATAGCAATTAACACTACTTTGGGCAGTGTTAGGAACAACTATTTAAGTTTCATGACAAAATTAAAACCAAAGGAAGATCTCCTTTATGTATTTGTCTAATATGCATATAACTGAACACGGACTAGTTTCAGCTCATTCCGAGGTATATCATTAGAAAATTTTAGTATCTTTGGAATTTTTCATAACAAGCAAAGGAGACTACCCAATTTTTTCAGAAGCCAAGCAAGGAGAAATGCTCTTATTATTTGTAGTATAAATTCTCTATGGAAATCCCACAATAACTATTACAAGATTCAGTTTGGACATGGATCATTTGGACATGGATAATTTATATGACTTACACAGTTCCCTACTCTGGCCGATATGGTTTATTTTAATTTAGCTAAGCTATTCAGTACCATGCCTTATAATATCCCAAATACCAAATTGAAATATATATGTGTGTGTATATATATATATATATAGTTATGTACCTATGTATATATGTATGTGTGTGCATGTACATATGTATATACACAGTTATGTATCTATGCATATATGTGTATATGTATATAAATATTATTTATATACTATATGTATATATAAATATATATATATATACACACTTTAAATAACTGGTTGAAAAGTATATCCAAAGACTGTAGATTTTTAACTTAAAGGGAAAAATTTTGATTAAGGATATCTTGGCTTCAAAACAAAAACCTAAAAGTTCTTTTTAAAGTAATATTGAGGGATCCCTGGGTGGCACAGCGGTTTGGCACCTGCCTTTGGCCCAGGTCGCGATCCTGGAGACCCGGGATTGAATCCCACGTCAGGTTCCCGGTGCATGGAGCCTGCTTCTCCCTCTGCCTGTGTCTCTGCCTCTCTCTCTCTCTCTCCCTGTGTATGACTATGATAAATAAATAAATAAATAAATAAATAAATATTGAATGATGAGAACAAAAATCCTCTTAAAATGGTCAGTGCAAGCTTACCAAGAACAGTAATACCATGTGTGAAGATTGCCCCTCTGTTCTTGGTACTCTTCAGTCTGTACCAGAATTATGGTCAGGTCCAGAAGGAGGTGGTAAAGATGAGGGAGGCTCTAGAAATGTAGGCTTCTGAATGCTAGTTTGACTCCCCTGAATAGACTCCAGATATGGAAGGGTTGTAGAGGACAATACCAGTGGCTGAAATAGTCGTGGATGAGGGGAAATTCAATTAAGAGAGTTTACCAAAATATCATCTTCTAATCCACATTTGCTAAATAGTAATTAGATTTGGGAGCAGGACTTTGAGGTTGAATATTTAATTTTAATGCAAGAGTTAAATTTTAGTGCTCCATTCAACTTCCTTCAAGGTATCGAGACTAGAGTCTAGATTTTAAGTGGTTTTTCTTTTATTTCAACTTCTCTATTTATCCCAGTCCTCAAACAGCTTTGAAATATAGATTCTACTATCTTTATATTTAGAGCTCTGTGGGTTAGCTAAGCTTACCAAAGAAAGAGAGTTTATATTTTTTTTCCCATAAAGATTTCCAGCTGATACAGCACTGTTTGTTGAAAAGACTACACTTATCCTTTGAATTAGCTTGACATTTTTTTTTCAAAAATCTGTTAAGGTGAATCAATAAATAAAGTGTGGTACATTCTGACAATGGAATATTATTCAGTGCTAAAAATATGTGAGTTATCAAGCCATGAAAAGACATGAAGGAAGCTTGTATATTACTAAGTGAAAGAAGCCAATCTGTAAGTGATACAAACTGTATTAGTCCAACTACACCACAGTCTAAAAAAGGCAAACCTATGAAGACAGTAAAAAGATCAGTGGTTATCATGAATTGGTGGGGGTCGAACGGGTGGGAGGAAGGATGAATAGGCACAGCACAGATGATTTTTAGGGCAGTGAAAATATTTTGTATGCTATCATAATGATGAATGCATATCACACATTTATCCAAACCCATAAAATATACAGAACTGAGAGTGAACCCTAATTCAAACTACAGACCTTGGGTGATAATGATGTGTCAATGTAGGTTCATAAATTGTCACAAATGTATCACTCTCTGGAGATATTGACAGTCGAGGGGGTTCTTTGAGAGTAGGGGTATATATGGAAAATTTCTATACCTTTCTCTCAATTTTTCTATGAATGTAAAAGTGCTCTAAAAAAGTCTTTTAAAAAATCTATTGACCAATATACATGGATATATTTCTTTTTTAAAAAAATGTCCACAATAGCCAAACTGTGGAAGGAGCCTCGGTGCCCATCGAAAGATGAATGGATAAAGAAGATGTGGTTTATGTATACAATGGAATATTACTCAGCCATTAGAAACAACAAATACCCACCATTTGCTTCAACGTGGATGGAACTGGAGGGTATTATGCTGAGTGAAGTAAGTCAATCGGAGAAGGACAAACAGTGTATGTTCTCACTTATTTGGGGAATATGAATAATAGTGAAGGGGAATATAAGGGAAGGGAGAAGAAATGTGTGGGAGATATCAGAAAGGGACACAGAACATAAAGACTTCTAACTCTGGGAAATGAACTAGGGGTGGTGGAAGGGGAGGAGGGCGGGGGGTGGGGGTGAATGGGTGACGGGCACGGAGGGGGACACTTGACGGGAGGAGCACTGGGTGTTATTCTGTATGTTGGTAAATTGAACACCAATAAAAATTAATTTATAAAAAAAAAAAAAATAAAAAAAAAAATTTATTTATTCATAAGAGACACACACACAGAGGAAGAGAGGCAGACACAGGCAGAGGGAGAAGCAGGCTCCATGCAGGGAGCCCGACATGGGACTCGATCCCGGTTCCCCAGGATCTGGCCCTGGACTGAAGGCGGCACTAAACCGCTGAGCCACCTGGGCTACCCATGGATATATTTCTAGACTATTCTTTATCATCACCTCATGTGTGTTTACAAGATCCTGATTTACAGAAGTTTTATAAAAAGTCTAAAATTCCAGCAGTGTAAATTTTTTAACTATGTTAGTATTTTTTAATGCTTTGTATATATTCTTGGTTATTTGCCCTTCTGTGTAACTTTTAGAAAAAGTTTGATATTTCCACAAATGTGTTATGGAGCTATGATTGAGACTGCAGTAAATAAAGGAAATTAAAATTCTTAAATTAATGAGAGTTCCAGAACATGAACATGATATATGATATATAAGATATATATAAGTTATATAAGATATAAGTTATAAGTTATATAAGATATATAACTTTCCATAACGAAAACTATATATATATATATAGTTTTCGTTATGGAAAGTTTTTTTTATTTTCATTTTAATGTTGTAAATAAATATAAGGATATTTGATTTTTCTCTTTCTTCTTGAGTTTTTCCCATAAAATATTTTTAAGATTTTGTCTCTTTCATTTGGTTTTTGAATTTATTGCACAAGGTTTTTTATAATATTCTCTTATTATTCCACTGTCTATAATATTTTCTGGTTATTCTATTAGTTAATTCTTATTATTCTGTTACTGAATAAATTATTCTATTTATTTCTTATCCCTAATATTGGTATTTTTTCTCATTTTTACTCTTGATCATTTTTGCTGGAGTTTTATTTCTGTATTGGTATGGTATAAGAATCCGTTTTTTGTTTTATTTATTTACTCTGTTAATTGTCCATGTACTGTTTCAGTATTTTCTGTTTTTATTTTTTGTTTTATGCAAGTCTCTACTTTAGGTTTGATTTGCTGTTCTTCCTAATTTCTAAATGTGCAAGGTTAGAATCATTGCTTTTAGATATTTCTTTTTTCATTCTAACATTGCATGTAATTCGGTAAATTAACTTGAAAGCACATCTTCAGCTCTATCCCAAGTTTTTGGTATGGTAGATTTTATTTTCATTCATTTCTAAAATGTTCTAATTGTTCTGATCATTTCATTTTGGCTCATGGCTTATTTGGAAAGGTTGCTATTTTTAAATACAATTTAAAAATATTTGGGGATTTTTCAAGTATATTTGTTATTGATAACCTAATTCAATTCTGTTGTGGTCAGAGAATGTTTTTGGTAAAACGTCAATATTTTTACATGTCTTATTGCACAGCATACAGTCTACTTTGGTGAATATTACATGTGCCCTTAAAAAAATGGCCACCGTTACATGTTGTTTGGGAAATTTTATATATGTAAATTAAGTCAGGTTCATTGGTAATTTTCTCTGAACATTGTATATATTTCCTGATTTCTTTACTTACTTCTTTATGAACTATGGACATGTGTTGAAAGCCTCAAATTTATTGTGAATTTACTGATTTATCTTATCAAGTCCATTAGATTTTGCTTCATATACTATGAAGCATTTTGTTGGTTTATGTACTTTAGGATTTTTACATCTTTTATATAAATTCACCACTTTACAACTAGAAACAGCCTTCTGTTCCTGAAAGTATTCCTTATTCAGAAGTCTACTTAGTTTGATATTAATACAGGCACTTTAGCAGGCATATGATTATAATTTACATGATCGGTCTTTCCAAAGTTAGATATATTATGGTGTTATTTCACAAGGCAAAACTCTCCTTTTTTAGTTCAGTTTAATGAGCATTCACAAATGTTCTCCATCATGTTATCCCATCATAATCAACATATAGATTGTGCTCTACTCAAAAAGTGCCTCACGGCTACTTGTATTGATTCCTATTGCCCATGTGACAGATTACCATAAACTTAGTGACTTCATAAGACATACTTTTATTCTCTTACACTCCTGGATATAGGAAGTCACAAATAAGTCTTCAGAGGCTAAAATCTTGGTGTCAGCAGCGTGGTTGCTTCTCCAGGAGAGAAAAGCTTCCTTACTTCGTCAAGCTTCCAGAGACCTCTGGCACCTGTTTGTTCTTTGGCTCAAGGCTGCACCTTTCACTACCTGGCCCTTTCTCTCTGATTGTGACTACTCTTGTATCCTTAAAAGAACCTTTGTGATTATTTGGAGCCTATCCCAGGGATCCTGGATAATCTCCTTAACTCCAGATCTTTAATTTAATAACATTTGCAAAGTCACTTTAGCTCCACAAGGTAGCATTCACAGTTGTGGGGATTAGGGAGCGGACGTATTTAGGGACACTTATTTGCCCACACTGCACCACACCCCTTGGAGACCATCTCCCGCCCCCCACCAACACAGCTCCTGACAACTACACTTCTAACTTCTGTTCTATAGCTTTCTTTCTTCTAAATGTCATGTAAGTGAAATCATATACTCAGTAGTTTTTCTGTGTCTATAAAATGGTTTAGAGATGTAGTCTTTTTGTGTGTGTATGTTTCAGTAATTTGTTGCTTTTTAATGTTGTTTTATTCCATTGTGTGGATGTACCACAGTTTGTTTATTCATAGATTCATGGACATTTGTGTTGTTTTTAGCAATTATAAATATACCTTCCTATAAACATTTGTGTACAAGTGTGGGTTTTTTTTTTGTAGATTAGTATTTCTATTTCTCTTGGATAAATATTTAAGAGTAAGAATATTTATTACATGCGTTGAAATGGTTTCACCATTTTGCATTTCTGTGAGAAATACACAAGAGTTCCAGTCATTTTGCAACCTTACCATCACTAGGCATTATACTAAGAGTAAGCAGTTTGTTTTTATTTTTTAATGCAATTTAGCCCTTCTAGTAATGAGTAGTAATAACTCATTGTGATTTTGACTTATACTCCCCTAAGGAGTAATTGTGCAGAACCAATTTTTATGTGTCCATTTCTATCTTTATAGAAGTGTGTCTCTGCAAATAATATAAAGGATATTCTCACTAAGCAAAGAATTACTGGTTACTAGTTTTTATTCTTTAAGTGCTTTAAAGGTTTTAACTCCACTGTTCTGACTTCAGTCTCATGTGTACAGTGTTCTGGATTCTTTCATTATTTTATTTTACATTTTGTGCCTCTGTATGTCAGGTTTTCTTTTTCTTATTTTTTTTTCTTTTTCCTATTAAAACAAATTATTTATTTGTTTATTTGAGTGGAGGGGCAGAGGGAGAGGGAGAGAGAGAATCCTCAAGCAGACTCCCTGCTGAGTGTGGAGCCTGATGGGATGCAGGGATCTGCCTCATGACCCTAGGATCATGACCTGAGTCAAAATCAAGGGTCAGACACTTAACCCACTGAGGCACCCAGGCCCTATATGTCTGGTTTTCTTTCTTTCTGGATGCATTTATGATTATTTTCCCTCTACCTTTGGTTTCCAAAGCTTGGTTATGATGCCTAGGATTTTTGTTTGTTTGTGTTTTTGTTTTTTGTTTTTCTAAAATTTCCCCCAGTGTTCATTGGCTTGGGGTTTCTGATATTCTTAGATTTATGGTTTGTTGTCTTTCATTAATTTTGGAGCACTCTCTCCTATTATCTCTTCATTTATCACATATGCCCCATTCTACCTTTATTCCTTTTGCATGAAGGGTCTAATTATGTATATTTTAGATTCTGTTACTTTCTCAGAACTGTTTAATGTTGTCTTATTTCTTTTCTCTGATATTGCTTCATTTAGTACTTATGGCTTTTCCATTTCATTCCTGTCTTTTAAAAAAATCTCTTTTTCATGAATGTTGTTCAGCTTTTCTACTAGGCTTGGAAAAAAATTTAAACATAGTCATTTTCTCTGATGGTTCTAACACCTTTTTTACATTATTATTTCTGGGTCTTGTACTATTGATGGTTTTATCCTTTGACAGTGTTTATTTTCATTTCTTTCCCTCCCCTTTGTGCTCTAAAACATATCACATTTTAATATTATGGTGAAGTAACTAAATATAGGGCACCCCCAAGTTATCACTTATTTTCACAGTTTGGGGGGCAGTGCAATTAGAATTGATAATTCCCAATGATAATTTTCTACAAAAAAGTGGTTCCCCAAAACTTTTTTTTCAGTTTACTGATGTTCAAAGATGGCACTATACTGATGCATGCTGCTAAAGACATAAAACAGATATATAATATAATAATCTGAACAGGAGGGATGATGTTTAGGTTTCTTTTTCACAAGGGATTATTTTAAATAAATAAATTATATATATATATATATATATATATATATATATATATACACACACACTCTCCAAATAATAGGTTAAATTACAGGCATTCTGACACAATGTGACCTCCAAAGGCCAAATACCAAGTATTTCTATAATTGTCTTTTATATAGACATTTTATATAGAATTGTCTTTTAATTGTCTTTTATATAGAATTGCAACATGCTATCTCATATTTCTGTGTGTACAAGATTTTTTCTGCCTGCTTGACTCTAATCCCTTTTGTAGCTGGTAATGTTCTATTCAATTTTTTACACAACCACATTGATTACTAAAGGGTCTATCACATAGGACAGATTGGATTTGAATTTGCTAGATTACGTTAATTTTATTTAAAAATTAATACTGTTCTGATCAAACCAGTACTGACACTTTTCCTAAGCTGTTGTGTTATTCATTCATTTTTTATACAACATTTCTTAGTAATATATCATGCATTCTATTTTGGGAGCAGCTGGCACAATATCTGGAATAGATGTAGTGCATTGATTCTTGACTACTGGTAAATAACAGCTGGCAAAGTAGATAATTGGGTAAGGAATAATAATAGCAGATAAAGTTGTATCTGCTCTATTCCAAAGGAGATCCTCAAAGAGACACAAAACTCATATTATTCCTTTTTTAATTTACCCAGATCCTGGCATATTTTGAAGGGAGATCTAGAAATTCTTTTTTTTAAATTCTTTTTTAAATTTTTTTTATTTATGATAGTCACACACACACACAGAGAGAGAGAGAGAGAGGCAGAGACACAGGCAGAGGGAGAAGCAGGCTCCATGCACCGGGAGACCGACGTGGGATTCGATCCCGGGTCTCCAGGATCGCGCCCTGGGCCAAAGGCAGGCGCCAAACCGCTGCGCCACCCAGGGATCCCTAGAAATTCTTTCTATAAGTAATAAAACAATTGAGACTTTATCTTTTTGTATCTCACTACTTAACTCACTGAAAAACACCTGTGGTATATAGATGACCAGTGAGTGGTTGATGAACTTGTTGACTAAAGGTCAATTTATATGATATAGCATCTTTCCAAATAAGTAAGGTAAGTACAACTTACAAAGTGGATTCTAGTGCTAAGGAGAGTAGTCGAAGCACTGATGGTAATGAAGTCCCAGCTATCATACTGAATGACCACAGAGGATCACAGAAGATGGCATGGCAAGCTTTGAGTTTGACAAAATTAAATACTGTTTTTGATAAACTTTGCTAACCTTACTTCAAGGAAGTTAGGTTTATACAGAGTATACTCCAGTAAACCAAACATCTTAGGTTGCTACAAAAATAGAAAATTCTGAATTTAAAGATAATGAATCTAAATCTCTACTATAAAAGTACTTTTGAAAAAGTTTATCTACTTGAATATATAATATTATGTCCTTGCTCAACAATCAGAGTGTCTTAGTAAAGAAAATTATATGCAATCTGGCACTACAGAAACCCATCTGCAAAAAAAGAGAAAATTAATGATTAGCTGAGTGAAACACAATCATAGAATAATATAATTTTAGGGATCATCTAGTCCAATACCCTTAATTTATACATGCAATAATCAAGACCTAAGCTCACAAAGAGAATTTAATGACAGGGCTAAGAACTTGAGTCCTCTAGATTTCAGATCAGATGTCTTTTCTTTTAAATCATCTTGTAAAACCATTGTGAACTGATATTTATGTAACCCTCCTGTGATGATTGCACTGAAAACCAGGAGTAGGAATATATGTGGCTCTGCAATTTTATGTATTGACATAGTTGTTGGCTTATAGCTACTCAAGTAGAATTTGAAATTTTTCCATACTGATACTACTTTGAGAACAATAAAATAACAGTGACCAAAGCCTAGATGTCAATAGTAAAGGAACTACACCTGGAGGAAATGTAAGTTAAAATGTGGCATAATGATCTCTAAAGACAATGTAATAGTTCTATGTGAACATATGCTAATATATGTTCAAAAGAGGTTTTGAAGTGAACCAAAAGCAAACCTACATACTACCAGGCTTCTCTCCATTAAAAAAAAAAAAAAAAAAAAAAAAAAAAAAAACAGACAAACAAGCAAAAAAAAAAGTAAAAAACAGGTTTCAGGACAATTGCTATCTCATTTATGCACAAAATGTCAAATAGATAGGAAAACATGAAGTTTAGAAAGATAGACATGGAATATTTGCTTAGAATTACTGCTGTGAAGTGGGATTAATGGAAGGGAGACACCCTGTGTGTGTGTGTGTGTGTGTGTGTGTGTTTGTTTTGCATTTACTTCACATTTCTGTTTGTTATTTTAATACTATAAATGTCCTGTCACTACTTTTTAAATAATGTTTTACTCTAAAATGGTGCTGCAGGGATGCCTGGGTGGCTCAGTGGTTGAGCGTGTGCCTTCAGCTCGGGTTGTGATCCTGGGGTCCTGAGATCAAGTCCCACATCAGGCTCCCTGTCGGGAGCTTGCTTCTCTCTCCCTATGTTGTCTCTCTCTCTCTCTCTCATGAATAAATAAGATCTTTAAACAAATGGTGCTGCGATTGAAATATGTAATCTAAAGAAGTCAATTCAGTAAGTCACTGGCAAAGGATATAGGTGTGTATTCATCTATTTCAAACATCATCTAAATGGCACAAAATGTGTCAGAGAGATCAGAGAAAGTGATAGGCTTCTAATAAGAATACAGATACCAATAGTTGTCCCAAAAAGAGCACAGCTTCAAAATAACTATTTTTTAAAATATTGTATTTATTTATGTGACAGAGAGAGAGTGGGAGAGTGCACAAGCAGGGCTGAGGGGCAGCAGCAGAGGGAGAGGGAGAAGCAGGCTGCCCTCTGAGCTGGTAGCCCAACTCAGGACTCTATCCAGGACCCTGGGTCCATGACCAGAGCTGAAGGCAGACACTTCACCAACTGTGCCCCCTAGAAGCCCCAATAAAGTAACTATTTTGGAATAAAATTGTTAATTTAAGTAATTGGCAAATATCTTCAAAATCTTTAATGTTATACTAATGGTTCTATGGTATCACTTGTCTGTGAAAACTTCATTGGCACTAAATTGTGAGATTAGGGTAACCTCACTACCTTAGGTGGAGAACTGAAAATGTTAATGTCTCCATTTTATCTAATTCCTCTCAAAATATGACTTATAACCACACTATAGACTTCAAGGCCTTCCAGAGGCATTGACTTCAACAGGTCTTCTCTACAATTACTAAGAGAAGGGTATCTGTTATTAGTTCTAATGTACTTTCTCTTCAATTAGATAAGACATCCCCTGGAATTGATCATGAACAGCTCTAAAGCAGAAATCAACTAATCTAAATTCCATTTCTATCCTGGTCCCTATTACATGTGTGGACTTGGATCAGTCACTTCATATTACTCTGTCTTAGTAACTGCTTCTGTAGAAACTAGAAGAAACCTGAAATTAAATAAATTTAGCTTTCAATTTCTATTTCCCACATAACTCTTGCTGATTTCCACACATTCAAAGATTGTTTTGAAAAACTCAGCTGAGAGTGGTTGTTGAAGCGATTTTATATTATTAAAATGGAATATAATGAGCCCACTTATCTGAATCTGGTCTATTCCCAAATATCTGTTGTATAGTGACTTTTTGGATAGTAGAAGTCTATAATAGGTTAATTTAACTGAGAAAAACAATTCTTCCTTTCCCATACAAAAAAGCCCAAGTGTGTGTTGTTTTTTTTTTTTTAATATGACTAAAATTCTCTAACATCTATATAACTACTAATCAAAAATTTTTGGTCTTAAGAATTAAAATATAAAGGATTTAGAGTAAAGATTACCCCAATGAGTATTTGTGATCCTCTTTTTTTCTATTTTTGAACACTGCTAAGACACTAACTTTAAAAAACAACTTGAGAGTTAATTCTTTGCTATTTAATGCTTAAAATTATTCAAAATTTTCGCTGTCCACTTCAAGAAAGCCAGCCTTAAAAGACTGTTTGCTTTTTGACCTTCACTTTCTCAGAAGCCTGGGAGTCAGGAAAAAGTAGAGATCCAGTTAATCCCATGTTCTATTTACTGTTACACCTTTTTATTAAAAAATTGATAAATTCATCTTCTTCCTGTCAAATATTTTCTATAAATCTGTCATAAAAAGAATATAATCTACTTCAGAGTACCACAGCATACAACTGTACCAACAAATACACACAATGGCTAGAAGTTATTGGTGAATCCCTGATTCCACCAGTGACAGGTAGCTATGAGTAGCACCAAGAACGACTGGAGGCTTTGGGTTTTGGGATTGATAGACTAAATAAACTTTCCACCTAAACATCATACCCAGTCATCACTATCTAAACATAGTCTGTTACAGAATGTTTTATGTCCTAGATCTTTGTTTTTGTGTTTTGAAAAGAATCTACTAGATAGCACTTGTTTATAAAAACACCCAATTTCATTCAGATTAAGACTTAGCTGTGCAGTAAAATCATTTTGTCAATAGATTACTGCAATTCACTGAGGGAGATGACTGCAAATTCATTATAAATGATCTTTCAATTATCCATTTTGCACATTTTTAAAATTTCTTCACACATCCTAGGTTTGCTTGAAATACAGTTCTTTTTACCAAATCATCTTTTCTATTCACTTCAACAGATCTTTGACAATGATCAATGTTTTCCATTGAATCAATATGGTCTCAATGATATCCATGCTGATTGTGGCCACCATTCCACAGCAAAAGTATTTTTCTAGTTATTACATGCTTTACATGTTGAAACTTTCCAGAATCCACAACACTCACATAAGTTATTAATTTTTTTTTCATGCTTAGAAGTCCTCTGCATAAACTATGTTGATATATGCATGGAATTCTCATGAATTTTCAGCATTCACGACTTTATTTTGATGCATGGAATTTTCTAGGCCTGTTCATTTTCTGCTCTCATAAGAAACTATTTCACTATTTTAAAAGATATTTTCTTTTAATAGTGTGAGGAAGACATTATTGATGATGCATATGTTTAAATATTGGGAAAACAAACTGTAGTTTTATCAAAACAAAAGCAGAGACATGATTGTGATTTACTGTACATCTTCCCACCAAGGCTTTCCCACACCTAAAAGTCCTGCTAATCTGTGCGTGCACATTTATTGTAGTGGCCTTTCCATTCAGGGAGTGAATTCTGGAGATAAAAAATGTACATTAGTACAGGGAAATGTAAATTATGAGTTCAAATAGTGCAAGAATCTTGTCTTACATGTTCTGTTAACATGCCATCCAGTCCATCTACACTATGAATTAGGTTTACCAACTTCACATATATCTTTGTAATAATATGAAATGGAAACTATAAACATAATTAGAACAGAATTTACCCTACATCTCAAATATTACCTGCATTTTAATAAACAGTCAAGCAAGAGATACATATTTCTGTGCATATAAAATTGGAAACATGTATTATACATAATCAGAATCTGTGATCGAGGTGATTACAAAAGAGGACCACATTTTCAAATGTGAATAGGCAGCATAATTTATGGAGAGCTATAATCACCATGATTCTATAAGATGGAGTGACAGTCTCCTAACTAGAAGTAACCGAAACAAATACAATTTGAGTTGCCCTCATCTGTCACCTTTGTGTTGCTTGTTCTCTTATGTGTCACAGACACATACCTCTCACATTACTTCATACCCCAGGAGCCCACACCCTCGGGGTCAGAGGTGATCAATAACTGAAGTTTCAGTGTGCAAATTATGGAGTCCTCACTACCATTTACGTAGCTGAGGTTATTTGTTCTTATTGAAAGAGCAATACAGAGATTCAAAGCGAAGATTCATATATATATAGCACATAAAGGGTTCTACACAAATCCTGACTCACAGAATATATTCAAATATATATTTATATATTTTCACATAAAGGGTTTTGCACAAATCCTGGCTTGCAGAAAGCTTGGAAGAAGCAGAAGTTCTTGTAGTGGTTCTTCTATTATTTGATAAGGAGATTTGCCCATGATGTCACCGGGCCTCCATACATTTCAAAATTGCATGATGCATCTGGCTGCTCATGTGGCTGGTCTGTCCTGTTCCCTGTGGGAGGCAATGTTTTATAGAAATCCCTGACTATTAAGGCAGAAACAACTTCAAAGTATCTTCCCAGTATGCCATAGTTGTTCCTTATATTATACCATGAAAAATGATTTTGCTTTTTCCAAAAAAAGTTTATGGCCAATTCATCCATCTAAGGCGAGGTGCATAGGTTAGTAGATTAATAGGAGGCCTATTTGAAGTGGACACAGGATATTAAGATCATACAAGTAAAAAGATGAATTTTGTAATACATAAAACTCAGAAAAAGTAAGGTCAGGTTTGCACCAAATCTTAAAGGGACTTTGAAATAGGACTTTTGCAGTCTAGGACACACACAATTAAGTATACATTACAAACCATTTGTACTTTGCTGATTATTAAGACGATGTCATTTTATGTAATGTGTTATGACCTTATTCAGTCATATTTTCAGTAAAATATTGTTATGTATATTTGTGTGTGATCATAAACTATACTTGTCATATTCAGAATGTGGATTTAAAATCCAAGTGGGACAGCAACTTGCCCAGAACTTAATCTCAGGAGAAACTTAGAACTGAGCTGGTATAATGGAGCGAAGGCCAATTCTGCTACTTTGCAGCATCTCCTGAGACTGGGCAATAATGGGGGACACTGGTGGGAAGCCAATAGGGTTAAAAGTGTTCCTTCAAAAATATATGTATTTTTTTAACCTCGAAACTATGACAGTTCAGAAGCCTTAGAACACTTTCCTCAACTGAGCTTCTAAAGAATGCATGGTGTAGTATGTTTATATCAATTGATACCAAAGACGGAAATTTCAAACAAGTTTTGGAGTGAGTGATGATGTGATGTCATCTGAACAGGGTGATGTTGTGGGAAGAAGCAGGACATTGGGGAGGGAGGAGGACCTCTCCCAGGTCAGGGATGGAGATGTGTGCTTGCTTTCCCACCGGTATTGCCAGAGACTTCTATTCTCATGAATTTAAACAAGCAATTTGAAACGTGAAGCAAATTCCAGGAATCTGTGTGCAAACGCTCATATCTACAGTTCTAAAGAAAGCCAGGCTGCCATTCTGTTTCGTAGAAGGTTATATTCTGTTACACACGTGGAAAAATTTCCATCTGGAAAAAGCCTTAACTGATTCTGTACCAGCAATTTCAGCTATTTGCTGTTTCATTAGCATATCATGTTAAGTTTATCTGTAATTTAATTATAAATTGATTAGAAAAAAATATTCACCCTATCTTCTTGTTTTCTTTGTGTTAAAATGTGTGAACAATTTAGGGGAGAATTCTAAGGCAATTCCCTTGTTTCAATTAGGCCATAAAATTGGATTAGTTGGTAGCAATGCAATAAACCTGTGCAAGAGTAGGCAGTTAGTTAGGTTCTAACAGGATGCCTGCAGGCCAGCAAAGAGGAAGTCAGAGGCTGGTCCTGGCCTCACTCCAAAACAAAACCACACGAAACTGGATCAAACCAGACAGGCCCAAGATGGCTGACAAAGCAGGGCAAAATTCACATTATTCCTTCCTTACACTGCCTGACCATACTAAAATTTCCCCGCTGAGGATACTACGAACCCCCTGACTATATAAGGAAGAAACCCTGCATAACCCTGCTCCAGGAAATTCCCAACTCGAATAACGAAGAATCCACCCCTTTCTAGCTCTTCATTGACAGGTGTTAGTCAGTGAACAGCTAGAAACCCAAAGCCCCGTGGGTGTAGATCTCCCTGGAGCTCACCTGCTCTCACATCTTGAGAGTAGACTTTTCCTTTGCAGTAAAGCTGCTTCTGGTACTCTGACTCATCCTTGAATTTTCTGCAGCGAAGTCAAGAACTTGGCACCTGCTGGAGGTTGACTCTTCAGGGCCTAGCACTCCCCAGGTATCACCTGGACTGCTTTATAATCTTCCAAGTACTTTTACATGTGATAAAGCATCGGATTCCCATGTTAGCTTTGTAAAACAACTATGTCGGTTATTATTACCCCAGATTAACAAGATTAGATGCTAAAGGAGAGAGATAAGTGATTTCATTTTTAAGCTAGTGGCATGCCAATGCATAGAACCTAAATTTTGAAATTCTTATTGAAGAGGGGACTCAGTCTAAACCAGTGCTTATACTTGGTATCAAATGTCAAATGTCTACTGGGTTGCTTAAACTTGATTACATATTAAAGTCAACAGGACAGCTTTTAAGTCATGCTTAGGCATCACGCACGCACAAATAAGATGGGGAGTTTTCAATACTAGTACTGCATCATAAATTAATATTTACATAAATTAATATGAAAAATCAAAGACCCAGTAGATGAATGGAACCATCTAAACATTACTTGATTTTTGTCAAAAGCTCTATGTGTGTTTGGATACATGTTTTGTATGTACATATGTGTATGCATATATATATATATATATATATAGCTTATTATATATTGCTTATCTTATTCTTTCCAGCTTTTGTTGTTAAAATTTAAATACATGCTTCTTGTAGCAAGTAAAGATTTTCTGGAATTCTGTCTTTAACAAATGACTTTAATCTATTCATATTTATTGTTATTACACATTTGTAGTTATTCCTGCCATAGATGTTCATACATTTTTCGCAATTTATCATTATACAAATTTACTTAAAAATTTTTGGTACCCCCAAAACTTTAGCATTTGCTTAAAATTTTAAATTTCTAACATTATCTGGAGTCAATCAATAGACATAGCTTAACACATTTTCACTTTTTATGGTGTTCTTTTACCTCATCTAAGATAATCAAGAGAGTCAAGATTATAATTTATTATTTTTAACTTTCAACTTTTAGACTTAATAGCTTGTTTTATTATTTTCTTTCCCATCCCTGGTGCTTCCTTTATTCTTCCTGATTCATTTATTTTTCTTGCGAAAATGTATCCCCCAGATATTTTTTTTTAAAGAATCAATGGAAAGCAAAATTTCTTTATCCTTACATGTTTGAAAGTGTTATATCACTGTGACACTTGAGTGATAGTTTGACATAGGTAAGAGCCCAGATGCAGGGTTATTTTCTTGTAAATTTTGTAAATTTTTAAGATATTTCTCTATCCTACATTTATATCCATTCTTAACAGCAAGAAATCTGATGGTAATCTGTCATTTATTGATAGGTAATCTCTAATTTTATCTTTGGAGAAAAAAAGTATTTTAAAAATCCCTAATGCTTAAAACTTTTTAGTATGGTGTGTCCAGGCACATTCCTGTATAAATCCATGCACGTGTGTGCACACTCACACACGTGTCTGTGTTTGTGTGTCCACATGCATGCGTGTGAATTTGAGGAGTTCCTTTGTATCCTGCTTATTCAGTGGGCCCTTCCAATCTCACCTTTATATTACCTTTAATTTATAACTTCTTCTATAAGTCTTTTTTCTCCTTGGTTGGGACAATAACCAAAATAATTCTCAATGCCAAATCTGTCATTCATTGCCTGCTTTGCAAACACAGAGCTGAGTTCTCTACATATTTTTCATTTGCCAGCTTGCAGATGTTAAGCTTTTTCAGTAGACATGCTACAGTCACATTGTAGGAAGGACAGATTTTCTCTTTCAGGTTCTGGGGGTTCCTATGTCAGGTTCTTGCAGTATGTGGGGAGCTGTCTTTGGCTGGGAAGCCAGCAAGATCTCCTGGCATTATCTTGGTGCAGCTTCTCCCAGTGTCCCCTTGCACAGCTTTAGAGCAGCATGCTACCTGCAAGGCACCTTCTGTACCCAGCTGCCCCCAGAATAGGTCCTCCAACAGCTTTGCTGTACAGTGGTGAGAGGGGCGCTTTCTGGTGATTTGCTTTCCCTGGCACACCCTCTCCGGGGTAATATCACTTCATGACTTCCCTTGGATACCTCCCCCAGCATCTTCAGGGAAGTTTTCAATAAATTTCTGGGCAAAGCATGTCCTATGGATGGATTTCCAGGATCCCAGAAGGGAGATCTGCATTGTCCCATGAGTAGCACCTAGAGAATTTGTCCAGCAGCAGTGATTTATGATTACCCCTAATAATGAGGTTTGGGTTTCAGCGTTGGTGGAGGCAATCCCCTTTTGGGTGTTTTATTATTCTTAGACAGGGTGCTTACACCTTATTTCTGCCATTCCTGTGTCCCATACTGGACAATTCCCTGTTAGGTCAATTCCATGTTAACCATTCTTTCAGCTTTCCATGTTTAAATTGGATAGTCTCTTCCTCTTTGCTGGATCCCAACTAATGTAGAGTACGCATTGGGGACCATCCCTTGAGATGGACCATAAAGATAGAATTTTGGAATTGGTTTGGCCATACCCTGAAGCTTGAGTACAGGGCTGAACTCTATGGGAAATGGGAGGCTAGTAATCCATGGTGCACCTTGGCATCATAATTCATCTGGTTAACACCTAAGGTTGATTGCAATGAAGTGACAGCAAATGTCTTAGGACCCCATGTGGCTGCTTGGCACTTGACTGTTATGGCAGTAGTGAGGACTATAAGCAGTGCAGGGTGGATTCTTTTAAGAGGATGAGGGTGATTATGAAAAGAAAATGACAAACTCAGATGTCTAAGTATCAGCTTGAGTCAAGGGCTGAGATCCAGAAGCTTCCATAACAGCCCAATAGAATTTCTTATTTATTCTATCTAAATGGCTAATGTTGCTAAACACAAAACCTAATAATGTGGGTAACTGAACTATAATGATGTCAAATTCAACCTTGCCAACTTTCTCCTGCAAATGGCAGAGCATCCTTTGAGAAAGAATGGGATCCTAAAATTTAGAATAGAGACACGTGTTTAAACCTGATGAAATTGGGATCCCTGGATGGCACAGCGGTTTAGCGCCTGCCTTTGGCCCAGGGCGCGATCCTGGAGACCCAGGATCGAATCCCACATCAGGTTCCCGGTGCATGGAGCCTGCTTCTCCCTCTGCCTATGTCTCTGCCTCTCTCTCTCATTCTGTGTGACTATCATAAATAAATTAAAAAATAAATAAATAAAAAAATAAACCTGATGAAATTGATAATATTACATCCTGATGTCATTCTATGTCTTCCTTGTCAATGGAAGTGACTGAACCTCTGTGTCTGAAACTCCTGGGATAACCTCCCCTGCACAGATGACAAAAGGATACTAACCAGCAGCATGACAACCAAGATAGGCATTCAAATTCTGTAAGTGTTGAGCCAGGAAGGCAGGAAGATAACACTAGATATGTTTGAACCATTAGTACAGGCACACATATAAGAGGTTCTGGGTTCATCACATTACTTCATTCAACTGAATGTAGCTCTTCGTTGGTTGACTGAAACTTAAACTCCACAATGACCTCCACTTAAGAAGAGTGAGAGAGCCAGAGCTTTTTTGGAGTGATGTAGAAGAGAGAATCCAAAGAGAGACAGGAATGTTGTACTGGATTTACAAAATTAGAACTCACACACACTGCCTTAAGAGATAACCCCATTGTCTTTGACAAGGTCAAAGGTTAAACAAAGAGATAAATCTTAAATATAAGGATACAGACAGGTTGAAGTTAAAATGGAAAATAACGGGGCGCTTGGGCGCTCAAGTGATTGAGGATCTGCCTTTGGCTCAGGTCGTGATCCTGCGGTCCAAGGGTCAAGTCCCACCTCAGGCTCCCTGTGGGCCGCCTACTTCTCCCTCTGCCTATGACTCTGCCTCTCTGTGTGTCTCTCATGAATAAATAAAATCTTTAAAATAAGTAAGTAAATAAATAAATAAATAAAATGGAAAATAACAGATACAGTATGCAAAAACTAGTATGCAAAAACTAGTATGCAAAAACTAGTATGCAAAAACTAGTACTAGTACTTTGTCTTTCAAAGCTGGACTTTAAAGCAAAGATGAAGTATCATGAGGGATAAGAAGGCATCTTGCAGGGCAGCCTGGGTGGCTTAGCGGTTTAGCACCACCTTCGGCCCAGGGCCTGATCCTGGAGACCCAGGATCGAGTCCCATGTCGGGCTCCCTATATGGAGCCTGCTTGTGTCTCTCTCTGTCTCTGTCATGAATAAATAAATAAAATCTTAAAAAAAAAAAGAAGGCATCTTGCAAAATGATGAAATGGTCAATTTACTAGAAAAATATAACCACTCTTAATTTATATGATTCTAATATAACTTGAAAATACATAAGGCCAGAAAATGGCTGAATTAAAAGAAGTACATTATTAATAGTGGAAGATTTTTAATGTATTTGTGTGAGTAATTGGTGGAATTAGCATACAGACATTAGTAAGAGTTATTTCACAAATATGTCCTAATATGCATATATAATATACTGCACCCCAAAATTGCAGAATACAAAGCCTTGTCAAGTAGACTCAAAAAACTTTCCAAAACTGGGTGTTAGACTATAAGGCTAATTTCAATAAATTCCAAAGGTTTTCAAAAGACTGAAATAATTTAATAAGTGATTATAAGAAAGGCAACTGCTGTGAGAAAAACTAAAGGAAATTAGTATTGCCAGGGGAAAAGAAACAAAAATATTTATTAAAACAGCATACATCCAAAAATATGAATTCAAACAATTGACCTTTCCATTAGGAATATTTCTCAATGATTAGCACAGGGGATGAAATGTAACTCTAGCATAATGTGTGTCCTGGAATTCAGAAAACTTCGCATAATCATCTTCATATAAATCCTGGTCTCTGGATTTTCAAATTCAATATTTATGCTATGGGCAGAACATAAGACTTAACCATGGTTCCGAGACTAACTTTACACGCTTTCACTACCTGAAAGCAAATTACAGCTGATAAAAGAATAATGAAAGAATGAAAGGAGGAGGAAAAATCAAAGAGGGGGATACTGATGTTTCTGCAATTATTAATATTGGAAAATATGAAGTTTTTAAAAGAGTTTTTAAAATATTAAAGAAGAACTATAGTAATATAATGATATTGGTAAGAGAGGAGGAATATATAATGTAGTTAGTAAACTCACTGCTTATATATATTTTTAAAGATTTTATTTATTTATTTAAAGGAGAGTGAGTGAGCGAGCAAGAGAGAGAGAGAGCGTGCAACCAAGCCAGGAGCCTGATGTAGGGCTCTATTATCCCAGGACCCTGGGATCATGACCTGAGCTAAAGATGCTCAACAGACCAAGGCACACAGATGCCCCTCATTGTTTATATTTTGAAACAATGAATGCTAATTCAATTGGAGATTTAATACAAGTTGTTTATTACAGTTATGAAAGAAACCAGAAAAATGCAAGCAGGAGCAATAAAAAAGAGTAAAACCACTCTGGGGAGTGTGACTAGAGCTTAAAAGGGTGGTAGGAAAAGATGGGATCTTTCTGTCCAATGTACTGCTGTTGTATGGTTCATTCATGTGTGTGACATTTTGACTAGTAGAGCAAAATTTTAAAATAAATTTTAAAAAATCATTGATGAAAGGTAATATAAATGATTGTTTTAGAGGGAAAAAGAGAAAGAGGTTTTTGAAAAGCACCATAACAGCATGAAAGGCCTTTTTGGAGCAATAGAAAAATCCTACGAATTGATGTAGATAGTTGGTATATGAATGTGTCTATCTCATGAAGCTGAACATAAGATTTGCACATTTTATTTCACATAAATTATACTTTAATAAATAAAATAATGAAAAAAGTAGGGACACTATCTTGTACTCACCAGACATTGATTTTATTGCTTGTATACAGGGCCTCCACAAATATTTAATTTTATTAACACAAATGATCTTTCACAGAGTCTAACAAACCAGAAACATTCTATACAGTCAGTATGTGCATGTGACAGGGCTTACAAAGCACAGAAGACCTACAAGCAGTAGCTTAACAGACGCTTCATGTCCATCTTCTTTCTAGTATCACAGCAGTATCAAGAGTCTGAGTTCACATTATTGTTACTTTCTCTACTTCCTCATGTCCCCCACATCATGGTCACAAAATGGGTGCCTTAGCTCTAAACATTGCTTCTGTATTCAAATCAGGAAGAGGAGAAAAGGCTCATTAAGTTCTGTTTATTTTACTAGACAATTCAAAGTGTATCCTGAATCCCCAGAATGAGCAAGCATGACTTTGGAGCCTCTGTCACAGGGGGGGTGCTAGGGGGGTGGGGTTAGGAATGTTGATTCTATTAGCAAATCCACAGTAGGACTGCAGTTGTGATGCTTCTTTATGTGTTACTGTCTTTTCTAGCAAATGTATTGTAGATAAGTTACCTACTCACGGAATTTCAAAGCCATGGTAGATAGGGGCTGAACCATATGCTTTATTTGTTTTATTCCTAATACATGTAAAAGAAACAAAAGCTTTTTCATATATTCAATTAATTAATCCTCATCAAGATATTTTCTTACATAAGACTGAGATCCTAATTAAAGACGTATTGGCTACACTCTAATCCCAAGTGAGTCTCCAAAGCCCTAAACAACACCTCTACTTTGTGCAATGAAGTGCCCTAGGAGTAGTAGGTACCCTGGCTTGGAAGGCAGAAGCATAGTCTGAATGTCTATTATCAAAGAACATTTAAACACAAATTTCACAATTATATGATATCTGAGTTTTTTCCAACTCTGAGAGTTCATGAAAAAAAAATTGAGTGCTACCTTTAAAAGGAAAAATGTAATCTGCAGTCCGACACTTTGACATTCTCATTTTTCAATTATGGAGACCTGACTTCAAGAAATATAATGCCTTATGTCAAATAAAAAATGAATTCTGACCTATTTTCCACGTTAGGAGTGGACTGACTACAAAGAAAATTAAGTGTGACATACTTAGGAAGGGGAACGTGAACTTTCCACAGAAGTAAGAATGTGGATCTGTCTTGAGCTTACATGGCATTGAATGAGGAGTTCCCTTGATTTCACTCTGTGTGGTATAAATTTTGACACTGATTATGTGTCTTCATCAAATATCCCAGAAACTTAACATACTATCATTTTAAGGTTTACATCATAATTCTTAGGGATGCATTAAATTATTCATGTAAACTGAAAAATTAAGGGGTGTCTGGGTGGCTCAGTTGCTTAAGCTTCTGCCAGCGGCTCAAGTCATAGTCCCAGGGTCTTGGGATCAAGCCCAGCCTTGGGGGTCCCTGCTCCACAGTGAGCCTGCTTCTTTCTCCTTCTGCCTGTTTCTCCCCCTATTTGTGCTCTCTCTCTCTTTCTCAAATAAATGGGTAAAATCTCTAAAAATAAACAAAAGGAAAAATTGAATTTAAAGTAATGAATATATAATTAAATTAAATTTAAAATATTCCGAAACTACCAATCCTTGCTGTCGGTTACTGCTTCAGAAGATATCCAAAACGTGTTCAATACATGTTCATTAACCATTTCATAGTTTTAATGGGCTGGGATGTTAAAAGACTATTTACAGTTACCTAATCCCCTTGTGCTATTGGCAGAGTAGCATGGCAGGGCATAGCAAAGTACTTTGTACATATCAAAGTAGCTCATGATGTGGTTGATCTATCTATTTGTTATAATTAATGCTATCTTGGCGAGTAGAAGTTTGAAGGTGCCTCCCACTGATCCTGAAGAAGATAACCATAAAGAAGGAAGGATTTCTTCATTTCAAGTCACTTCCATATTTCACATAGACAGACTTGGTTTCAAGTCATAGCAATTTTTAGGAGATGGACCAAGAAAGTTATATTGACTCAAACCATCTTCCACTTATTTGTCTCATCTCAGAATATGTTATTCTACTCTGCTTGTGAATGTAATACAATGGAGATTTTTTTCAATTAGTGAATATTTCACTCTGATTGTTATACAATTGTTGTTAATAAACAATTGATTATTTTTTAAAATATTTTATTTATTCATGAGGGACAGAGAGAGAGAGAGACAGACAGACAGACAAACACAGGGAAAGGGAGAAGCAGGTTCCATGCAGGGAGCCCAAGGTGGGACTTTATACCAGGTCTGCAGGATCACACCCTGGGCCGAAGGCGGTGCTAAACTGCTGAGCCACCCGGGCTGCTCTTTAATTGATTATTTTATCCAAAGAATTTCAAAACTACTGAAGAACAAAAAAACTTACATGATCAACCTGAAAAGGTTTTTTTAAACTATTAGAAGCCATAAAACAGACAGATATATTTGTAACCATTCTATATTTGTGCATAACAAATTGCTACAGAAAGCAATTTTTTGTATTTGTTTCAGAAATATAGTAATAGCTTTCAAATGAAGAATATGATTTCTTTTTTTTAAAGACTTTATTTATTCATGAGAGACAGAGACAGAGACAGAGAGAGAGAGAAAGAGAGAGAGAGAGAGAGAGAGAGAGAGAGAGAGACAGAGACCCGCAGAGGGACAAGCAGGGAGCCCGACGTGGGACTCGATTCTGGGACTCCTAGAATCCAAAAGCCACTCAGTGACTAAACCGTTGAGCCAGTCAGGGATCCCCAAGAATATGATTTCTGATTTAGAAATTTCTAGCATGTTCAGACTGTGCTTTCACATTAATGTAGGACAACACTGTACTTTTTGAATTACTAATGTTCCTGGTTCCAAAATTCTGCATGCAAAAGTCATCCCTGAAGCTACTCAGATGCAGTTTAGTTCAGGTATTCATCGTCTGAAGTATTCTGGGACTGAACCAGAATCTACAATACTGGTAAAAATTAAAATTGCCTTAAGAAAAGGTTTTTAATAAACACCAAATATAATACAATTTCAAGGCATGTAGCATTGGGGTTGTAAAAAAGTGAAAGAAATATTAGAGAACAATTTTAAAGCTATTTATTTGAGCAGAATATACAATATTAGGGAACAATTTTAAAGCTATTTATTTGAGCAGAATATACTACATTTATTAGATAATTGTTTACCATTTTCTGTTAAGGTATAATTTCACATATAACATTATGTTAGTTTTAGATATACAACATAATGACTCAATATTTGCATATATTGAAATGATCATTACAATAAGTCTATTTAACATCCATCAGCATACATGGTCAAGATTCTTTATTTTGTGATGACATTTAAGATCTACTCTCTTAGCAACTTTCATATTTTTTTTTCTTTTCAAGTATTTATTTAAATTCTAGTTAGTAAACACATATGGTGAAATAGGTTTCAGATGTAGAATTTAGTGACTCATCACTTACATAAAACACCCAGTGCTCACCGCAAGTACCCTCCTTAATCCCCAACACCCACTTAGCCCAACCCTCACTTACCTCCCTCCAATCAGCCCTCAGTTTGTTCTCTATAATTAAGAGTCTTTTATGATTTGCTTCCCCCCCTCTTTCTTTTCCCTTCCCATATGTTTATCTGTTTTGTTTCTTAAATTACACACGAGTGAAATCATGTGGTATTTGTCTTTTTCTGATTGACATTTCACTTGGCATAATTACACTCTAGCTCCATTCAAGTCATTGTAAATGGCAAGATTTTATTCTTCTTGATGGTTGAATAATATTCCAAGTTGTACATATCTATCTATTAATATATATATATGCATACACCACATCTTTATCCATTCATCAATAGACTTTGGATTCTTTCCGTAGTTTGGCTATTTGTTGATAATGCTGCTACACTGGGGTAAATGTGCCCCTTTGAATCTATATCTTAGCAACTTTTAAATATGTAATATAGTATTATTAACTATAGTTAGCATACTGTACATTATATCCCAGTGACTTGGCTTTTTTATAACTGGAAGTTTGTATCTATTGACCTCCTTCACCTGTTTGCTCACCCTTCACCTTCCACCTCTGGCAACCATTAATCTGTTCTTTGTATCGATGAGCTTGTTCGCTGTTGTTTTTGCTTTAAATTCCATAAATCAGTGAGATCATAGGTTATTTGTCTTTCTTTGGCTTACTTATTTGACAGAACATAATTCCCCCAAATGGCAAGATTTCTTCTTTTATGCCTGAATAATGTTCCATTGTATACTACAACTTCCTTATCAATGTATCCCTCAATGGACAATTAGGTTGTTTCCATGTATTGACTATTGGAATAGTGCTGTAATGAACATGGGGGTGTGTATGTCTTTTAGAGTTAGTGTTTTCCTTTTTTTTTTTTTTGATAAATTCCCAGAAGTGTAACTGCTGAGTCATATGGTAGTTATTTTTTGAGGAACTTCCATAGTGTTTGCTATAGTGATTAAACCAATTTACATTCTGACCAATAGTGCACAAGGGTTCTTTTTACTCCACTGCCTCACCAACACTTGTTATTTCTTGTCATTTTGGTAATAGTCATTCCAACAGGTGTGAGGTAATACCTCACCATTGTTTTGATTTACATTTCCCCAATGATTAGTGATCTTGAGCATCTTTTCACATATTTATTGACTATCTGTATATCTTCTTTGGGAAAAAAAACTGTATTCAAATCCTCTGCCCATGTTTTACTTGGAGGTTTTGTGGGTTTTTGTTTTGTTTTGTTTTGTTCTGTTTTTTTGTGGTGGTTTTCCTTTTTGCTATTAAGTAGCATAAGATCTTTTTTTATGTTTTTTTTAAGGATTTTATTTATTCATTCATGAAAGACACAGAGAGAGAGAAGCAGAGACATAGGCAGAGGGAGAAGCAGGCTCCATGCAGGGACCCCCTTATGGGACTTGATCCTGGTACTCTATGATCACACTCTGAGCCGAAGGCAGGCATGCTTAACTGCTGAGCCACCCAGGCATCCCTTGTGGCATAAATTCTTTATATATATTTTTATATTAACCCTGTGGGTATAAGATTGTAAATATTTCCTCTCATTCAGTAGGTTGCCTTTACATTTTGCGGATTATATCCTTTGCTGTGATTTTTAGTTTGATGTTTGCTTATTTTTTAAAAAGGCACTTCCATGCCATCCAGATATTTGCCCTAAGTTTGCTACTTTGGTTTAGGCCACAAAGGAATCCCTTAACTTTAGTGCTTCAATATTTAAAACTGAAAATAAATAATGTTAAATAATTGTGAAGATTTCTGAAACTAGGCAGTACTTAAAACTAAAATAATAGAAATCTTATAAAAAACTCCACAAATTTCATATTTATGCAATGTAAAAATATATGTATTTGTAGATTTTTATCATTACAGAAGCATGCATGGCTTTAAATAGATAAAATCAGAATGCACGAGCAATTAGTTTAGGTTAGTTTTTCATTTAATATTCTATTATAAATGTTTCATCCAATGATGTGTATCTTGATATTTTTGCCTTCACTGGCTGCATAATAAATCACTAATTTGATACACTAAATTTTTTTCATTTGTTTCCCTTTTGTAAAGACTTCGGTTTTGGTTATCAGTCAGAAGATGCACACAATGAATATTTGCTCCAATTTTCTGAAATAGTCAGTTAAGTAACGTATGTGACACTTATACGAATATAATATAATGAGATATTATGCTGCAAATATAGAAGAGCATTTACAAATGTGAAAATATTTGCAATACATTACATGTTTTAAAAAGCCCACTATCATCGGTGCTGGGCAATCCTCACTTTTAAGAAAAAATTACACAAACATTTACATGCATGTCCATATACAAAAACATCTGGCAGTATGTAAACAGTAGAACGATTATCTCTAAATAGCAAGATTATTCATTTTTTCCTTGTATATTTCTAATATTTCAAATTTTCCAGATGTTCTTTTTATTAGAAATATTTTTTTTAAGTAAGCTGATTTGTAAAACAGAAAAATTGGCAACTAATCCTGTTAATGTTGAGGTAGAAGTGGTGCCCTAAAATGTTTGGGCAAAGATATGGTGAAATATAGCAAGAGACATAGCTTACTTAATCTTTGACCCAGTAATTTTACTCATGAACCTTCATCATAAGAAAATAATTCAAGAGAAGCAAAATGATATATTAATAAAAATTTCAGTTGAAAGAAACTAAATAACACTTATATTTTCAAAATTAAAGTGTTGGCATGATAAGTTATGACATATCAATAAGAAAAAATGTTATGTAGTAATGCACAAATGCACAATTTGTAGAAGTATCATTTAGCAAATTTATTTCCAAAAAACAATTTATAATGTTGAATTAGTATTCTTAATATGTGCATAATCATTGACCTACCAAACTGATTTGCAGGAATTTATTCATAACAAAAATAAGTTGTATGCCCCTAAATATTTGCATAAAAGTATTTACAATAAGAAAAATTGTAAATAACTGGTGTTTCCAAAATATTTTCCACAATACACATGCACTAATTTAAAAATATTTCTTGATAAGTATTTGCATTATCTGTTATTTTTGCCCATTTTAGGCACTGTTACAATGCCAACAAAAATATTGTGAATTTAGGAGTGTGAAATTGTTTGATTCAATCAACATTTCCCATATTACTGGACTGTCATCATTTTGTTTATAAATTTAAAATATTTCTGTACATATTTTTGCCTTTTTAAATTTTAGGTAACTTTAATCATTGCAGCTACTAACATTTTTCCAGTCATGTAATATTATATATATTCATATGCCCTAGTATTTACTTGCCTTTTATTTATGATGGCTCCTATGACATATTACTTTTTAATTTGTATAGCCAAATCAATCAAAATTTCTGCATCTAAGAGTTGGCCTTTCAAGCCCATACACCGAAATATCAATCCCACAAAAATAGTCTTGAAGATTTTCTGATACATGTATAAATATGAAGAACATTTATATATTTTAAGCAACAAGAATTTAATTTCGTGCGTGATAAAAGGAAGTATCTATTTTTCTCTAATTATAAAGATCCGTCCTTCTGTTGATTTGAAATGTCACCTTCATCATAAGTTAAATTCATAAATATACATATCTTTCCGAACTTGTTTTGTCTATGTTATTGATCAATATTTTGAGTTAATACTACCATTATTGCAACAGTTTGAAACATATTTTATGATATACTTGTATAAAAATATTTGTAACGTGATATTGCTGCTAAAGATTCTTATTTTTTTTCTTCCATAATTATTGATAGTTATATTTTTCCACATTTTCAAATTTATTTTTTGGTCACATGTAATATTTTTTAGTCACATGTAATATTTTCATGTATCTTCACCTCTCCATACACCTTGTGTAGCTGTTTATAGCATTTATCTAAGGTTTTTTTCTTTTTTTATCTAAGGTTTTTTTTTTTTTTTAATTTTCTTACTTGATTATTTTCAAAGGACTGTTTCTGTTTTTTGTTTTTTGGGGTTTTTTTGTCCATCAATTAGGTCTAGTATTTTGTTTTGCATTTTCTTATTAATTCCTTCATTCTACTATTAGATTTATTTTATTGGGTATGGTTTTATCTTCATGATTTGAATACACAGTTCAGTTATTTTCAATCTTCTTATTTTAAATAAATGCATATTGAGCTGTAAACTTCCTTTTCAATTCCTAATATCTTTATATTATGATATTGTGGTTAGAAAATATGTTGCCAAAAAAAAAAAATAAAAATAAAAAAATAAAAAATAAAAAAAAGAAAATATGTTGCCACTTATGATTTTCTGACTTCCTGAGACTCTTTGTAGCCTAATATATAATGATTTATAAGTAATAGATATACAATAATAAACATATTTTTAAAAATTGTTTCTTGTAAAATATTTTTATTCTGTTTATTGCATATACTATGCTGTGCATATGTATGTGTATGTGTAAAAGCTCAAGCATACTTACTGTATGCTATACTTATACTTTCCATTCCTGCTAATTTTTGTTTAATTTATTATTAAATTAGAGAGGGGTTTGTTATTGCCTCTAAGGATGAATAACTGAATATTAAAATGCAACTTTCTCTTCTCTTTCTTCTCGCTCTGCTTTCTTTTTCATAGTCTAGAAATACTTCAAGTTCCACTCTGTCACTTTCTTTGTCAAGCTATAATCACTCTCCAATCTAATCACCCAATTTGGTGAGGACAGCAGTGTGGGCAGTCTGATTCAGGGAAATGGCTCTACTATCTGCTGCTCATGACAAGCATGGACCACAGATAGACAGTTCCTGCTGAACAAAGTGCGCATTTAAAAGTAAGTAAGCTCCAGAAAAATCCCCCAATGCTCCCCTGTCCCCCGGGCTCTTACTGAATCACCCTTCACTTTAGGTCCTCTGGCCTTTATTGTACTGTCTTCCTGGGGGTTTTCATATTGTAGCTCCTCAACTCTTATTTCTCCTCCAGCCTGGTTATTCTGCTTTCTATCTTTGAACGGTTACTCAGAATTTCTAGTTTTCTGATTATACTTTCTTTTTTTTCCCCCAGATTTGCAATATTTTTTTTTCAATTATTTCAGAGGCTTTGGGATAGAAAGCTAGATACAGATGATATCTATATCATGATATCTTGATACAATACACTTTCCACTCAGATGTCTAGAAGTCATTTTTAACATTTTATAGTTTAAAACTATTTTTCTTACTAGTAGGATTTAATTTTCTGTATACTGGTAACAGCCAAGTATAATTTAAATTATTCAAACAGCATGCATAAATACAAAGGGATTGAAATAGCAGACAATTGGGATGCCTGGGTGGCTCAGCAGTTTAGCAACTGCCTTCAGCCCTGGGTATGAACCTGCATTCCTGAGAGCAAGTCCCTGCATGGAGCCTGCTTCTCCCTCTGCCTATGTCTCTCTCTCTCTCTCTCTCTCTCTCTCTGTGCGTCTCTCAAGAATAAATAAAATCTTTTTTTAAAAATAGCAGATAATTCGGGAACCCTGGGTGGCGCAGCGGTTTGGCGCCTGCCTTTGGCCCAGGGCGCGATCCTGGAGACCCGCGATCCAGTCCCACGTCGGGCTCCCGGTGCATGGAGCCTGCTTCTCCCTCTGCCTGTGTCTCTGCCTCTCTCTCTCTCTCTCTCTCTCTCTCTCTCTCTGTGACTATCATGAATAAATAAAAAATAAAAAAAATAGCAGATAATTCTTTTTATGTGTAAAAAGCAAGCTGAAAACATCTTGTTTTTCAAATGTTGGAACACTGGTTGTGATGGCTTACCATGACAAGATTCAAATGTATCAGTATCTTTTCTTAAGTTAGCCAAAATTATTTTATGTAACACTTTTGTTGTTTTTGCTACCTCTGGGAGTTTGATTTTAACTGGACTTTAGGAAGAAAAAAGCACAATCATGGAATCCAGTCACTAAAATTAAAATTACAGAGCAATGTTAGTTCCTCATAGGAGATTATTAAAATGCTTAAAAGTCTAGGCTTTAAAACATAGAAAATAGAAAGATTAGGAGTGCCCTGGTGGCTTAGTCTATTAAACATTATGACTCTTGATTTCAGTTCAGGTCATGATTTCATGGTGGTGGGATTGAGTCTTCGCATCCGGCTCTGCCCTTAGTGGGGAGTCTACTTAAGATTCTGTCTGTCTGTCTGTCTGTCTGTCTCTCTCTCTCTGCCCCTCCCCCTGCTCTGTGCTCTTTCTCTCTGATACAAATAAATCTTTTAAAAAACCCAGACAGTTTTCAATAACAAAACATGTGCTCTGAGCTCCAGAATATAACATGAAATTAAATAATAAATATTAAGGACACCTACAAATTCTTGATATCCAAAACATCACCAGATTGTATTATTCCCTTTTGCTGCATTATCACCACTTAGTGGGAGCTGGCTCCACTCTAACAGGTCCTCGGCAAGATTCTCCTACCTGCTTTGATCAGCGTACTTCTCTCTTCCCCTCTTCAAAATCTTCTCCACATTGCCCCCAAGATGGTCTTTTCAAAACACAAATCTGGTTCCGTCATTCATCAGCATGGAACCCTTCAAGGGCTACCCCAAGCCCTTGGGGGAAAGATCACGATCCTCAAATAGGTGTCAGGCCCTGCACGTGTGGTTGGGGAAGGTGGCATCACTTAGCTCCCATCTCTGTGCTCTGCTTCTTACAACATCTTATCCCAGCTACACTGGCGCTGTTTACTTCCTTGAGCATAGCCTTCTATTTTTGCTAATACGTCAAGGTCTTTATTTGGACAAATCTACCCCCAAGAAGCCAGATGGATAAATATTTTTAAATATCTTTCAAATTGCATAGAATCTTGCAAAATAATGAGTCATAAAGCCAGAATTTGAGTGAATGTGGGAAGCCCACGGAGATGGGTGGCCCTCTGAAATTAGCTGTGCCAGGAGGTCATCTGCTGACACAGGCAGATCTGCAGGTTGCTTCATAGAGGGCTCGGACTCGGCCCCTAAGGGCCAGGTTTCACTCTGACTCTCAGATGGCACTTTTATTTGTCTTTTATAGCCCCAGTCATACACATAATGAATAATTCATTCCACAATTACTGATTTCGAGCTCCTTTATTCCTTACCTGCTCTGTTTATGACCCTTTCCTCTTCCCCTAGAACCATTTCTTGCTCATAGTAGGATCTTGATAAGCATTTACTGAGTGAGCGCACGCGTGTGTGAATTGATGAATTCACCTCTAAGTTCAGTCAATGGTAGTTGTCTTTCAAACCATCCAAGAAAATTTAAATCCAGACTTTCATTTATCTTCACTGTACCCTATGCAACTTGATATTTCAATCAGAGGTAATCTGTACTACAAATCAGGCTGATGACAGATTTGCATTGCTTACATTAGAAGAGTGGCAGGCACAGGGACGTGATTCTTGGGTGCCTTCTGGAGTCAACTCAGAACTCCAGGCACCTGGGAACACTGCAATCCTTTCAGTCAGATGCTTTAGCAGGAGCTACAGACAGGCTGTGGTTGACCTTTACATGAAAAGAAAAGAAGAGTTAGTATGGCATTTTACCAGAGCAGCTCTGAGAAAGCCTTCATCTCACAGAGATCCGGTAATTATACATCAGGCACGGAGGCACAGGCCATCCAACCCCTTCAGGAACACCGCAGCTTCCATGTTGTGTAAACAAGGCTTGCTTCCACCAGTCACTCTTGCACAGAGATATCACTCCAACACAAAATTGGTTTCTAAAAATACAATGAAATGCAGAAACTTGATAAAAACATTGATTTATTACAAGTTCCCACAAACATTTATTCACATGTCTGGTTATTTGTTATGTTTGTGGGAAAGGCATAGCTATGGTTGCATAGGAAATCTCTGTCAAGGCGTGATTAGGTTCAAGCAGAGGCAGGGTTAGATTTCATTTTTATTTATCCTCTGGTGAAAAAAATAATCATTTGTTAGCTAGAAAATAAAATGGCACATTTCAGGTGTTTTAGAACCCACATACATCCTTCAGTGTAGACAAACGTTTTGACACACATTTGGAACAGATTCTGTGCACCATTGAAACGGTGCCCCTGGGGTTAATGAGGCTGAAACTAGCAGAAAGTTCTAAAGCTTGATTTCCAGAGGAACATTTGCCACCTAAACAGCTACTGTGTCTTTTCAGACAGACCCCACTAACAAATCCACCAGCTGTCTCCACAGAAGCCTGGGCTCGAGGTCAACTGTTGTGGTTGCAGCTTTCAAAAGAGCAAGACCCTGCGTCCCTCACCTGAGGGGCCAGCCCCAGCCCCCAATCCTATTTATTTCAGCTCTCAGGGCAAGTCCACAGCCCCTTCTCCTTGTCCTAAGATAACCTCTTAACACCAGGGGCTGAATTTTGCCTCCTTCTGGTGTTAAGTTTCCAACCCAATTTGAACATGGGATGTATGTTGCGTATATGTTTGCTCAGTGTGCCTTCCTCATGAATAATCATAAGGTCCCCCTCCTTTTCATCAATATGCATGCGATCTCAGCCCCTGTGATTATAGAAAATGTGTTGTCTCCCCCTTCCGGGAGGTAGTATGAAGGCTTGCCCCACTGTCTCCTCTTTCAGCTGCCCCTGGAATAAACCCTTCCCTTTGCTGCAAGCCTGAGATCTCAGGATGGGCTCTGCTGCACATCGAGCAGACAGTCTTGGGTTCGGTTACACCAACATGGTTATGTTGCTACAAACCCGAGTGGGATCCGGTCCCAGTCTTCCACAGCTGGCAGATTCCTTTACGTATTCATTCATTCGATCGTAATCAATCACAGTGTACTTAAGACACTCCAGCCTTCCAGCATCTGGAGATGATTCCAAACTCCTTATTATCTTTTGCAAAATGTGTTTTGTATGGGTTTTCTGCTTTGTTATCTTTTCCTCTGTATCATGCCATGTCCCCAGATGTCCTGTAGAATGCTGAGTTCTTGGAAGGAGCCTTGAGCCCCCGTTTTCTTCATATCATAATTTAGATCACTGGGTCCATAGTACGCCTCTGGAAATGCATCACCGGGACTTTGCTTCATCACATATTAGAGATGATTCTTTTTTTTTTTTTTTTTAAACACAGGGCTTGAACTCACAACCCTGAGATCAAGACCTGAGCTGATGGGACACCTGGGGGGCTCAGCGGTTGAGTGTCTGCCTTTGGCCCAGGGCTTGATCCCGGAGTTCTGGGATCGAGTTCCATATCAGGTTCCCTGCAGGGAGTCTGCTTCTCCCTCTGCCTGTGTCTCTGCCTCTCTTTGTGTGTCTCTTATGAATAAATAAATAAAATCTTTAAAAAAATATATCTGAGCTGAGATGGAGAGTTAGATGCCTAACAGACTGAGCTACCCAGGTGCCCCTCAGAGATGCTTCTTTATCCACCTGGGTCCCACCAACATTATGTGTTCCGTGTGTGCAGGGTTTATTATGGTCTTTTGTCTTATTTCTGTTTTGTCCCTGGAAGCCAGCATAAGTCAGGAGCATACTTAGCAGTGTTGACTATATCATAACTGGAACCCACTATATATTTTCTCCAGGCAATTTTGCTCAGGTCTACTCAGGAGTGGAAGATAAGTTTCTGTCAGCTACATTAATAGGGATGACAAATTTTAATAGCCCGCAAATAATTTGTCTGAAGTCCGTTTGGAACATAATATTAAATAATATATTTGCTCAATGATGTTTAACAGAACTCTTGACTTTCCCAGAATTGTTTTCTTGCTGGTCTTTTTTTTTTTTTTTTTTTTCTCATAGATGTTACTCCCATTCACTCATAATATGCCACAGTTTCTAAACTTCTTTATCTAGAGAGTTCTTTGAGTTCTTTATACACTTAAACAAATATTGAGGATGTCAAAGAGCTTTTGTGTATATAGGTTTGTGTCTCCAGATATTTTTCATATTATAAATGTACCACATTACAAATTATAACTAAAGACATTTAAAGCATAAGCGTACATCCCATTGGCCACAGGGGTGAGGTTATCATCTCAGGACAAATGGCTGCTGGAGATTTCTGCTGTAATCTCATGAGAAATGGAAGTGAAAAGCTCAAGTGACCCCATGGTCTTGTACTGAAAATTGTGTTGACTTTGTTGTTCTTAGGACCCAGAACCCATTTTGGGAACTGCTGCTATGTATTATACTTTATTTCTTATTTTCTTTACCCCTATATATCCAATCCATCAACAATTCCTTGGCAGGTCCAAAAAATATATACCCCAATATCTCTCATTCACTCAGCCTCTCAGGTCTTGAAGAACCTTATATGAAGCCTGGTCTATCATAGAAGGTGAAGGAAAGGTTTCTTTAAGATCTTCATGGATGCCTGTGGATGCCACTTTGTAAGACAAAAGGGACTTACTCTGATTAATTAAGTTAAGGATTTGGGATGCAGAGACTATTATGGATCATTGGGTGGTACTGATATGATCACAAAGGTCCTTATGAAAGATAGGCGGGCTCTTGGATTGAGAAGCAGCCGAAGGAACATGGGAGTAGTGGGGGAAAAAGGACATGTGGCCGAGGGTCATGAGCCAAGGTCTGGGTGCAGTAGCCATCCTGGAAAGGCTAGATTCTCCACTGGAGGCTGGAGAAGGAAAGTGGCCTTGCCCACACATTGAGTAAGGCTGATTTTGGACATTGGGCTGCCAGAAGCGAAATAATAATAAGCGAAATAATAAAACAAGCTTGTGCTTGTCTTAAGCCACTAAGTTTGTGTTAACTTTTTACAGCAGCAACAGGGAACAAATGCTTCTAAAGAGTTTCCCTGCTTCCATTCCTTCCATGTCAGAGGCTAGTAGTCCACATCGCAGCCGGCCAGATCTCTTCATAGTTGAACAAACTCCTTCGCATCCCCACTTAAAATCCTCCTATGTTCCTTCTCTCCTCCCCAAAGAAAGCAACCTCCTTGCCTTAATTTGGATTATCCTTGAATCAACTCTGCACTATCTAGCCCAGGCAGAGCAAGACTCCTTTCCACAGCTCCCCCCAGGACTCACCACCCAGCACTCAGCACCCTTCTGTCTCTCAAACAGGTCAGCCCAGCTTCTGCCTCCATGTCTTTGCCCTCGCTCTTCAATCTGCACAGAATGCTGTTCCCCATCATTTGGGCACAACCGGTTCATTCTCATAATTCAGGCCTTGGTGCCAATCACTCCTCAGTGAAGCCTTCCCTGAATGACCTGTGTCATATGGATGCATCGTGTCCCTCCTCAACCCTGGACACATCAGATTTCTTTTCTCAGTTAGTGGCAATAGCAGTTCTCACCATCTGGAACTACGTTTTGCTTGCTACCTTGTTTAATTTATTCTCCACCACTTGCCTCGGAGATAAGTTCTGGGAAGCAGGCTTTGTTCACTGTGATAGTCACAAAGCCAGGACAGCGCCATGCACATAATAGAAGCTCAATAAACAAGTGCTGAAATAACGAGTTCGCATTCTGGCACTTTCCTTGAGCTTTGTGCTAATGATTTAAATGAGCGGGTTCCCCTAGAGGACTTCAGAGAGAAACAAGCTGCTGCATTATTCCTGCTAGCAAATCGAGAGAGCTGGGACTTGGCTTTCTGCTGCCTCCTCCAGCATGGCTCTCAGGACACCCAGGGACATTGCCTCCCACCCCCAGTGTATGGAGAGTCCCTCCGGACTCAGTGCAGAGGGTTGTACCTTCCTTCCAGCCAGATCCCTTTTTTCGTGGAGGCTGGGGTGGCAGACCTTTGTACCCAGCAGGATGGGAATGGGCCCTCCTTAGACCTCAGCCAGTGCCTTAAACATTTCTCTTCCCATTACTCTTCTCTTCCTTAAATGCACTGTAGGGAGAGCCTGTCAGAATTGCTGATAAAATCTCTCAGTTGGGAGTTCACAACCCTGGAAAACACATCTGATCAGATAGTGTGTTCCTCTTTTCCTGCAGCTGCAGTGAAACATTGCTTATTTGTCTTCCACGGATATGAAATGTAAGATTATTCTGTGAGATCAGAAAATTTGAACGTTCTTGGAGTCACCCAGATATCTGTGCTCCATCTCCTACCAGCTTCCCCCCCACCCACCCCCATCTGCCTTCCCCGTGATTAGAAATGGTGCAGATAAACTTTCACTCTTTCAAAAATTATAGTCTAAATAAAACATTTTCTGCCACCCACAGAACAGCAAAGGGCACTCTTCATCTCTCGGCAGAGCATTTTGTAAATTGGAAACATATCAGTGACAATTATCAAGGAATAGTTTTCAAAACGCACTCCTTTCCGCAGACTCCAGCAATTCTTCTTTCAAAAAGACATTAACCAAAATCGGTGCTCTGAAAATGTCATTTGGAGCATGCAATTGAATTAATTTATTTGTTTTATGATATTTTACAGTTAGTCATGTAAGAGACTTTCGCTTTTTTTTTTTTTTTTCATCTGCTCGTTTAGATAATGCTTTAAATGCCATAAATCCCAGCTATGGGGATAAAGAAACTGTATGAGAATACCAATATCTTCTAAATATAGCCTGGTAATAATGAGCTGGGCAGACTATTTATTTTATCTTTCATCTGGCACACGGCTTCCACTCCAAATATGAAGTCTCCTTTGCCTGGTAATACTTGTATTGTGGAATTAATTTTGCAGGTGGGAAAATAGAGAAAAAGCTACTATAAACTTGAAAGCATATAAAGTCCTTCTTGATAGAGGCACATGCAAAAAAATCTTCAGTGAAATCCCTCAAAGACATCTTAAATATCTCTGCTTGTTGGAGATGGAGTGGATGGAATTATGCAGAATGTCATGCACAGCACCTTGATTCTTGGGGCAGGGAAATGAAATACATTTTTCCCTAATATTTAAAGCTTGGGTAAATATGTGGTAGGTTGAGACTCCTCTGCCCCACAAAGTAATTGCACCAAATCTAGGATGCTGAAATACTTAGCATGTTCCACAGGTAGAAGGTTATCCCCTTCCCCCTAAATAGTACTTCCGTCACTGTGAATAATCAAAAAATTTAAAAGTATAGGTTATTCTACAGATTATTAGTCGGGTGCTGGGAAGCCTGGTTACAAGTCCTGTCCTCACGGCTAATGGGAGTATCCCTCAGGGCATCATTTGGAGAAGTTTTTCTGTCTAGGAGACACTGTGTCCTCAGATTTCCAGGTTTAATATTTATCTCCCCACAGATATTTTTCCTAAGAAAATAAAAGTAACTTCTGGCTATGTTTTAATAGAAAATATATGTCTTTGTTTCTTCTTTTTTCCCCCTTAAGGTCAGTCTAACTTTTATATTAACTGGAATCTAATCACAGAATTTTTTTATGTGTGGATCAATAGTTTTAAAAATATTTATTTGAATAATATCACTAAAGTGTTGTCTAGCAATCTTTGAAAGTATTTTATAAATTATTGCACCTGTAAAAGTAGCAAAAGGGAGCCTGAGTGGCTCAGTCAGTTCGGCTTCTGCCTTTGGCTCAGGTCATGATCCTGGCGACCTGGGATGGAGCCCTGCATCGGGCTGTCTGGTCAGCAGGGAGACTGCTTCTCTCCCTCTGCTGCTCCCCCTGCTTGTGCTCTCTCTTCCTCTCAAATAAATAAAATCTTAATAAAAATTTAAATAAAAATAGCAAATTCTGATGGAAATTACACATTTAGTATTCCAGACATTTTTTGATAATGAAGAAATACCTTCTCTTCATTACTCTAGATTATTTATTTATATCTGCAGCTTGGAACCTAGAAATGAAAGATATCTTTGAAATCTCATTTAATTTTTTAAGGATTACATCTCAAGGAAATAGTCTGATTTGTGATTTTACTGGGAATATCATTTCCTTAGCCATAACTGCTCACGAAGTTTGAGGCAGTGATCCCCATTCAGGTTTTCCCACACTGAAATATGAGGAAAGAAAGACTGATTCGCAATGCCCCATTCACTATCTGCCAGTGCCTATCTCAGGAGATAGAGTAGGTTCATCCCACCTTCATGAGAAAGCGTTACACCCTGTACTTCCCTTTTGACAGTACTCATCACACCTAGATGATCGTTTGCTTGTGTGAAGGGTACACACCCTCTGGTCTGTAATCCCCAGAGAGTCCAGTTTGTCTGTTTTTGCATGAGCAGCCTGCTGTTTGCATCTTTTACTCATTCAACAAGTGCTTATGGGGTGTCTGTGATGTGCAGGGTGTGATTACAGACAAGAGAGATTTAGGAGTGAACAAAACAGACAAAAAACAACAACAACAAAAAAAACTGCCTTCCTGAAATTGGCATTCTGAGAGTTATTCTTAGTATTTCAACAATTTCCACATTTCACTGCTTTCTTTGGATGTTTATTTTCCTACATACATTTTATCTAAATTTTTAAGGATTTTATTTATTTGAGAGAGAGAGGGAGAGCACAGAGAGAGAGAGAGAGAGAGAGAGAGAGGGAAAAGCAGATTCCCTGCTGATCAGAGAGCCTGATGTGGGGCTTGATCCTGGGACCCTGAGATCATGACCTGAGCCAAAGTCAGATGCTTAACTGACTGAGCCACTCAGGCACTGGCCCCAAAACACATAAATTTTATTTTATTTTATTTTTTCATAAATTTTTAAATAAGATTTTTTATTTTCTCAAAAAAAATCAGCTGAAATTTTAAATGAGATAGCATTGAGTTTATAAATTAATTTAGAGGAAACCAATATTTTTATAATCTGTTATCTTGAAAAATGTGATTGGAGGGGGGAGGGGCAAGATGGCGGAAGAGCAGGGTCCCCAAATCACCTGTCCCCACCAAATTACCTAGATAACCTTCAAACCATCCTGAAAATTTACGAATTCGGCCTGAGATGTAAAGAGAGACCAGCTGGAACGCTACAGTGAGAAAAGTTCGCGCTTCTATCAAGGTAGGAAGACGGGGAAAAAGAAATAAAGAAACAAAAGGCCTCCAAGGGGGAGGGGCCCTGCGAGGAGCCGGGCTGAGGCCGGGGCGAGTGTCCCCAGGACAGGAGAGCCCCGTCCCGGAGGAGCAGGAGCTGCACCAACCTTCCCGGGCGGGCGGCAAGGGGCTCGCAGGGAGTTGGAGCAGGACCCAGGAGGGCGGGGATGCCCTCGGGCTCCCGGGGACACTAACAGACACCTGCGAGCGCAGGAGAGTGCGCCGAGCTCCCTAAGGGCTGCAGCGCGCACGGCGGGACCGACCGGAGCAGCTCGGAGGGGCTCGGGAGCGGCTCCAGGGAGGGGGCTGCGGGGCGGGAGCGCGAATCCCACAGCGCAGGCCCCGGAGCACAGGGCGCCGGGACACAGCCCAAGATCCGGCCTCCCCCGGGACAGGCAGAGGCCGGGAGGGCCCAGGACAGCGAGGACGCTCCTGCCTCGAACTGAGCAGATCAGTGGCCCCGCCCCGGAGCCTCCAGGCCCTGCGGACGGAGAACCGAGAGCCCCGAGCCCCGTAGTTCCTGCGGAGGCTGAATCCAGGCTTCCAGAGTTGCCATAGCAACTGCGACTGTTCCTCCTGGGGCCCCACGGGGTAAACAACCCCCGCTGAGCCCTGCAGCAGGCAGGGGCAGAGCAGCTCCCCCAAGTGCTAACACCTGAGAATCAGCACAGCAGGCCCCTCCCCCAGAAGACCAGCTGGACGGACCAGTGATACTCCCCCGTGTTCCAATACAACTTGTTTTTGGCCACTCTGCACTGAGCAAAATGACTAGAAGGAAAACCGCACCTCAAAAGAAAGAATCAGAAACAGCCCTCTCTCCCACAGAGTTACAAAATCTGGATTACACTTCAATGTCAGAAAGCCAATTCAGAAGCACTATTCTACAGCTACTGGTGGCTCTAGAAAAAAGCATTAAGGACTCACGAGACTTCATGACTGCAGAATTTAGATCCAATCAGGCAGAAATTAAAAATCAATTGAATGAGATGCAATCCAAACTAGAAGTCCTAACGACGAGGGTTAACGAGGTGGAAGAACGAGTGAGTGACATAGAAGACAAGTTAATGGCAAAGAGGGAAACTGAGGAAAAAAGAGATAAACAATTAAAGAACCATGAAGACAGATTAAGGCAAATAAATGACACTCTAAGGAAGAAAAACCTACGTTTAATTGGGGTTCCCGAGGGCGCCGAAAGGGACAGAGGGCCAGAATATGTATTTGAACAAATCCTAGCTGAAAACTTTCCCAATCTGGGAAGGGAAACAGGCATTCAGATCCAGGAAATAGAGAGATCCCCCCCTAAAATCAATAAAAACCGTTCAACACCTCGACATCTAATAGTGAAGCTTGCAAATTCCAAAGATAAAGAGAAGATCCTTAAAGCAGCAAGAGACAAGAAGTCCCTGACTTTCATGGGGAGGAATATTAGGGTAACAGCAGACCTCTCCACAGAGACCTGGCAGGCCAGAAAGGGCTGGCAGGATATATTCAGGGTCCTAAATGAGAAGAACATGCAACCAAGAATACTTTATCCAGCAAGGCTCTCATTCAAAATGGAAGGAGAGATAAAGAGCTTCCAAGACAGGCAGGAACTGAAAGAATATGTGACCTCCAAACCAGCTCTGCAAGAAATTTTAAGGGGGACTCTTAAAACTCCCCTTTAAGAAGAAGTTCAAGTAACTCTGAACGTGAATGGGCTTAATGACCCCATCAAAAGGCGCAGAGTTTCAGACTGGATAAAAAAACAGGACCCATCTATTTGCTGTCTACAAGAGACTCATTTTAGACAGAAGGACACCTACAACCTGAAAATAAAAGGTTGGAGAACCATTTACCATTCAAATGGTTCTCAAAATATACCCTAAAAACTACAGAACACTTCTGAAAGAAATTGAGGAAGACACAAAGAGATGGAAAAATATTCCATGCTCATGGATTGGCAGAATTAATATTGTGAAAATGTCAATGTTACCCAGGGCAATTTACACGTATAATGCAATCCCTATCAAAATATCATGGACTTTCTTCAGAGACTTAGAACAAATTATTTTAAGATTTGTGTGGAATCAGAAAAGACCCCAAACAGCCAGGGGAATTTTAAAAAAAGAAAACCATATCTGGGGGCATCACAATGCCAGATTTCAGGTTGTACTACAAAGCTGTGTTCATCAAGACAGTGTGGTACTGGCACAAAAACAGACATATAGATCAATGGAACAGAACAGAGAACCCAGAAGTGGACCCTGAACTTTATGCTCAACTAATATATGATAAAGGAGGAAAGACGATCCACTAGAAGAAAGACAGTCTCTTCAATAAATGGTGCTGGGAAAATTGGACATCCACATGCAGAAGAATGAAACTGGACCACTCTCTTGCACCATACACAAAGATAAACTCAAAATGGATGAAAGATCTAAATGTGAGACAAGATTCCATCAAAATCCCAGAGGAGAACTCAGGCAACACCCTTTTTGAACTTGGCCACAGTAACCGGAGAAGGACAAACAGTGTATGTTCTCATTCATTTGGGGAATATGAATAATAGCGAAAGGGAATATAAGGGAAGGGAGAAGAAGTGTGTGAGAAATATCAGAAAGGGAGACAGAACATAAAGACTCCTAACTCTGGGAAATGAACTAGGGGTGGTGGAGGGGGAGGAGGGTGGGGGGTGGGGGTGAATGGGTGACGGGCACTGAGGGGTACACTTGACGGGATGAGCACTGGGTGTTATTCTGTATGTTGGTAAATTGAACACCAATAAAAATTAATAAAAAAAAAATCTGTTATCTTATTGATTTACTGTGATGTTCTCTGACCTTTTTTTTCAGATCTTCCTTTATGCCTTTGAATATATTTTTTCATTATTACACATTCTAGTATATGCTTATTTCATTTCTATCATTTCACTAGAAATAAATTTTACTGCTTTTTTTGTAATTTATTCATGTACTCAATGAGTGTGTTGAGCTCTCATTAATTACCGTACTTTATCTGATGATTATGCTGCATTCATAGATGAGGCTACCACCTCAAGTAAGGGTGTTTGTTTTTCTTTTCACTGAAAATCATTAGATTGCTTGTTTTTGTTTTTAACATTGGCTAGGAATTCTATTTTCTGTTGAACAGTTGTGGTGGAATAAACATGCTTGTTTTATTCCCCTTTTAAAGGAAATGAGTGAATAATTTGGTGTTTGAAACACAACTTTTGTCAATTTATGGAAGTTGTATTTTATTCCTAACATGTTAAAGACTTTTTAAAGTTATAGACACATGTTGAACACTATCAAATGCTTTTTTTAATCTACCAGAAAATTATATGACTTTTCCCCTTTAGTCTCATAAGTTGTACTGATAGGTTATTTAATGTTGAATTATTTTTCCATTGATGGATAAATACTACTTGATCATTATTATTTCAAACACTGTTGGATTCAAACAGACAATATTTTATTTCTATCTGCATGTATAAATTAAATAGACCTATGATTTTTTGTGCCTAGATTGTTTTCATCTGTTTTGAAATTAATATTTTATGACTCTAATGCAATGAGCTCATTAAAATTTTTGAGAATTTTTGCAATATGTTGTTCAACTTGTTTTCCAATTGGCAAATTGTTCAGATGATCTATTTTTGACCTGACAAATAAAATTTTCTTTTCTTTATTTATTTTTAAGATTTTATTTGTTTATTCATGACAGACACAGAGGCAAATTTTCTTTTAAATACATCTTGCAAATTCCTATCAGTGACTATCGAGGAATAATTTCTTGGAAATAAAAACACTGGGATAGAATTATTTAAATTTTAAGTATGTTATAAATGTGACCGAAATACCCTTCACAAAGCTTCACACTGCCATCAGCATATTCTGAGAGTTCCTGCTTCTCGATGTGAAATCTCAATGTGTCCAAGTATGCATTACCAGAAAGGTATTTATTTTTTGCAACTTATCTGTCAAGAATGGACTCAAGCCAGCCCTGCCGGAGTGAGAATCACAGTTCTTACACTTACTGACTCATCTCATGGGATTGTTGGGAGATTCGATGAGTTAATAATGGAGAATGGGCAGTGCTCGACACATAATATTTGTTGTTCATTTGCTAGTATTTTACAGTCTGAAATATTATCATTTTGACTAACATTTCTCTGATTTTTCAATGAGAGTATTTATTTATTTATTTATTTAAGATTTTATTTATATATTCATGAGAGACAGAGAGAGAGAGAGAGAGGCAGAGACACAGGCAGAGGGAGAAGCGGCTCCATGTAAGGAGCCCGACGTGGGACTCAAACCCAGGTCTCCAGGATCAGGCCCTAGGCTGAACACGGTGCTGAGCCACCTGGGCTGCCCAAGTATTTAGTTTTGACCTGTGTTTTTTTTTTTTTTTTTTCCTATAGTCTTTTCAGATATTTAGCTCTTTCTTCTGAGTTACTGTTTCATCATGAAATGTGTGCACTTCCTATAAATTAAGAAATTCGGTGCTTGCTATCTCATTTAGACTGTGAACTGTATTCACTGATGACATTTAACTAAAGTCATCATATATTTTTAATTCAGTAACTTTAAATATTAATAAAATTAAGTGTATCAATTATCTTTTTACAGCTTTTGTCTTTTTTATATGTTTATAGATGATAATTACAAAAAACATTCATACTTTTTTTCTTGAACAGTTAAGGTTTTATATTTTACTTTTAAATTCTTGATCAAAC